>NC_088799.1:77300626-77951426 GCF_011386835.1 Chrysemys picta bellii
TTCTAAAAGCCAAGATTATCTCTCTTTCTTTCCATACATTCACATTCTGCAAGGGTCTCCAAGGCGACTCTTAGATTGAATCTGAGCCTATGAAAAATTGGTAGCAGCTGAAATCTGGGAGAGGGTTAACTGCCATAATGTTGGAGCCGTAGTAAAAACATAGGAGTAGGTCAAATTCACTCCACTCTGAAATTTCAGTTACCCCAGATGGCACAGCGATGGCTATTGCTTCCTTGAAAAGCAGCTGCAGCAGTCAACCTTAAATCAGGAGTCTCCATATACAGATTGACAGTAGAAGGCTAAAGTTTAGATTTATTTATTGGAAACAGCTGCAAAGAATGTGGTATTTGTGACTTTGCAGTGGTGATGATGAGCTTTGTGTTCAGGGGGACAGAGCAAAAAGAAAGGGATTGGGATGTTTGTTTTTGGGGGACGTGATGAAAGAATAACTTTGCTATGGTTAACAGTGGAGTTAAAAAAAATGTAGCTAAGTTTCTTACAAACCACAAGTGCTAAGTAAGAAAAAGGATATTTTTAGAGCAAGTAAACACAGAGAATGAACTGTTCCAGTAAGACTGAAAGATCTGCAGTTTACAATACTAATTTTTGCTTTACTGAACATATTTGTATTTAACTCATCTTTAAAATTAAATCTCTTAAGGAAAAGTGTAATATAACCTATAGGAACCTAATGTAAATCAAACTATTACTGATCTGTTACTTTCCATCTTTAACGCATTCATATTTTATAGGACTTAAAATAATGTCTTCAGTATTGAAAAGTCACCAACGTGAGCCTGTATTAGCCATTTTTCTCTATAAATATCCAGAAAATAAAGTTATATTTGTTTTTTTAAATGGAGATACAGGACTAGCTCAATTTAAGGAATACATGGTTTGAAGAGATAACTAAGAAAGTAATATAAAGAAGTCATTCTAGACAAAATAAATATTGTTGAAACTTCAAGTCCAGTATAGCGAACCCCAGGCTTTCAAAAATCTTTGTTGTTTTGTTTTTTTAATTTTCTTGTGTGTTCTGGATTTTTAAATCTATAGGATATCTTCGGCTCTTTTCTTTATAACCATGAGGGCTAGAAAAACTTATTTTTTTAAAAATGAAAAAGAGTCTTATGACATAGCATGAATTGAGGCGCTGGAGCTTTAAGAAAAACACCAACTAGCATTAAGACTTGTGAGAGCAGGCAACACTGCAAGTTTTAGAATAACTGTTTTCTATAGCCACAGTCATATGGCCAAATCCTGCTTACCCTAGTCACACAGGGACAAAACCTCCGAGTTTCTTATTCCCTTTGAAGTACTTGGCCCACAAAACAGTTCCCCTGAAGTCACTATTTGCATGAATAAGGCAAGAAGCATTTGGCCTGTACAACAGAGTCATCCTCACCAATAATGCAAGAGCAGTGGTCTCTCATTCATTTCCATCATTTTCTTTCTGCATCTATTCATGCCTTTAGCATAACAGCTAATTTCTACCCTGTCCCGAATAACACGCCATTATTGATGTCCCACGATGACTCAAACCTCCGACAAGATCAAGGACAATGCTGCAATCTGAGGGTCACGTCTGAAGCTCCGCTCCCATCTCTTCCATATTTTTAGACCATGCTCTTCACCATTTGAATACTTGATTTTATTTCTTATGTTTTTCTCCCACTCCCCCCCAGTTTAAAAATGATTATGTACTTCATGTGTATTTGCTAAGCCACGTAAGTGAGTTCTGCATTTTGCTCTTAAAGAACTATGGCCCATAGCCACTCTTATTCATTGTAGAAGTGAGTTCTACAGTCGTGAGCCAGCAGCCAAGAAAGTCCAGTCCCCCATGCTCACAAGTCTCACCCTGCTGGTTTGACTCTATTAGTAACATCAAGTATTGGCTGTTCTAGTTTCCTTGCTGCTAATTATGGCCCCAAAACATCATTTTCTTTTATGCATATTTGGGCATCCTGTGTTCAATACAATCCCTTCTGCATTTACTTGCTAGAAGAAACATACACCACAATGGTTTTATGGAGTTTGTTTGATCTTCACACAGCATGCACACATACAAACCTCAGTCCTGTGTGTGTAATACATGGACATCTGCCTGCTAACTCCTGAGCAAGCTACCAAGATGAAAGGAAGCAGAGATAAGAAAAAACGAATCAAGTACAAAGGTTGTATATGAATTTATGCCCCCAGACTACTTGCATATCTGCCATATAGGGCAGAAAGGTGATTCCAGAATATAATCAGGACTTTCAATACACATTAACAAGAAGTGATTCACCAACACTCTCAAGAGTAGCTTGTTCACCATATTTATTTCTAGTCACTTATGTTGCTTCTATTTCCTATCTGGAAAAATCTGTGGTCATTCTTTCTGAAGGAACAAGTTAACATGAGCTTTACTGCCATTCAAGCCAGCTGAGAAAGTCTGGATTTTCCCCTTACATTTACTCTGTTCCTCTAAATACATGGGCAAAATTCCCATTGACTTCAGTGGGGCTGGGAGCTCATCCCAGGAATTTAATGCAGCCTGGAAACCATTAAACGCATAAAAATGTGCTATTAGGTGAAAACTATTGTTATTTTTCCCTTGAGGCTGCTTTTTTTGTGTTTCTATGAGGCTTCTGCCAATTTATTTTGACTTAAGTTTAAGTCAATGGATGTTTTCAATAAACCTACTGTAGTGTCTAGGTCTGATGTCTGAATGTGATATACACACTTATCCCTCCACCTCATTGCCATCCAAGATCAAAGCAGACACAAATTTGAAATTTCAGTTTTGTAGGTAAACAGCTAGATCCCAGTAATCTAGCAGCACTATCACCAATGTTAGACATGGAGGATGCAATCCTTGGGTCTAGATCAGCTGTACTCTGTGCAGGACACAAGTGCTGGAGCAAAGGCAAAAGTATGCCTCCTTTGCACAGTCCCAATCCTGGAGTCAGCTTGGAACCACTTTGTAACCTAGTTCAACGTGGAGACGCCTGAGGTTTCTACGAGTCTTACCGGCTGGTAACAGCCTCCAAGAGGCCATCACATCAGGGAATGGCAAATTGCAGTAGTGCTCCAGTATTTTCCCTTTCCCCCTAGCAAAACTGTCTATGCTGGATGTTGTGAGAAGGATAGCATAGGGCGGAGGGGGGCAAACTTTTTGGCCCGAGGGCCACATCTGGGTGGGGAAATTGGATACAGGGCCATGAATGTAGGGCTGGGCAGGGGCTTAGGGTGCGGTGTGCAGGAGGGGGCTCAGGGCAGGAGTGCAGGGAGGTGTGCGAAGTGCGGGAGAGGCTCAGGGCAGGAGAGGTGCGGGGTGCAGGAGGGGTTTGGGGTGCGGGCTCCGGCCCGGCGCCACTTCCCTAGAGCAGCTCCATGGTGGCAGCGGCGCTAAGGCGGGCTCCCTGCCTGCCCTGGCCTCGTGCCACTCCCGGAAGTGGCCGGCACCGTGTCTCTGCAGGGGGGTAAGGGAGGGGGCAGAGGGCTCCACGCGCTGCCCTAGTCCGCGGGTACCTCCCCCAAAGCACCCGTTGGCCACGGTTCCCTGTTCCCGGCCAATGGGAGCTGTGGGGGGTGGTGCCTGCAGGCAAGGGCAGCACGCGAAGCCCTCTGCCCCCCCTCCCCCAGGGGCCGCAGGGACATGGTGCCGGCCACTTCTGGGAGTGGCCAGGGGCCCGCGGCACCATGGGGTAGCAGTCCCGCGGGCTGGATCCAAAGCATGGGCCGAATCCAACCTGCAGGCCTTAGTTTGCCCACCCCTGGCATTGGGCCTGCTAATTCCATGCCACCTAGGGATCCCACCATATTGCAGAAACCCTCAGCTGGACAGCTAGACCCGCTGTCTTGCCCCTCAGGGCCATAACTGAAGCCAGGATCCTGGCCCCTAAGGGTTAGTACTACACTATAACTGTAGAACAAAAGCTCTAAAGATCAATCTGCTTTTGGATTAGGTAGATCAAATCAATTTCTTCTGAGATTTAAGATCTTATCTGCCACCAAAAGTTCTGAGGGTCTATTTGGGGGGGTCTATCAGTTCCTATTATATAGGAAACTTCCATGTATTAGTGAAAAAATTGAACCATCACCCCTTAGTTTTGCTCTCCGCTTCAGAACTGAGCTGCTGTTGTCGGGATGGAAACCAGGAGGAGAGATTATTATTAACTGATATTTTCTATTGCTGATTCCTAAAATACACTAAGTACAGTCAATGGCTCCTCCCACTCCCCACCTCCACCCTATTTTCCCTCTCCTGCTGCTTCTCAAAGCAATGGGTGGGGTTTGCAAAAGAAAAGAAGAAAGTAAGATCTGCAACATTACTGCGGCGCTAGTGAATCTGGGGGACAAAAAGCCAAGAGACTCTACGTTTGATTGATTACCGGAAAATTTAGTCATCTGATGAAAATAGGATAAAAAGCAAAAAAGTATTTTTGACTCCATATGTTCTATAAAATCTAACTTCCAGCTAGAATTCTCCCAGAAAAGTCAGCTCCACACAGCTGATTAAAATTTCAGGCAAGTTTAACAGGTGTCAAGAAAATGTTTAATCTGTTATACATGTTATAAATATCCTGGGGAACTAATGTCTTTCCTGGTTCTTTTCAGGCCAGTATGTTAGTTATGAACCATTTTAACTTGGATCACCATCACAATTTTATTAGTGCGACTAGCTACTTCACTTCAAGTAAAAGAAGTCCATTAAAATCAAATACTTCTGATGGCCTTTTAAAAGCACCATCACACCCATTTCTTATAGAGTGTTTCTTGTAGAATGACCTCTGAATTATGATATCAAGAGTAATCAATTCCAGCTCTATTTTCTGCATTCCTAATTTTTCTCACTATGGGATAGCATGCTCAAACAACTTTCCGGAAAACTTAGCTGCTGTGAACATTTCTACTGTGATTCTAAGCACAGCAATGAGCCACATTCAGAGTATCCCTGGTAGAAAACTGCTGTGTTTAAGTTTCATGTTTAAGTATTGCCTAAAAATACTCTTATTGCAATTGTGGGAGTAAAACACTTGACTTTTCCCCCATTAAGTTTTCTGGTGGTTTAAACCATGATTCCTTCTACCTGTAATATATTTATTACATATGAAAATAGAAGCTGTTTAAGTTCTCCAGGTTGTCAAGTGAACTGTATACATTTAAATTGCTTGGCAGCTTTTTAAATATTCCTAAACCAAGAAGTATCTGCCAAGTTTCAGTCTTAGTTAATTTTTACAATCACAAAGCCATGATGAAAAACTGTGTTTCTAATGGTAATGCTGACAGACCTTTAAATGTTCCAGCACTAGAGACAATTCAAAAACACACCCCTATTCAGGATAACACGTAAGCATGCACTGAAGTCCCAGCACTTAAGTCCATGAGACCAAGCATGCTCTGAAGTGGCAGTCTTGAACAGGGATGGAGTTAAGACCTTTCCTGAATCAGGGTTGAGGTGCATTCGGTGTATCCAAGACTTCTTGATATAACTACAACTCCTTTGAGTTTTACTCTTCATTGTGGGTATTCTCCTGATACATTCAGCTGGGTCCTACAGCCTTTTTTAAGCCTTCCCTTTTAGCCTTTGCCCAAAATATTGGTGCACACACTGCAAACAGGACTATATCCAGTGTTGCAAACAACATTCTTGAAACATCTTCGTGTTTAAGTATAAACATTTTTTAATAATGTAACAGTTCTATAGTTTCTAGAGATAATTTAATTTCCCAGCTCACTGACTAATACAGTCATCTGGGAAAGTAACACTGGCTGTGAGTTGAAGCTAGACAAATTCAGACTGGAAATAAGGCATAAATGTTTTAACAGTGAGAGCAATTATCATTGGAACAATTTGCCAAGAGTTGTGGTGGATTCTCCATCACTTAAAAATAAAAATCCAATCTTGATTTTAAAACTGTGTTAAATCTGCTCTAGGAATTATTTGGGGCAAGTTCTCTGTCCTGTATTACACAGGAAGTCAAGCTAAATGATCACAATGGTCTCTTCTGGCCTCAGAATCTATGGAAAACCATCACTAATCTAGATAATGCACCTGGAAAAAGAGCAGTAACCTCATAAGGCTATGGTAAGGATAATAAATATCCTTGCTATAATCAGAGTCAAAGTCTTGAATTTCCCACTTAAAATACAGGGAGACATTTCTGCTAACTCTGTGTTTTCCTTACAGTGCTGGTCTCAATCATGATTCTCTTCCCCCACACACACTACCCTAAACAAAACAAAAAACAAAAAAAGAAAGAAAGAAAAAGAAAAAGAAAAAAGGAGAAACTGGGACAAGCAACATAATAAATTGCTACACTAACCTTACATGCAACCCTGTTTTTGGCACCCTCCACCCTCATTCACATGTGCAGCTCCACTAATTTCTATGGGAGTTTGGCAAGTGTAATCTTAATACTTCAGTCAATGCCTCAGGGAAAATAAATTTATTTGCTTTAACTCTGTAAATATTTATTAATACAATAAATACTTAGCACTTACATGCCAATGTATGGGTCAGAGCATGCAAAGTGGTGAGCATCAACTGTTAATTGACATCAAAGTGAGTGGCATCCACTCATTTCTTTGCAGGATTGGGCCCTACTTCATCAAAGCACTATGAAAACATACACCCTGTAAAGCAGGTATTTCCTATAGTTATACATGCAGTATATAAATACTCTTAACAGAAAGTCCTTTTCAACCTTCTTTCTGCAGTATAATTCCCCATATCTGTGTATATATTACTCTTTAAATAGAAAGGATTTACTAAATAAATAACAGTAGAATGCCTGCCACTGTAGTTTTTATTTGAATTTATTGTGATTAGCTTTTGCAACAACTGCAATCAGTTTAATCTTTGGATTTCCATTTAAAACATTACATTCAGATTTTCAATCATTCCATCTTCCCTTCCAGGGTTTGGAATAGTGGTTTGTGGTTTTTTGTTTTGTTTTAAGAAATCAGAAGAGCTATTTAAAAATAAAAAAAAAAAATAAAAGGAGTATGCATCCCAGGTTAACCATTCAGACATATTCATGTAACATTTCATTTTCCACCATCTGAAAGCCCTTATTTAGTATAATTAATATTATTCTATCAAGAGAGACAGCGTGGGAGCTACTAAAAATATAAAGGAACACTTCATGCAGATCTTGTTTACAGAAGATGTGCAACTAAACTCAGTATTGTGGCCATTAAAAAGTCACCGTTCAATCATATTAGGTTGTATATGTTCAATAAAATCTAAATATATTTTCAAAAATTAATGTTTGTTCTTAAACTACACATCCATCTGATTTCCCCCAAATTATGCAGTTCAATGGAAGCCTGCACCAGATTAGTCACAGTATGACTAAAAATAAAATGAGATGTCTACCAGTATTTCCTTCTTCATATATATTTGGCAGGACTGATTTGTACTAAACACAATTAGAAAAGAAGATATACACAGTTCGGATAGGGATGCTTCATCTATTTAAGGCTTTTGGAATTACAAGTGTCAGTGAATACTATTCAGCTTTGTGCACACCAGTGCATTCTGGGTTTGCTTCCACCATTGCATTTCGAAGGATGCCTGTAAAACACTGTACAGCCACAGACAAAAATGTCACTACATTTACTCAGCAAGGCTAAGCACCATGTCACCTTATGCTGTGTCACTCTGCATTGCTTGTGCAGACAGAACCACTCAAACCTCCCCAAAACCTAAAAGGAACACAGCAGGACACACATAGAATGAGGAAAAAAAGTTTATTCATGTTTTTCTTTTAAGCTAACACTTTCTAATTTGGGGGGGACGGGGTCAGGCGAAGGAATGTCCTACAGGAATTCACTTGCAAAAATACAAAACGCAAGAATCATGGTTACTTGGTAGACACACAAACTCCACCAATCTACTTACTTTATTGGGATTGCTATCACAAGTCTGGCTGATGCCCCATCAGCCTCTCCCACAGCCCTAATATGCGGAAAAGAGAATACAGAAAAGGACCATGAGTTACAGGAATCATAGCAAGTCTACCCACCCCTTAGCTCTCATGCCCCTTTACCAAAGTAAATCCACTTACCATCCCGTGTTGCTCCAGAAGCCACTTGCTGCTGTCCCCTTCCTCCAGCCATCATGAAGACGCAATATATTCCCCTGTGAACTCCACTACATTATGTGGGGGAAGAGAGATGGGGTTACTCACTAGAGATGTCCTCTCTCCAGACCAGGACTAAATCCTATGTCTGGCTCCTAAAGGGGAAAGGAGGAAAGAATTAGTTCCGCTCCGAACCAAAAAGAGCAGCAAAAAACAAAAACTCTGTTTTTAATAAAACACTGAATACATAAGTGAAAATAATGAAATCTAGGTCCTCACCTCCTTGAGATCCACCCCTAAAATGGCGACGGGCTCTTCCTAATAGCCAGATATGCCAGCACACAGTGTATCTAGCACTGGCTCAGGCGAAGGCTTGTCATTCTCTACCATGGCATCGGCACTGGTAGCATGAGGGCATAACAGGGCACATCCCTTGCACCTCATGGCACATGTGCACATTATCCTGCAAAAGAACCATTCCAAGCATCCGTTGGAACAAACAAAAAAATGTGAAGAGGTGGGAATGTGTGCTACACAGTGGCAGATCAATGCACGGGCCACCACATGTCCCCGCGGCCATAGCAGCCCAGGGTTCCTGGGCAGCCCTTACCATGATCCGGCTCCAACTTCTAGACCTGGCCAGGGGGGTGGGGCTTTGGGGGGGAAGGGGAGGAGCAGGGAGTGGAGCCCTGTGGCGAGGGGTATGTGGGGAACCCAAATGTTCTTGATGCTAAGGTTGCCAGTGTGACGGGTTGGATCACAGAAACCCCCTTGGGAGCTGCTACCCGATGTGCAAAGACTACCCCTGCTTCTGTTTTCCCTGCCAGCTCAGGACTCCAGCACCCTGTCTTGCTGAGCCAGACACTCCTGTTTGGCTCCACACACAGATCCAGGGTCTGAATCTCCTGTCCCAAAGCTGCAAGTTTACCTGAAGACAGCTCGCAGTAGTGCGCTTGTCTTTAGCACTCAGATGCCCAACTCCCAATGGGGTCTAAACCCAGATAAATCCGTTTTACCCTGTATAAAGCTTATACAGGGCAAACTCATAAATTGTTCGCCCTCTATAACACTGATAGAGAGATATGCACAGTTGTTTGCTCCCCCAGGTATTAATACATACTCTGAGTGAATTACTAAATAGAAAGTGATTTTATTAAATACAGACAGTAGGATTTAAGTGGTTCAAAGTAGTAACAGACAGAACAAAGTAAGTCACCAAGCAAAATAAAATAAAATGCGCAAATCTATGCCTAATCAAACTAAATACAGATAATCTCACCCTCAGAGATGTTTCAGTAAGTTTTTTTCAGACTGGACACCTTCCAGGCCTGGGCACAATTCTTTCCCCTGGTACAGCTCTTGTTGCAGCTCAGGTGGTAGCTAGGGGATTCTTCATGATGGCTTCTCCCCCTCTCTGTTCTCTTCCCCCCCTTTATATATCTTTTGCATAAGGCGGGAACTCTTTGTCTCTCTGGGTTTCCACCCCCCCTCACTGGAAAAGCACCAGGTTAAAGATGGATTCCAGTTCAGGTGACATGATCACATGTCACTGCAAGACTTCATTACTCACTTGCCAGCACACACATATACAGGAAGACTCACAGGTGAATACAGCCATCTGCAGACAATGGGAGTCATCAAGATTCCAAACCATCCTTAATGGTCCACACTTTACACAATTACAATAGGCCCTCAGAGTTACATTTTATATTTCTAGTTTTAGATACAAGAGTGGTACATTTATGCAAATCAGATGATCACACTCAGTACATTATAAGCTTTGTAATGATACCTTACAAGAGACCTTTTGCATGAGGCATATCCCAGTTACTTACATTCACTTATTACCGTATTTTCTCTAAAACTATCTCAGTTACATTATATTGACTTATTATCAAGTTTTTATAAAACCATATAGACTGCACAACGTCACAGCCAGGTGTCCGGTTTTTGACCGGAACACCTGGTCAAAAAGGGACCCTGGCGGCTCTGGTCAGCACTGCTGACGGGGCCGTTAAACGTCCAGTTGGTGGCGCAGTAGGGCTGGCAGGGTCCCTACTGGGCTCCTAGGAGCCAGAGGGACATGCCGACCGCTTCCCAGGAGCTGCCTGAGGTAAGCACTGCACGGAGACTGCATCCCTCTCCCCCCACACCCCGCCCCAGCCCTAAACCCCCTCCCACACCCAAACTCCCTCCCAGAGCCTCCACCCCGTCCCGCACCCTGAACCCCTCATTTCTGGCCTCACTCCGGAGCCGACACCCCCAGCTCAAAGCCTGTACTCCCTCCCTCCCAGACCCCAAACCCCGTTCCAGCCCAGAGCCCCTCCCACACTCCAAACCGCTCAGCCCCAACCCCCAGCCTTCTCCTGCACCCTGAACCCCTCATTTCTGGTCCCATCCTGGAGCCTGCAGCCCAACTCCCTGCCCCAGCCTGGTGAAAATGAGCAAGTGAGAGACGGTGGGGGAGAATGAGTGATGGAGAGAGAGCAGATGGGGCTATGGCCTTGTAGAAGGGGCAGGGTCTCAGTGAAGGACCAGGACTGGGGGCAGGGCAAGGCTGTTCGGTTTTCTGCATTAGAAAGTTGGCAACCCTACTTATTGCCCAGGGCCCCAATAAATCGTAATCCGCCTCTGGTGCTACATAACGCCTGGCTTGAGAGAACTCTGCTGGGCATTGTAGGATAGAGGAAATGAATCTAAATGCCCTCCAATGCTGGCAGGCAATGTTCTGGGAGGACTTAGTGCACTATCTGCACCCAAAATAAGATAAGAAACACTAACACACTGCACCCTTTCAACTTGCACTGATTCAGATACTCAGGTGCAAGTTGCAACAGTGCAATTCACTAGTGAAGACAAGGCTTTTGTTATCAGGATCCGTTCAATTGTCAGAAACAGTCTGGACTCTCAGAAGTAGGGACACTGGTTTCCTGTGTGGCTGGCTCACACCTACAGAATTTCCTTTCACAAGAGATCAACATTGTCCCAGAAATTGCACCTGTATAACCCCTCCGTTATCCACCGAGAATCACTCGAGTCATGGTTCCTCAGCCATCACCTCTCTTGGGTGGAGACTACGTTTCTCTCGCTCCTGACTGAGGTTTTTCCAGACTGCAAAGTTCCCTGCCTATACTGCGATACTTTCAGCAAGCCAGACTGCTTAGACAAGCCAGGGTCTGCACTTTGCATTCTCTTTGAAGGCTATGAACAATTCAACTGCCAGCAATTATAAGGTAATTATATACATGTATTCTTAAGGTGAAAAAAGCATTACAGAGAAAACATGTTAAAAACAATAAAAGAATCTACACACACTAATAAGTTTACCAGAGATACCCGCTAATTCCAGCAGTCAGTCCTTCAAACTCCACAAAGAGGTTTTTCTGGGGTTACAAGTTCCTAACAGTCTTGGCCCAAAACAAGCAAACCCATGCACAGTCTAGTCTTTCTTTTATACTGCTTGGGCCTTTGACCTTCAGACTCCTGGAACAGGTAATCAGAAGACAATGGTCCCCTCCTCCTCAGGACATAGCTTGAAAAGGCTGGATTTTTGCATAACCAGGGGGCGGGGAGAAAGTCCAAAAGTCCATTCTTGCAAGGCACATTGTTCAGTACAGTCTTTTGAAGTCCATAACACTTCCCAAGGTAATAGCCAATTTAGAACTAATCCATGAGAGGACCTTCCCTCTTATACCATAGCTACTTAGTTTCCTTAAGACCCTTTTGTGAGGTACCTAGTCAAAGGCTTTCTGAAAATTCAAGTACACCAGGGGCTCTCAAACTGGGGGTCAGGACCCTTCAGGGGGTCACGAGGTTATTACATGGGGAGTCACGAGCTGTCAGCCTCCACTCCAAACTCTGCTTTGCCTCCAGCATTTATAATGGTGTTAAATATATTTTAAAATGTTTTTAATTTATAAGGGGGGGGGAGGGTCACACTCAGAGGCTTGCTATGTGAAAGGGATCACCAGTACAAAAGTTTGAGAACCACTGAAGTACACTATATCCTCTAGATCACCCTTATCCACATGCTTGCTGACTCCTTCAAAAAATTATAATAGATTGGTGAGGAATGATTTCCCTTTACAAAAGCTGAGCTGACTCTTCCCCTAAAAACTCTTGTTTATCTATGTGTCTGATCATTCTGTTCTTTACTATACACCTCTACCCCGATATAACATGACCGGATATAACACGAATTCGGATATAACGCAGTAAAGCAGCGCTCCGGGGGGGCAGGGCTACGCACTCTGGCGGATCAAAGCAAGTTTGATATAACGCGGTTTCACCTATAACGTGGTAAGATTTTTTTGGCTCCAGAGGACAGCATTATATCAGGGTAGAGGTGTACTTTCTACCAAATTGCCCAGTTCTGAAGTTAGGCTTATTGGCCTGTAATTGCTAGGATCTCCTCTAGTGCTCTTTTTAAGAATTCTCATTACATTAGCTGCCTTCAAGTCATCTGGTACAGAGGCTGATTTCAGTGATAGGTTACACAGTACAGTTTGTAGTTCTGTAATTTCATATTTGAATTCCTTCAGAACTCTTGGGTGAATACTATCAGGTCCTGATAACTTACTACTGTTTAAGTTATCAATTTGTTCTAAAACCTCTTCTACTGAGGCATCCATTTGGGACAGTACTTCAGGTTTGTCACCCAAAAAGAATAGATCTGATGTGGGTATCTTCCAGCCATCCTCTGCAGTGAAGACCAACAAAAAGAATTCATTTATCTTCTCCGCAATGGTCTTATCTGCCTTGAATGCTCCTTTAATACCTGTGTCATCTAGCGTCTCCCCTGCCTGTCAGGTTTCTTGCTTCTGATGTACTTAAAAATATTTTACTGTTAGTTTTTGCATCTTTAAGTTGCTTCTCAAATTCTTTCCTGGCCTGCCTTATTATATTTTACATTTTATTTGACAGAGTTTGTGCATCTTTCTATATTCCACATTAGCATCTACTTCCAAATTTTAGAAAGATGCCTTCGTGCCTCTAATGCCCTATTTACTCTGCTGTTTAGACATGGTTGCATTCATTTGGTCCTTTGACTGTCTTTTTTTATTTGGGTTATACCTTAAAGTCTAAGCCTCTATTCTGCTGTTTTTAAGTAGTCTCCATGCTGCTTGCAGGCCCTTCAGCCTTGGGCCTGCTCTTTTTAATTTCAGTCTAACTAGTGTCCTCATTCTTGTGTAGCTCCCCCTTTTCAAGTTAAATGTTACTGTGGTGGGATTTTTTAGTATCTTCCCCCTTGCAAGGATGCTACATTTAATTACATTATGGTCACTATTACTGAGTGGTTCAGCTATAAGTTCCTCTTGGACCAGATCCTGTGCTCCATTTAGGACTAAATCATGAATTGCCTCTCCCCTTATGGGTTCCAAAACTAGCTCCAAGAATCAGGCATTTATGGCATCTAGAAATGTTATCTCTGTATCATGCCTTGATATTTACCCAGTCAGTATGAGGATAGTTCAAATCACCCATTATTATTGCATTTCTCTAACACCCCTTAGCATTACAGTCACCATCCTGGTCAGGTGTTCAGTAGCATACTCGTACTGCCCTTTATTCAAGCATGGAATTTCTATCCATAGAGATTCTACAGTGCAGTTTTGTTCATTTAAAACTTTCACATTATTTAATTCTGTGCTTTTTTTAACATACAGTGCCAAACCCCCAACACCACACCCTACTGTGTCATTCCTATATATCAAGGGTGGCCAAACTGACTCGCAAGCCACAGGGGACTCTTTTACAGTTAAAGTGCAGCTCCCCCACAACCCTTCCCATTCTCCACCTACCACACTGGGGGGGAGGGGGGGGAGAGGAGGGCTCAGGACCTCTGCCTTGCAGTGGGGTGATGGGGGAGGGGCTTCTGCCCAATGGGGGGGGGGGGGGGGTCCTCAGGGATTCAGCCCCGCAGGGTGCACCTGCTGGGGTTCAGGGCTTCAGCCGAAGACGGGCTGAAGCCCCGAGCCCCAGCAAGTGCCTCCCATGGGGCAGAAGCCCCGAGCCCTGGCAAGTGCCCCTCAACTTTTGAACTTCTGAAGATTGTCATATGCGGCTCAGAGCCGTAAGCTTGGCCACCTCTGCTATATACACCTCTACCTCGATATAACGCTGTCCTCAGGAGCCACAAAATCTTGCCGCGTTATAGGTGAAACCGCGTTATATTGATCTTGCTTTGATCCACCCAAGTGCAGAGCCCCGCTCCCCCGGAGCACTGCTTTACCGCGTTATATCCAAATTCGTGTTATATCGGGTAGCGTTATATTGAGGTAGCGGTGTATTTTGTACCCTGGTGTTACTATGTCCCATCAAATATCCTCATTCCCAGTTTCCATGATGCCTGTTATATCAATATCCTCATTTAATGCCAGGCTCTCTCGTTCAATGGCTCTCAACTTTTCCAGGCTACTGTACCCCTTTCAGGAGTCTGATTTGTCTTGAGTACCCCCAAGTTTCACCTCACTTAAAAACTACTTGCTTTCAAAATCAGACGTAAAAATACACAAGTGTCGCTACACACGATTACTAAAAAATTGCTTACTTTCTTATTTGTCCCATATAATTATAAAATAAATCAACTGGAATATAAATACTGTACATATATTTCAGTGTATACTATATAGAGCAGTATAAACAAGTGATTGTATGACATTTTAGTTTGTACTGACTTCGCTAATGCTTTTTATGTAGCCTGTTGTAAAACTAGGCAAATGTCTAAATGAGTTAATGTGCCTCCTGGAAGACCTTAGTGTTCCCCCAGGAGTACATGCATCCCTGGTTGAGAAGCACTGCTCTAGTTCACCCATCTTAGTATTTAGATTTCTAGTATTTGTACATAATCCATGGAATTGGAGAGGCAAAATTCAGTGGAACAGGGATGTTGTTTCCCCATATAATGTATATTTTGCATAGTCCTCCTCTGAAAACGATTTTCATCTAGCTTGACAGCACTGCAAACCAAACTACACTGCCCAACAATGACAAGGAAAGATTAGTTTAGTCTCCTTGCCTTTTGGCTTCAATCATCAGACTGCAAAAGTCACCAAGGCCTCCTCTGTAGATGCAGTTATACCAGCACAACTGTGCTTTAGCTGCAGGGGAGGGGGGAGGTGGGGAGGGGGCTGGAATAAGCCATACCAGTAAAAGCACAGGTTTGCTTGTATAAACTGCATCCACACTAGGAGCGCTTTGCCAGTACAGTATACTGGTATAGCTATACCGGCAAAACTTTCCAAGAGTAGATCAGGTCTAAGTATGTTGATCATTTTTGTGAAGTCCATTATGATCTGGATTGAGACAGGCTATCTTTAACAGAGACAATCAAAACAGTGTCCACATCTTTTAGTCACTACCAGCTTCAGGAAGATTTGAACCAATAACTACCCATCCCAAAGCACAAAAAGTTTTGTGTATTTGTTTTTAAACTTTGTTTGTTTGCGATTGAACAAGTTTCAGTGTGTAGGATTCAAAATTCAATGTTTCCATAGTAGTACAGTAATAAACTCAAACCACTACAGCAGCAGCCAGACATATTTCCAGCATCAGCATTAATCACTTGGCATAGCAGAAATAAAGTAATTGAAACAGAACGCTGACACGATCAACTGTCTCTAGCTTTAGGAATAAACATTGCGGTTTGCCTAAACATTCCAGCAGCAGGCGGCTGCCTGTGAAAATGTGCTATTCCACTGAAATTCTTTACGAAGAGTATTTGGGAATGAGTGGTGGAAAGTCAGATTAAAAGTCATGTAGCAAACTCCTAAATCGCAAAGGAAATAATGCTTTATTGTCAGTGACCAGCAACAGTAAACACAGGACACCTTCAAGCACAGGGTGCTCCTCCCATTTAGAACAATACCTGGGGTGGTAGTGGTCTGAAAATGTTTAATTATTAATCAAGCATTCCAAACTTCAGAGTGGTGAGTGAGGTGACTCCTGCTTAGAAGGGGACCTGCCTGCAGGCATAGTTTACCCACTTATAAATAACTGGACTTGTCCTGAGGGATAAGCCTGGAATGTGGCAGAAAAGGGGGAAGGAGTATTCCATTTCATGGCCACAATAAAAACACAATCCACTGTCTGATCTTCCTCTCTCTCCTCAAGTCTCATACAGAGTTTATTATAATGCTTAAAAGGACTTAGAAGCTCCACTATGATTACATTACAGGAATTTCAACAATGCAAAACTGCTGCTGGACTAAGCAGCAGATATTTGGATTTCCTAGGGAGGTTGAAAGAAAAAAAAAAGGGGGAAATATTGCTAAATGTGTATAATTTTATCTCTTTGATAAAACCCACTAACCTTTTAGATTCTCCATAAACGGAAAAAAAATACATCTCTTTTAAGATGGAAAGGATTTAGTTTTAGGAAGTAACAGCACTTTCAAAAAACAAAGGTTTCAGAGTAGCAGCCGTGTTAGTCTGTATCCGCAAAAAGAACAGGAGTACTTGAGGCACCTTAGAGACTAATGCTCTAATAAATTTGTTGGTCTCTAAGGTGCCACAAGTACTCCTGTTCTTTTTTCAAAAAACAAAGGTATCAACCTCACCCATGATCTTTTTTCAGGTATAAAACAGGAGATGTGCTGCCACTGGCCTGGGGCTTGTGAGGAAAGGTCCAGGGAGATGAATGAGGAAGCAAACAGATGGATGGCTGGGAGGGTAGAGAGAGAAACCGGGAAGTAGGTATTTACCCTTATAAGACCTCAGCTTTCCCAACTCTGCCTCTCAGGAAAGGTAACATACATTTGTACATTTATCATAGCCACCATTCAGGTTTCACCCTCTTTGTCATGTTTCCAGATGAGCAGCTTGAAGTAGCTGTTATAGGGTGACCAGATGTCCCAATTTTATAGGGACAGTCCCGCTTTTGGGGTATTTTTCTTATATAGGCTCCTATTATCCCCCCCACCCACCCACCCCTGTCCACATTTTTCACACTTGCTGTCTGGTCACCCTAAGCTGTTAGTATGTATTAAAATATCCAGCAACAGCTTCATCTCTCTCTCTCCCCCCCTCTCACACATACACAAACAAACACGGAAGCCACTTGTGCAACTGTGTTTCCTCTTTCACTGATGCATTTGGATTGCAAGTCTTCGGATCTCTCTAGAAGAGGAAAAAACCCAGAGCAAGCAACCAGAGAGAAAGGAACTCAGGCATCACAAAGACTCAGGGTCACCTCCACAGCAGAAGTTGGGCACACATAGACCAAACCCTGGTCCCATTGAAGACAATTGGAGTTTTGCTGTGGGTTTCTCATGGTTTGGCCCCCAGTCTCAAAATAGAACCCTCTCCTCCTCCTCCCCAGCCAGCTGTGTAACCCTCTCCTCCCTCCGCAGACCACAGACACATGTGTAATCCTCCCCTCTCCACTTCCCCCAGCCAGATGTATAACCCTCTCCTCTTCCCCCCCAGCCTGCATAGGTGCTGGGGTGCTGCTGCTGCCGCCTGCCTCTCCCCCCGCCTCCCCCCACTTGAAGTTGTTTCCATCATATACAGGCTTTACAGTTTGGTTCAATGGCTCTCGACACACACACACCCCATACAATTTTTTCCAACACCCGTGTACAGATGTGTAATAACTCCCCACCCCCAGCCAGATGTATAACCCTCTCCTCGCCTCCCCCCGCTTGCAGACAGATGTACAATTCGGGCTCAACCCACAAACACTAACACCACCAGCAGAAAACGTCCCCAAACTGCCCCAACTCGCCGCCCCTACGGACGGGAGCGAAGAGGGATTTTGCTGGAGGAACATTTGCAACTTCGCCCGGCTCCTCCGCCGCCCCGCGCGGCCGGGGACAGCGAGGGGCACCGGGCACGGCTCCCCGCGGGCTGCTCCTTACCGCCGTGGAGCCGGAGGAGGAGGCGATGTAGACGCGGATGACCATCCTGAGCGGAGCTGCTGGGACGCGGGCGCCTCGTGCTGGGTGTGCGCTGGCGGAGCAGCCGGAGCAGTGAGCGCAGGCAGCCCGGCCCTCGGGCAGCGCGAGGGGGAGGGGCCGCTCAGCCCCGCCTACCCGGGTAGCGTCAGAAACTGATCCCTGTCCCAATGTGCCGCTGAGGGTGTACTGGGCATGCTCACACCACTGGGCATGCTCAGTAACATCTGCTGAAGCCGCTGCCCTCACTCTGCCCTTCCTTGGAATCAGCTTCTGCTGCTTTAGAGGGGTTCAAAGGTGGCAAATCGGAGGGTGGGTGGGCAGGATCTGAGCAGCGGGCGGAAATTTACTGGGGGGGGGGGTCAAGCAGCTGAAGGCAGAGACAGCTGAGGGGCAAAATCAGGGATGGGGGGTAGGAGCTGGGGTTAAGCCCAGGGGCACAGGGAGAGGGTAACAGTTATCCCGGTGCTGAGATGAGCCACCTGCCGTGTTTGCCAAAAAAAAAAAGGGGGGGGGTGTGCGGAGGGGCTTTTTTATTTCCCCTCTCACAGGACAGTACCTCTCAGCATGGGCTTCCCAGGACTGGGTTCTTAAAGGCATGCCACTACCTAGGCATGGCAGCTCCTCTCTATCTGTTATAACGTGCTGACGGGCTACAGGAGACTTGAGCCAGCAAAATATTTTACATATTCCCCCCTCAAGAATTATGTGTCACACATTTTGGGTATTTAAAAGAATCCCTTATGAGATTATACGTCTACACAAAGTCTCATAACACTTCACAAATTTGCCTTCTCAGCTGCTGTGAGCCCCTGAGTTGCACTCCCTTCCTTAAATGTAATCCATTTAAACACTGTTTTGCTCCTTTTAAAATGTTACTTTTATTACTCTTTCCACTTCATCATTTGCCTTTGTTCTCATTGTGCAGATGCATATTATTGTGCCATTTAATTTCTATTTTAATAACAAACACTCATCAAATATTTATAAGTAAATAGTTGCTAGTAGTTTTAGCAATGATATGTTTCTAGTAGAGCACTTGCTATGTTTTTTACTGTGATTTTTAATTTGGAATTTTTAATTCTAACTTTTTTCTTCTTATTTTTATAGTACACGTTTATTCTGTTGGCTCATGTGACTTCCAGTCTGACTGATTTCCTAGCCTGGTGTCAAAACTTCATTTGCATTTGATCCACCAATGGGGATTGTCTTTTGCAACTATTATTTTGCCTCTCAATCCAGCCCTTAGTGATTTTTCACATGTCATTGATTGTGCGTAGAACTTGATTCTCAAATATTCAATAAGGGCAGTGTACTATCTCATATTACATCCTTCTCAAGGGCAAAAATCTTCTGTAATTTTTGCTGAACATAAGAATAGCCATAGTGGGTCAGACCAATGGTCCATCTAGCCCAGTATCCCATCTTCCGACACTGGCCAGTGCCAGGTGCTTCAGAGGGAATGAACAGAACAGGCAATCTTCAAGTGATCCATCCCCTGTTGTCCTCTCCCAGCATCTGGCAGTCAGAGGTTTAGGAACATCCAGACCAAGGATTGCATCCCTGATCATCTTGGCTAATAGCCATTGATGGACCTATCCTCCATGAACTTATCTAATTCTTTTTTGAACTAAATTATTGTTTTGGCCTTCACAACATAATGAACACATATCTACAATCCCAATATTGACAATCACAAGAATTCCAAAATCATGAGTTATACACCCTCAAGTCATGACATTTAAAAAAAATAAATGAATGATATTGGGTTCTTCTTATGTGTTAATTTGTTCCTGAGCCTTTAGAGTGTAGTAGGCCCGGTTCCACAAAAACAGGAGCCTAAACACCTGTATGAATCTTGGCCTATTCTCATACTTTTCCTGTTACCACTCTGACACATTTCATATACCTAAGGCCATATCTACACTTCAAACTTATGTTAATTCAAGTTATGTCATCATAGAAATCACCACAGTTAGTATGTCATGTGCACATGCCTACTAGACTCCTTGTGTCTAAGTTTTCCTGCTGTCATTTCCCCCATCGCCATGTGGCTGGGCAAGGAGGTTACATGGGGCTGGTTCCCCTGTGGTCAGGGGGACTCTGGTTGGGTCTCAGCCCTGGCACCAGGTGCTTTTGTTGCTTCTCAAGCTCTTCTCTCCCACCAGAGAAATGAAGAGCCTGATCGAACATTGTGCCAGCAAAATCAGCTGCCTCAATTGTTCTCCAACCATGTCTTCCGCTCCCTACTCAAATCCCTCCCCTGGTTCCTCTTCTACTTCTGCAGCAAATTGTAGCTTCTCCTCAATGCCAAGGATGAGCACCAAGGAGCTGGATATTTTGTAAGAGGGGCTGCTCTCCTGTCCGGGCATCTGTGGGGTGTCCCACAACCTCAGCCAGAGGTGGATGAATTTCAGGTTCAGAGATGGGCTCCCAGGATGATCAGGGTCATGGAGGGCCTGTCGTAAGAGAGGAGACTAAAAAAACTGAGCTTGTTTTGGGTAGCAAAGGGAAGGCTGAGAGGGGATGTGATTGCTCTTTGCGAATGCATCAGGGGAGTAAACAACATGGAGAGAGATGAGCTGTTGAAGCTAACAGTCAAATCGACCAAGAAGAAATGGGGATTATCTGGCCTTGAATTCAATTCAGGCTGGGAACTAAAGGTTTCTATCCATCAGAGGAGTGGGGTTCTGGAGCAGACTGCCAGGAAGTGTTGTGAGAGAAAACAACAGGTATTTAAAGGTATTTTCAGGTATTTTAAAGGGTGTCATAAGGAGGAGGGAGAAAACTTGTTCACCTTAGACTCTAAGGATAGAACAAGAAGCAATGGGTTTAAACTGCAGCAAGGGAGGTCTAGGTTGGACATTAGGAAAAAGTTCCTAATGGTCAGGGTGGTTAAACACTGGAATAAATTGCCTAGGGAGGTTGTGGAATCTCCATCTCTGGAGATATTTAAGAGTAGGTTAGATAAATGTCTATCAGGGATGGTCTAGACAGTATTTGGTCCTGCCATGCGGGCAGGGGACTGGACTCGATGACCTCTCGAGGTCCCTTCCAGTCCTAGAATCTATGAATCTATGAATCTATGAATTGTGTCGGTGCTGAGCGTACTCACCAGAAATGCTTGTATCGATCCAGAGTGTGGTGCACCATGGAGAGGTATCCCACTGTGCAACTTGCCACCGTCCACCATACTGTATTTTTGCTGGGGTTAAAATGGGTCGCACAGGAATCAACTTCACATAGTGCAGTGTTCACCCTCCCCTAATTTTATATGTATCCCAAATGTAAAATTATACATAATTTTTGCACTTTTTTCCTCAATCTCACAAACCCGTGTGGTCCTTCTCACTGTCTGCCATCTCTGACAGAAGCATGGAGTCTGCATGGCTCTGCATTGTCATGACTAGCATTGCAAGCTCAGGGTACACAATCCTGCTGTATTTGCAGAGCTGCAGAATAGAAGTGGGGGCATGACAGAGGTGAAAGTAAGCCGGTACGGCATACCGGACCAGCTTCCCCAGGCGGCAATTTAAAGAGCCTGGGGCTCTCAGCAGCGGCTGGAGCCCCAGGCCCTTTAAATTGCCGCCAGAGCCCTGCTGCCAGAGCCCCCGGATAGCAGAGGTGGCCAGGACCCCCGGGGCTCCGGCGGCTATTTAAAGGGCCCAGGGCCCCGCTGCAGTAGCGGCGGCTGGGCGCCCCGGGCCCTTTAAATCGCCGCCCGAGCCCCACTGCTGGAGCCCCGGGGTAGTGGCGACAGCCGGGACCCCCAGGGCTCCTTCAGCAATTTAAAGGGCCCGGGGTTCCACTGCAGTAGCGGCGGCTGGGAGCCCCATGCCCTTTAAATCACCGCTGGAGCCCCCAGCCTCTGCTGCTACCCCAGGGCTCTGGCAGTTGGGCTCAGGTGAAGATTTAAAGGGCCCGGGGTTCCACTGAGGTAGCAGCGGCAAGAGCCCTGGTCCCTTTAAATGGCCCCCGAGTCCCCAGGCTCCCAACCACCTCTGCTGCCGGTAGCTCTGGCAGTGATTTAAAGGGCCCGGGGCTCCCAGC
This sequence comes from Chrysemys picta bellii, assembly GCF_011386835.1. Lineage (NCBI taxonomy): Eukaryota > Metazoa > Chordata > Testudines > Emydidae > Chrysemys > Chrysemys picta. The sequence continues at coordinate 77,322,642 of NC_088799.1, forward strand.
TGCCACTACTGCAGCCAGAGCCTGGGGCCCTTTAAACCTCGATTTAAAGGGCCCAGGGCTCTAAAGGCCCCGCCCCTTCTGGTTGAGGCCACGCCCCTTCCGATTGAGGCCACATCCCCTGCTCCGGACTCCTTTAAGTTACTTTCACCCCCGGGGCATGATGATTCCATGCAGAACAGATTGCTGTGGGAAATAGCGACAACCAATTCAAAACTGTTGGTGGCATTCATGGAGCAGCTGCAGATGGTGAAGTACCAGTTCTGGGCCCGAGAAACAACCTCCAACTGGTGGGATTGCATCGTAATGCAGGTTTTATAGCAAAATGTGTCGGTAGTGGGCTTTTAACCCACTGGCTCTCACTGGCCAGGCAGTGTGGCACTCAGCGCTCCAGAGCCTGGAAGAGGCAAGGAGATTTTCATAGTGTGTAAATGGTGAAAAGGTGCAGGGAATTCTCGACTAGCACTGCGAGATATGTAGAGAGATGGGTGGCTGAGGTGTGCCTCTTCCCTGCTCTCTGCACCTTTCAGCACAAGATCGTACAGGAAACAATCCTCCAAGCCCATTAAGGGTTACCTATTAAAATGCCACACCTAAGTAACAAATAAGGAAAAGAAAAGCCATAGAGGTATGTTTTTCTGCAGCTCGTCTCATGGAAGGGTGATGTCTAGTTGCTAGTAGGAGCAGTAATGTACCTAGGAGGATACCTGAAGCCCTCTCCATTCTGTAAACAGAAACTGGTATAAAAATCAGTCCAGGGTTTGCTAACACTCCTGGATACTTAGACCTGAGAGCACGTTCCAGAAACTGTGGAAAGGAACTAACATGCACTAAGGCAAACATGGCATCAGGCAACAGCATTAATGCCAGGCAATCAACCCTGCCAACTAGCAGTAATAACTGGGCACATTTTGCACACAGAGACCATGTTTAAAAAAAATCTAAAGCGTTTGTTGCAGACACAAATTACCCCCACTAATTAACAATGCAGCAGCCACAAAATAGGACAAATCCCCAGAGCCCCAGCCCTACTTGTAAACAAAAATCAAAATAAGAACAAAACCCACAGACATATTTTCTGAATTGAGATCACATCCTTTTTAAAAATATGGCATGAATCTTGAAACCGAACCACTACAATTCCTAGCTTTGGATGCACAGGAGCAGATTTTTTAAAATGCACCCTGATGCACGTGTGAGTAACAGAAATGAAAACTGAACCCCAAGTGGATTCATTTTGAAGTATATATGCTTGTTTAAATAGGTCTTTCTTCTTTACAGCCACTCCGACTTCATCATCCTTAAGTAAAGTCAGGACTTGTTACATTGTAATCGTTTCACAACGCCCAGTAATACAGCACAATCAACATTGAATTATAAATTAATTACAGTGTTCAGTTGAAAGAAGAGCTGTGAGAGGAAGAATCCTAGGACCTGATTCTGCAAGATACTAGTTCTTCTTGGGAAGCGCTGAGTGCCCTCAGCTCCGAATTGAAGCCAACAGGAGTTAGGAGGCTCGCCCCCGCCCCTTTGATGCACAGCACCTTGCAGGAATGGGCTCTTACTCAGGCACATATATCTTCAACAACAAGAAGGGAGAGAGAGTGTGTATTTCTTTTGTATACGGTCATTGCATTACACTGCTTTTGTATACAGTTGTTGCATTGCATTACATCAATTCTGCAGTCAGTAATTTTCTGTTTCCCCTTTGCTGTTGTTGAAGATAATTGCTAACACGGTGCTATTCAAAGGGGGCTCCCGGCTCCAAACAACTTACAATAAAGCACAGGTGTAGAGAGAGGAAAATAAAATATAGAACAGACGCACAGCAGGGCTCCTCTCTGTATTAGGAATGTTTCATGAACAGATGGGTCTCCAGAACTTTTTAAGAAAGGAGACTGGGAAAGGTGAATGAGGTGGCTCTTTCAACCATAAGACATGGCATAAAAGAAGGCACAAATTCAGGAATGGGTGAGGGAGATAAAGGGCCTTCTACTCCTATTTCCATTTCAGTTAATGGCAAAAACTTCCATTGATTTCTATGGAGCATGATCAGACCCCCAAAAAACTCAAAGAGAGCATAAGGAGTGGGCTGGGGTGTCCAGTAACAGACGGGAACAGAGATGTAGTGGTGCAGATCCTACAAGCTGGGTACATAAAGACGGCTTAAATCTGGTGCTGACTGAAAGTATCCCAGAGCAGAGATTTGAGGAATGGCAATGGGGAATGAGAAATGAAGGAAGATCGGTAGGGCAGAAAGACTGAAAGCTGCTCTTGGCAGTAGTATTGAGATTAGAATGGAGGGGAAAGAACTGGAGAGTCCAGACAGGAAGAAGTTACAGGAGTTGAGAGGAGAGAGAACCAAAGAATGGATGAGGATTTCAGCAGGAGGGATGGAAAAGAAAGTGGGGATTTTACAGATGTTGCAAAGGAAGAAGCAACAGGATTTACACCTTGTAAATGCTTTCTTTTAAAATGTACTCCAGTGTGACAGTTTCTTTTTAAATTAACAGATGTTGCTCCTGGTCAAAAATATACTTGCTACTTGCATATTTCATAAAGAGTTAAAAGGCCCCCATCCTTAGGCTACTCTCAGTTATATGAATGTAGTTTATACACAATTAAATATCAATAGAATACACATCAATGCCACTAAAACAATCACCCTCTGGAAAAATACATCAAGCCAATTAAAGAAGTTCTGTATAAACAGTTTTAAAATAATAGAATATCAATCTAAACAATTGCACTACAAAGGAATTCACTCTCTTTCTTCATAGCTGTTCCTAGGGCCTCCCACCCAACAGCTGCTATGTACAGAGTTAATAGCAATCACTTAATCCCAGTGTTCAGGGAAACACATATCACAGGTTCTCTACCTCTTCTTTCACATTCTTTCTAAGGGCTGTATGCTTATTAATTATTAATTATTATTGTTGTTGTTATTAATAATCAGTAGTTTATATAATGCCATCCAATACCATGGTGCTTTACCAGGACTCTGCAGAAACTGTAATTATTAATTTATTATTGTTGTTATTAATTATGATTAATTATTATTATTATTGCAGGAATACTCAAAGCCCCAATCCAAGTCAGGGTCCGATTGTGAAGGGATCTGTACAAACACATCTGAAGAAACACTCCCTGAAAAATTTATTTCCCAATCAGCCCAAAAAGATGTTCTTTAACTTGAGGGAGGAAGAAAATTGAGGCTCATAATGTTTATAATGGTAACTGTCTTACATTAACCATGGAGTTGCTACAATAACTAATAACAAAATGTATTCCAGATGGTATGAAATAATAACTTTAGTTGTACATTTTCAAAGAGGTGAGTGGAATGTACAGAATGAGTACAAATCCCAACAAGTAATGCATCAATATGAAAATACTATTTGGGAGCAGTCCATCCATTGGGAGAATGTGTCTATCAGCATCAACATCGTTCATAGCTAAAATCTGATAAACAGAACTGATGACCTCCAGTACTGGATTTACCATGGCGCCAGGCCCACGGTCCAAAGGGACCCCAGCCCGGTCCGCTCTTCTCTGCCCCCCTGTGGGGGGCAGAAGCTTAGTGCTGCCGGCTCCTGCTGCAGCAGGGCAAGCTCTGCCAGCAGCCAAGCTCCTCCCCCGCCTCTTTCCCCAGTGTGCTACCTTCCTCCCCCCCTCCATGCTGCCGATCAGCTGGATCAGCTGTTTGCCTGCAGGAGGGAGGAGGAGGAGGAGCGGAGTCTCAGCAGGCTCGCTGCTCCTGGGAGGAGGAGCAGAGGCAGGGTTGGGGCCGGAATCAGGGCATACCCCCTCCAGCCCCCTGCCGTGAGCACCCCCACGACCCCAGCCCACACCCACAGCCCTCTGCCCACCCTGACCCCTGCACCCCCCTCATACACACACCCAGCCCCCGTCCTGACTCCTGCACCCCCTCACACACACATCCAGCCCCCTGCCCTGACCCCTGCACCCCCCCACACACACCCAGCCCCCTGCACCTCCCCCCACACATCCAGCCCCCTGCCCTGACTCCTGCACCCCCCACACATCCCCAGGCCCCCCACATCTCATGTCCTGACTCCTGAACCCCCCACATCACCACCCCCACCCTGAGCACCAAACATGAGCTCCTGCACCCCCCACATTCCCACCTGCACCCCTTGCACCAAACAGGAGCTGCCCCAGGTAAGCGCTCCACACCCCAACCTCCTACCCCAACCCTGAGCCCCCTCCCTGACCCTAGCTCCTGGCCAGACCCCGCACCCCAACTTTTTTTACAATATTTGGAAAGATCATTAAGTGGTCCATCAACACCCTCCGCAATTTTCAAGTGATCTGTGGAAACATAAATTAGACTACAAGAACAATCAAGGTACCTTATTTTATTTTCATTTACTTGCTATTACTTATAGGAGGTGGATGAAGAAAAAAAGAATGAAAAAACAGGGCCCACAAAAAGTTAATCTGGCCCTGATGACCTCAGATTACCTTAATTTCCATCATCTGAGGACACATACCCAATATGGCCACCTCATAGAAGAAATTAATATAATTTATTAAATGGTTAGTCTGATAACTTTTTGCTGATTTATTATAGAAAATTCAAATTTCAGTTCCATAATGAGTAAATGTTCCAAATTTCAAGATTCTAGCTCACTGGGAACATGGAGATTTATTGTGTAAGCCAGTCACCATTAAAAGTGTCTGCATTATGGAAACTTTTTAGCTACAACACAGTTTGCTCTGAGTTGTTAAATTAGGCACCAATCATGTAAGGAGCTCCATCTACATGGACTACCTTGCATGGGGGTCGTACATTGTAAGCTCTTTGGGGCAGAGATCTTTGATTATATATATGTTTAGCAGGAGAAGAGGCCTCTGGGTACTACTGCAATGGAAATAATCACAATAACAAGGTAAATATTAAGTACTATACAGTTAAATTGTGACACATTATAGCCTGTAGGTTTCCTTTGGGCCTTTTGCTCCAATTCTAACAGCTAGCACTTGTACTCACAGCAAAACGCTGAAATAAACCATTCTCAATGGGCTAGGAGACCAAAGAGTGGCAGAAGAAAGTGAAGCAGAGACAAGATGGAAGTTAAGTATCAGAGGGGTAGCCGTGTTAGTCTGAATCTGTAAAAAGCAACAGAGGGTCCTGTGGCACCTTTGAGACTAACAGAAGTACTGGGAGCATAAGCTTTCGTGGGTAAGAACTGAATGGAACATAAGGAGAGAGTTAGTTGAATATCTATTCATCAGCTCTTCTCTCCCTCATAAAAACTGTGTTTTTCTGTGTTGACACTCTAGGGACTCAAGCTGTACCCTCTCTTCCTTGCCTACTAAAAAACCTATTCTAATCATCAATCTCCAAAGTGCACTTTAACAAGCAGTTTAGCTTCATGAAGGAAAATGTATTAAGTTAACAGCAATAAATGTGCTGGGCATTATTATAATAACTAAGTTTTCCTGACTCATAATAGTAAATTTTCTACAATTTGGCAGAATATTACCTATTATCTATTCCCATGTCATTCATCTAAAATCCATGCTATTTTTGTTTTCACTACTAATCAGTTGTTGAAGAGCTTAATTATCCTTCTCACGGAAGACCAAAACCGCAGCCAAAACAAGGGAATCAGTATTTTCATTCTAGGGGGGAAGGTAAATGTTTTATGCTGCCACCAAAGCAACACCTATTTTATTTGTATAAAGCGCTCAGAGCTAAGAGTTATCTCTGTGCTGCTAATGTCATATATATACATATGGGGTCTTCATGTTAGGCTATTTCCCTCCCTTCATCATTTACTGTGCATTTCACAACAAACTGCAGACACAAAATACAGGAAAATTAAAATAGTTGCATTCAGTTTCAGTTTATGTTATATATATGTAGGTCTATAATCATAAACCAAGGGCTTGATCTTACTCTCATTAAGGTCAATGGCAACAGTCCCACTGCCTTCTGTGGGAGCAGGAGTGCTTTTAAGTGTGCCCTGGATCTTGACATAAATCTTTTGCTCTTCCTATATGGTTTGCTGGTTGCCTGTGAATCTAAAGGCCAGATTCACACAGCAACTTAGGTGCTTAACTCTCATTGATTTCAAAGGAAGTTAGGGGCTGAAGTAGGTTTGTGAATCTAGGCAGGCCTCAGAGAAGAATTTTGCATCTAGTGAGAGAGAGAAGAAAAAATCTTCCCTTTTCTGACGCTAGAGAGTGGTGATGGTCTCTGAGCACTGACCAGTTAAACTGCATCTCTATCTAAAAAACAGATGTATTAAGATCTGGGGACTAAATATTTGTTTGAACACCAGTGGACTTCATCTTGTACAAAAGGTTAGGCTCTCCCCCCTGCACTGCTGTCTGCATTTCATGTAGCTGGAGCAAAGAAATAAGGAAGTTCTTTATATCCCTTTATTCCCTTGTGTGGCTGTGTAAGACCGCTCAGAGCCTGTCCCTATATGAGGTTGGGAACCATGCAGAACAGAGTGCTATCTTCATTTTGTGTTTCCTTGCCTCTGATTATTTGTTTTACAATCATAGGACAAAAGGAGTTAGCCCTGCTTACAGTGGGTCTGAATTTGACTCTTCGGAATATAAAGCTGGATTTAGATATGACATAAAATCAACAAAAGTACCATAAATAATATTGTGTTACAACCTGAGCTAGTATGAATTTATATAACAAGTTTACTGTGCCAAATTCATCTCTAATGCCACTCCACTGAAGGCCATGATATTTGCCCTAAGAGTTTTAAGAGGGAGACCAATATCAGACACCTTTGCAAAACTCAGTCACACCTCGAAAGAGAAGGAAGTGCTCTCTTTGGAAATGAAGCAGACCATATGAGAAAAAATCTTGGATAAATAGCTTTTTGTGGATTTTGTGACAATTCCTTTTTCCTCCCAAAATAAGTTAATTCCAAATACTCATGAAAACTGCAGTGACCCAGCATTTATTACATAAAAATAAATATATGTTCAAATTAATATTCAAATCAGTTTTGAGATATCCCTGTCATTGTTTCAGACCTCTACTAATATGCATGGTCCCTCAGCAGAAGTTGTCACTTCTGTGCCTTCTAAGCAAGAGGCCCAATCTCATGATGTAGAGCAGAATTCAGGGAATTCAGAACACACTGGCGTAAAGGAGAATTTTAAAGCTGTTGTAAAGTATGTTCAAATTTTATTAAACAGTGGTTTAACCGGAGTCACTGGTGCAAGCAGCTAATATAGAAAGCTGACCAGAAATCCTAATGTACACTAGAGTAGTTCCTTTGAAGTTGATGACCCAATACTAATTTACGTTTCTCTCCCCTTACTGTAATAAAGAAGCAGAAAGGATCACTGAACTGTCACTCTTGGCTGGCAGGTTGATAGATGAGGAAAGCAGAATGAAGTTCTGCCCCTATTCTAAATCTTTTAAAGGGACTAGAGGGAAAGGTTGATGGCCTGTCACAGCCCAAGGAGTGAATCAGGCCGCAATATCTAGTTTGGAGTGAAATAAAATTCTGAATAGTTGAAGTCAGAAATTTGTGGATTTGATCATTACAGTAGAGGAAAAACTTTACAACTAAACAGAGACACCTACTGGAGCAGATAGAGACCTTCAAAAACTTCTAGGCAAGGAAAACAGTTTAATTGCACTTTAATTCAAAATAGAAAAGCTAGGTAGTAGTATACTCTTAAAAACTGATGAGTCTTCATTGCAACTAGTATCAAGCCATCGTTTTGCTAGCCAGGGTCTACTTCAGCCTATCTTGAGTTCCTACAAATTATGATGGGAATATTTTTGACTTGCTGCATAGAGTTTCAGCCAGACAGCTGACACTGAAGGTGAATTGCAAAGGTTTTACAAAGAAAAAGAAAAAGAGAAAAAAACCCACACAGCTAATAGAATGGGCATGCCAAGGTAAAAATCACAAGGACATTTAAAATATATTTAAAAAGCACTTCCTCCTTCACTTATCTGCCAAGACTTGAGTTCATCCTTGGTGCAATCACACTGGGAGGTAATTTGGCCTGTATTCGGTTATGGGCCAATCCTATCCCTTCCATGCTGACAGGTGGGCATGACTTACTCTTGGATGACCAGAGATGCAAAGCAGTTTTTAGCCCTTGCTAAACACAATGTTAATGGGAGTCAAATGACTGCATAGCTGAACACTGTGGTGAAATTTCATACTTTTCAGTGATAATTAATGGGAGCTCATGATTTTCAGACATGCTGATAATGTTATTTTGCAGTGCGGCCACTTTCACTCCAGGTAGACTAACTCAAGAGAAGGATAGGATTGGCCCATAATCCATATAGGCCAAATTACTTCCCAGTGTAATTGCACCAGGGCTGAATTTTGGCCCTATAAGTGCTGAATTATGACTATATGATTACATTTTTAAAAAAGAAAAAATCAATTTCTGTGTTACTTGCCTGACAAGATATGAGTTCAAAATTTTGTCTGTATCCTTCAAACAATCATGGCATCTGAACCTCCTCTGCAGTATTCCCTGTACTGTTTTTTGTAGTTGTGATATTATCAATAGTTGTACATTGAAAGACTTCTTTTAACTCTAATTTTATTTAAAATGTGTAATATACTAGAGCAAGGTGAATACTGCAAATAAATTCTGAAAATATTTGTTCTAATATTTACACAAATTTACTCCAAATGTGTTCATTCCCCTTTTGGGTTTGATGTCCACAAATATCCTAGATTTGTTTACTAACAGGAATTGTGGAGTGGTTATGGAGTTCCTGGTCAACTACAGTTACCGAAGAGTGTTGCAGTGGGGAGCTTAATCAACGAAGGAACTTCCTGGTTAGGGAGCTCTCAAGTTGCTGCTTAAAGCATGGCTCTTTGTGTCTATGTCTTCACACTACATGGTATCAGAAGTGCAAAAATGAGAACATGGTTTGGAAGGCTACAGACTTGATAAGGAAACGTAGTGTAAACACTGTAAATAGTTCTAAGGAATTTGAAATTTATTTTGAACTGTTGTACTTCTATACATTGGTTTATAATTTAAGTTTAAATCTTTTATTGTAAAGAAAGGGAAATGTGGAGTGGTTATAGAGTTCCTGATCCTCTACAATTATCAGTAAGGAGAGTACAGGACATGTTGCAGCAGGAAGCTTAATAAACATAGGAACTTTCTGTTTAGGGAGTTCTCTACTTGGGGCTTAAAGCATGGTTCTTCTTTGTGTTTATATCCTCACACTACAGGGATGATCATGGAAACAATTAATTTTAAGCCAATATCAGAAAATATTCACCAAAAGTAAATCTTGAATTCATAAACGCAAGGATCCTTCCTGATTCTCAGAGTTAAATTAATCCAATCTGGGAATAGGAACAAACCATGTGACTATGTCCAACTAATAGCTAATCAAAACAGCTCAAATTTTGAATACTGTACTCATAATGAACTGCTCACACACAATCTGTGGACCACAAGAATTATTTGTAGGAATTATTGAGCAAACAATCAAATGCGAAATAAATTTTAGAAAACTATAAGATTATGGAATATCCAAGATAAGGAAAAGAGGTACAATTATGTAAATAAATAATTCACAATACTTATTTGTTCAGCTCTACAGATGACAGGGTAATTTTATATATATATATATATGCAATTATGCTGAATGTATGAAATGATAATTATAAATACAATACCTGTGGGATACTTAGCTAGTTATTTTTTATAATTTACAATATTTTAAGACTAGTTCAGGTTACTGAATAAGTGGAAAGAGATTATCAATGTTAATTGACTTGTAAAGAGGCTGGGGCAGCCTTGTCACGTCACCATTTCATTTCCTTGACTCATCACAGAGTCCTTTTCAAACTACTCTCCTTGAGGAAGTGTTAGTACTTCATAAAGCAATGACAGAGTCTCTGCTCCAAGTATCCTCTTTACTCTTCACCACTACAATCTTCTGAGTAGGCCATCTTGCTTGGACTACCCACCATTTTGTGACTTTCGATAGACGTGCTGACCACTGGTGCAACACTTCACCTTTCAGTGCTTTGAGGTATACCTTTGCGTCTTCTAGCCATGAATTTGTTATTGTCACTGAATTTTTAAAAAATGAAAATACCAACAGAACTTAATTTCATTTTGGTATTTTAATTCATTATTATGCTCTGTGCTCATTACCTTTTGATAGTCATCATATTACATTGGCTGTTTTTCTTAAGAATTTATGTGTTAGCCTAGATTCAGGACCGACTGTCAAAGTACATTAAAAATGTCAAAGTTTTATCATTTTAGAAGATAGTCACAAAGGCGATTTACAGATTTTAATCTGCCTATTTATAACATCATTGTTCAATTAATTTGCTTGATTACCCACTAAACTGATTGGCACACTTGAGCACATTAGCCAACTGGATGTTGCTGTGTTGTGTGTGAAGGATCACCTTAACCATGCATTTCCTGGTTTTGTAACACTAAAATTCCTTTTGGGGATATATGGGGAGACTTTAACTGGGCACTTTCTGGTGTGCAATAATAGATTATTGGTGCATACCTTGAATGCGTTGTGAGGCATGAGGCTTATGTTACTACTAATCTGGAGCTTAGTCATTTAAATTTGAAAAAAACGCACCACAACTTGAGGCCAGTGGTGCCATGCTGGCCTGGTGCATTCCCTTCTTCATAGTTCAAAATAACAGAATTCTTTTAGCCACAACAGGTGGAGGGATTCTCTTCTTGTGGGGGAGGTGCCAACTGAGCACCATTCGGTGATGGTACAGGTATGAGTTGGATTAAACTGCTTTGAAACCGGTATGTGTGAGAGAAACAGAGAAAGAAAGAGAGAGAAATGGGGTGTACAAACCCCAAACTAGTGTAACCCTTCTGCCCCTCTGAGTTGGCAGCAACAAGGGCTGGGTTCAGTATCTAGGGGTTCCATTTCAATAACGCAATGCAAAACTGGCTTGAGCCCCCACCCAGTGACCTGGGACAATTACCCCGGGCGCCTCTAGGAGGCAATACTTCCTCTCTCGCAAGCATGGAGTCTGAGTGTAGCAAAAGCCTTTTAATAAATGAGGGAAACAATGCGGCATTATGTTGGGGAAACACCACAAACAGGATTCATAACACAAACCATGAGCAAAAGACCCACCTCCAAGTAAGTTTGGCAGTGTCCTTTTCCCCTCAGGGTCCTAAGTCCAATCACCCCAAAGTCCAACAACCCCAAAGTCTCTGTCCCTGGTCAGTGCCGCTCCAGAGTTCAAAAGTTTATCTGCAAAGTTTTACCCCGCCAGCCTGGGCAGAAATGGGGGGAGGGGCACACAGGATGCTAAGGGGCACCTTATGTGGTCCGAGGCCGACTGCCCCACCTCTCCGTGGAGTTCTGCTGCAGCCTTTACCACGAATGGCTCCGCTCTACCAGCCGCGCCGCGCCGCTCCTCCAGCCGTCCCCGCAAACTGCTCCGCTCTGCTCCCCGTTCCGTGGGCTGCTCCAACTGTCCCACAAACTGCTCAGCTCTGCCAGCCGCTCCACTCCACCAGCCGTCCCATGAACCGCTCCAGCTGCCCCCGCAAATGGCTCAGCTCCGCTCGCTGTTCCATGGGCCACTCCAACCGTCCCACAAACTGCTCGGCTCTGCTAGCTGCTTAGCAATATATCTTCAGGCTCCCCCATTGGTTAACGCAGCACTCAGTGATCTCAGCTCAGCAATTTTAGCTCTTTTAGTGATTTCAGCGCTTAGTGATTTCAGCTTGTAGTAAGGGAGCCCCAGTGCTAGTGCACCATTAGCCCAAAGTGAATTCAGTTCAGCAACTTCTAGCTAGACTCCTAATGGAAGCAAACTTAGCTCTGCTATTCAACAGTGGAGAGAGTGAGTAATGCAATTGGTGTTCCAGACCCTCAAAAGGTGCCCATACCATCAGGCACACATACCTATCCCCAACCTCTCTCAATTCACTGGGTTTTGTAACCCATGCCCCTTGTCTAGCGAGTGCTACTTAGTTACTGGTGAGTCCCTCTGTCATACAACAGTTCCACTGGCCTTGATTCACAGAATCAGGGTAACAACACTTTATTCTTCCTGCCCCAAAAACAGAGAAACTGGGGATCCCACACCAGCCAAAGTAACCACTTTCAGTTGTTGTTGTCCCAGGCTAGGCGGGTGGGTGTGCCTATGCAAACAAGATCAGCCCCTGAAGTTCTTTTCCACCCTCACCATAATTCACCACCAGATGTCAGGGTAGAGCTTATCCTGACTCTGCTTACACTAGAAAGGAAGGGGTTAAATAGTTACTTTGGACCCAGGTAGTCTCATCCTGACACACCTGCAAAGCATGTATGGGATGGAGAAGGAGCTTAAAAGGAAAGCGGAACAGCTGAGTAGTTGACAGACAGTGTATGTGTACTGACCTACACTCTGAGCCCTGGGAAGGAGCACTACAGGAGCTCCTGCTGCTTGAGATCTGGCTATAGTGACTTCGCCAAACCCACAGAGAAGAGGCTGGTGACTCTCGGAAGGACTGGCTGTTTATCTTTGATTTCAGTTATTTAAGGGCTTAACTTTATCCATTGTGAAAAGAGGGGACTGGTAGGAAATGATCCAGGGAGGCAGAAGTATAGCACTTTGAGGTGCAAAACTTGGCTGCTTACCACTGGGCCCTAGATTGGAACCTAGTGGAGAGGGTGGGCCCTGGTCCCCTTATGTGCCCCTAGGGTTGCCAAAGGCATAAGTCAACCCATGATATAGGGAATAGATGAGAGAAAGCCCTGAAAACAGAAGGGTCAAGATCCTGAGACCTCTGACCATAGGGAGGCCCAGAGCCCCTCACCTAATCCAGAGGGCTACCCCATTACTGGCCTCCTTATATAACGTGAAAGGGGTGGACATCAATGTGTGACCTGGTTGTAGGGATGAATCATGGAAAGGGCAGACTACTGCAGGGCTGGAATGACTGTCAATTGGGGGCACCAGGAAAGAATGGAGACTGCTATGGCCTATCTGACCACTTCACAGTGTATAGCCACCACTGTTCATTTAAGAGAGTGGTAAGATGCCATTAAGCTCCTTTGTGGAACCAGGTGGTGAGACAATAGCAGCCTGTAGCCCAACCACAGGCATGTCATTGCCAAAAACAAAGTCCCATCTCAGGAGCAGTTTCGCTAGCTATTGTTTTGTGAAGGTTCATGTGTCTGTGAGAGACAGTAGAAAGACCAGAGATGCTGAGAGGCAATGCAGCAAGGAAGATGGTCAGATACTATGGTAATGAGCGCGGTATAAGAACTGAGAATAGGATAGAAGGACCAGACACAGCCTGAACAAGCACAGGTAACATGGCCCTGAGGAAAGCCTAGAGACAGAGCTTATTGGGCCATGTGTTGGGTGAAGGGGGCTTGAAGCTGCAAGCTAAGAAACTATCTCCTGTGTTTGTTTCCTCCTGTATTCAGGGAAACAGGAGTTTGTACATTCTTTGTAAATAAACAGATACTATGCCTCATGATAGTGAAAACGGCAGCTCAAGTGAGAAACCAGCTTGTCAGTTTTTCTATGGACGTTGTCCTGGCTGTTCATAACTGGTATGGGGCACTACCAGAGATGGAACTAATCCTTGTTTCCTTGAGATTTGCTGAGGTGTCTTGGACAGAATTGGAGCTATGTTTTTGCCCCATTTGCCTGGTACATTAAGCAATTGTCAAATAGTTAAACTCCAATGTATATAGTACAGATAGTATTCTGACTGAAACAACTAATTTCCATGTTCTCATTAGATACAATATCCTTCTTCTTTCCTATGGAAGTAGCAACATTTACAAGTTCATGGAAAGGTCTGAAATCCATTTGTGGGCTTCAGGAGGGTGCAGCAGTCAGCTTTGCTATGTTCATGAAAACAAAAAGATGGGGTACTTGTTCATAAGATGTTCGATAGTTTGGAGGTCTCCATATTCACACTGTGGTGAATCCTTGATTCTCCATTTGTGCATTAAATGCATGCATCTTCCATGTAATGTCCTAATACAGTTATGGTCATCCGCTGTCTTCGGCAGAGCAAGAAACCAGGTAGTTTGATGGTGGGATAATCTATAAGGCATCCGGTAAGTGTTTTCTGGGTTGAAGTTGGATGACAGAACACCTTGTCCAGCTGCCCAAAAAGGTCAGTGGAACGTAAGGTGAGTATAAGGCAGATTAACACGTTTCTCTTGGCGTGGGAGGTTTTGGTTAGCAAGGATGTTGGAGGAAGGATGTTGGCGAGGACTGGAAGCCAAGGCAGTGGAGTGGACTTCAGGGTACCAGTCACAAGTCTCAAAGCTGCAATTAATTGAATATCAATGGACAGTGTATAAACTTCTTCCCCAGATAGGTGTGCAGTGCTCAGCCATGGAATAAACTAAAACCAGCGTTGCCATTCATAGCATTTGAGCCCAGCTAGAGCCTGCTAGCTTTTGAATTATATTGATGCAACTCTTTATTTTATGGCTCACCTGCTTCAGATGTTGTTTATGCAACTGAAGGTGACTCCTAGGTAGCAGAGGTTAGACTCGTGGGCGATTGCCTTGCTACAAAAGTTTACGTTCTGCATCCTCTTAGCTTCAGAACTGCTCAGATGGAAAGCTGACAAAAATGTGTTTGATGGATTGGGTTTGAGTCGTCACTATGGAATGACACCCTCGCCCCTTTAAAATCTGACACAGAGCCAGATTTTCCCATTTGCTTCTGGATCCCAGTGCATCGTTCTTTGCAATACAACCACAATTGCGTCCCAAAAGCCCCACAACATGCCTCATGCAGCCACCTGGAGCACTGATGAGACCCTGGATCTCATCACCATCTGGGGAGAAGCATCGGTTCATGAAACGCTTGTGTCCAGCCACCAGAATCAAGGTCTTTTTGTGGACATTGCAAAGTGTATGTCCATGAGGGGTCACGACCAGGATGTCAATTAGAGCTGGATAAAGAGCAAGCTGCTCAGGAGAAAATGCATTGACACGTGGGACAAAAGCACATAATCCGTGACCTGTCCATTGTTTATTCAAACAATGGTTTGATGATAAATTGTATAGTCAGTTGCCTGGCCACACTTTGGTTTGTTATGAAATATATTCAAGAGGCCACATAATCAATGTCAGTCAGCTTTAATAATATAGTGCAGGAAAAAGGTTCAATGTGATACCAGTCTCTGGGAAGCCATCTCACACAGCGATGTTACATTCACCATACACAGAATGTGGGCTCCCAAAGTTACACACTTCAGCTGGTATCATTTATGAGATTTAACAAATTACACATCTCTTTACACATCATTAACATCCAGCCCATCAGTTTGTCCCAGTTCCCTAATCTTCCTTTTCTTTGTTTGGGATACTAGCATTACAGGTACTGGTCCATGAAGATACTTACCTCATTTGTGTTAAGTCATAGAATGAACATATCTTCATTTTGACAAGTTTCCTGTTTATGCCAAATGTTTACTTCAAAAAATGCAAGGTGTTGGGATACATAGCATAAGTGAACATGATTTATGTCAAAGGTCTGTGTAATGGTATAAGCCAGTTTAGGCTATATCACTGTTACAATATTTGTGCTTAATGTTATTGGTGCTTAATCATACTAATATATATATATTAGTGTGTGTGTAGATAATACATATTATTAATATGATATTATGCTAACCAGCATGTATTAGTCAACAGAAAATGTGGTTAATGTTCCTAGTTCACATGAGATACAATAATCATGATGTGATTACATTTGTTGTGTGCAAACAAACAGTAATATATATACTTGGCGCTTTAAAACAGCCAGTTTCTCAAAGGTGAAAAGAATTATGAGCCAAATGAGCTGGGAGAAAGAATTTTAAACAGAAGAATGTGAATGATAATACTAAAATGTTCCTAAACAGTTACTAGATGCCCAAAAGCCCACAATCTAGAAAGAAGACCACACTGATTTAAAAAAAACAACAACCTGGCTTAGATGGGAAGTGAAAACAGCTATAAATATATATAACAAATGTAAGAAATGGAAGCTGATAGTAATAAATATAAAATTAAAAGCTAGGGATTGTAGACAATTGATAAGGGAAGTAAAAGAACACAAGAGGAAATCTGTGGTCAGTAAAGTTAAGGATAATAATGAGTTTAAATATATTAGGAATTCTAACAATGGTATTGGTCCATTAATAGATGGAAATGGTACAATTCTCAATAAAAATGCACAAAAGACAGAAGTATTCAAAAATATTCCTGTTCTGTATTTGGGATAAACCCGGGTGATGCAGCCATATCATGTTGATTACTTTCCATTCCAACAATACCTAAGGATGTTAAACAGCAATGACTAAAAAATGACATTTTAAAATCAGCAGGTCTAGATAACTTGCATCCAAGAGTTTTCCAAGAGCTGGCTGAGGAGCTTTCTGGACTGTTAATGTTGATTTCGTTGAGTCTTGGAACACTGGGGGAGTTCCTGAGTACTGGAAGAAAGCTAATGTTGTGCCAATATTTAAAAAGGGTAAATGGGACAATCTGGGTAATTATAGGCCTGTCACAAGTCTCCATTAGTCCCTCTCCTGCTATTGGATGCTCTATTCAAATGGATTGAGGTAGGGCTGGTTGCGACACAGAGATCCAAATTCCAGTAGCTGTGGGTTTATTTTAGTAATTGTGGACTATGCCACTTGATACCTGGAAGTTGTGCCCTTGCACTTGACAATGTCACAGGCCATAACTAATGAGCTATTTGAAGTATTTTCCAGAACAGGGATCCTGTATATGATATTAATTGATATGGGGAGTGCATTCATGTCCCAGCTAATCCAAGAGGTATGTTCCCCCCTTAATATATGATTAGTAAGAATCTCTGTTTACCACCCACAGGCAGACAGGCTAGTAGAATGCTTTAGCAGGGAACTTAAGGTAATGCTATGAACATTTGTGACTACTGAATCCTGAAATTGGGATAAAATGCTATTGTACCTATTGTTTGCAGTCTGAGAAGTCCCATGGTCTTCTATGGGGTTCTCGCCATTCAAGTTACTATATGGGAGACAGCCCAGGGCCAGGGGTTTCTTAGACTTCTCGCAAGAATCCTGGCATGACCAAAGTACTGAGGCCCAGAATGTAACTCAGTATGTCCTCAGTCTACGGGAATGACTAGACTTAGTAGGGGCCTTTGCCAGAAGGAAGATGTGGGCAGCACAACATTCCTAAAATACAGGAGGACAGATTATAAAATCTAATCACAATGGTCCTTCTGGCTCTACAGTCTATGAACAATCTCTGAGGAACAGATTCACAACAGTACTTTGATGACTAATCTCTACAATCAGGTGTCTAAATCTCATTCTTAGGGCACCACTGCGATTCATAAAACTCCCGTTCAGTTGCGGCCTAACTCTGCAGACACCTAAACTTGGTCAGAGCCTGAATTTTTGCAGCGAAGGCACCCATGTTTCTGCCTCTGGGCATACACACTGCTCTCTCACTGTAGGCACCCAAACACCTCGCTCCTGCCTATGCTCGAGAGCGATTCACAAACCAAGTGAAGATAGACACTCGTCTCACATATGGGGCCTGGTATGGTAGGCTTGCTTAGAAGCTAACTCCTCACCACATCAAGTCGATCCTTTAGTCCTGGGGTTTGTGCACTCACCCAGTCTATAGGAGACCACTGCTTCAAGTCCTCCTCTTCCCCATGAGAAGAAGGGATTTGAAAAGGGATCTACCACCTCCTGGAAGAGTGCTCTAACCACTTGATTAGAATCAGTCTCACTCTTTCTGGCCCAATTAACATTTAATTAAAGTGAAACATCTTCAATAGGCAAGATTGAGGGAACCCCACATCAGTTCATTCTTTAGCTCAGGAGTTAGGGCACTCTCCTGAGAGGTGGCAGATCCTTGTTCAAATGCTTTCGTTCTCGTCATCAGAGGGGGGAACTCAAACCAGTGGTTTCCTGCATTCTGGTTGAGAGCTCTTACTCCAGACTAAAGTTTGTAAGGGGGCTCTACCACTGCCACAGCTGTTGTGTGTGGAATTAGTTGGTCTGAGAGCATGCCTACCAGATTGGGCCCCACACACGAGTAAGATGGAGTAGCACCTATCTTTCCCCAGTTCATGAATCGTTAGCAGAGATAGGCACCTAAGTTGGACTGCAGGGAAGCACGTATGAGAGAGGGGCAGAGCTTAGCACACGCTCCTGTCATTGGCATCTCCCATTAGCTAGCTCCCCACCTAATATGCTGGCTTTGTGAATCACATTGTAAGACACCTATCTCTTTCCATTGTATAGGGTGCCTTTGTGGATCACAGAATTGTTCCTGTGATTTTTTGGATGCCTAAAAATTAGGCATTGCAATGCTGAGAGTCACAACACCAAAGTCCCTTTGTGAATCTGGGCCTGAGTATGTGGGGACACTTATTCTTACACCTAGCACTCTTTAATCTGAAACAGTCTTTGGCCAATGGCTGACTCAAAATGCGTTGAGTATGGCACAATCATATTGTTGCCCCTTTTGGCCCAAGTGGGCAGGCAATATTTGGGGACTTGCCAGGCTGCTTCCACTGGAAGGAGAAATTGACAATACAACTCAGGTACTTCTTTGGTGCAAATGTGTTTATTTACAAAGAATGTACAGAAAGTCCTCTTTCCATGATCATAGAAATAAATAACAGCAGGCAGCCCAAGTCTGCTTTTCCCACAAGTAGTGTGTCCAAAAGAAGCTCTGTCTCATCTTCCTCCCAAGGACACGCTTTGTCACAATTTCAGGGTAATTGTACCTGTATCCCTTTCCTCCATGTCCACTCCAGGAGTTTCTAGTTTGGTCTCAGATCTCCAGCTGTCACCCGTCTCTGGGCAGGGACCCTTCTGACTGGTAGGTTTTAAACCTGCACTGCTCCCTGCCTTATACTGCAATACCTCCAGCAAGCCAGTCTGGCTAAAGGCCAGCACTTTCTCTCAAAAGGCTATGAACAGTGTATTGCCAGCAGTTACAAATTGCCACACAGCGCTTTCTAAGCAAGCCTATTTATTCTTAAGGTAAAAGCATTACCAAAGAGAAAACATACACAAATAAATAAAAACAATACACATGCTAAAAGCTTACCAAAGGTCACCTATCAGTCTTATGGGTCCCTGGTAAGACAAAGTCTTTCCAACCTTATGGCAAGGCTTGGGGCCCTTGGCAAGGAGGTCCCATTTGTTTGCTGGATCGGAGAGAAGACTGAAGTCAGCTTAAACTCAGCGTTTTTATATCAAAAGCCCTTTCTTGGTCTGTTAGTTTCTGGAGAAACCAGTTTATGAAAGTCTCCTCCAGATGTGATACCTCTCTGTTTATAATCCAAGTGATTCACCTTAATCACCCCCCATTTTTCTTGGCTCTTAGCAAAGCTGTGGCAATCCCCCCACCCCTCCAGCGTTGTATACAATCCCTGGCCCACAGTGATACATAAAAACACTCATACACTACAATACAATACAATCCACAAAGATATTGCATGTGATTGCAATGTCTGTCACAACACTCACAATTGCTTTTCTCAGGGCAGATCTACACTACAGAAGGGATCCAGGGTGTAAGATCGAGCCACCGGCAGGCGATTTAGTGGCTCTAGTAAAGACCCACCAAATCGAGTGAAGATTGCTCTCCAGTCGACCCCTGTACTCTACCCCTGACGAGAAGAATAATGTAAGTCGACGGAAGATTTTCTCCCATCGACCCCCCCCCCCCCCCCGCCGCCCATAGTAACTCGAGCTAAGGTACATCGACTCCAACTACAATAGCCTCACTTTCTGTCTCTAGCACACAAAGATGCATACTGCTACTACCAATCAATCCCCTCACCTGTGCACTTGCAACTAGTCTCAGGGAAACCCCTTAGCCCACACTGCTTATGCTGTCCATTGCCTTGGGATGTGGCTTCTGATTGTTTGCAGCTATCACTATCTTCAAGAGATATTTAATTGTTCTTTTTATTTAGTTTGAAGTAAGGGTGCTTAGCATACCCATCAGCATTAATGAGGTCTGTGATTGTCTATAGATCAAAGACCCATTTCATGACAGCCATTAACACGTTCCAGCATAACAATATACTGCAGAAGTATCTAGGGAAACGTAATTTCCTAGTGATTATTAAAATCAATTTGTTCCATGAACATTTTCAGAAAAATCAAATATTTTTGTAAAACAACAAGATGAAAAGAAAAGCATAATAAACATAATGTAAAAGTTAGTTGTGGAACTAACCCCATATGTTATAGTTTCTAAAACACTCAACAACACAAAGATGTTCACAGGAAGCCTCGTATGATCTTGGGTCCCAGTTTAAAGTTATTAGGATGTTCACAAGCTACCCCAGAGGATCTTAGGTTGGTTTCAATGGAAGTTAGGAGCCTAAATACATTTGAGGACCCGCGCCTGCGTGCTTTTATCATTGAAGGATGCAGGTTGGACGGGCAGAAATCCTGAAGTGAATGGTGTCAATTAGCTATTGTGGAATCATCAGTGGAACTTAACCACAGCAGCAACCTGCATCTGAGACTTCACCACAGGACCCACCCTAAATACCTGGCTCCCACTCCAGAAGTGTGGTTGGAACAATATTCCAAATTTCAGTAGTTTGTGAATTGCTTTTGAATCCTTCATGACAACATCTGCTCTACCATGCTCTCCAACATTAGAGGAAGATACAGAAAGATTTCGCATGTCTTAAAGAGAGCAACTGCTTTTTTCAGGAGTCAGAGGAGAGGCAGGGGACTTGCCACACCCCAAATATAGGCACTTACCAACTTAATATGCAATTTCTTGTGATCTAGAAAGCACACCTTAAAATATAATTAATCCCCCCCAAACACCTTACTAATGTAACTGGTGCCAGTCCTGGACCTGAAAAGGATTCAACATACCTGCAGGAGGCTATGGCATGCACTATATACCTATTCATGCAGCAATTAAACTGTGTGACAGTGCTTTTCAACAGGTAGGCTTATTAGGCTGGCAGGGCAGGGTCACCAGGGTTCATTCTACCAGCATAAAGCACCGTGTGCAAAGCCACAGGCTGCCTCCATCCTAGTAACACATAATAGTCATAAACGGGCTGTGCTGGGTATTGCAAATTGGCAGGGGAGCCCTGCCATGTCGTGCCAGGAGGGTGGAAGCAGAAGCCCCCATGGGATCTGGTGTGGAGGGAGCCCTGCCTCAAAACCAACGGCATGAGACAGCCCATAATTACTCTCCCCCCCATGACTCCCAAGCCCATGGCACGGAGTGAGAGGGGCCCTGCTTTCTCCCTGGCTGCCCCCCCTCTGCTGGGCTCCAGGCCCTGCGGGGGGAGGGAAGGTGCAGCTGGCTAGGCAGCCATGTTGTTGGGCTCAGGGACGAGCAGACACAGTCCTGCTGCCCGTGGTAACTTTCAGGGAAGTTTCTGTCATAGCCTCTGGGGGGATGTGGGCGAGGGGGAGGAGGGAAGGGACCCGCAGCGGCTGCCCAGCGCGGCGCACACGGCCTGGAGACCCCTTCCCACTGCCCAGCGAGCCCCTGTCTGCCGACACCAGGCACCCCCGTCAGCACAGGCAGGCCACCACTGCGCTACTTCCCCCACCGGGCTGGGGACGGGAGCCTTATTCAGCGAGCGCTTTAGGCCGGCTCCCCTGCGCAGACAGCGTAAAGCCAGCAGCTTCCCCTTGCGTGCGCTGCGAGTCTCTCTCGGGCTAAGGCTCCGGCCCCGCCTCCCTTGCTCTTGCCTGAGTCTCCCATTGGCCAGCTGGTGCGTCACTCTCAGGCTGGACCCATCTCGCGCTCCCCATTCATGCAGTTTGGTTGCGTGTTGGTGTATTTTACTGTTTGCAATAAAGAGGGGGGGATTTTTTTTTTGTTCAGTTTCTGCTGCAATTAACTCTTGGTCCCTTATAAATTTTTTTGGCAATTTTGCAGAACGGTTGAAACAGTTTTTTGTTTTGTGATTGCATTTATTTTTTAATAGATCTCTTATCTATTTTGCAATCAACTATTAAGGTGCAACTATGCCCAAAAGAAAGGTAAGTACAAAAATAGGGGGGGGAGAGAAATGGGGAATGAAGGGGAGAGATTAGGGGAGCGTTTGCAAAAATATCTATAATTTATGCGTGTGTATGTAGAGTTTTTGCATATTAATTTTTTGTGCATGTCCTAAAGTGGAGCTGGAACTGAAGGGCGATTATTAGAATGTGCGGTCGGGCTCATCTGTGGGAGCAGGGGAGCGTCTGAGTTCACTTTGGGCTGTTTTGTTTGCAAGGAGAAGGCTAAGCAGTGTCTCCATGCTGGATTACAAACAGCCATAGTGCTGCTGCTGCCCCTATGGAGAATACTGGCAGGCAGAGCTAGCCACGGAAGGCTGTGCTTCTCCAAGCTCCCCGAAAAGCGCACGGCTGGACAGCCAGAACCTTCCCATTAAGCGCCGGGGGCATTTTAGTGTTGATTGGGCCATTGCCTGGGAGAATTTGAGTCTAAACGGTGCCTCTTTCTCCTGCGTTTGCCTTTGTTCTCCCTTTTTTTTCTCTCCCACTTCTTGTCATACCAGATGGTTGTGCAATGGTAATTTGGAGCCATTAGGCGGCGCAGAGTTTGAAACTGTCCTTGAAGGGAAGAGGGGCTGGGAAGGATTCACAACCAGAATTAGTAACTTTGGCTCTGCTCAGCAGCTGGTCTTTCCTAGCTCGCTCTTCAGTAAGCCCAGAGCAGTTTGCAAAGGGGCAGCCTGCCCCGTGAAATTCCAGCTGCTAAAATGTTGCTGCCTAGCAGACGCCAGTACAGCTTTGCCTGGGTGTGCATTTTAAGGGTCAAACACTTGGTTATCTCAGCATCTCCCCTTCATTTATCTGTGTTGCATGTTTGCATTTTGAAGGCATTCTGCTATTAAGTGACGACACGGGCATTTCCTGCCCTCTGAGAAATACACTAGCTGGGGGCTCTTATTTCCCTGGGTGTGCTGGAATTGGGTGTAGCCTGTGCTGCAATGTCTGAAACGCCTCCCTTCCTCCCACTAATCCTGAGGGCACTAAAGCAGGTCCCCATCCATCCAACTGCTGCTGTCTCTTCCCCCTAGTGTAAGTGAGATGCCTCTGGGCGAAGCTAGTACAGCCTTGTCCTTGCATAACGCTGACAACGACCTTGTTGTTGCAGGTAATTTGGCGGGAACTTTTTAAATGTGGGGACGCTTTGACGCAATGACGTTAAACAAAAGTGGGAGTCCGAGGCATTCTGGGACTTGTAGTCTTTTGTCTGGGAACTTTGAAGTGAGCTTAGGCTCTTGCACTGATCTGACTTGTAAGCACAGCTGCACATTTTTAGCTGTGGGAAGGGGGAGGGGTGGAGGAGAAGTTACACAATTTTTTTTTTTTTTTGCTTGATCACTTTGCAAACTTTATTTACTGCCAGGGATAGTATGACTAAAAAGTGCACAAGGTAGCAGGGCAATGAGAAGAGCTGGTAATATGAGAAACTGCAAGGATATGAAACCAAGGAGAGCTGTTTTAACTGGTGAACTAAGACATGAAGATAAAATTGACTGTGATATATTTGAAATTTGTGAGTTTACTTTTTAGTAGGTCTCCCCATGCTGCATGTAGACTTTTATTTAGAGAAAATGGCATGTTAGTATTTTCTAACTTCACACTGCAAATAGGTCCAGCATTAATTCCATTTTTACAGACTTTCTTATTCTGGTCACTGCTATGATAATTTTCAAATGCCTGTTTGCTAGCACTTGGCCTAATTTCCTCTTCATGACTGTAAAGAATGCAAATCTTTTATGTTTTCCTCTTTTAATTTTTTTATGTAGGCTGCAGCTGAAGGCGAGGTGAAGGAGGAGGTAGGTTTATAAAATATTAATAAAGCAAACTTATTTCTCTCAGAATTTGTGTGGTGGTAAACAGTTTAAAACAGTGATCACCAACGGGTAGCTCACGATCGACTGGTTGATCCTGGAGCTTCTGACAGTCGATCGTGATCTCCGGCTGCTAAAAATCTGACGGCACAGGAGGGCTAAGGCAGGCTCCCTGCCTGCCCTGGCCCCATGCCGGGTTCTTGGGAGCAGCTAGCATGCCCCTGTGGCCCCAGGGGCGGGGGATTTGTCTCCGCGCTGTTCCTGTCTGAAAGCACTGCCACCGCAGCTCCCATTGGCCAGGAACGGGGAACTGCAGCCAATGGGAGCTGTGGGGTGGTGCTTGCAGGGAGGGGCAGCATGCGGAGCCACATGCCCCCCTCCAGGGGCTGCAGGGGCGTGCTGGCTGCTTCCGGGAGCGGCATGGGCCAGGGCAGGCAGGGAGCCTGCCTTATCCCCACTGCACTGCCGACTGGGAGCCGCCTGAGGTGAGTGCCACCTGGCGGGAGCCCGCACCCCTCCCACATCCCAGCCCTGAGCCCCCTCCCAGAGCCAGCACCCCAACTCCCTGCCCCAGCCCTGAATCCCCTCCCAGAGCCAACACCCCATAACCCCTCCTCCACCCGAACACTCTGCCTCAGCCCCGAGCCCCCTCCTGCACCCAAACTCCCTCCCAGAGCTTGCACCCCCTCCTGCACACCAACCTCCTGCCCCAGGCTCATTGCGGAGCCCCCTCCCACATTCCAAACCCTCAGCCCCAGCCCAGAGCCTGCACCCCAACCCCTTGCTCCAGCACGGTAAAAGTGAGAGAGGGTGGGGGAGAGCGAGCAAGGGAGGGAGAGGGGATGGAGTGAGCAGGGCAGGGCCTCGGAAGGGGCGGTGTAGATCCTGGGTTGCACTTAAATTCAAAAAGTGATCTTGTGCCTAAAAAGGTTAGAGACCACTGGTTTAAAAGGAATTACTAACTGAGGCCCCCCACTTCCATAGAGGTATCTGCTTGCACAGACCCTTGTCTGTGTGCACAGTCACATGGGTCTGTGCTAGCAGATTTTGATGCAGGTTCTGGAAGTCAGGAATGAAATATCAGGTGATATGGAACCCTGAGTCCAGTCCATTGGACTATAACATGAGAGACAATTTGGAGAATTCATTGCCTATCCCAGCTGTGTTAAGCTGTCTGAAACTGGGAGCTTCGATGAACTAACATGCAGAGATTTAGAGAGAGCTGTTCCTGGTACAGGAGAATTTGCAGTTCCACAGCCAAAGATCATCATTTTCAGGTTAAATCTGGTCCTTAGGCCACAGTCTTGGAGACTGCTTCTCTTAGGCACAGAGATCTAACTGTGCATAGGAGCTTACTGTATTGGGTCCTTGCTATTTACCTGGGTGTGGTGAAAAGGTGGGAAATGGTGAAAGAAATAGCAATTCTGTTTTGCTTTTTAAAACAAGGCAAACCCATTACATCCATAGCTCTATAAATGATCTTGGTATTTGTTTTAATGCTTCATTAAATAATGGTTGCATCAAATTATTTGATGATGATGATATAATTCTGAGAATGTATGGCTCTTTCTTTAAATTTTAGTGACACCTCTTTCTTTTATGCAGCCAAAAAGAAGGTCAGCTAGATTATCAGCTGTGAGTATCTTTTTTTAAAATTGAATTTGTGATGTGATGATGACAATTCAGGAAGATTGGAGTAGGAAGAATCTCATGCTGATGAGCAGAGTATAGCTATATAGGTAGATGTGTGTTCACACTTACATTTAAAAATAAAACTCGTACTCCATGCTTCCATGGCTTGTGTACCAACATACTACTGAATCTATTTGCTGATTTTACATGTGAGATAAAGCCGCTATGCTGGTTTGACATAAAAAACATCATATTCAGGAATGGCTGGATCCTGCAATCCTTACTCACATGTATAGTCCCATTGATTTCAGCAGCACAGCTCTTGGGAACAAGAACGCAGATTGGGGGCCCAAGATCTACAAATACCAAAGAGTTTGAAGATAGGAAAGTTTAGGGCAAAGCCAAAGTACTATATAAGCCCAGTCCTGTAAGTGCTCTATGCCTGGGAGTCTTTTTCCTTGTGCAGAACACTCAAAGGATTGGGATCAATGTATGCTACCAAGGAAATTATTACAGGAAACAAAGTAAATGAATGCTGCCATATTGGTGAAAAGTTGCATCTCATTTTGGTAAAACAGAAGATACCTACCGGTATGCATACCAGGAACCCTCTGCAAAGGATAGGGGTAAACGTCAACTCAGACAGCAAGAGACTTGAAAAAAGTTTAGTGTCCATTTCCACATCCTGTGGATCTTTACTTAAGATGCTGTCACATGTGTAGTAGTGCAGGACTCTCATCTCTCCCTACACAGTACATGTACTTATTAAATATTTTAGCCATAACCACTGCCACATACTTCATTTTTTCCTCATGTATCTGAGTGAAATGACACATACTAATTTATATATCTCAGTCTTGTAAATGATTATGGTTCATATTCTTTTCTGGTCCTTTATACACAGGGCCTGCATGTATGCCTTTATTATATTTTAAATTTGCATACGGAGTAAGTATGTTGAGGTTGTTAATAAGACCACTGTAGTGCTCTTCAGGTGGTATATTTCTTATTTTACTGTATGCTTTTTTGTACAGAAACCTGCTCCACCTAAACCGGAGCCAAAGCCCAAAAAGGCAGCACCTAAGGTAAATATTTAAGACCTCTTTAATACAGCGGTTTTCTTTTTCAAAATGTATTTATAGGAATAAAGTGCATAGCTAGTCAACTAGCTTTTTAATATTTTTAATGAGATTATGTATTTTGCCCAGTTAGAGGAATCTCCATCAATATCTTAGAAATTACAGATGGCAAAGAGCTATTGAGTGTTCTTTTTTGTCCTACTGCCAGTGCAGGAACATTCCCTGTGGTAAATTCTTGAGTGATTTGTCTGATGAAATTTTAAACAAATTGTGATGATTCTTTCACTGCTTGCCATGGGAGACTATTCAAAGCATCATTCTCCTAACAATATGTGTGGAATAGAGACCACAGAGCCATAATTGTAGGCAGTGCTGGTAGCTATGCCTATAAGTAAGTGTGTTTTACATTTTACATAATAAGGCCCTGTTTTCAGTTGCTTATTAATTTGTCAGACTTTAACCATTAGGATTAAAATTTTCCATTCTTTATCTCCTTCTCAGGCTAGATTTTTTTTTAAATGTTCAGCAAAAATACCTTTTCTGAGAATGAAGTTAGCAAAACTACCTATTTTTTTACTGATTTTTTTATATATTAAGTTTCCAACAATTTATTTAAAGCTCCTTGATGCTTTAGAGCAGGAACTCAAAATTTGGCAGGGGATAGTTGTGGGATCAAAGAAGTGTCTTTTGTTGACCTGTTGAAAATTCACCCAGATGTGGCCAAATTATAGGCCTCTGAGCATTACCATTTGCACATTCTCAGCAGAGCAATGTTAGAGGCTTCCTGCTAAAATATCTGAAAAATCCAACTGTCTGAACACGCTCTGCGACTCACAACTCCCTTTGTGGCTCTGAATGGATACCCAAGCAAAGCAGCAGCTGCAAAATATCCTTTACCCTATGGGAAGGAGTGCTAGGATGAAAGCCAGGAGATCATGAGTTCTGCTTCCACTTTCTGATGTTTATAATGCACTCTTAACAGCCTTTATTATTAAACCAGGGCTCATACACCTTAAAGGACGGCAACTATCATTCTCCCTCCCCATTTTACATTTGAAGTAACTGAAAGGTTGCACAAAGTCACTGCAGGGACAGCTGGGAATAGAACATAGGTCTCTAATATGGCAGACCCAAGTCTCAGCCACTTAGGCACCGGGCCTTTCAGAACAAAGGTTACAAATCTTCATACTTAGTTCTACAGTTGAGCCAGTAGACCGCAATCCAGAGCCAGGAACAGAATTTAGGAAGCTTGAGACTGAGCATTCCTCTCCTGTCTTGCAAATAGACATGCGCAAGTCACTAGCAAAGAATGATTGGCTATAGTGGCTAATCTACATAGAAGACGAGAACCTACTGCTACCATGAGTTTCCCTTTTAGCTGTTTTGTGGGTCAAAAGGTCCTGGGTTCAGACTCCGCTGCTGACTCGTGCAGAAATCACTGTGGTGCCTCACGCTGCACTTGTTTTTTTTCAATTTGCTTTTTTAAAAACCTAGGAAACTACAAACAAAAAACTGTTAATAGAATGTTAGTTGCAAAATTAATCCTTCAACAGTTAGGAAATATCACAATTAAAGTCGACTGTCCATAAGTACAGGTTTCAGAGTAGCAGCTGTGTTAGTCTGTATCCGCAAAAAGAACAGGAGTACTTGTGGCACCTTAGAGACTAACAAATTTATTAGAGCATAAGCTTTCGTGGACTACAGCCCACTTCTTCGGATGCATATAGAATGGAACATATATTGAGGAGATATATATATATATATATATATATACACACACATACAGAGAGCATGAACAGGTGGGAGTTGTCTTACCAACTCTGAGAGGCCAATTAAGTAAGTGGGAAAAAAAACTTTTGAAGTGATAATCAAGATAGCCCAGTACAGACAGTTTGGTAAGAAGTGTGAGAGTACTTACAAGGGGAGATAGATTCAATGTTTGTAATGGCTCAGCCATTCCCAGTCCTAAGTTGATCGTATCTAGTTTGCATCTCAATTCCAGCTCAGCAGTCTCTCGTTGGGGTCTGTTTTTATATGATCTTGGGAGACAGACCTGTCCTCGCTTACAGACAACCCCCCAACCTAAAGCAAATACCAGCAACCACACATCACTGAACAAAAACACTGACCCAGGAACCTATCCTTGTAACAAAGCCTGATGCCAACTCTGTCCACATATCTATTCAAGTGACATCATCATAGGACCTAATCACATCAGCCATACCATCAGGGGCTCGTTCACCTGCACATCTACCAATGTGATATATGCCATCATGTGCCAGCAATGCCCCTCTGCCATGTACATTGGCCAAACCGGACAGTCTCTACGCAAAAGAATTAATGGACACAAATCTGACATCAGGAATCATAATACTCAAAAACAAGTGGGAGAACACTTTAACCTGTCCGGTCATTCAATAACAGACCTGCGGGTGGCTATCTTACAACAGAAAAACTTCAAAAACAGACTCCAAGGAGAGACTGCTGAGCTGGAATTGATATGCAAACTAGATACGATCAACTTAGGATTGAATAAGGACTGGGAATGTCTGAGCCATTACAAACATTGAATCTATCTCCCCTTGTAAGTACTCTCACACTTCTTATCAAACTGTCTGTACTGGGCTATCTTGATTATCACTTCAAAAGTTTTTTTTTCACTTACTTAATTGGCCTCTGAGAGTTGGTAAGACAACTCCCACCTGTTCATGCTCTCTGTATGTGTGTATATATATCTCAATATATGTTCCATTCTATATGCATCCGAAGAAGTGGGCTGTAGCCCACGAAAGCTTATGCTCTAATAAATTTGTTAGTCTCTAAGGTGCCACAAGTACTCCTGTTCTTTTTGTCCATAAGTAGTGTGCCCCCCCCAGTACATAGCATCATGATGCAGTCTAATTAAATGGTCACATACTATTTGTTCTCCAAACTCACTGCAATGAGTAGTGCCTCATTCATTGCTCAGTGAATGAAGTAGTGGGTTGCAAGGAAAAAGAGAACGTTCTCTTGTGTGTAAGGCACTGGCCTTGGATCCAGAGGAGTTGGGTTCTGTTCGTGGCTCTCTCAGAGACTCCGAGGAGATGCTGGGCGAGGCTATCAATATGTGCACACAAGGGGATGAAATGTAGGTTGCAGAGGCTATTGTAATTCCGGCACTGTACAATTTTAACTTTGCATCCTTAACATCTGCATCCTTAACTGTGTGTTTATAATTGTAAGAATAACTTTCATCCTCTTAAATATATCCATATTAAATAAAGTAGGGCTGGAAAAAAACATGATGTATTAATCAGCTGGTGTTGCCATCTTTGTGCATCCCATCCGTTCAGGAAAAATTAGTAAAATGACATTGGCCCTCCTCCCATGGAAACAGCTGCAGGAGGTGGCCTGGGAATGAAAAACTCCATCAGGATTCCCTTGTGCAGGATCATTCTGTTCTAGGGAGAGATATCACACACCAATGTTGCAGAATGGCCAGTAGTTTTGTCCCCAGAATTGACACTGATGTCGTGGGATCCTTAGCAGGCTATGGCTTTTTGTGTAGAGATCCTGTGTCTCCAGTCAGATTCCATGACAGCATGGCTCCATAAGAGTTGTGCTACCAAGGAATCCCCAGTCATTGACTGCTCCTGGAACCTCTTTTAAGATGGTGCTTTCTCAGTAAAGAGGGGGCTGTGGAACAGTTAATAAGACTCCATTAATTTTCTGTGGGAGAGAGACAGGAATGGATTCCCTTCTTCAGCCATCAATCCCCAATCCTATGGAAGGGACTCCACAAAGAAGGTGCTATGAAGGTAGATCAGCACTACCATTCTTTTGTTTTGGAAGTGGTGGGAGGGACCATGAAGGGGACTCTCCACACCCCTAGTTCTGGGCAAATATTTTAGCCCATTAACCTTTATGAAGGTCTCTTGACGCTTTATACAAATGGTCCCATTTAGTGAGTTTTGTCATGTTAGTATAAAGTGATTGCCATACATTACTAGGCTAAAAGTGTTGAAGAAATAGGTATAGTTGTAACTGTGTCAGTCCCAGGATATTAGAGAGACAAGGTGGGTGAGGTAATTGGTCCAATAAAAGATAGTACCTCATTCACTTTGCCTCTTGACGAATTTATGAATTGTAATCTTTGAGACCACACCATCTTTTAAAGGATTTCTTATGAGCAGTAATTTTCCAAGTATTCATGGTTCCTCTATCTTTTGGAGTGGAAGAAGATGTTAGGGTTAATAAAATCAGAAGTTTTGGCACGCAGGTGCAAATCCTTGGAATTGAAATCGGTGGGAGTCTTGGTATTTACTATTATGAAGTGGTGGTTTGATCCAAAAGTATAGAAGGCTGTTATGGTTATGGTGTCAGAGGGCTTTTTTCCTTCTTTTGATCTAATTGTGACTCCCATGTAAAAAGTTGCAATTATTGCAATATGCATTAAAACTTAATTTCAATGTTTTTTCTTTATATCTGTAGTGATTGTTGAATTTACACAACTCATACATGATATATATTGCTTGGAACAACAAGGAATACTTCTGCAATATTCTTTGGTGACTTCAGCTTTCCTCTCTCTCTTCTAGTTTATATTTAGAGAATCTCTGAAGAATTCTAGGGTTTCCATTGACTGTACATATCTTTCTTTTAATGTCTTTTGGCAGGTAGCTCAACTGCCAAAATGCAAGCTCACCAACATTTTTAGCTAACTTAATAAAATGTTTGTTTAAAATGGGAATTCCTTTAACCCCAGACATAGCTACCTTTGACCTTGCTTCTCTAGATTATTCATTCCCAATAGTATATCAAGGACAAGATAGAGGATAAAGGATTTCTTGATAGAAATTTTCATCTGGTGCACCTCACCTTTGTTAACTGTATTTCCAATAAGTAGTAATAAGTTATACAAACTTTAGACTTTGAAAATATTGATGCTTTAATGCAATCTCCAGTTTTGTGTGCATCTATCATACATTTTTGTTCATTTGATTACTCTAACAGAAAGAGAAGGCAGCAAATGATAAAAAGGAGGACAAAAAGGCAGCAGCAAAAGGGAAGAAGGGAGCCAAAGGCAAAGATGAAACTAAGCAAGACGATGCTAAAGAAGAAAACCACTCTGAAAATGGAGATACCAAAACTAATGAGGTACCTTAACTGCAGTGTATATATTAAAAAGCATAGTCACAAACAACTTTGTTTTTATTGCAGCTGCAGAGACAAAGGATTCCTCTTACCTTTCAGGGGGTGGCATAGTTAATTGATATCTATTGGGTAAGGGCTGGCAGCGATAACAGCAATAGGGGCCTCTTTCTGGAAGCAATGAGAGAACTTTTCCTTCAAACACACATCTGCTCTGTTGCCTCATGCTTTCCTTTCTCCCATTGGGCCAGGGAAGAACCAGAAGACCTAGGTACCTGCAGCTCCCCTGATGTGTTCCCTCACCCACACTGAGCTGGGCTTTGTGCAGGGTATATGCATACTCTGTACAGCCTCTCTGAATCCTGTTATGCTGGTTCCACTCTGTAGGGCCTATTGCACGTGCAGAGGTGGGCTCAGGTTTGTTTCTGTGCAGAAATTTAGTCTGGGCTAGGAGTGAAGGAGAAAGAGGGATGTGGAATAGATATCATGTGTGGGTGATTCTTCTCTCTCCCTCTTCCCCTGCTCTCCCAGCATGCCACTTCTAGTATACAAGCTTTCAGTTCAAAAAGGTCTCTCTTCAAGTCTTGAACATCCTTGTATTGTTTAATACCTTTAAAGAAAATGACTTCTTGACTCAACAGCCTGTATGATAAAAAGTGAATGTTGGAGCAGTATGTGCAGAAGTGTCTTTCAAAGGCTGTGAGTAATTTTTTTAAGGGGCAGGTGGAATCTGTTTTTAGCTAAGTTTGTTCTGCAGTAAGAACATTTTTAAAAACCAGTAGAAAGAACTATATTTGAAAAAGTTGGACAAAAGGGAAGCAGATCACTGCAGTTTTACATATACATTTCAGATTTCCTTTCTGATCTATAGAAATGAGGTCTTGAATCCTGCCACCAGCATATGGTTGATGTGAATCTCAAAAATAGTCCAAATCTCCACCTGTTTGGATTTACCTTAATATTGCAGTGTTAACTGCAGCATCAGTCCTGTTTTAAAATTTGTAACATTTGTCTACCAAGATTCCAGTGTGTTTATATCTCCCTGAATAATTTTGTATCTCTTTCTAGTTAGATATGTTTTTTTGCAAACTAACCTGTTCAGCAGGCAGGTTAGAATGGGGCTTTTCTAGAGTGAAAATGTAATATTTCTGTTCTTCCCAAACACTTCTAGGCACCAGCTGCTGAAGCATCCGATGATAAGGAAGCCAAGTCCGAGTAATGTTAACCTTGCCCTATATCTCCATCATCTGGTATCCATACCTCCATGCTGTATTGTTAACAGAGAGGAATATTTTTATCAACTATTTTATAAATGCAGGTTTTTTTAGCATGAATTTAATTATGGAACATCTTCATCTCGGTTACTTGGGAATTAAAATCCCTAACAAAACAAAACAAAAAAAAATCATTGTTTTTAAATTTTGTGATTGTAATAGTTTGTATGGTACATGGAAAGAATAAGTGGTGGTAGCTTTCGACTTCTGTCAGTGTGTCCCTTTTTGTGTAAGTCATGCTTACAGACTTCAGATTTTAATTTTACCCTTGTATGTGTTGTATGGTTTCTTAAAGTGGGGAGGTCTCAAAACAAATAACTGCGTTAAACATTCCAGTGGTTCTGTGGGTTGCTTTTATAAAGAAGGTGAGATATTTTCATGAAAATCCTAGGAGCTGGAAATCTGTTTCCCAAATGTAACTTTATTTTGTCAGTTTTGGAGAAAAAAATAAAGTGTAATCATGTTTTTAAATGAAATACAAACATTTCTTTTAAAAGGGCAGGTTGGTTGTATGTACCCACTGTTAGGAATTTTGCTGGATTTATCTTAATAAAAAAGACTCCTCGAAAGTTGATTGTGGTTTGTTGCTTGTGCTGTAAACTTGTATTGCTGGAAAAGTAATAAGTCTCCTAAAGGTGGTCAGTAGCACAATGCTTTATCTTGAAAAACATGTAGGTGATGAGCTTGAATTCACAATATGATCAATGCTTGGGCCTCTAAGCCATTTTCTCCAGCAATGTAGACAAACACCACTTTATGGGCCATCTCAGTTGGTGGAGCTGGCATAGCTACATAGGTTTTTATGGAGTTTTGGTGTAAATCAGCATATCTGGTTCTACATCTTCAAGTGAAGATTTTATGTCATATTTCACAAATGTTAATGCTTGTGAGCTACTTCTATCATTTAAGCAAAGATGATGTACTTGGCACTATTAAAATATATGGCATAACCATTTTAGAAGTTAGGATGATTAATCTTCCCAAATTTAAAGAGCAGAACCTATTTAACTTAGACCTGCCTGTCCCTCTGGTATGTTTTCTCAGGTTCTCCTTGCTGTAAGACCATTGCACAAGCTTCTGCATAGAGGCTTAAAGGGTTTAAATCAAACCCTCAATAGTAAGAAAGGGCTTTCTGTAGTGCTAGGGGAATGTTCTATAGCACTAGATAAAATTATTAACTTTCACAATTGTTTATAATTTACTTATTTAAAAATGTATTGTGTACTCATGACATTCTTTTATAAGCCCCTTTACTCTCCTCTAGTAGGAGGCACACAGGTGCAAAAAAGTGTTTTCCATTAATGCAACACTCTTCCTGATTAGTGTCAGCCTCATTAAATTGGAAAACAGTAACTAGGCTCAGGGCCAGGGTTTGTATGGAGTAATAATAGTTTTCTACTTAATTTTATGCATGTGACCATATATCAAGGATGTTTTAAATTTTCCTCCTAAAGTTTCCTTTTATTCAAAAGGCTCAGTTCACACTGTTGGCCAGATATATCACATTTAGTAAGAAGCAAAATGACTGGCAGTGCAGAATTTAAAACCTTTACTGTATAAGACAGTCTAGCAAGCAGAATCATGAAATACTATGTGCTTGTGTTGTTGTTTTTTCTTTTAAATACAAGAAATCACTTGGCACAATACATTTTAGTATAAGCCTTTGAAAAGACTAGGTTTGGTATAGGAAGGTACAGCAGAGAAAGAAACAGATAAAGCACACAGCTTATGAGAACAGAATATTATTCTGCACTTCTAGATTTATTTTTATAAGGGATGGTAAGGACAAAATGAGGGTTGTGAATTTGGCCCTTACTGTGCAAAGTCAGAACTGCAAACAAACAGATGAGTGTGTTAGGTGTGTTTAGTAAATAACTAAGTTGCAGCTCTCCAAACAGAATCTTTACCGGATATTTACATAACTTACCTGTTTCACTACATTGCATATAAATTGCAGAACTTGTTAGTATTTCCCTCCTTCCTCCTCATCGTTCTTGTACTCAAGGTCCCCATTTACATTACCACTATACCCAAGTGTCAACAGTTAGAAGTGGTTCTTAGGGGGAATGGGGCTTGTGCTATTCCTTGCCTTTTCTGCATTATAAAGTCAATTCTTGTCTAACTGACCAGAGAAAGAGTGAGATTGTGGTCAGAGAGATACAACCTCTTGAGCTTCTTTCTGAATCATAGAGAAGCAACAGCAACCAAACCATATAGACCACTCCAATTTATGTGTATTGCCAGATCACTCTTAAAAGTCAATGCTGTAGACAGAATTTAACTTTTTCCTATATGTCAGAACAAGCCCTGGAATGTCCATGATTTTTAACCCATTTATCTGATGTTGTCATTATTATTTAGTTTGTATTGCAGTGTTGTCCAAAGGATCTTTATAACACATAGTCATGGACCCTGCCCCCAAAGAGCTGTTCAGTTGTGTAGAAGTGGCTTAAAAGAATGGTAGCCAGTAGTTAAAACTATTAAGTTTCAAGATGAATAGTTGAAATTTCCCCAGATCACCTTCAATCACTAGTATTTCAGTATCTTCCCAACTTTACTAAGAAGGATTGTAAATGGTTTAGGACCTGATCTTTCCTCCCATAGGAAAAACTCCCAAGAGAAAGAATACTTGTGTTGCTATTCTTCTAACACAGCTGGTCCACCACTTTGTCTCCTCAGGTATATGATAATGGCCTAGGGGAAGAAGCTGATGTCTCTCAACTGATTGGCCAGAACTCCTGTGAGTGACAAAATATCCCCTGTTCATTATTGTATAATCACCAATAGCTCAGCCAAGGGATATTACTAGATTTAGCTGGTGAAAGAGGGGAGTGGGTTGTCTTTTGGATCTTTATAAACTATTTTGATTTTAGTTCAGAAGAAACTCCATACCAGTGGGTGCCTATCAAAAGCTCTGGGAAGCCATACATACACTTAAAAACCTGATACCATAGGAGTAACCAAACATCAATCAAGGCAGCAGTGTTTCTTCTTCCCTTCACCCTACCACACCTCATCTGATTAGTCATGTGACCTATAAGAGGGCTTTAACCACCAACACCCCACCAGACAAATCCTACCTACTGCTGCCTCAGTCCTCCACAAATGCCCACTGAAACAGATGGACTTTTTCTGTGTGTCTGTCAATATATTTGGGCTGTTTTGGAACAGGTTGAGGAGAGAATATTGCAAAGGAAAGAGACCCTTACAGAGAATGCCTGGTCACCTTTTATTCTAAGGCAGATCCAACTCAAGCATTCTTGCTGATCTCAAATGGCAGCAGTATGGTATGGGGAGAGGGGTAAAGATTCCAGGCACTTTATAGGTCAGACTATATTGTGAACTATCTTCTAAATAAAAAAAAACCCTTCAATGTTTGCCAAAAATGTTGCTGTCTCA
The DNA here is from genome assembly GCF_011386835.1 of Chrysemys picta bellii. Lineage (NCBI taxonomy): Eukaryota > Metazoa > Chordata > Testudines > Emydidae > Chrysemys > Chrysemys picta. The sequence goes on from NC_088799.1 coordinate 77,358,981, forward strand.
TTCTACAGATATTTGGCTGGACCATAGAAGATATAATGTTTGGAGAAAGATAAATAAAAAATATGCTAATTATCTTTCTAATTTCAAGGAATGGTTTCAGTGATAACTACTAGTTTTCCAGTTATTGCAAAATAGCATTTCATCATTGGCACTCCCATAAAAGGGTATTGGGTACATGATAAATACTAGATGAATACTAGATACTTAGATGGACATCATAAAAATTAAAAGTATTCTATCTTTGTCACTGGAAGTATGTGTTTAAATTTAAGAAGTGATAACCAGCCAGAAGATAATTCATTACAATTCTACAAATGAAAAATACTTTCTGAATTGAGCCTATTTTTGAATGAGTAAAGTTCTACCACAGTTCTGGGGGGCCTATTCTTTGGATGAACCCATGTCATATAGGACCTGATCCAAAGACTCCATTCCAGATGGAAAGACTCCCATTGATTTCAGAGGGCTGTGGAGCAGGTCCATAATTCCATAAGAGGAAAATGTACTATGTTCTTATGCACATCTGAAAAAACAGTAATATAGTACCATGTATGCAATATACCCTACAAGATTATTTCTTCTAAAATTAACTTAAAATATCTGGACTGGATTTGCTAGAAATATAAGATGTTTCTTCAAACCAAAACACAAACTTTTCCCTTCACATTTAGCCTGTATTTGCTTAAAGTGAAGTGCTTTCAAGTCTTGTGATCTAAATAATTGTAGGCATAAAGAATATAATATTTTCATTCTAGCTTAGGGTCCATTCATATGCCAGGGTGTACATGTGCTAGTTATGGTCATTCTATGTCAAGTCATATTTCTGCATTTCAATATCCAGACTGTTACAGCGCTATTGTGTGTGTGTACCTTTTTGTTGGTACTATTGGTATTGTACCTTTCCTCCTCTTTGGTGCTAATGTAAGAGTTGTTCTTGGTTCTATAGTAATAGCAAGCATCAGATTCCATGTTTCCAACAAATAAAGAAAATTGCTTGAGAATTTTTACAGAAAAATCTCCTTGTGTGTTATTCATGGCTTTGCTATAGAAACTTGCACTCAAGAGGAGTTGCACAAAGTAAACAGATTACTTTTCTCCTAACAAATCCTCATCACTAGTTGGTCCTGCCATTTGGACACCGGTTGACTGATTTGAAAAGCAAACACCACTTTGACATCTAGAGCTTTCTTGATTGGTTTATGGTATATATAGATCAGGTCCAAAGGAGAAAAAAGTCTTTAAACTGACAATCAGATGGATACACATTTATTATTATATGGAAAAGGCTACTGGGAATGAATTCAAGTATGAAGGCTCAGCAGGAATGCAAGGAGAAGACAATCATTACCTTTTATTGTGATTTTTGTGTTTTGTTTTTTTTTAAAATTAGTCTTATTTCTATAGGTGTAGAGGATTGATTTAGTTTTGAAATACCAAGAGCATGAAGAATTTGATGTTGCCTCTTTAGCGTCTGTTAAGAAAGAGTCACGGAGTTGCCAGCAATAATTGAACATGTGGGAGTTCAGTTATTGTTATTAAAAATAAAGATCCTAGAAAAAAATATGATGTAATGAATGGATGCATGAGGCTAAGTACAGCGACAGTTCTGAAGCGTTGTGGTTAATGTTAGCCAGCAGGATAGATTTAAGGTCAGGTTGGCAGCAATTTACAGTGATAAAATGCCATTATAACACTTGAATTATTATACAAAATGTGTATAAGAGTAAGTATGGACTTGGATTTTAAAATGAAACAGTAAATGCAGAATGGCAGAATGTAATATTTTAGATATTAATCAGTGTCAAATAGGCATGGTTTGACAAGAATCAATTCCTTGTAAACACAAAACTAGCTGCTATTAATATTTTCATTTAATAAACAAAATCTCTGAAACATTAAGGTTGAGATTTAAAGAAAACCTCTAAGTTAAGGCTGCCACGACTTAGCAAATTCTGTTTCGTCTAGGTACGATAGTACATCTGCATTGTGAGTGTAAGGTTGTGGAGATGATGTGGTGTGAGGATGAAAGGGTGTCAATTCAGGTCTAGATAGGGTGACCATATTTCCCTATGCTGAATACGGGACACCTGGTAAAATTACTCGTATTCAAGCGAGTTCAATGGCAATCAGAACTGTGCAGTACAAACGTTCAAATTAACATTGAGTTGACTGAGCCCCTTTTAAAAAGAAATACTGCATACCTTCTTATCTTTAAGACTTTAGGGTTCACATGGGGAGAAGTGACACACATCCCTAACCCCCCCACACACACACACACACCTCTCTCACACGGGGTGACCGACCGTCCCTGCCCGACGCTTTCCACCATCCATGCCTGGCTGGGCCCCTGGGATGGACCTGCCTCCCCTACTACCTGGCACTGAGTCTTCCCGAGGCAACGCGTGGGCGGGGCATGCAGGATCACATGCCCCCCTTCTCTAGATTTCTGCCAGGGTTCAAACCAGACTGTAGCCAGCAGCAGCGTTTGTGCACTGTGCAGGAGGGAAGGGACGGGAGCTGCTTCCAGCCACAGGGGAGGAGGGGAAGGGATGACCTGGCCTGTGTCTTTGCAGAGCTGATCTCTTCTCCTTCTACCGTGGCTAGAAGCAGCTTGTCCCGTCCTCCCCGCACAGTGTCGAAAAGCAGCACAGCTAACACCTCCAGGCTGCTGCTGGCCACCGACATAACCCAGCCGCCTCCTGCCCCCCCCCCCCTGCCCCACTACAGCACAGACAGGAAGGGGTTAAGCCCTAAGGACACATTGTGCACCAGGGCCCAGGGAACCTGACTGCAGGAGCTTCAGCAAACCGGGCCAGAGAGGTGGCTCAGCAGAGGAGGGTGCCTAGGGGATGGAGCAGCCCTGTGCTCCCTGGGGGCAGATTCAGGGTGGGTGAAGAGGGTGCTAAGCCCTTGCCGGGGGGGGGCTGCTGTGGAGCCTACAGGGTCAAGGCATGAACAGGCTGGAAATTGTTCCCCCCCCACATCACTCCAGAGCTTAGCTGAGGGGCGGAGAGGCTTACCCGTGCTAGCGCTGTGCGGGGCTTTGATACATGCAGTGCTCGGCTCCTCCTGGACAGTGCCCCGGGCTGATGGGTCTTGGGCTCTCCAGGGTGCTGGCCCAGCCAGAGGCAGTGGAGGGAGGAAGGAAGGAACCTGCCGGCCAGGCTGCTAGTGAGCTGAGTGCTCTGACCAGGGGCTGGTTCTCCACACAGCGCTGGGAGCGGGACGTGCCCCGCCAGGGGGGATATGGAGGAGCAGCGGGGTTGGAGGGGGGTGAAGGGGCAAAGCAGGGAAAGGACAGCAAGAAGGGGAGTACATAAAGGGCGCCTGGTACCTGTCCATACTCATCAAACACCACAGCTCGCAGTGCACAGCCGTTCCCAGGCAGAAATGGGCTGGGGGTGGGGCCCTGCTGGCTGAGAGCCGGCACGCAGCAGGGGCTGTGCTGATGGACCAGCAGGGGAAGCAGCCAGCCCCAAAAGCTGCAGCTTTGCCCCGCCACCAGCCTTGCACGCCCACCCCCATTGTTGGCTACTGGACCCCCCCATTCACCACTGGCGGGCGGGCATCTGGCAAACAGGGGTCTGGCCAGCAGCAGGACACGCCAGTACTGATGTGTGTGTGTGAGTGGGGGGGGGGGGGGGAGAAGGAGACAGAAAATACAGGATAATTGGCCCATTTTAAAGAAAAATTCAAGACACATGCAGAAGGACTTAAATACAGGACTGTCCCTTTAAAAACAGGACATCTGGTCATCCTAGGTCTAGAGAGATGACATAATGTCAAGATGGTGGCAAAGTGCTTCCAATGCAACTCAGTGGTGGAGACTACATTACCAAGTCAAAATGAAACATTGTCAGCACCCATCTAGAGAAAGAGTTACTATATCAAGAGGACAGCAAAACAATTTCAATGCAAGTCTGTAGAGAGCATGGTACCAGTTCAGACTCCCCATCTCTTTTCTAGGGAGATCCATCAGATGGTTTGGTTTAATAATTTTTAGACAATGTGCTTGTTCCACATTACTATTTGTATTTTGCTTTTCAAATAATAATGTGACTGATGATGTAACTGCAGTGTGGTAGTGAATTTACTTCAAGGTGATCTGATAATATTGTAGGAGAAAGATTAGCTGGGAATTTCCGTATTCTAAACCTTCCCTTCATGTATTGTTTTTCAACAGAATCAGTCCAAATGGGGAAACAGAAGTTTCTTTGGTCACTTTGGAGGCATGCAGTCAGAACGCTACAAAGAGTAGGTGCCATGTCTCAGCACTACTGTGAGTTCTGGAGGTGGTATTTTAAAAATGGGAGCAAGGAACCACAGACTGGTCTTCCTGGTGTCTGTTAGTGGCAGAGTTCTGGAACTCTACAAAGGGAGCAGTTAGAAAAGTAGGGTACAATCACCACACAGGCGACAAGGCCCACAGATTTTGAAGTAGATGGTGCTTAACCACAGTCTTCCTTTTTTTTACTATAAAAGTCAATTGTAACAACGCACAAAGGGACTCTCATGGTGCTTCAGCAACCTTTCACTGAAGTCTTACAGGATGTGTGTTCACTCTGATCATGAGGAAGGATCCATGACAAGAAACCATGCAAACATGATTCTGGGATGTATTAACAGGTGTGTTGTGAGCAAGAGACGAGAAGTCATTCTTCCGCTCTGCTCTGGTTAGGCCTCAGCTGGAGTATTGTGTCCAATTCTGGGCACCGCATTTTAAAAAAGATGTGGAGAAATTGGAAAGGGTCCAGAGAAGAGCAACAAGAATGATTAAAGGTCTTGAGAACATGACCTATGAAGGAAGGCTGAAAGAACTGGGTTTGTTTAGTTTGGAAAAGAGAAGACTGAGAGGGGACATGATAGCAGTTTTCAGGTATTTAAAAGGGTGTCATAAGGAGGAGGGAGAAAACTTGTTCACCTTAGCCTCTAAGGATAGAACAAGAAGCAATGGGTTTAAACTGCAGCAAGGGAGGTCTAGGTTGGACATTAGGAAAAAGTTCCTAACTGTCAGGGTGGTTAAACACTGGAATAAATTGCCTAGGGAGGTTGTGGAATCTCCATCTCTGGAGATATTTAAGAGTAGGTTAGATAAATGTCTATCAGGGATGGTCTAGACAGTATTTGGTCCTACCATGCGGGCAGGGGACTGGACTCGATGACCTCTCGAGGTCCCTTCTAGTCCTAGAATCTATGAATCTATGAATCTATGAAAGGAAAGTGAATACAAAACTAATTGATTTAAAAAAGGCAGAAAACAAGGAATGCTTTTGGGAGTTGGTACATTCTTAGGGCCATATTGTCCCCTTTGTGGGAAAAGACTGCATAGGAATGAGGAAATTAGATTAGCCCGATTCTCTACTCAAATCAAAAGTAGCTTCTATGTAGTTAACGGAGTTATACCTGTGTAAACCTGGTGAAAGAAGAAACGTGTGTCCAGGAGTTGAAAATGATGGAGTTTCTTTCAAATGTCCCATTGGTGGTGTTGCCTCCCATGGAGCTTCTCAGGCTGTGGACCTTGAAACTTGCAGGTAGCTTGAGACCCATGGGGATATTCCACAGATCTTGGGACATCCATGGAGGCCTATTGTCTATCCAGGAGCCCCACACATTTCATGAGAGTGCCATGCCACTGTGGTCTTCCTGCCAACTGCTGTCCCCTCCCAACCCCCTGAAGGTGAGAGGTCATAACAAGGTAGTAGGGTGGGTGAAGGAGTCATCAGTATCTTACACTACTGTAATGCCCTGGGTTTGAAGGATGGAGTAAGGACAATGTGAGGAAGTGTGTCAGTTTCTCAGCTGTGTCCCCTACTGTCCTGGCTCCAGTGCCCTTCACAACAGTGGAGCTTGACCTTACAGACTTCTGGCAGGAATGAGGGAAGGAAACAGTATGTTGTTCAATCCACTCCGGATCTTCCCCATTTAGATCTTAGCCAGTGGAAATGGGGGATGACAATGTGGTGCTTTAGTAAGGGATCCCATGAGAGTTCATTATTGAATCTCCACTGAGTATTGAATGCTATAGGTAGATAAGCTACTTTAAACAGTTAGCGTGTCATGGAAATTCATAGGTGAAAGCAGTGGTGTGCATTTATGACTCAGACAACACTTGACAAGTATTTAGCAAAACAAAACAAACAAAAATACGAAGTTAGAAAGCTGTACTGCAAAAGAATAGATATCAAGGTGAAACCTAACACCTGTAAAGACACCTTCCCTAGGACTCAGAAGAGGTCAAAAACTTCATCCTGTTTCTTGTCCAGCACTGAATATTACCCCTTTTAGCCAATGCAATTTTTGAGGGGGGTGGGGGGAAAAAAAGGGGGAGTTCCACATCATGTGAGGAAAGAAGGAAACATTTATACGGATTTGATTTATGTGTTCAAGTAGCAATTGTCTGAAAGCTGATCAGAAGTTTGGAGTGCTACAGGTAGTGTGGGCGGAGTGCAGGGGAGGTGATCATAGGGTATAAATGCAGTTTATCACATGACTCTTCAATTTATCAGAGACACACGTGGTGTAATCTCTATCTATATGTGTATACATACACATGCAGATTAATGTAAATTCTCTGCCATTACAATCACAGAGAAACAGCAAACCTAAAAGACAACCAGACTCAAATCTGCTTAACTTTGACAGACAGGATCAGGCCTATTCAGAGCATTAAAACCATCTGTGTTCAAGCATGCAGTTGCTGTCCCTTCAAATGCAATTTATTGCAACTCCTATAATTTATACATCCCAGAATGCATTTATATCTTGGTAATATCAGAACGTCATGCCATTAGCTTGAATGTTTAACACACTACTGCACAGACAGTGAAAAGCTAGGAATGGTTGTTATTATAAAGGGTGTTCACCCAGAGTAAAATTTCTAAGCTCTTTAGATGGTATGTAAATCTAAATTTCAGAATGATCTCCAAATCTGAAAGATTGCCAGGTGCAAACTGCCTCTTGCCTTTTATGATTGTATAGTCAAATAAAGGGATGTTTGTGCATCACACTCAGATGTGTACTTAAATGAAAAAAGTAAAGTACTGCACATATTGAGTGCATGACTTTCTGTCTCTGACTGTTGGGGCGGGGAGGGGGGGAGGAGAGAGCAAGAATGACTATGGTCCAGTGGTTAGGCCTATCTGGGAGGAATCATTCTTTCATTATTTATCCACAGTGAAACAGCTTCAACAGGAGAGCTCAAGGGAGGCCCACTTCAAAATATCCCACAGTTCCCCACGCACATCACTTACTCTTGACTTTGTCCTCACCCACAACTATTTCACATTTGGGGACAATATATACCTTCAAGTCAGCGGCACTGCTATGGGTACCCGCATGGCCCCACAGTATGCCAACATTTTCATGGCTGACTTAGAACAACGCTTCCTTAGCTCTCGTCCCCAATGCCCCTACTCTACTTACGCTACACTGATGACATCTTCATCATCTGGACCCATGGAAAAGAAGCCCTTGAGGAATTCCACCATGATTTCAATAATTTCCATCCCACCATCAACCTTAGCCTAGATCAGTCCATACAAGCGGTCCATTTCCTGGACACTACTGTGCTAATAAGCGATGGTCACATAAATATCACCCTAAACCAGAAACCTAATGACCGCTATATTTACCTACATGCCTCCAGCTTCCATCCAGGTCACACCACATGATCCATTGTCTACGGCCAAGCTCTAAGATACAACCGCATTTGCTCCAATCCCTCAGACAAGAGATAAGCACCTACAAGATCTCTATCAAGCATTCTTAAAACTACAATACCCACCTGCTGAAGTGAAAAAACAGATTGACAGAGCCAGACGAGTACCCAGAAGTCACCTCCTACAAGACAGGCCCAACAAAGAAAATAACAGAACACCACTAGCTGTCACCTTCAGCCCCCAACTAAAACCTCTCCAGCACATCATCAAAGATCTACAACCTATCCTGAAAGATGATCCCTCACTCTCACAGATCTTGGAAGACAGACCTGTCCTCGCTTACAGACAACCCCCCAACCTGAAGCAAATACTCACCAGCAACCACACATCATTGAACAAAAACACTGACCCAGGAACCTATCCTTGCAACAAAGCCTGATGCCAACTCTGCCCACATATCTATTCAAGTGACATCATCATAGGACCTAATCACATCAGCCATGCCATCAGGGGCTCATTCACCTGCACATCTACCAATGTGATATATGCCATCATGTGCCAGCAATGCCCCTTTGCCATGTACATTGGCCAAACCGGACAGTCTCTACGCAAAATAATTAATGGACACAAATCTGACATCAGGAATCATAACATTCAAAAACCAGTAGGAGAACACTTTAACCTATCTGGTCATTCAATGACAGACCTGCGGGTGGCAATTTTGCAACAAAAAAGCTTCAAAAACAGACTCCAACGAGAAACTGCTGAGCTGGAATTGATATGCAAATTAGATACCATCAATTTAGGCTTAAATAGAGACTGGGAATGGCTGAGCCATTACAAACATTGAATCTATCTCCCCATGTAAGTACTCTCACACTTCTTATCAAACTGTCTGTACTGGGCTATCTTGATTATCACTTCAAAAGTTTTTTTTCCTCTTAATTGGCCTCTTAGAGTTGGTAAGACAACTCCCACCTGTTCATGCTCTCTGTATGTGTATATATATCTCCTCAATATATGTTCCATTCTATGGATCCGAAGAAATGCGCTGTAGCCCACGAAAGCTTATGCTCTAATAAATTTGTTAGTCTCTAAGGTGCCACAAGTACTCCTGTTCTTTTTGTGGATACAGACGAACACGGCTGCTACTCTGAAACCTATCACTTACTCTTGATTCTCTTACTCTTGAATTCTATATTAGATCTTGTCTCGACAGATAAAGATAAACTGAACTATATATTAATGTAATGTAAGTAACTTAGGTACAAACGATCATGACTTGATCACATTTATAATATGCAAACAGAATTGACTACAAACCAGAGCTATCTATACTTTTGTGCTTTAAAGGGGCCAATTTCACAAAGCTGAAAACCGTTATGTTACAAATCAGCTGAATGTAATCAGAAAAATGTGAATGATAAATGTGAATAGTTTAAGAACACTTTACTAGATGCTCCAAAAGCCACAATTGAGGAAGAAAGCAATATTGGTTAAAAAAGACCTGGTTTACAGAGGAAGTGAAGGCAGCTGTAAAACAAACCAACCAACCAAACAAACACAAAAGGAAAAAAGGGGAAGTTGATAGCAATGAATATAAATCAGATGCTAGAAATTGTAGAAGATTGATAAGGGAAGCAAAAGAACACAAGGAGACCTCTGTTGCCAGCAGAGTTATGGACAATAAGGAATTTTCTTAAGTATATTAGGAAGAAAATAATCCTAACAGTGGTATTTGTCCATGACAAGGTGGAAATGGTAGAAAAGTCAGAAGTTTTCAATAAATATTTCTATTCTGTAGTTGGAAAAAAACAGATGATGTAGTTATATCATATAACACTCTTTCCATTCTACTAGTATCTCAGGAAGATGTTAAACAGCAGCTATTAAAGTTAGACATTTTAAAATTAGCAGGTCCAGATAACTTTTATCCAAGAGTTTTAAAAGACCTGGCCGAGGATCTTGCTGTACCATTAATGTTGATTTTCAATAGGTTTTGGAACATTGGTAACTTCCAGAAGACTGGAAGAAGACTAATATTGTGCCAGTATTTAAAAGGTTAAACAAGATGTAATTATAGGCCTGTCAGTCTGACATCGATCCCCAGCAAGAAAATGGAGGGATAATACAGGACAAAATTAATAAAGAATTAACATAATTAATGCCAATCAATGTTTATGGGAAATAGATCCTGTCAAACTAACTCGATATCTTTTTTGATGAGATTGCAAGTTTGGTTAATAATGGTAAGGGTATTGATGTAATATCCTTAGATGTCCATACGGCATTTGACTTGGTACCGCATGACATTTTGATTAAAAATGAGAAAGATATCAAATTAACATGGCACACATTACATGGATTAAAAGCTGGCAAACTGATAAGACTCAAAATGTAATTGTAAACAGGGAATCAAATGGGTCTGTGTCTAGTGGCTCCTGCAGGGATTGGTTCTTGGCCCTACACTATTTAACATTTTTATTAATGACTTGGAAAAAAACAAAAATCATCACTGATAAAGTTTGCAGATGACACAAAAATTGGGGGAGTGGTAAATAATGAAGAGGACAGGTCACTGATACAGAGCTCTCTGGATTGCTTGAGCACAGCTTACCAAGGAAACAATATGCATTTTAATATGGCTAAATACAAATGGGTGCATCTAGGAACAAAGAATATAGGCCATACTTACCGTATGGGGGACTGTATCTGGGGAAGGGTTGACTCTGAAAGAGATTTGGGGGTCATGGTGGATAATCCGTTGAACTGAAGCTCCCAGTGCAATACTGTGGCCAAAGGAGCCATGTGCAGTGAGGCTAGCACAAGATCTATGAAGCACTTAAATCTTTCTTAAGCCCTTGAACTAGACAGCTTAAGGGTGCATGAGCCTTGTGCTCCCCCTCTGCACAAGGATGAATTGTACTGGGAAGGCCCTGGTCTCCTGTGCCCCCCTCCAGGGTTCACGGTTTCTGAGGGCAGAAGCTTGGGACATTTTAGGTGGGGGAACCCTTTGGTATGGAACCTGGGTACAGAACCGCAACCTTTCTATAGATCAAACAATCCAATGAAAATTCTGCAAGGAGATTTTTGTGGAGTTTTACTAGTCCAGCTCCCCCAAACCTCTTCCCACAGGGATTTCCATGAGGGGAGAGAAAGGCAGAGCTAAATCAAGGCTTGCACGGTTCTTATATTTCATTGCCCTTGTAGTCATAGAAGCAAAGTAAGAATTGTTAGATTGTAAACTACTTAGATTGTAAACTCCTGAGGCAGAGACTATCTTTTTGTTCTGTGTTTGTACAGCACCTATCACAATAAGGCTCCTAGGTACTACGGTAATACAAATAATAATAATAGTTAAAGGGAAAGGGAGTGTACTGGTGCATTTTAGGAGTCACAACTGATCACTGGAAACTTGGAAATTGTCAAATGGTGGACATTCCTCAAACTGTTGGTATGTGGTGCACAGGTCTCATAGGTCACATTCAATAAAGCTTTAACTAACAATCCCTTTGGTACATTTGGACCCTTATTTTAGTGGATAACTAATATCTACTAAAATAAAGCAAGAAAAAATAGAAGTGGATCAGGATTGAATTACCTGATTCACACAGTTACCAGTGGGTATCCCCACAAATATCTTCCCAATGCCAGGGGTATGCAAGAGGAGGAAGACACCATATTGTCACTCTCAAAAGGTTCTCCCTAAACATAATACCTCTGGAGTGACATTTTAGCCTCCAGTCATCATTAGCAGATGTTGTCTCTTTCCTAGAAGGATTAGTTTGAAGCAAAGTTGCCAAAAATATTCTGCTTATATTGGGGGTCTCAGCTTCACAGTGGCTGGAGGTAGGCCAAAATGGTTCACACAAGTTTGGTTCTCTCAACTATAAATCTTTATAGTTTAATTTATTATCTTGCCTCTAGGTGGTGTTCATGTCTGAATATTCTTGTATCACTGCAGCGTAAGTTTAACTCAATAATCACATAGGACATTGTGAGTAAAAAATTCAATCATCAGGTGGTGTCAGTTAACAATTAGCTGCCTCTCAGGTTGGAAAGAAGTCTCCCACTACTACTCTAGCACCAGTGCAACTCCATGGGAAGAAGCAACAGAGCGGGAGCACTAGTGTAGACAGGGCATAGGTATATTTACCACCATGTCATCTAACCTATCTCTGAGCAACTTTAGATGTGACAGTGGTAAGCACACCTATGTTCTATCTAGAGTAGCACTCGAACCAGTGTAGTTGCACTGATGCTAGGACAACTATGGAGATTTCTCTATAGTCAGGGACATTGAGTGCTCCTACAATGTGAAGCAAAATACAACTCTGGGGCATAGGAGGGATGTCATTCTGAAGTGCCAGCGCTTCTGTAGAATATTCACATTTCAAAGGCAGGCCACTGCATTTCACCGCTGCAGAGAAGCTGTGCCAGAAAACAGCACTGAAGGGGAAAATGGCCACACCACGTTCTGTGTATGATTTGTCCTGTCTGGACTTGTTTTGCTTTCCTTTGGATTTTAAGCCCTTTGTCAATTGAACCAGTGATCTGTCTGCCCTAAACAGTCAACCTGTGGATCTCCTTGCCAGAGGATGTTGTGAAGGCCAAGACTATAGCAGGGTTCAAAAAAGAACTAGATAAATTCATGGAGGATAGGTCCATCAATGGCTATTAGCCAGGATGGGCAGGGATGGTGTCCCTAGCCTCTGCTTGCCAGAAGCTGGGAATGGGCGACAGGCGATGGATCACTTGATGATTATCTGTTCTGTTCATTTCCTCTGGGGCACCTGGTATTGGCCACTGTCAGAAGACAGGATACTGGGCTAGATGGACCTTTGGTCTGACCCAGCATGACCATTCTTATGTTCTTAAACACCTACTGCCAGTATAATCAGAAAGGTGCTACATGATGCATATTTTCCATGGTGTGTCCTCAACTCTGGAATTTATTTCCTCCTTGATCCAACAGAGTCTGAGGCTGTTGACTAGCAGGGCTCCCTATAAACCTTATCTATTTTTAAGGTTTCCCAGAAAGGGGTGGACTAGGAGTTTGCAGGTTTTTTAAAGGGCTGGTCATACTTAAAAATCCAGAGAGGACAGAGGGCGAGGAGAGTTCTGTTGTTTGGTTTAATCTGTATGATCTATTTATATTTTAATGGACATCAGCTTTAAGGCAAAAGGACTTTTTAAAAATCCAACTACATACTGTTACACTGGAGGTTGGGCAATCACACATCCCCTGGAGGCTCCTGGGTGTGACAGCTAGCTTCCATTCAGCTTAAACAAGGAACAATTAAATGCTCCTTTGTTGAAACAATGGAAAGCCACCATCCAAAGACTAGACTGCATGCTAACCTGGGCAGTAGCTGGGTCATTTGGTCCACGGGTTTCCCAAGAGTCTGATAAACACAGGGGAAGGAGATTGATTTGATTACAGCTGTGTGCCTGTGTGGGAGAGAAGCAACAGAAACACCAGAGAAGCTGACGGGAAGGGGATTGATTTGAGTATAGCTGTGTCTCTGTGTGGGTGAAAGGCAGCAGAAACACCAGGGAAGATGACAGAGAAACAGCAGAAAACCAAGGGCATAGCCAGAGATGCACTTGCAGCATGACTCTGAGGGCAGGTCTTCACTACAGTGGGGGGTCGATTTAAGATACGCAAATTCAGCTACGCGAATAGCGTAGCTGAATTCGACGTATCGGAGCCAACTTACCCCGCTGTGACGACGGCGGCAAAATCGACCTCCGCGGCTCCCCGTCGACGGTGCTTACTCCTACCTCCGCTGGTGGAGTAAGCGCATCGATTCGGGGATCGATTGTCGCGTCCCAACGAGACGCGATAATTTGATCCCCGAGAGATCAATTTCTACCCGCTGATTCAGATGGGTAGTGTAGACCTAGCCTGAGAAAAGCTAAGAGAACTTTTGAGTAAAGCACTGGCTGGAAAGAGGCTTGGTAGTGTGAGCAAAAAAACTGTCTCCTGCTGTTTGATTCCTACTGTGTTGAGAGAAACAGAACTATCAGTTCATTCTTTGTCGATGAATAGGATTGTATCAAAGAATACCCAACTCCATCATCAATTTCTCCTCCTAATGGAAACAACCCACAAGGCCCTGAATTTTGGCTAACTATTCAGGTCAAGGGGTGTAACGATACTGCAGGTGAAATCCTGGCCCCATTCAAGTCAAAGGGAGTTTTGCTATTGACTTCAGTGTGGTCAGGATTTCACTCTGAGTCTATGTAAACTTAGAGTGCTGTATAAGTCAAAATGATTAATACATCATAAATTAATATTCCAAATTACTTGAAAGACTATTAGCCTCACTAGGAATTCACTAAAACCATTAACTTAGCATAGAACCCCTATGTGCACTTGGTATTGTATGGAAGTTCTATGTACTGTACTTTATAATTCTGCCTGCAGTACCACAGTATTATTAGTGTCACCCCAGGTTGATATTATCGTTAAGGGACAGTAAAGCATTTCCATTATCATTCCATTTTTCCAGAGGTTTGTAATTCAGCTGCTGCAGTTTGCTACAACTTGAACTCTGAGGTCCATAGTCGAGCGCCTCATCATTTAACAAAAATTTTATTAAAAAACACACAAGGAATGGGACTGAGTATCTCACAAAAATGGTATTGAACAGGAGCCTGCCACCAGCAAGTCACTTGGTTGAATCTGGCTTAGTTTGGTGGTATCTGAAAGTTGTTCCCGTCTGATGGCTGTTCAGTGGCCTATGTAAAATGAGTTAATGGTCTCAGTCCAGGGATCTACATCACAAAAACCACTGCCAGAACTTACACTAATTAAAACCTTTGGCAGCCTTAGTAGGGAGGTAAAGGAACAAATTGGCATGAAGACTAAAATACTCTGTCATCACGTAGAGGTGGGGTCCTCAAGGTCCAGGATGAGATACATCAGCTGGGTGGGATTGGGAAGTGGGAACAGGCAGGGAGTGGGGAAGCTTGCACTGCTGCTGCCGCCTACACAGTAATTGCTACGTGCGGATAAAAGAGGACTTTGCACTCCAGGGGTGTCAGTCATTCCGGCCTCTTCCAGGAGAGATACATTAACTTTAAATTTTAAACAAGAAATTTCCCTCCCCCTCAGTATGATATATTTTAAATAGTACATACTTTCCAATTACATTATGAGATTTATTTGTGCTTTGATTCATGAAAAGTCACTCCTATGTAGTTCCACATTGAGACAAGGCTCTATATCAAACCCAGAAGAGCAAGGAAATTCCTAAATTAGGCTACCCCACAATCCTTAACTCTTGATTGAGCCTAGTATAACAGAATACGTTGCTCAGAGACTCCTACAGCACTTGGTTGAGTGTAACATTACTCAGGTAACCTCTGCTTTGAAGTTTCCTTCTCTTACTGGATTAAACCAAAGGTGAATTTAATAGAGTAATTTATTATAGTTGACACCATAGCAGAGCATATTCATATCACCACAAAATAAAGCAGTTGCTTTGGTTGAAACCTTGCCTCCATTGAAGTCAACGGAAAAACTCCCATTATTTCAATGGGGCCAGGATTTTACCCTTTGTTATATTCAATGGCATACCTGTGCTGGAAACAGCATATAGCATTCATACAGCCTATTCTTAGCTGACTGTAAGTAATGCTAAGGGTCTATTTTCATGCTATGCGAGTGTAGGATCATGTATGTACCACTTCTGCAGCATATCTTCTATATATCTGAAAATTGCAGAACTAATTTGGCTGAGCTGCCTTTCAGATTATAGTCTAACTGTGTTTATATCGTCCAACTACAATGTAGCGTTCTTATATGTAAAGACAATTTTCATTTATAAACACAATGGGCTGATAGATGTCTTTGTTCTTTCATTCCCCCCCACTCCTGATAATCAGTTGTAATTACTACAGTGGCAAGGCAGAAAACTTGATCCTGTAGGATCTCTATAAAGGCATCAGCATTTAAGCTTTTGTAATGTCAAGCTCTTTAGTCAATGTTTTATGGCCATGGAAGGATCACAGTAATTGATAATCATGTAACCATGGTAACATTTATTTAGTCATTTGCATTTATTTACTGTGCCTCACTTATACTCTAGGTTTTATATAAAAGAGGCTTCTTTAATATATTAAGAAAGCAGGGTGCCCAAACAAGGGCTATAACATTAGATCTTAATAAAGGCCACCTACAACTTCCCAACTCCAAATAATATTACCCCAACCAAGCTCCCCAATTAATCACCCCCAGAAAAGGCCTGGGAAAGGTGACATCCTGAAGTTCATCAAACGTGTTGATGGAGAATAATGTTAAGGACAAGAATATCCAGTGCCCGTTGAAGTCAACAGAAACCCATTTGTCCATTTATTTCAATGGCCTTTGGATCAGGCTCCAAGATATTATTTTCAAATATCTGCTACCTAATAAACATTTAACAGCTATACAGTGCAAGATTCCCAACTAGGATTGCCTGTTTAAATGGTACAGGTGTTCTACTCTTTAAGAGGAACCATTTATCTGAGACTGGTGGAATTACACCCACTCCCTCCACCCACCCACACCTGCTGTGATATTGACAAAAAACTTGGCAATGGCTAGGCAGCTGGTGTACTGTGACCTCTACTTACCTTGTTGACCAGTACTGACACATGATGTTCTTATGCTTCCCATCTGCTTGTTGCATCTACCTTTTGTATCTGTTCTTATACTTGGATTGCAACCTTATCAGGGCAGGAACCATCTTTTTGTTCTGTGTTTGTACAGCATCTAGCACAGTGGAGTCCTGGTGTATGGCTGGGGCCCCTAAGCAGTTCTGTAATACAAGTAATAAATAATCAGGCACAACCACCAAAAAACTGCCAGTAAGAAAATCTAAAATACTTCATGCTGGAGGAGGTGATGTGGGTACTGGCTTTCTGGGTCTTACATCACTGGGTTTACTTTCAACGTTACTCTCTATTCACTTTTCACTCACCATTTTCATTAATAGGAATTTTGCTTCCCAGCAATGCAGGTATCGCCCACGTCGCTCATCAAAATACCACAAAAAAGGGCTATATTTAATGGTTCCATATAAATATGTAAGGTACAGCAGCATCTACTATCTTGAGCCAGGGTTTTATTTGTCTCTTGATCAGATTTATAGTGCTCCCCACTGAATCAGCCTCTCTGCTGCCACAGCATGGACTGTGAGTGGGGTCACTTTCCTTTCCTCATTCTCTACGGTCAGATGCTATGCATAGGAATTTCCCTGCAATACTTATTTGTGTTTTGTGATCACACTTCATCACAGATGACTTCCTCTCTCTTTTAAATGAGGTTCAGAAGGTTGGAAACAGGGCCGGCTCTAGGCACCAGCAAAACAAGCTGGTGCTTGGGGCGGCACATTTTTAGGGGCGGCATGGCCGGCGCCAGAATGCCGCCCCTAAAAATGTGCCCCGGCCGCCCTAGCTCGCCACAGCGCGCGAAACAGCTGATTCGCGCGCAGCTGCTCGCCCTCCCTCCCAGGATCTCAAACCTGGGAGGGAGGGAGAGATCCCGAGCGGCTGCGGCGTGCGAAACAGCTGATTCGCGCGCCACTGCTCGCCCTCCCTCCCAGGCTCTCAAACCTGGGAGGGAGGGGGAGATCCCGAGCGACCGCGGCGTGCGAAACAGCTGATTCGCACGCTGCTGCTCACCCTCCCTCCCAGGTGAGGGTTTGAGAGCCTGGGAGGGAGGGGGAGACTCCGAGTGGCCACGGCGCGCGCGCCGCTTCTCCACCTCCCTCCCTCCCTCCTAGGCTTGAGAGCCTAGGGGGAGGAGGCAGGGCTGGGGATTTGGGGAAGGGGCGGAGTTGAGGCGGGGCCAGGGGTGGGGTAAGAAGAAAACAGGGGTGCGGCCAAAATTGTTTTTGCTTGGGGCGGCAAAAATCCTAGAGCCGGCCCTGGTTGGAAATAACAGAAAAATCCTCAGACAGCTGCGGAGTGTTTTTTCTTTACAGTCCATTTGTTCTGTTGCAAGATTCAACCAGTGTCTTTTGTATGACATAAAGCCTCTTGTTTGGCAGCTAGAAGTAGCAGGACTTTTTGGGCACCTTGTACAGTATGTATTTTTGGCCACAAACTAGTTTTATGCTACATCAGTAAGATACATCTATTGGGTTTGCAGTTTTGGTGTTAGTTCTTAAAACTAAAAAAAAACCCCAAACATCCCTCTATTGGCCTGAATGAGGAGCTGTTCCTTTAAATGGGTGGTATGAGATGGATGGGTGGATGAACACTTCTTCAGTTTCTGTGAATAGTACTGTGGTTTACATCTTCAAAGTATTGTATAAGCATTAAGTAATGAATCCTTCTAAGAGCCTAGGAGAGCACCCACTCCCTGCCTGCTGTGGCATGGAGCAGTCACGGCTTCACTTCTGTTTCCCTCTTAGTGCCAACAATAGTCCTGCAACAGGCCTACCGTCCCACAAGGAAGCCCTCTCTAGTAGCAGCCTCTAGTCCAAACAGCATAAAATAAAAGCATCTTTCACCTCTCTTGCCCTTCCACTCCACTCCCTTATAGAGCACTGACCCTCCAGTTTCTTCCTGAAGGCCCACCTCTTACCCAAACCACTGACCTTCAGGGCTACTTTCCCAGAGTCTTTCCCCCAGGTCTGGTTCTCTCCAAACTGGATCCTTATTCCTAGTCTATATCCAGGCTGCCTGCCTGGGGGTTAGCGTTGTCCCATGCCTGATACAGGGGCCTACTACCTTTTTCCTTCAGGCAAATCACAGGACACAACTTCTTTCCACAACTGAGCTTTTCCAGTCCTTTATGGAAGTCACCCAACTCTTCCTCAGCTGTGTTTGATAATTGAATTGAGCCATCTGATCCTCGGACAGTCAGGATCAGCTAGGGAGTGGTTATCTGATCATCGCAAGCCAGGCTAAGCCTAACTTGCCTCAAAGGTAGGGTGACCAGATAGCAAGTGTGAAACATCAGGACAGGATTGGGGGCGGGGGGGAATAGGAGCCTATATAAGAAAAAGCCCCAATTATCGGGACTGTCCCTATAAAATCAGGACATCTGGTCACCCTACTTAAAGGGCCAGTCAGCCTGTGACAGACTCATTTGAGCTAAGTGAGCATAATTATTATTATCCTCAATTTACATATGGAGACTATGAGACAGGGTGGGATTTTCTAAATCACCTAAGTGTCTTAGGAGCACAAGGCCCATTGATGTTCCCTATACACGTTGAAATGGGCCATGTGCTCCTAAGTCACTTAGGCACCTTTGAAAAATCCCATTCTAAATGATTTGTCCAGTGCAGGGAATCACTAGCAGAACTGGGATGAAAACTGAGGCAGTCCTGTTTGCACCACCACACTCATTCCTCTAAACCATACACTCTGCTCCTTTTATAGGCTGATGATAACATGGCTGATGATAACATGGTCTCTGGTGGCACCTTAAAGACTAACAGATTTATTTGGGCATAAGCTTTCGTGAGTAAAAACCTCACTTCTTCGGATGCATCCGAAGAAGTGAGGTTTTTACTCACGAAAGCTTATGCCCAAATAAATCTGTTAGTCTTTAAGGTGCCACCAGACTCCTTGTTGTTTTTGTAGATACAGACTAACACGGCTACCCCCTGATACTTGACAACATGGTCTCTGTTATCCACACCTTTGTCACTTCTCAGATGGATTACAGCAATGTAATACACCTAAGCATGAAGCTTTCAACACTTAGGAAACTCCAACTAGTACAGAATGCTGCAGCACATCTCCTCAGCAACACAGGCTACCATGAACACATCACCCCAGTCCTCTGCTCTTCACATGGACTTCCCATAGAATTTTGAATCAAGATCAAGGTCCCAGGTATGGCTCCACAAAGGTACTGAGGCACCTAACCCTCACACTGTTTTTAGGTGCCACTGCGATCCACAAAACTGCTGTTTGGCTGCTGCCTATCCCCATAGGTGCCTAAATTCACCCAACACCTACGTTTTCGCAGTAATAGTTGCCAAGGTGCCTAAGTTTCTACCTCTCAGCATGAGCACTGCTGCCTCCCTCTAGGCACCTATTGCTTGCTTAAGCCCCAAGGAGCAATCCATGAACCATGGAAAGACAGATGTTCACTCCCTGTCTCATGTGTAGGGCCCATCTAATAGGCATTCTTAGAGGACACCTAACTCCACACAGAACAGGAGTGATCCTTCCTTACAGCCCAGTGGTTTGTGCACTCACCTAGGATTCAGAAAACCATAAGTTCAAGTCCCCTTTCTGCCTGATGAGGTGTTCAGCTGTAGTTTTTGTAGGCCACCCCAACATTTTATGCACTATTTCCTTTTCTGTTAACTTGTTCTTCTTAAGGTTTTTATCCCTATCTACAGTTATCCTAACCCCACTCAGTATTGCTTTTCCCATTACTGTCTATGAACTACATTGTCCCAGTACAAGAAAACTCACAGTAAATGGCTGTGCAGAGACAAACCACCTCTTCATGGAAGTATTGTGCCTCAGTGAAAGTTATAAATATATAGCGACACATACATATATATACTCTCCCAAAACAAGGGACTCCACTTCACATGCTTCCACTGCACATGCATGTGACAGATATGTAGTCGAGTTGCTCAATGTGAAACTGGAAGGCACTCACATACTATGGTGAGGAGCACAGTATAAGAACCTATATAGAACAGGATAGAATAGAACAGTCTGGGATATTTTGCTCTGTATTAATGGCTAAATAACTTTACAGGTCATCAATCTGGCTTCAAATTAATTGCAGGGCCAAAACTGCAGAGATTCACTCTAATTGCTAGACCTCTCAGGGTTGATTTTTAAAGGAACCTCAACCTAACCTCCAGTTTTGTGCCCACAGTTAACTGTGGATACAAATCCAAGAATGTAGGAATCCAGCTACCTGATTTGTACATGCAGGTCAGGTAGCCAGATGTCTAAATAATAGCATTTACACCTGTAATTACAGGAGGCTGGAAACTCAGTTTTACATGACATCAGGTCCTTCTTGATGTAAAACATGGCTGGAAATGGAGGTACTGTCCTGAAATACCAGGAAAAAAGCTACCTCTAACCCAACCTAGAAAGTATTGGAAATTTTGGTGTGCTGGTACACCTCTACCCCGATATAATGCGACCCGATATAACACGAATTCGGATATAACGCGGTAAAGCAGCACTCCGGCGGATCAAAGCAAGTTCGATATAATGCGGTTTCACCTATAACGCAGTAAGACTTTTTGGCTCCTGAGGACAGCGTTATATCTAAGTAGAGGTGTAGTTAGAAAAACACATTTTTTCATAAAGATAATTTGGCCTTTATTCAATTCCTAGCTTCATTTATGTTGGCTTTTGTCAAGCAGCTAAGCCCAATGGATTTGACCCTTTGTGGAATTTTGAAACTAATCTATAATACCTGGGATACTTAGAAGTAACCATTTTATAAGGATTTTGTGACCCACATCAATGTCTAAAAGCTGTCTGTCTTTATATTTATTTAGGGAACCACAAGGCTTCTGATGAAGTCAATGAAAATTGTCTACGGGCTTGTCTATGCAAACATTCAGTTCATAGCATGCTGGGGTGTGAATCTACCCCGCACAAGCCTGCCACTGACTGACTGTGTGTACCTTGCTGACATGCATTAGCAGTTGGTTAATGGGTGTCAGCAGGGTGCACATGGACAATTAGTCCATGGCAGGCTAATGTGAGGTAAATTTACACCCCAACTTGCAGTGAATGAAATGTTTGCATAGGCAAGCCCTAAGAGTCTGAGTTCCTACTGAAGCCAATGGGAGTCTTTCCATTGATTTTAATGAGGTTGGATCAGGGATTTAATTACAATTTAGATGATAAATCAAGATGAATCTCAAAATTTGTCTGATATGTTTTAAAAAAATCCAACTTTACAGTACCAACAGCAATTGCTCCATATATGTTTTACAATGTATGGAATAAATTATACACATTTTAAAAATGATCTAAATAAATGTTTAGACAGAAGGAAGTACAATTTACCTTACAGCTACTGCAGGAGAGCAAATAAATAATGTTTGTTTTACCAACTCTGTGATTAATGTTCTTATTTGTAAGACTAACCAGTTACAATTTACAGTGTCAATAGGCCTCATTTTGAACTGCTCTGGTCTTAGATCAGTGTTTCATGTTAAGAATTAACTGATGATACAATCTGAATATCCTTGTCTGATGGTACAAAACATTAATATAGTTTAAATGAATAATAATACTCATCACCAGGGCCGGCTCCAGGCACCAGCTTAACAAGCAGGTGCTTGGGGCGGCCAGGGGAGAGGGGTGGCACCTGCGGCAATTCGGGGGCAGCAGGTCCCTCACTCCCTCTAGGAGCGAAGGATCTGCCGCTGAACTGCTGCGGTTTTTTTTTTTTTTTTGCTTGGGGCGGCAGAAATGCTGGAGCCGGCCCTGCTCGTCACGTAGGTAGTGCTTTTCATCCATAAAGCTCAGTGCTTTACAAAGATGGGGTAGTGTTAGGTCTCCTCTACATGACAATTAGTGCATGGCAAGCTGGGGTATAAATCTACAGTGCACTAACCTCCTGCACGCTAAGTGACCATGTGGACTCTGCTGCTGCACGCTGGGTCTATCAGGCACTTTGATCTACTGCTATGGAACTTTGTGTGTGCCAGGTTACTGTTATAGATTTACAACCCAGCTTGCCATGCATTAAATTCCCATATAGACATGACATTAGTTTCCCTGTTTTTACAGATGTAGAAAATAAGGCTCCTGTATTTTAGATCACAGGACCATCAAACTTTAGGAAAGCTTGAATTCAGTTCCAAACCCTGCAACTGGCCACTTTCTCTAGAACTGATCAAATCAGAATCTTCATCCAAATACTTCTGAACTTTGGAAAGGTTCATATCTGGATGTAATCTTTGTAACTTGGACTAAGCTCTGATTTGTAAAGGAAATGTAGATTTTTCAGGTGACCAAGAAGTTACTGTAGCAAGGTTCATTTGCAGGTAGTGAGCCCAATGGTATTCAGTGCACAGCGGCTCAGTGCATGGTAGCAAGTGTAATAATATAATTTTGGAAGTCCATTTCTCATGGCAAACCCATAGTTCCTTTTGTTTTAAGATCTATTAACTGATGTAAAGCACCAATTCTCCTGCACATAGTTAGCAGGAGAATGTAAGTGGGTAAGTACGATGTTTGGCTGGGAGCAGTGGCGGATTAGCCATGGAAAAATGGGCAGCCCTGCGCCCTGCTCTCCGGCAGTAGCATCAGGCAGGCAGAGCGGGGCAACCCCCTGTGCTCTGACCCCATTTCCCTGGAGGGACGGGGTGGGGGGGGGGTACTGCAGGTGGAAGAGATGGCAAGGGGTCCCCATTTGTCCTTGCCCAGGACCCCACTGTAGCCTGATTTGGGGTGTGTTAGTAGTGTTGATTTAATTTATCCACTTAATTTAATTCTGTTTAATTAATTTTAATCAACAATAATTAATTATTGTTATTATTATTATTAATAACTATTAATTATTATTACTATTATTATTTATATTAATTTGTATGGGTTTAGGCTCGCCAATTTGTTTGATCAGAAGATAAAGTTCGTCCTGAATCAGGCTTCAGAGAGTTTATAAAAGGACCTTCGGGGGTATGACAGGAACCTCACGCTGAGACAGATATAGTCATAAAGACCTTTTATTAAAATCAATGAAATAGTAAGCAAATGGTAAAACAGTTAGAATTACAGATAGGGTTACCATACGTCCGGATTTTCCCGGACATGTCCGGCTTTTGGGGGCTCAAATCCCCGTCCGGGGGGAAATCCCCAAAAGCCGGGCATGTCCGGGAAAATCAGGAGGGAGGGAGGGCTCGGCCGGGGCCTCTTTGGCTGGGGTCGGTGGTGCGGGGCCGGGGCCGGTGCGGGGCCGGGCCGGGGTCGCGGAGCCGGGGGCATGGTGCCGGGCCGGGAGCCGGGCCGGGCGCGCGGTGCCGGGCCGGGGTCCAGGGGCGCAGTGCCGGGCCGGGGGCCAGGCCGGGCCAGGAGCCGGGGTCGCAGTGCCGGGCCGGGCTGGGCGCGGGGCCGGGCGGGGAGCCGGGGGCGCGGTGCCGGGCCGGGAGCCGGGGTCGCGGGGCCGGGGGGCCAGGAGCCGGTCCGGGCCCGCGGGGCCGGGGAGCCGGGCCGGGCCCGTGGGTCCGGGGAGCCGGGCCCGCGGGGCCGGGAGCCGGGGGGCCGGGCCGGGAGCCGAGCCGGGGTCGCAGGGCCGGGCCTGCGGGGCCGGGGAGCCGGTCCCGGGTCGCGGGGCCGGGAGCCGGTCTGGGGTCGCGGGGTCGCCGGGCCGGGCTGGGGGCCGGGAGCCGGGGTCGCGGGGCCGGGAGCCGGGGGGTGCGCCGGGCCGCCGGGGGCCGGCAGTGCTGGGCGGGCCGGGGGTGGTCGGCTGGGGGCCGGGGCCGGCACCCCAGGGCCCGAGCCGACCCAGGCTAGAGCCGCCGGGGGGCCAGCCTGGCCCGCGCCTCCTCCCCCCACACTCCCCCTTACCTGCTTCAGGCTTCCCGCGAATCAAATGTTCGCGGGAAGCAGGGGAGGGGGCGGAGACTTTGGGGAGGGGGCGGAGTTGGGGCGGGGGCGGGGCTGGGGGCGGGGCCCCGTGGAGTGTCCTCCATTTGGAGGCACAAAATATGGTAACCCTAATTACAGAGTTACAATTGTATTACTGTTATTCAAGAGATACATATGATAATACAATATTATGTGCTGCAAACTTTGGTTAATACTCACACTCTGTTTTAATAACCTGGTGTTGGAAGATATGGGACCATGCCTCTGGCAGTTCCGGCTTCACACCTCTAGCAGAGGAAGCTAATGCAGAGCTGTTAAAGCTCTCTAACTTAACTCAATAAACCTTAAACTGAAATAAAGCATAGGGAAACCAAGCTTAGCCTAGTCCCCTTAAAACTTAAAGTTTGAAAAGAAACGAAGTACGGCCTATTAATAGTTAATAGCCGTCGTAGATGGGTAGCATCGATACGTTGTTGAAGATGGAGACAATGAAGAGTAGATAGGTGGATAGATTGCCTCTCAAATGGCGAGATGAATCGCCTTTTTACAGGGCATTGGTCGGAAATCCTTCCTCTTATGCCCAAATTTCATCTTTCCTCCACAGAAATGTTAGGGTACACTTACCCCATAGGCTAATATGTATGTGCGAATGGATGACAGATATGTATGCACTTGTGGTGTACTTGTTAAGTCTGTGGGTACAACTTTGAAAAATCCTCTTCGCCATCCTTCATTGTCTATTGGTTTAGGTAAAGGTCTCTAGATATTTGTGTAGGTGTTTTTTCTATTTGGGTAACAAATATAGGACATCTTTACTTTCCTAGGAAAAGGGTCCCAAAATATGCTAACTTTGCCTTAGCTTAACATACAGGGTTTTACCCTGTAGGTCTCTTGCATTGAAGCAAAAAAACTTATTTTTAATATAAATCTATAAACCTATTACATCAAATACTCAAATTTATAAGAAAAGATATATCTATGCAAGCAAGCAGATTAAACCTTAGGGTTACACCACAAAAACGGTAATTTGCCTCTGGCTGGGGGGCAATGCACTCTTTCACACAAAGAGCAAGTAGTGAAAGCAACTGTTTATTTGTGAGAATGTGACAGCAAGATTAGGATCACAGTAGAACAGGCTTTGACTGCAACATATTCTACAGGAATTGTTTACCTTTAAGCACAGGAGTTATACCACCATTAGAATTACTAACATGCTCACAATATCCAAGCATGTTGGGTGCCCTGCCCTCACCTGAGTATCCTGCTGCATCCAGCTTTCATTTGTGCTCCCCACATTACCATTAGAACTTCACCTACAGAGATCATGGCCTGGTCTACACTACGACTTTAATTCGGATTTATCAGCTTTAATTCGAATTTACCCTGCAACCGTCCACACAACGACGCTATTTATTTCGATATAAAGGGCCCTTTAAATCGATTTCTGTACTCCACCCCGACGAGCGGAGTAGCGCCAAAATCGATTTTAACATTTCGAATTAGGGATAGTGTGGCCGCAATTCGATGGTATTGGCTTCCGGGAGCTATCCCACAGTGCACCATTGTGACCGCTCTGGACAGCAATCTAAACTCGGATGCACTGGCCAGGTAGACAGGAAAAGCCCCGCGAACATTTGAATTTCATTTCCTGTTTGCCCAGCGTGGAGAGCACAGGTGACCACAGATAGCTCCTCAGTACAGGTAACCATGCAGGCCGATATTTGAAAAAGAGCACCAGCATGGACCGTGAGGGAGGTACTGGATCTGATCGCTATATGGGGAGAGGATTCAGTGCTTGCAGAACTTCGTTCTAAAAGACGAAATGCCAAAACTTTTGAAAAAATCTCCAAGGGCACGATGGAGAGAGGCCACAATAGGGACTCAGATCAGTGCCGCGTGAAAGTCAAGGAGCTCAGACAAGCCTATCAAAAAACAAAGGAGGCAAACGGTCGCTCTGGGTCAGAGCCGCGGACATGCCGCTTCTACGCCGAGCTGCATGCAATTCTAGGGGGGGCTGCCACCACTACCCCACCTGTGATCGTGGATTCCGGGTCGGGGATAGTCTCATCAGCTATACCTGAGGATTCTGCCGATGGGGGAGAGGAGGAGGAGGAGGAGGAAGAGCTTGCAGAGAGCACACAGCACTCCGTTCTCCCCAACAGCCAGGATCTTTTTCTCACCCTGACTGAAGTACCCTCCCAACCCTCCCAAGCCAGTATCCAAGACCCTGACCCCATGGAAGGGACCTCAGGTGAGTTTACCTTTTAAAATATAAAACTTGTTTTAAAAGCAAACGGTTTTTAATGATTACTTTGCCCTGAGGACTTGGGATGCATTCGCGGTCAGTTCAGCTACTGGAAAAGTCTGTTAACGTGTCTGGGGATGGAGCGGAAATCCTCCAGGGACATCTCCATGAAGCTCTCCTGGAGGTACTCCAAAAGCCTTGCCACAAGGTTTCTGGGCAGTGCATCCTTATTCCGTCCTCCATGGTAGGACACTTGACCACGCCATGCTTGCAGCAAGTAATCTGGTATCATTGCCTGACAAAGCCTGGCAGCATATGGTCCCGGTGTTTGCTGGCATTCAAGCAACATCCGTTCTTTATCTTGTTGTGTAATCCTCAGGAGAGTGATATCACTCATGGTAACCTGGTTGAAATACGGGAACTTAATTAAGGGGACAGAGGTGGCCGTTCCTACTGGGCTGTTTGCCTGTTGCGGAAAATAAATCCTCCCCTGCAGTTAGCCAAGCGCAGATGGGAAATTGGCCCTGAGCTTTTCGCGTTTGGCTAGCAGGGATCTTCCCTGTTACCAGCCAAGCGGTGGGGGGAGGGGTACCGTGATCATCCCAGAGAATTTATGGCGGGAGGGGGGCGGCGGCGGGGGGGGGGGGGGTTAGTTTGGTTCCTGCAGGGATCTTCCCTGATACCAGCCACGCGGTGGGGGGAGGGGTACAGCGATCATTCCAGAGAATTCATGGCGGGAGGGGGGGGGGGGTTAGTTTGTTTTCTGCTGCTGCTGAATGTTAACAGAAAAACCGTAGCACTCTACAGGCTATGCTTGGTATGTGGGAAAGGAGGGCGCAGAAGCTGTAAGACAATGGCTTACCATGGCCGCATGCAAGCCGAATTCTGTTGCCCGGACCTGTGATCTCTCGCAGCAAAGCCACAGGCACTCAGCATTAAGAGGCAAAATGCGACCTTGCACAGAAATCACATGTGCTAATGTGAATAGTGTTGGTCACCGTGAAAGAGTATAAGCATTGTTCTGCAAAATGTATCTTTTTAAACAATTCTCTCTTCTTTCCCCTCCCTACAGCAGCTGCAAATTCCTCAAGCCTCCCTCCTCCATCCCGAAGGCTATCACAGATAAGGCGTCGTAAAAAGAAGACGCGAGACGAGATGTTTTCAGAAATTATGGAATCCAGCCGCAGTGACAGAGCTCATCTGAATGAGTGGAAGGAAACGGTTGCAAAGTATAGGAAAGAAGCCAGTGAACGTGAGGACAGGAGGGACCAACGTGAGGACATGAGGGACCAACGTGAGGAGAGGAGAGACGCTCGAGATGAGAGGTGGCGGCAGGAAGATCAGAGGAGGCAGGATGCAATGCTGGGGCTGCTGCGTGAGCAAACAGACATGCTTCGGCGTCTGGTGGAGCTTCAGGAACGGCTGCAGGAAAACAGACTGCCGCTACAGCCCCTGTACCCCCCTCCCTCCTCCCCATGTTCCGTATCCTCCTCACCCAGATGTGTAAGAATGCGGGGGGGGGAGGCTCCGTACACCTTCCCATTCCACCCCAGTAGACAGCCCAAGCAAAAGGCTGTCATTTTTTTAACCTTTTCTTAGTGGCCTTTTCCTTCCCAGCAATCCTCCTCCCAAATACCACCCGGGTTCCCTCCTTCTTTTTCTAATCTATTAATAAAGAATAAATGATTTTTAAATGATAGTGACTTTATTTGGTTTGAAAGAAAGCTGGGGGAAGGGGGAGGGTGGGTTCCTTACAGAAAATGAGTCAATAAAGGGGGAGGGTTTTCATGAAGGAGAAACAAACAGATATTTCACACTGTAGCCTGGCCAGTCATGAAACTGGTTTTCAAAGCTTCTCTGATGCACAGCGCTTCCTGGTGTGCTCTTCTAATCGCCCTGGTGTCTGGCTGCGCGTAATCAGCAGCCAGGCGATTTGCCTCAGCCTCCCACCCCGCCATAAAGGTCTCCCCCTTACTTTCACAGAGATTGTGGAGCATGCAGCAAGCAGAAATAACAATGGGGAGATTTCTTTGGCTGAGGTCAGAGCGAGTCAATAATGATCGCCAGCGACCTTTTAAACGCCCAAATACACATTCTACCACCATTCTGCACTTGCTTAGCCTGTAGTTAAACAGCTCCTGACTCCTGTCCAGGCTGCCTGTGTATGGCTTCA
Source organism: Chrysemys picta bellii (assembly GCF_011386835.1). Lineage (NCBI taxonomy): Eukaryota > Metazoa > Chordata > Testudines > Emydidae > Chrysemys > Chrysemys picta. The sequence goes on from NC_088799.1 coordinate 77,387,593, forward strand.
TGAGCCATGGCATTAAGGGGTAGGCTGGGTCCCCAAGAAAAACTATTGGCATTTCAACATCCCCAACGGTTATTTTCTGGTCCGGAAAGTAAGTCCCTTGCTGCAGCCCTTTAAAGAGAGTAGTGTTCCTGAAGACGCGAGCGTCATGAACCCTTCCCGCCCAGCCCGCGTTGATGTTGGTGAAACGTCCCTTGTGATCCACAAGTGTTTGCAGCACCATTGAAAAGTACCCCTTGCGGTTTATGTACTCGGTGGCTTGGTGCTCCGGTGCCAAGATAGGGATATGGGTTCCATCTATCGCCCCACCACAGTTAGGGAATCCCATTGCAGCAAAGCCATCCACTATGGCCTGCACATTTCCCAGAGTCACTAACTTTCGTAGCAGCACCTGAGTGATTGCTTTGGCTACTTGCATCACAGCAGCCCCCACAGTAGATTTGCCCACTCCAAATTGATTCCTGACTGACCGGTAGCTGTCTGGCGTTGCAAGCTTCCACAGGGCTATCGCCACGCGCTTCTCAACTGTGAGGGCTGCTCTCATCTTGGTATTCTGGCGTTTCAGGGCAGGGGACAGCAAGTCACAAAGTTCCATGAAAGTGCCCTTACGCATGCGAAAGTTCCGCAGCCACTGGGAATCATCCCACACCTGCAACACTATGCGGTCCCACCAGTCTGTGCTTGTTTCCCTTGCCCAGAATCGGCGTTCCATGGATAGAATCTGCCCCATTAACAACATGATCTCCAAAGCACCGGGGCCCGTGGTTTCACAGAATTCTGTATCCGTGTCCGTGTCCATGTCCATGTCCTCATCATGCTTGTCGCTGCGCTGCCGCCGCCGCTGCCTCTTCGCCTCGTTTTTCTGGTCCTGGCTGAGCATAAACTCCACGAGAACGCGCGAGGTGTTTACAATGTTCATGACTGCTGTTTTGAGCTGAGCGGGCTCCATGCTTGCCGTGGTATGGAGTCTGCAGTGTTCACCCACCCAGGAAAAAAGGCGCGAAATGGTTGTCTGCCGTCCGTTGCTTTCATGCAGGGAGGGAGGGAGGGAGGAGGTGAGGCTGTACCCAGAACCACCTGCGACGATGTTTTTTGTCCCATCAGGCACTGGGATCTCAACCCAGAATTCCAATGGGCGCGGGAGACTGCGGGAACTATGGGATAGCTATGGGATAGCTACCCACAGTGCAACGCTGCAGAAATCGACGCTAGCCCCGGTACTTGGACGCACACCACCGAATTAATGTGCTTAGTGTGGCCGCATACATTTCGACTTTTTACAACCTGTTTTCCAAATTCGATTATATAAATTCGGATTAATCCTGTAGTGTAGACATACCCCATGTGTCTTATGGGCAGAGTTCTTGGGCCAATAACTAGTCTCACTTTACTCCTTCGCTATTTAACCACCAGCCTTTCTCAAGTTTGTAATCTGTGAGCAGTTTCCAGTGATTTTTTAATAAAATGTTGCTCTCTCTCTCTCTGACTCTCTCCATCTCCTGCCCTGTTCATTCTGGTTTCCGGGAGGAGTCTTGTCTGGGTTCTGTCAGTGATCACAACGCTTTTTGGTTTCCTGCTTTCTTTCCTGGCTTCTTCCAGCATTTTTCCTCCTTCTTATGGGAAAATGTTTATTTAGTCATCTGTTCTCCATCAGCCTTTGTGGCCTCTGAGGCATAACACTCAGTTAATTATTTTAGTAATCTCTAATGTTCCTGTTAATGTATTACCCAAGCCAAGTTTTGGAGGCCTGTCTTCCTGGGCTGGGCCTCATTGATTTTGTGCTTTAAATAGTTTTTGTAGTTCATCCCATCTTGTGCAATGTTTCCTTTATCATTTTGCTTTTCTTAATGTTTTTATCCCAATCCCAATCTATAATGACCACTCAGTATTTGGGTTTCTGTTACTTTTGGTGAACTACATTATCCCAATCAGAGAAAACTCACAGTAAGTGGCAGTGCAGAGACAAACTACCTCAGCACAGAAGTATAGTGGCTCAGTGAGACACACTAGAGAGGTGGGCTAATAGCAGCTATACTAGCCTGTACCAGTTCTGATGCTCAGGACAGTGCAAGGATGGCCATTGTACTTGGCCTTTGCCTGTGTGTACGAGGGAGGAGACAGACTCTTTACCCAACCACCATTTGAACTCTTCTATTAGGGCCAGTAAAAACTTTGCCCTATATATATTTTCCTTTTGGGCCCCTGCACCCCAGGCTATATTATAATTTTCACTAATACTCTTTCCTATCAGATCCCCATCTGCTTATATAAGGGAGCTGTTTCAAAATTTTTCGCTGGTGCTGTACAATTGCCTGAATGCTTGTCCCTTCTTCTTACAGACTGATTTACATTAGGGTTGACTGAAAAATTTCCATCATAACTTGTTTTTTGACTGAAAATTGTTTTTTCATTTAAAAACTTTATTTTTTATTTTTGCAGGAAGTGTCTGCATTCCTCAAAGAAATTCAGTTTGTTCAGTTGAAAATTTCCAGGGAAAGGACCCCCCGCTATTTTGTGCCGAGCTCTAATTTACGTTCTCTGAGCCAGTACTCCGGTGAGCCTATTGTTTAGATGTAGGGAACCCCACCTGTTTCATAGAGAATCTCAGTGCCTCAGGAACTGAAAAATCTTCTGCTTGCATCATTTTTTAGTCACATATCCAAGTTCCTACTCTGCTGTTGTGATTCTTGGCCATGAGGATTTATAGTGCTGATATTACTCTTAAAGTTCTGGTCCCATCCTATTGCCCTCAGTAGATCTACCTGATGGAAGCGAGCAGAGAATTTCTCTAATTTATTTCCAAATTCCACCAGCCTACAGCAGTTTGCATGATTTTCTCAGTCTAATAAGAAATAAGTACACTGCAGAGTATCCTTCTCTGTTAAATTAGAGATCAGGCTAATAATGCAAACTTCTATTTTCTCACTCTGGTGGTGGATACCTATGGAGTGGTGCAACATTTGGGGGACATGCTAGTGCAAAAGACTAAATAAGATAACGGGTCATTTGTAGTTTATATACATAAGCCTCAGAACTTTAGATGTTTTTGCAAGATAAAATCTCCTTATGATAAATGTCAACAGCAACATTCAAAAAAGGACATGTGTAAAGGTAACCCACCTCAGAATGGGATCAGATCTTGTTTTTGAGTGGGATAGTGAAGTTCCACTGGAGGGGGACAGTATCTTAAACAATTAGGAAGATTGTATTTGCCACTGTAGAGTCAAAGGCATTCACTTATCTTTCTCTAGCCAGCCAAGCAGTTGTACAACCTATGATCTTATACTCTCTTGAGGAGAAAAAACAAACCAAGGAATGCAAATGTTATTTCAAACATTTTCATTTCTTACCTAGCTGTGTAAGCTATGCCATTGACATTAGATATTACATTTGAAAACATAAGTACATAAGTGGGAGTGTGGGCTCCAGCTGGGGTGTGGGCTCTAGACTGGGGTTGGGGGGTTTGGGGTGCGGGAGGGGGCTCAGGGGTGTAGGAGGGGGTGCACGCTGCAGGCTCGGGGAGGGGGGCTCAGGGCTTAGACAGAGGGTTGGGGTGTGGGGTCTGGGAGGGAGTTAGGGTGTGGGAAGGGGTTCTGACCTATAGACTATAACAGCGTTTAAAAGAGGACTGGATAAATTCATGGTGGTTAAGTCCATTAATGGCTATTAGCCAGGATGGGTAAGGAATGGTGTCCCTAGCCTCTGTTTGTCAGAGGATGGAGATGGATGGCAGGAGAGAGATCACTTGATCATTGCCTGTTAGGTTCACTCCCTCTGGGGCACCTGGCATTGGCCACTGTCAGTAGACAGGATACTGGGCTAGATGGACCTTTGGTCTGACCCGGTACGGCCGTTCTTATGTTCTTATGACCTGGGGCAGGGGTTTCAGGGTGTGGGCTCCGGCCAGGCGGCATTTACCTCAGATGGCTCCTAGTCGGTGGCGCCACAAGGCTAAGGCAGGTCTCCCTGCCTGCCCTGGCTCCACACTGCTCCCGAAAGTGGCCGGCATGTCCGGCCCCTAGGCAGAGATGCGACCAGGTGGATCTACACGGTGTGCACTGCCCACGCCCATAGGCGCCACCCCTGCAGCTCCCATTGGCCATGGTTCCCTGTGCCTAGGGGTTGCTTGGAGTTTCAGCTGCTGGATCTGGAGCCCTAACTGCACTTACATTTCAGAGTTATGGACAACCTCCGTTCCCAAGGTGTCCGTAACTCTGATGTTCTACTGTATGTCCCATTCCAAACTTATATTGCTTTCCCATACACTGATAGCATTTTACACCCAAATTGCACAGGTGTCAATGACCAGCAAAGCAAGCATGGGTGGAAGAGGACAGCAAAAAAACATTTGTAAGACTGAGGATATAATGGAAAGTGTGTCAAGAGAAGTTTGAAGGGGAAAGGATTCGAACTCTGTCACAGGGTGCTGCTCTGCTTACTGTTAGGTGATGCCCCCTTTGGGCAATTCTGGGGATTAGCTCTGCCTGGTCAAAACCCCTTTCCAGCAGTTGGACATTTCATCCCTCTCTGTCTGCAACCCCCTCTCTTGCTCTAGGAGCTGCTGCTTCCTTTGTGTGTCTCAACCCTCTGGCCAGGTCACTAAGTGTTTCCCCCTTCCAAGATAGGATACTTTCCAAGTCTCTGAGGATAAGCAGTATTCAATAGTCCGCACGCCCACTACCCTGACTCCTGCTGTGACTCAGACAGTCTGTTAGTTCACTGCCCCTGGTAATACCACTTGGTACTGGTTGGCGGAGGTACCCAGGCCTGCCCTCTACTCTGGGTTCTAGTCTGGGGCCCTTTACCAAGCAGTCAAGGTGTGCAGCTTCCTTCACCTTACTGCTCTTGCCACTGGACTACTGCCTATCGTGCTTCCACTCTTCCTAGTCAGACCCTCTCTCCTAGGTCTCAGGGATTCCTATCCCTCAGAGAGAGTGACTACCACTCTTCAACCTTTCTCTGTTGTCAGTCTCTTGGGTTTATGTAAATCCCACCTGTTCCCTCAAAGGTGAGCTTGCTTCCAATTAGCAGCCTCCTCATAGCGTAAATCTCTCCCCTGTTTACTGCTTAATTGGTTGATTGGGCCTGCCTGTCCTAATTCAACCTTTGAGGGCCAATGGCAGGGTGCCCACCCCATCACAAACTCCAAGACCTATGAATCCATGTCATGGACCAGGAGGAGTGATGAAGAATTGTGGGCACCTCAGACCCTGTATAAACAAGAAATAGAGTTGAGAAATAAAGGTGTCAATGAATATGCATGGTGCCAGGCAGTGAAGAGTCAGGCCCTGAAGGGATTTGAAGTCATTGAAGAAATCGTGTGAGGTGAGGGCTAAAAAGACATATTCTCTCTCTCTCTCTCTTTTTGTAATTATAATTGTACAACTTGTATTTAGCACTAAAAGAGGAAGCTGTAATTTCTCACCTGAGATTCAGCTATCTAACCTCCCTCACTCCAGTCCCTCCCTTTTCAGCGTTTGCTTGGAATGTAACGAAAAGGGCGATCAAAGGAAGGGGCAAGGGTAGCAGTATTCTGTTTCCTTTGGCTTTTGATGTTGGACTCCTTTGAGGTTTCCTACATGGGGGCGGAAAATGCTATGCTGCTACGGGGTGCTCCTTAGCTAAGGTTTTTATTGGTTAAATAGAGTGTACAAGTTGAACCCCATCAATTAGGGTTCCAGAAAAAACAGTGTGCTTAATGTACAGTGCTTTATGACCCTGCTGTGAGAAGAAATGCAGAGATTTGGTGGACCCTATCATCGATGTCATGTGATTCTAACAGATACTGTTGTCGCTGTGGCAAGGAAGCCAAGGAAATGTTGAGCCACTAGAGTCAGTTAGCTGTTGCTTTGAACTTGGTTCTAAGCTTTAACCATCCAAGTCTAAGCTTTTACTATCCAAGAGAGCAATGATTATACAGGTTTGTATAGCTAATCAGTGTGAGAATAGTAAGCTAGTCAGAGTGGTAATAGTGTTAAACATTCCCTCTGCTTAATTTTCGTTGTGTTGCATTTTGAATTTAATTACAGTATATGCTGTACTCTAAGAAGTGTAAAGAACCATAACCTTCCCCGTGGGGCCTCCTTCCATGTAGGAGACAGGAATCTCAGTGAGTTTGCACATGGGGAGATTCCTTCACATTCTTTCATAAGGTCTGTGTAGTTTGCTCCCCACCACATGTCAGAAACAGGCGAGGGAAGAAGTCGGCCTCCAAAACCAACAGAGCTCAGAGGTTCTGCTGAGGTCAATTACATGGCTTCCCCATATCCTCTTCAATCCTTGGTAGCAGGACTCTTGGAGGAGTTGGTCCGCTAGGGGCTCCCCAAACAGCTGCTACCCCCTCGGTATCTCTCGGTGGAATTTCCACATCTCTGAAGGAAATATAGGCCCCAGTTCAGCAAAACATTTACACACAGGCTAAACTTTAAGCATGGAAGTCAATGGGGCTTGTGACGCTGTACCCCATGTTCTTCGTAAAAATACTGTTGTAATATGAATATGGCATAACTAAGATATGTTTTATGTGAGGTATCATTGGAAAGGTTATGATTTGCTGAATGTGTGAATGTATCAATTTGTATTAATGTATCAGCTCTGTATCTGAAGTTAGGAATATTGACTATATAACAATTACAACTGTATGTGCACTTGGGGAATGCCCGCCAGACAGTAGGCAATCAGCCTGAATGGGCAATTAGGAAAGACAATATAATAAGTCTTTGAAGATGCTGATCTCTCCTCTTTCTGGAGTTTTTCCTGTGGACATTACAAATAAACCTTGTCTCATGGTGGCTTTAACACCGCAAGGTCATGTGATAATGTCACCTGGTACCACCTTGGACACTGCTGGTATTTTTGCACTGGAAACAAAATTTTATGTACATCCAATTAAAGGCTGAGAAGTTAGTCAATCAGGGCTCTCCTCCATTGCCTCCCCACCCAAGAAGGAAGACTTCTGAACGCACTTGAAGAAACAAAAGAACCAAGCTGGGGAAAGGCAAGAGCTTAGTCCAAGCTGAGACGGGGTCTAGCCTGTGAAGAGAAATAACTGGAACTCTAAGTTGCAGAAACTCTGCAACATGCCTAAAACAACATTTAGGGTGAAAAATTACTATTTGTAACCTGTTTCTTTAGTGAATTAAGCTTATGATGTGTGTTGTTTTATTTGCTCAGTAATCTGCTTTGTTCTGTTTGCTATCCCTTATCATTTAAAATTTACCTTTTGTAATTAATAAACGTATTTGTTGTTTATTCCAAAACCTAGTTTGTGCAATTCATAACTGGGGGAAAGAGCTGTGCATATCTCCCTCCACACTGAAGGAGAGGGCGGTTTTTATGAGCTTACGCTATATAGATCTCTATACAGTGCAAGACAATATAATGTTGGCTTTACACTCCAGAGGGGGTGTGCGCAGGAGAACTGGGCATTCCCCTAGCTGAGCCATCCCACAAAGAGCTAATCGCAGACTCGATGATTATACAGCTGGGTGTGTCCCTGCCTGTGTGTGTGCTGGAAAGGGGCTTGAGAGCAGCACAAGCCAAGGGAAACCCAGGCTGGTTGGACAGGTGGGCTCAGTGGGACCCCAGCACATCTGGTGGCACCCCGAAAGGGGGGTCTAACACGTCACAGGGCTATTCATGCTTAAGGTTAAATGTGAGTCTAAGTGTCTTGCTGAACTCAGGCCTTAATGCTGATGTCTCTCTATTTATTTTAGATCCTTATATGGCCCCTGTTACCATATGCAAGTGCCTCACAATCTTTAATGATTATCCTCACAACACCCCTGTGAGAAAGGCAAGTGTTTTTACCCCCATTTTACAGATGGGGAACTGAGGCAAAACAGACTGAGTGACTTGCCAACAGTTACACAGAAAGTTTGTGACAAAGCGGGGAAGCTGGATTTGCCAAATCCCAGGCTAGCACTCCAACCACTACACCATGCATCCTCTCTCTATAGTTAGCATTAATTTCCTGTGGGGCTGGAGGGCGGTTCCCAGTCTCAACCTCTCCCACACAGTGGAAGTCAATGCCTGTGGATACCTCTTGGAGGAACTTCTGTGGGATCGGGGAAGGAGTATATTGCCATATAGACAGATCCCACTGGGTTTTTATCTTTTCTGCCTCAGAGGAGGAGGGGATAATTTGGTTAGTGATTAGGTGAATTACCACTGCAAAAAACAGTTCACCAGTGCAGCTGGGGAGGAGGTGGGGAAGGCCACTTTACCTTTCTGGTCCCTATGAGGAGTTTTGTTATGAAAGTAGAATTTTTGGGCTTTCAGCCTTGCTGTTACAATGAAAAATGAATGAGCCTGCACTGCTGGGACACATTGGGAAAACCAAACAGTAGAAGCTTGAATAAGCAAATTTCCCCTGTGTTGGTAGAACTGCTATGTCAGAGGGAAGTTTTGCACTGACAGAACTTGTGAGGGGAGTCATAGCTACTGTGGCATTGGCTTGGAGTGGAGGAGAGGAGCTATGAGGTTGCTGATGTAAACAGGAGAGAGAGAGAGATCCTAAATAAGCTGCACACAGCCTGTCTGTCTGCTTGCTCCTAATCACAGCTGGGCCAGAACTAGAACCACTGATAAACTTATCTACCCCCAAAACATTCAGAAAATGGGGACTGGATCTCAACCGCCCCTGGATTTTGCTTCTGCTCATAGCAGGAGTCCTGAAATAAACACCTGACCCCCTTGAAAAATCAGGGGCTTACATCCTTCAGTATATTGGCTTTTTGGCACAAGGCAGCTGGCTCTCTCCCTCACTAATGCTGGACATTCATTGGTCAATATGTAAAGCAAACTTACATGTATTTCAATGTTTAAAGAGTTCCTTCTGCCCACAAAGAGACCTTCCACTTCCCTGAAGCCTCATTGTTCCCTGATTCACCACTCATCTCAAGCCTCCACTGTTCCCCTTCCCAACCCTTCATCCTTCAGGCACACAACCACCAACCTTCCAGAGGTAGAGGGATCCCTCTGAAGTCTGTAATTAGCTGGCACGGTTACCACTTAGCAATCACAGACATTTCTTATCTCCAGCAGGTGAGTGGCTGTCTCCAAAGTAATACCAACCCTGCTGGCCGAGCTACTGAGACTAGGAAAATGGCTGCTTCTCCCAGGGGAGCGTTACAGCACCAGGCCACTGGGCTAGTCCAATATTTTGCTTTTGATTCCTGACTGATTATAAAAAACACCCCCAGCAACAACTACCTTGTTTGTAATGCAGAAAACTGCTGGCACACAACCAAAATGCTGAAGACTTTAGGATCCTTAACCTCCTAAGGCTGACAATGTTATCATATAACTATAACATTTAAAATGAATAAATATATATATATATACCCCCACATTTACTACTCAACAGTGAGTGACTATTTTCTCTGACTAGCATGCTTATATTTAATGATTTATTTGAAAACAAAATAGATACACAGTACAGGGTTTATGTATAAATCATCCATATTTTCTATTTACTTCATACACCTGTTCTATATGAATGTGTATGTATCTATCGTTGTGCATTCTATGCCATTTAACCAGAAACAGACTTGCATTTACTATCTCTTCTTTAGTCTATATATTTTGTAATGCTTATTTGGGTACCACAATCCCTCTCTCTCCACCCCTCAATAATGTAATAACAGTACATAAAAGCCTCAGTACTAAATATTACAATGCCAGGAAATATGGAATGAGACTATATTTATGCATAATGTTAACAGTGGCAGATTTCTGGTTAAATGGCATAGCATGCATGATTTCTCTTTCACTTGGTGAGATTGGCTGAACAGATAAACAGTGGAAGACATAGCAGCTTTAGTTGTTACCCGATTAGAGTATTTTAATCTCAGTTTCACTTAAAATCAAGAACTGCACTATACAACTCCAAGCTAAAGTTCATTTTAGTGATCACTTGCACCAGAAAGCTTATGAGTTTCATCAAAAGCTGGAATGATTTTAGGGTCTCCGTTTTTATTCGTTACAGCATTGGCTGACAAAACCCATTACATCATCCACTTGGAACAGAAATTCTCTGCAGCTGCTTGTGTTGTGTGATGGGTTTTGTTTAAAAAAAATAAGACAGATTTTGGTTTCTTTCTTTCAGGGCAATTTTCCTTCAAATTGCTGAAAACTGTATGCTAAAAGGCTTAAAAAGACGTGAAAATGAAAAGGGCAGCACACAGCAGTTTTATCCATTCATTTTTTTAAATTTCCCTTCCAAAAAGACCTAGGGGGAAAAAATAGCCCCATTACCCTGCATATCCAGTGAATCTAGTGAAGCATGAAAAGCAAAGCACAGTGCCATGGCAATGGCAGATGGCACAAAGAAAGTAGGGAGGGGTCAAGCTCGGAAACATTTGTTCAATTTCTGACCTCAGAATGGACCACGGTATTAATTGGTTGAGTAGCAGAGAGTAATTAAACTGGAGGTGAGGAAAACGATTACTTTTCTTCAATGAGCAGAGGCACCGCACTATCAGTTTATACAGAGAAAAACTGCGGAGGACTGGAGTGCCAGTGCTTCACATCCTGTTTCCTTCCCTTGAATATCCGTGGCTTTGTGCATATGAATGGTCTGCACTTGAGGCAGAGGGTTTTTTTAGTGTGCCAGGCAGTCCAAATGCTTTTCATAGCACATGGCTGATATAGCCACATATTTAATTCTGAGATATCATTTTAATTACAGCCAAGAACTCCTGCCCTCTCAGGGAACAACCGAACCAAAAAAGGCAATTTTGTTGTTTTATAAATGAACACAGGCTTTATATTAGGGAATAACAGACTATTGCAAAGGAATTGTGATGACATGAAGACAGGCAGTATCTGGCTTCTATAGTTATGACATTAGAACATGTTAAGAAATTAACATTTGTTGCAGTTCTAAATCATTTAGTATTGCTAGGGTGTCTAGCTTTTTAATGAATTTGCTTAAATCAGCCCGCAGTTTTAACCCTCTTTTCTCCTCACCATCCTTTTCTGATCATCCCGTCATGCAGAACAGATTCACTTTTTGGATCCAGTTCCCCCTGATTTTGGTAGGAAACTGAATGATTTGAACTGAATTGTTTTGGTTACCTTTGAAATGGTTAGAGATCACCACACACATAAAAATAAATTTATAAACAGAAAGAAAAATGTTCATCTACTACTAAGACAAAATTAATTCCTTAATATTTGGAGTTTGCTGTCTATTATGATTAACGATTACTATTATTACAATAGACTTCACAGGCTTCAGTCAGGATCAGTGCTAGGCACTCTACTAGCATAAATGAAGACGTGAGGCAGATCCTCGGCTGGTGTGAATTGTGGAGCTATGACAATTGACACCAGTGGAGGATCTGCCCCATAGACCCTGCCCCTAAGAACTTCTCATATACTGTATTAAATAGACATACACCTCACCTTTGGTCTCCAGCAGGTTACAAAGTTGTAACAGTACCTAATCCTGCCAGGAAAATCAAAGTATTCCTCAGCTCAAACATTTGACAGCAGGCTCACAGACTGTGCTGATGGGATGGTTACAGCTGTACCCTATGTGACCTGTACCCTACCTGGAACCCACTGCAGCCTGTAGCACGACTGGGACCTTGCTCCTTTACTGCATTTAACCTGGCAATACCTTTCCTTTCTTCTTTGGACAGAAAGAAATTAGGCAAAAATCTTCAATGCTTTCCTGTGACTGAGCAGTGTGGGTGTTTCTGTGATAGAGAAGGTAGAGGCAATACATGCTAAGTATTACATTTACCCTCTCTACAATGCCTCTTGGGTCTCACAAGTCAAAGCCAGTGGTTCAACTCTATTTCTGAATCTGGGTGTTTCATAATAGGGCACAACATCTTGCAGAGAGGGCATCCATCTGGCTTTTCTTTAAGTGAACCATATCTTTTATAAAATAAGATGAATTAGTCAAATACTCTCATAATTCACAAGTCATGAATTCAGCACTAAAATGTGTAATGCACAGAAAGATATTACAATTAAATTCATATAACATAATATACAAAAAAAACTATGCTATAAGAATGCTAAGGTTGCAAAGTCAAGCACTCAGAAGTAAGGAAATGCCAGAATTAAGGTTCCCTGTGCATGCTTAATTTAACTCCCTTGTGCATATGCATTATGATAGGCTTTAATTACATCATCACATGATATTTTTTCCACGGGACCCCTGCCTCATTCAGTGCACAATGGATGGTGCTCACTTAATGGGCAGCTATTCAAAATGTTGTTTTCTCCTCGTTGTTCAATGTGTCGTTGTAGGCCTTATTTACTGCTGTGAATACAGAATTATTAATTTCCGTATGGGCTTTTCTATGGTGCTCTTCACTATAGTATGAGTGCTTCATAAATATCAACAAATATATTTTCAAAACACCTCTGTGAGGTTAGTGGCTTTTATTCCCATTTTACAGATGGGGAATGGAGGTACACAGAGATTAATGTCAAAGGTGTCCACTAACTTCAGGTGCCCAATTTGAGATGCCTAGGGCCTGATTTTTCAGAATACTTCGCTTGTCTGCAGCTATGAGTGCTCAGCCTTAGGGTCTCAGATTGGGCACCCCTAAAACAGGGAACATACAGTTAGTGGCCACCTGTGAACAGTCTCATTTACATGCCTGGTCAAGGATGACATGGGAACTCTATGGCAGACGCAGGAAGAGAATCCAGTTCTCCAGGGCAGCAGTCAACTGCTTTAACCACTTGACCATCCTTTCTCTTCCTGCAATCCCCTGCCTCTTTCACTACACACCTTCCAACTTCTGCAAGAAATGACGCAGGGCTTCTACGGACAACAGCCTCCTGCACCACACCACCCTGATTCATCCCCAGAGCAGGTCCATGCTGTGCACCCTAAGAGGAAGTGGTCCTTTGGAAAAAATAGTATGCGCTCATAGTCTTTAATTGTACCATAATGTATACATACAAGGGGGCTGACTTAAGGTTGCACAAGCAAACTTAGTTCTGGCATTTCCTAACTTCTGAGTATGTGGCTTTGCAGCTGTAATAGTGTTCTTTTAGTGTACTTTTGTGTGTAATTTCTTAGGGATTATTTTAAATCCGAACTGAAATCACAGAAATTCCATCACGTGACATCATATTGGTGTTCCTTTGTACTTAATGCAATGTGTCCTCCTGATCTATGGATTAATTTCTTGTTTGAATTAATTTTATATTTTGGGATGTTAAGATTTTTATTCCACTGGGTTTTCTGTAAAGTGCTGTGTGCGCTTTGGAGGTATAAGGGTCTACTTTATTCAAATAATTACTGGGCCAAATCTTGTCGTCTTTACTCAAAACATACTCACGCAAATTTTCCTCTCCATCACACCAGTGCAACAACATTACACAGTAAAGTCACAGCAAAGAGAGTAGGGTTGCACTGGTATCCATGAAGAATTTTGCCCATATGGAACTTTGCCTGATCCTGATCCACATCTTGATCCTAACTTTTCCCCAGTATGTTATTTATAGGGTTAAATATCAAAAGCATTATTAAAGTATTCAGTGTAACTACATTAGTTTGATAACCATCTGGGATAACGGAGCAGAAGCTCTAGTGATTTGAAATTACATAGGTGATGCTTTGTTTTGATTCTATTCTATATACATTTGATTGCATAGCACTTTGTCACTTGACAGGTAAGCTAGATAGCTGGCTTTAAAACTTACTCGCTACCCACTTATACTTTGGAAATGTATTCATTGTGCATATACTGCTGGTTATGAGCACAGGCACTTCTGTGCGTTATGCATGTATGTAGTCAGTATCATTGGACTGTGCAGAAGATGTTGGATAGCTTTACAGCTACCTTCTGATGAAACCTTTTGAGGCTGGTTATCAACACAGCAAAAGAACCCTTGCCCTTGGCTGTCCTGTTTTGAGACATGAGAACTGCCATGATTACCTTATAAAGAAAAAGGGACAAGTTGGGGAAATTTCCAGTTTATTTCAGTGCTAATCAAAAAATGTAAGATTGTCATACAACAAATGGCAGCACCACAGCTGGATTATATTATGCTAAACAGTAGTTTAGTCTTCTGAGGGCTCTCCTACTTTGGAGTAGTTCCAGTTTTGGGGTTTAGTGCACAGGTAGTTGGGTGGTGTTAGTGGCTTGTGAGGAAGTCAGTGTGGATGGTCTGGTGGTCCCTTCTGGCCTTAAACTGGACTCTAAACTTCACTCATGGAGAACAGGTAGGATTCATGAAGGAGAGAGTTGCGCCAAATAAATTTGTGAGCTCCTTTGAGGAACCATCTTGCTCTTGCTTTCTCTTTGGATCCGGAAGAGACGTGTAATAAGATTGAATTAACAGTGTTAATATTTATGTTATAGGAAGGCCCATGGCCCCTGTACTATCTGGGATCCAATTTCAGGCTTCACGGCAGATGTTTGGTGTCTGCATAGAAGCGAGAACTGTGTGATGTGTGAGATCAGATGAATGCAGGAGGAGATAAGAGGCAAGCTATCTGAATCTTGTTACACAATGGCTCTATGTACTTGGCTTTTGTGTATGTGTGAGAAAAAAATAATAATCTCCCACTGTTATTCTAGCACCACTACTGCTCTACCAGTGCCAGCAACAGTGTGGGAGCATTCGACCCAGCAGCTAGTGTTTTTGCCACTAGGTAACATGCTACAGATTTCCCTCCTGTTCAGATACTTGCAGCTTGAAAGTGGATTCTAGCTACTACCCTGGTCTAAGTAATATCCCTGGCGCTTAGTAAATTCTCTCCCAGCCTCTTCCAAGCAGACACCACCCACAAGTTCTCACTCTCTTCCCACTACTGTTTTTTGCAAGTAGCCTCACAAGGGTACCACGCCTTCACATCTGTCCACCTGCAAGCTTTGCAAGTGGCTGGGACCATTACCTGGATAACCAACCTGGGTTTGGGTCCATTGCAGCAGAATCTCAGTTTTCATTTAAAAACAACAACAACAACAGGCAGGGGGTGGTAAGTTACTAGCCCTTTGCCTTGTGAAAGCAGCTTGAAATGTAAACTAATCACTAGGGTTGAAAGGATACAGCAGCTGAGCTATATTTCCACAGCAGAAGGCTGGGGAACACCCTGAAGAGCCTCTGTCCCACATTTTTAAATATAAAAGGTCAGCCCAAATCACTGATCTCACCTCAGACCCGAGGCTGGGCCTGCACCTAGTGCTATGATACTGGTGGACAGGAATTGTGCCAGGGGAGGGGAAAGATGGCAACAAATTGGCTCATAGGCCCATTCCCAAATATGCTAAATCCATGTCTGCGTGTTAAAGAGGTCAGTCCTCAGCAACTGCTACCACACCATGGGGGTGCCTGCCACTGACAACGGTGCTGCAAAAGGAAATCTCTTCCTGTGTCCCCCACCAGCACCCTTAGGGGTGAAGGATTGAAGAGCCAGTACTGGAAGAACACCAGGGGGACAAGGGGCTCCAATTCCTCACTACCTTCTATGGAAGATTTACTCCCTCACCTGAACCCCTCCACCACCTAGGGGAGACACCCTCACCCCTAAGAGTCACACCTACTATTGCCAACCCCAGGTGTTCAAAAGCCACGAGTGAGCCACCAAAAGTCATAACTTTGGCTTTAAAAAAATATATTTTTCTAAAGTTTAGTGATTTATTATTCTGCTTGCCCCCTGGTTTCC
The DNA here is from genome assembly GCF_011386835.1 of Chrysemys picta bellii. Lineage (NCBI taxonomy): Eukaryota > Metazoa > Chordata > Testudines > Emydidae > Chrysemys > Chrysemys picta. The sequence goes on from NC_088799.1 coordinate 77,403,236, forward strand.
AAGCCTTTGGAGTGCACACGGGTCATGTTTTCCAGTTTTTCCTCCCATCTCATGAAGACTAGAAACACTTTTAAAATGAAAGCTCATGTTCTCAACTAAAGCAACGGACTCCAGGAGCTGGGGCTTTAACGCCAAATATCACGAGATGCATGACAAAATTGAGAGAATGGGCCATATTGCACACCCCCTTGACACAGGAGTGGTGGAAGCTCTCTGAAAGTATGTGTGTGAGGGGGGAGGGGGCACTGGGATTCAGCATTTCACAAGAATATTCCTTGTCAAAGGATATTAAACAGCTTACTATGGCCCAATACAAAAGGTAATCTGCTGGAGTTTTAGGAAACCACAATGGAGGTTTAAAGATTAAAATAGATTAAAGGTGAGAGGAATGAAAACCTTCCAGCTCATTAATTCATTTTGAAGTCCTCCCAAGAAAAAATTAAACATCTGAGGACCATACTTTAATATGTTCTGCTTTGGATATTACTTGATCTTGCCTAGAAGGATTTATTATCAATAAGTTAACAAGGGCCTTCATGCCACCCCTTCCCCTGAGGACCTGCCCCCACACCACCCCTTCTGCTGAAGCCCCACCCCCTGCTCCTCTCCTCCTCCAATCGCTCGCCCTTACAGCCACCCTCCCACTTCTAAAAGTGATGGGGCCATGGCCCTTTGGCTGCCCCTGTTCCGGTGCTCCTGACCTGATACCACCATTATCAGCACATGTCCCACTCACTGCTACCACCATCACTATAGATGTGAGGAACAGCTGTCAGGTAGGGGAACCACAGACAATTTCCATGAGTGATGGGAAAGGGGATATACAGTTTATTGAATAGAGTTAGAAGGATTGATGGATTTGGATGCAAGGGAGAATTTATTGGGGTCCGGGGGAGAGAAGAGAGACGGAAAGAGACGACCAGTGGAATTAGCGTGGGGGAAGGAAAGTATTAAATTGGAGGAAGCCTTGTGGGCAAGAGCATCTTACTATTTTCCCCAGGAAACTACTGGCCAAGGAAGTAAAATATTGAGGGAGCCCCTTGTTATGCTGGGGGGGGGGGAGGGAAGTGTTATTAAAACAAGTAAGGTCTAGACTTATTGTTACTGCTAGAAATGCCTAGCAGGGATTACAGGTGTTAAACTAGAATGATTGCGCACTTTATGATGAAAGAAATATCCTGGCCTTTATCAGTCATTGTGTACATGTCTTTATCTTACTCATTTACCAAAGGGTAAATCCAATAAATCTCAGCATATTCTGGAGCATCCTTCAGCATATCAGAAGGATCAGGAAATCAAACCCACACAGTTCTCTGCCTTCTATCTGGAATACCCATCAAATTTTGTTTAGAGCATAACTTAACTTGATGAATGAATGGATTTATTTAGATCAGAAACTTACCACAGAGTAATCATGGTTTCCACTATACCATGCACCACGTTCACAGGATGCACGTTAACCACAACTACATTATACCCCTGAAAAACATGAGTACAGCTACGTAGAATAAAATAAACTCCTCTGAGCGTTTGATCTGCAAGATGTTGTACACAGTCTTCAGCACTGATCCCGCAAAGCAAGTAAGCATGTGCATCATCCTGCTGAAGTCAATGGCAGAATGGCATTTGGTGTAATCAGAACTAGTATGTGTCAAATGGTGGAGCAATGGCCTACCCTTTACTCTGGGTTCCAGCTCACAGACCATCTAATCAGCAGACAAAGTCTATGCCCTCCTGAACCTTGCTGCCACTTTTCCTGTCCTTTTCTACCTGGCTGGCTTCTCCCCACCTCTGGGTTTGCCAGCATCCCAATGCCCAGAGAGTAGGCCTAGACTACCGGCCTCTGTAGTCTCTAAACACAGCTTCCTTCTCCCAGAAAATGACTGCAAACTATTCTGCGATCAGCTTCCTGCCTTTATAAAGCCAGCCCAGCTGGGCCCCCTCATTCAATGAGGGACCACCTGTTTCCTTCAGCTGTGGCTTGTCTGATTAATTGGCCCCCCCTTCATCACCTATATTAACTCTTTCAGGGCAAGTATAGAGATGAACACACCATCACAATCTGTTGAGATGTTTGCTCATCCGGCTTGGTCCACAACACTACCCTATGAATTTTTTCCCCTTGGGATGCAGGCTTCAAAAAGGTTCTGCAACTTTGACTTAAAGTAATTCCAAGCCTCTTCCTCATTTAGATCCTTGAATTCTTCAGTCCTGTCCGCATCCCTAACTAATTCCCTTCATTTTTTAAAGTTTGCCATTCACTTCTATATCAGAAATATTATGATTTTATTTTTAGTTACAAGTAACATATCTCTACTGTACAGTATTCTCATAATTCCATAATTAATATATTTTAAATTCTGTCTTGAACAGTACTTATAAGTTCTTATTAAAAAGAGAATAAAGAGAAAATAGAAAAGAATAAAGAAAAAGAGATTTATACTAGTAATAACTGTATGAACTGAATTTAATACAGCAGATGGAAGGGTAGCATGTGGGCAAGTCTTTGGTATTTGTAAAGCAGCGTACATCTGCTACTAATGATGTTAATAGTCTGATTTATTTCAGTTGCTAAAATAGAGAATCTTAGTAAGTTAAGTCAGATGAGTGGGCTCTTTCTCTTCCAGATGAATAGGACCAACCCCCCCCCCCCCACCCTGCGATAAGCCCATTTAGTATACAAAAGGGATTTAACACAAGATTTTGAGTATAATTGAAGGCTAATGCCAAACATAAAACTGTAAAAATGGTGCCATCATGAAGAAATGGGTGCGAAGTACATCAGAAATCAAAGGTAGAGTTTTGTTTTTTTAAAAATCTTTCAAAAATTATTTTATAACAAATGAAAAAGAAACCTAAGGTACAGCTAGAGCTGTCAATGTGAATCTTATGTTCGGTGTTATCCCAGGGGATGCAATGAGGTAAGATTAGCTGTACTTTATAGTGAACATGGGCAGAATCTATTATCTGAAACATCCATGAATAAAGAAAGAAAAAGAGGTTGATAGACTTGGAAGACAGGTAAGCCGATGTGCTCTGAAACAGTCTTGTGTCTCTAATGCCTTTCCAGTTATTATTCTCCTCTTTCTTGATCTTACAACAGGGAAGCACAATTTTGGTTCGAGTGTTTTGTGACATAGTGTCATTACCCTCATGTCTCCATTCCTTGATCCTAGAATGTTTAAGGATTAAAAGAAAGAAAGACCACAACATCAAATCCCCAATATATATTATGGGCTAAACTGCATTATATGCACAACCTTGTTTCACTGGCCCAGGAGACACCATGGGGTGCACTGTAGACTGTATGGGGAAGTAATTTGCTAGAGCCTATTTGAGGGTGAAGCTTACTTCCTTGACACAGAGCCAGCAGCCCCTGTACTTCCCTTAGATTGGGGAAGCCCTACTATGGCCCTTACTCCCTGCATGGATGAGTTAGGGCTAGTCACAATCTAGCCCTATAAACACAGCAGTTGGCTGTATCATTCATCCCACAAAACATAATGGCTGTTGTTTTGATTGTCATTTCTCAGAGGTCCAAATTAGAAAAATTCCTTGCTGAAGTTTGACATGCTCATTTTTTCAACATCTAAAATCTAAAAGAGGGGAAGTGAGTTGCTCAAGATCAAACAATGAATCAGCCGCAGATTGAGGATGAGAATCCAGGAGTCTTCATTCCCAGTGCCTTGTTATATTCACTAAGCAACACTCTCTCACTGTGTTTAAGGCACAAAACATCTCTTATGGGCACACCATGGATTCAGAGCCAGATGTTCAAAAGTATGTGAAACTCAGGCCAGGTCTACACTACCCCCCTAATTCGAACTAAGGTACGCAACTTCAGCTACGTGAATAACGTAGCTGAAGTTCGAAGTACCTTAGTTCGAACTTACCTTGGTCCACACTCGGCAGGCAGGCTCCCCCGTCGACTCCGCGGTACTCCTCTCGCCGAGCTGGAGTACCGCAGTCGACGGCGAGCACTTCCGGGTTCGACTTATCGCGTCCAGACTAGACGCGATAAGTCGAACCCAGAAGTTCGATTGCCAGCCGCCGAACTAGCGGGTAAGTGTAGCCAAGGCCTGAGATGCATATGCACAAACCCTAGATTGCATGCATCAGTGTACAAATGTACACTCACTCTGGACTTTGTCTGAACAAAGTGCAAATGGAAAATAAGGCCCTAGTTTTATTTGGTTCTAAGGAACTCAGTTTTTGCCATATACTCAGTGAATAAAAACACACATCTTTTCTTTCATATTCCCTTGCCTGCCAAGTACCTTTGCCACCTTGGCTTAATACAGTGCTTTATGGAAGGAAAATCACCCCATGCTAAGCTAAGCTACCTACATTATAAAATTACTGAATTATTAACGTATGATGAAAATTGTGTCTTCAGAATGCAAACTGTGCTTTTTCCTTCTTAATTCTTTTGAGCATCTGCAGTCTGATGTCAGAAAACAACGTATCTCCTTGTGTGGAGACAACTATACATAAACCAGTAATAAAGGAAGGATTGTGTTTAGGCACAAGCAAAGCAAGATGTAGTTTGGAGCAAGCTGGGCATGCAAAATGGTAAGTCCTTCAATGTGCATATAATTAAAGACGAAATGTACAAGTCTGAAGGAACTGGTGTGCTGTAGGACAACCTATGTTGGCACAAGTCTTGACTTAAATGAGTTCTTGTGAGGAAAATTAATCTGAAGTATTAAGAGACAAAAACAGGAGAAAATGTACCAGTGCCAGGAATTAAGGCAGGGAATCAAATGGGCCTCTGTTTATTGAGATCTCAACACATGTAAAACAACATGGTTCCATTGACTTCAATGCAGCAATGCTGTTTTACACCAGCTAAAAATCAAAATGTGGAAATGTTTTATGACATTTGATGGTAATAAAATCTAAATATGTTGGCTGTTCAGTGGCCTCTGTGGAATGAGCTAGTGGCCTTGATTCAGTTACTAGCAGACAGTGTTCAGTACATATCACAAAACCTGCAGTAACTCTTAGCTTTGTGGGCACTATCTCTGTCAGTACAGAGACCAAGAATTGGGTGGATGATGAGATTAAACCGTTTCATCAGAGAAATAGCCTCCTTCAGATCAGTGTTGAGGCCATTTACTGAGGCAGGGGGATTAAGCAAGGCTATCATTGGGCACATTTCTCCAGTACCATGTAAAAAGTGCTGTTCCTCTCAGTGCTAGATTCCCACTCTCACCCATGCCTTTAATTATTTACTGCATTATTACTACTATTGATGCTATAGTTAATTGATATTAGTATTAAGCATTATGTACTGTAAGTATTGACCAAATAGGGCAGTGCTGCCAGGGAAGGGAACATAGAAAGGCGATCGTCTAAACTAGAGGGTTACACACTTCATTGCTTAGAGAACAGGAGTACTTGTGGCACCTTAGAGACTAACAAACAGACTAACACGGCTGCTACTCTGAAACCGTTCATTGCTTAGGTAAGCTGAGCTGTACTCCTAGTGGGAGAGAGTAGCATATTAAGCTATGATATGTGTAGACAACAGCATGGGAGGTCCAAGGAGATCCCTTTCCCTACAGCACCGAATGGGCATTCTGGGGGCCTGATTTTCTTCTCACTTACACCAATAGAAATCAGACTTTTCTGGTTTTCCAATTTTTCACCAAAATCAGTACGATTATACCTATTATTGCCTAGAACAATCCTTGAAATTTTGGAATTGATCGGATGTGGCCTTCAAAAGTTACCATGTTACAAGCAGACAGACAAACAGAGAAATACAATCAGCTGAGTATAAGGACTTGCTTCCCTCAACATGAGATTTCCTCTATCTCAAGCATGCCTCCCGCTCCTGAGATACAGAGGAAAACTCATTTAATCATCCCAGATCCATAAGTGTGGAAAGTAGGGTTGTCTTCCATGGCCATGTTGCTTCACCCTTGCTGAAGAGAAATGGCAGGCATTATGGTTCCCCATACACAAAGGAAGCACTCTTTCGTCTCGGTGGCTTTTATTTCAGATTAAAGAAAATAGAAAAGAAAGAAAAAAATAAATATAAAGTCTCCATGAGAGAGAAACTCTAGTTGCTCACTCTTTCAGTTCTGCATTTCTGCACCAGGTGTGTAGATTTCTGTAGGTATAGATTTTAAATCAGTTCAGCTCTTAATAAGGGCAGTTAAAAAAACCCACAACTATTCTCCATACTCTTCCATTCTTTAATTCCAGAAGGGAGGCCTTTCCTAGTCTGACTCCACCTCTACCTCCTGAAAACTAAGGTCCTTTCAGAAATAAATGCTCCTCCCCCCCCCCCCCCCAGTGGAGGAGAAAACTGGGAAAGCCTCACTCAGCCTGATTCACCCTCCCCACAATAAGAGGGGTTCTCTTGGACTCAGTGTAAATCAGGAGTAACTCCAGTGTAGACAAGGCAGACAACAGCAGTGGTGGCCATGGCTGGTGACAGTAAAACTCATGAGGTCAGATCCAAGCCCTATAATTTAGTTTTAAACAAATGACTTTTGGGAGTGTGGTTACGCATAAGAACACCAATAAGCTCCAACCACAGTGTACATCCGCTCTAGCTGAGACTCTAACAATAACTCTGGCTTTAGCAGAGCCAGGGAGTGTGACTCAGACCCACAGAGTATAGCTAACAATAGCTGTGTGAAAGAGAGGTTCACGAGGCTTAAAATTTTAGTCAAAATGTTAAAATCACAATTAAAGGAGGCGGAGAAGGGTTGAACTTTTACTGTAATTTTATGCACGGTAACCAGTTTTGATTATAACTTTATAACAAAAGACATACTCTTAAAAAACAATGCTAAGATCCTTTGAAAGAACACTGTTTCCTTCTTAGCATCATCCTGTTTAAAGAGTCACTGAGACCATAAGTTGTCCAGAAGGAATTGAAGATTTATGAAATATACTAGAGAAAATTTTAAAAAGGGCCTACGCTGAACAGTGTGAGCCTGGCATCGAGTCAGACCTGTGAAAAATGTCTTGTCAGGTTTGCACCCGGGTCCCACCATTCTAGGAAGCACATTTAGATTTTGTTTTCTAGAAGACATGTCATACCTAAAGGGCCCCAAGGTTCTTCCCAAAGACCAGAGGCCATGAGTTGTATGTTTCGGATTCAGGAACCAACCTTGCAACAAGATTTTAAGAAAAAAGTCTCTTCATTATGTCACAGTCTTTAAGACAGGAGCAAACCCTCATAGTGAACTGAGGACCTTTGACCACGGCTGATGGCCTCACACCAGGCACTGTGTGAATCCATGTGAATCCATGACTCTCTGGGGAAGCCTCACAGGTAATGCTAGGTAGGGTCAGGGCGTGCACCTCTTTGTGTGTTGATGGAGAAGTTGAGAGCTCAGGATTTGGCGCTGACAGCACATAGAGAATGCCTCTAGCCACTCCAAGTCTGCCTGGAAGAGAGTCCAGGTTTCTGACCCATATAGCAATACCTTTTACGTACACACAGGGCCAAACTGAAGTCATAATTTGGTTTCTGCTGCAGAGGTCGGTTTTGATGAATTTTTCGACTGAAAAATGTTGAGATTTATTTTGTAAATGGTCAAAACATTTTATTTTGTCATTTTCTAAATGACAAATTTCATTTTTCCACTCTGAAATAACTTTTTGGTGTGAAATGTAAGCTAATTATAGTAAGAAAAATGGCTGAAGATAAAACTAAACGTTTGGGGGGATTTTCGGTTCCTGAAAAATGTTCAAGATTTTGACTTTCAGCCCTGATTCTAGATGCCAAATTTTTTCAAAATCTCTCAGACTTTCAGAGGACAGGAACATCATTTCCCACCCAGTTCTATTTGAAAATACAACCGCCCTGTAGAAACACTGGAGCATGGCTGATCTTCTTCCTCTCGCATTTGTATAATTTGAAAGATGCTGCAATTTGCTGTTGGTATGGTTACATTTTTAATGACAACAGGATTAGCACTTCAAGAGCTCCTCAGCTGGCTCCCATGACAGGATGTCCAGGTTCCTCAGTGGCCCCTGGAGAGGACCATGCTACCCTGCCACGTCCCCACCCAATAGTTTCTCTAGGAGCCCCAGAGAGTACATGTTTACACTGTGATAAAAAAACAGCGTCCCCAAGCCTCAGAGCCTGGGTCAGCTGGCTTGGGCTGTGGGACTAAAAATAGTAGTGTAGACATTTGGACTTGAGGTGGAGCCCAGGCTCTGAGACACTCTCTCCCCTTACAGGGTCTCAGAGCCCTAGCTCTTGCTTGACCCAAATGTCTATACTGCAATTTTATAGCTTTGCAGCCCAAGGCCATGAGCTCAAGTCAGCTGACTTGGACCAGCTGCAGCTGTGCCATGGGTCTTTTATTTAGTGTAGACATACCCAGTGTGACCTTATTTTTAGGGGTGGGGGGAACATGGTTACATCCCAGCAAGGTTCAAAGTCAGCTCATTGATGCAATTCCAGCTGAGAGGTATTTAAATTCAGCACGATAAAGAGGGACTAGGTTACTTCCATGGGAGAGGGAAACAAGGCTCTTGCTAACCAGAAGCAAGAAGTGCTAAGAAAACTGAGGAGTGAGCTTTTTACTAATGTGTGTACGTGTTTTGTGGTTTGGAATTTACTGGCTGTAATGCACCATGGCAGGAATGCAGCACCCACAGACTTTTGTCAAGTGTGTGAAGATCTTCTCCAACTACTCAAAAACCACACACAGAGGTTTTTATGTCTAAAGCTGACTCTCCTAAGATGTGTCCTTCTAACAGTCTAGACTCTCCCTGGTCCTGGCACAGGTACACATCTCTTAGGGCCAGATTTCCAAAGGTACTAAACATGCAAATAGGTGCCTAGTTTCAAAAGTGCCTAAGCTGGTTAGGTCATTAACACCCAATGATTTCAAGGACACGGACACCTAACCTGCTTAAGTGCTTGAGGAAATCCCACTTGGTGCCTAGCTGCATCTTTAGGCACCTAAATACTTTTGAAAATCTGGCCCTTAGTGCTAAAGTTCCATTGCTCTGCCCTGGAATTTATACACACAACTCTTGATATTATTAATAATACAGATGGATGAATTTTTCTTTTTTTGTTTTTTCCCCCCAAACAAGGCTTTTTAATCAAAATGGAAATAGCCATTTTCAACAAAATGTTTTTATTGAAAAAAGTGAAAATGGAAGATTTTTTGGTGGCTGAAAACTGAAAAAATTCAGCTGACAACCAATCCCCGCCCCCGCCCCTTTTTTTTTTGGCTGCAAAACCCCAAAACATTTTGACCTGACCCCCAGACTTTTTTTTTTAAAAGAACAACCAAAAACTTTCAAAGAAACATTTCTAAGAACATTAGAACTTTTTTCTGTCAAAAATGTGCATTGGAACAAAAAACCATTTCTTGAGCTAGGCTGTTCTCAGTGGTGGCAGATGACAGAACAAGAAGCAATGGTCTCAAGTTGCAGTGGGGGAGGTCTAGCTTGAATATTAGGAAACACTATTTCACTGGAATGAGTTACCTAGGCAGGTGGTGGAAACTCCATTCTTAGAGGTTTTTAAGGCCTGGCTTGCCAAAGCTCTGGCTGGGATGATTTAGTTGGCCCTGCTTTGAGCAGGGGGTTGAACTAGATGACCTCCTGAGGTTTCTTCCAACCCTAATATTCTATGATCAGCTCTAATCAATAATAATCAAAAAATCTAAATACTTTGTTCTGGTGGACCAAAGGGGCTGGATAACTGTATTAAACAGACAGACAGATTCCCCTGTGTAGGGGAATCCTTGAGTGGCATACAGTTGGTGTAGCCAGCTCTATGCAATCTACTCCTTGCCCAGAATGGTCCTTATACTGGAGACATGTGGTTGGGGCAATTCAGGGCTGGCAGAACTGCATAGGTTAGAACAGGGGTCGGCAACGTTCGGCACACAGCTCGCCAGGGTAAGCACCCTAGCGGGCCGGGCCAGTTTATTTACCTGCTGACGCGGCAGGTTCAGCCGATCGCGGCCCCCACTCGCTGCGGTTTGCTGTCCCGGGCCAATGGGGGCGGCAGGAAGCCGTGGCCAGCACATTCCTCGGCCCGCGCCGCTTCCCACCGCCCCCATTGGCCTGGGACAGCGAACCGCAGCGAGTGGGGGCTGCGATCGGCCGAACCTGCTGTGTCAGCAGGTAAATAAACTGGCCCGGCCTGCTAGGGTGCTTACCTTGGCGAGCCGCGTGCTGAATGTTGCTGACCCCTGGGTTAGAACAATGGTTCTCCACTTTTTTCATAGAATTACCCCATGTTACAACACAGAAAAGGTTCAGGACTGCCCCTCCTCCAGAGTTTTGGGATCCCTTCCTGTCTAACTCTAAAGAAAGGGAGGATAATTTTGACATGTCTGGACCTGTTTGCATCTCTCCCTGCCTTTGGGTTCTGCAATGCCTAAGGGATAACACATGAGTTATTACTGCCGTTTCAGATATGCACTAGGGACAAACTGGCTCCCTGCCAGGCCCATGGGAGCACAAGGTGGCTTCCAGCCACCTTTTCTGTTTTACTGGGCTTCTGTACCAATCAGGCTTGGGCAGGCTCAAGGATCTGGCCCAATGCCTTCTGCCTACAGAATCTCAAGCACCTTACACATATTAATAAAGTTAGCTCACAATGCCCCTATGAATTAGGCTAGTAATATTATGCCCATGAAAAGAGAGGTATTCTGTGATTAAATCCCCTATTTTCAAAAAAGGCCACAGATTCTAGCTGACTGTGTTTTCAGGTGCCCAGCTTGACACAGCTAGGGCCTTACTTTCAGAAATGCCTGCCATTACAATTAGGGCTGTCGATTAATCGCAGTCAACTCACGCAATTAACTCAAAAAAATTAACTAGGAGTAAAAAAATTAATCGCACTGTTAAACAATAGAATACCAATTGAAATTTATTAAATATTTTTGGATGTTTTTCTACATTTTCAAATATATTGATTTCTATTACAACACAGAAAACAAAGTGTACAGTGCTCACTTTATATTATTTTTGATTAGAAATATTTGCACTGTAAAAATAATAAACAAAAGAAGTAGTATTTTTCATTCACCTCATACAAGTACTGTAGTGCAATCTCTTTATTGTGAAAGTGTAACTTACAACTGTAGATTTTTTTTTTATTACATAACTGCACTCAAAAACAAAATAATGTAAAACTTTAGAGCCTACAAGTCCGCCCAGTCCTACTTCTTGTTCAGCCAACCTCTAAGACAAACAAGTTTGTCTACATTTACAGGAGATACTGCTGACTGCTTCTTATTTACAATGTCACCTGAAAGTGAGAACAGGAGTTTGCATGGCACTTTTGTAGCCGGTGTTACAAGATATTTAGGTGCCAAATATGCTAAACATTCATATGCCCCTTCATGCTTCGGCCACCATTCTAGAGGATATGTTTCCATGCTGATGCTGCTCATTAAAAAAATAATGCTTTAATTAAATTTGTGACTGAACTCCTTGAGGGAGAATTGTATGTCTCCTGTTCTGTTTTACCCACATTCTGCCATATATTTCATGCCTTTTGTTTCATGTCTCGGATGATGACCCAGCACATGTTCGTTTTAAGAACACTTTCACAGCAGATTTAACAAAACACAAAGAAGGTACCAATGTGAGATTTCTAAGGATAGATACAGCACTTGACCCATGGTTTAAGAATCTGAAGTGCCTTCCAAAATCTGAGAGGGACGAGGTGTTGAGAATGCTTTCAGAAGTCTTAAAAGAGCAACGCTCCAATGCGGAAACTACAGAACCCAAACCACCAAAAAAAGAAAATCAATCTTCTGCTGGTGGCATATGACTCAGATGATGAAAATGAACCTACGTCGGTCTGCTCTGCTTTGGATTGTTATCGAGCAGAACCCATCATCAGCATGGATGCATGTCTTCTGGAATGGTGGTTGAAGCATGAAGGGACATATGAATCTTTAGCGCATCTGGCATGTAAATATCTTGCGATGCCGGCTACAACAGTGTCATGTGAACGCCTGTTCTCACTTTCTAAACAACTTGCAGGAAAGTTGTTTAGAAAGTGAGTTTACTTTCTCACAAGACGTGGGCAGCATTATCTCCTGCAAATTGCAACGAAACTTGTTTGTCTGAGTGATTGGCTGAAGTAGGCTGAATGGACTTGTAGATTCTAAAGTTTTACATTGTTTTATTTTTCAGTGCAGTTATTTTTTGTATATAATTCTACATTTGTAAGTTCAACTTTCATGATAAAGAGATTGCACTACAGTACTTGTATTAGGTGAATTGAAATATATTATTTCTTTTGATTTTTACAGTGCAAATATTTGTAATCAAAGATAAACATAAAGTGAGCACTGTACACTTTGTATTCTGTATTGTAACTGAAATCAATATATTTGAAAATGTAGAAAACATCAAAAATATTTAAATAAATGGTATTCTATTATTGTTTAACAGTGCGATTAATCACACGATTAATTTTTTTAATCGCTTGACAGCCCCAATTACAAGTGAAGTCAGTGGGAGTTGTGGAAGCTCCGACATAGGACTGAAAACCAGCACTTCGAAAGTTGCATAAAGGGTGAGGCTCATGGGGCTTGCCTATCAGGGCTCTCAATACATTCAAGTTGTTTAGAAAAGTTATTTGACTGTTTGGATGCTCATCTCAATCCCAACTGCAGTTCCAAATTACTGTCCAAAACTACCTGTCACATTAGAAATTCTGAAAGAAAATACCTTCATTCTTTAAGGTCCCATTCTCTGGTTTCCTTTGTGAGATCATCATTTTTGGAACACGGGTTGCGTTATTCTAAGACTTCTCCTAGCTGAGGAGCTTTCAGTTGTGTTTAGTTCAGACTTCATTTGTCATAGAGAAGGTATTTTTCTTTTCTGAGTTAGCTTCTAGTAAATAGATCAAGAATTCAGAAATCAGTTAAAAAATGGTAGTACCTGTTTCCCTTAACAGTTGGAATACTGAGCACTTTTCCTTGCTTTGTGATATATGTTTTACTTTAAGGTAAGTTTTTTTTGTTGCCATAATAAAATGCTCCCATCCTGAAATGTTATCATATTTGTTTTCCTTTAGGCTACACCTGTCACAGCCAGTCAGTATCCCAAGTCACTTCCTGTAGATGTGTATTACATAGTGTTGCAAATACCTTAAAACTTCAGTTTGAATCTGTAAGATGCATACTCAAATGTCTGCTAAACACAGAATGCAGAAGCAAATGAGCTATTCACAGTCATCTTCTATGGGCTGCTAGGGCTGAGTGAAGTTGGGGAAAAAACTCAGAAAATTCTCTCTGATTTGTTTTTTGAGTCCTGTCCCGCTGTGCAAAGTACCCCAGGGAGCACTCACGGCTCTCCCTAAATTCCTAGCGGTGTGCTGAGGCCACGAGCTCTGTGCCTTGTCACCCTTATCCTCCCAAAGGATGATTTGTCAATAGCTCTGGAAGTTTCATTTCTTGTCCCTTTTCCCAATTTTTCCTTCACAAGAGATGATTTGGCTGACTTCAGTGGAGTCACACTATCGTTGAACATAGCCCAGTATGTTTAGTTAAATTTATTACTTATTATTAGGGCTGTCAAGCAATTAAAAAAATTAACTGCAATTAAGTGTGCGATTAATCGTGCTGTTAAACAATAATAGAATACCATTTATTTAAATATTTTTGAATGTTTTCTACATTTTCAAATATATTGATTTTAATTACAACACAGAATACAAAACGTACAGTGCTCACTTTATATTTATTTTTTATGACAAATATTTGCACTGTAAAAAAACAAAAGTAGTAGTATTTTTCAGTTCCCCCATTACAAGTACTGGAGTCAAATCTCTTTATCGTGAAAGTTGAACTTACAAATGTAGAATTATGTACAAAAAATCTGCATTCAAAAATAAAGCAAGGTAAAATTTCAGAGCCTACATGTCCTCTCAGTCCTACTTCTTGTTCAGCCAATTGCTCAAACAAGATTGTTTACATTTGCAGGAGATAATGTTGCCCGCTTCTTGTTTACAATATCACCTGAAAGTTAGAACAGGCATTCACATGGCACTGTTGTAGCCGGCACTGCAAGATATTTACATGCTAGATGCGCTAAAGATGAATATGTCTCTTCATGCTTCAACCACCATTCCAGAGGACATGCGTCCATGCTGATGATGGGTTCTGCTCGATAATGATTCAAAACAGTGCAGACCAATGCATGTTCATTTTCATTATCTGAGTCAGATGCCACCAGCAGATGGTTGATTTTCTTTTTTGGTAGTTGGATTCTGTAGTTTCCACATTGGAGTGTTGCTCTTTTAAGACATCTGAAAGCATGCTCCACACCTGGTCCTTCTCAGACTTTGGAAGGCACTTTAGATTCTTAAACCTTGGGTCGAGTGCTGTATCTATTCTTAGAAATCTCACATTGGTACCTTCTTTGCGTTTTGTCAGATCTGAAGTGAAAGTGTTCTTAAAATGAACAAGTGCTGGGTCATCATCCGAGACTGCTATAACATGAAATATATGGAAGAATGCTGGTAAAACAGAGCAGGGGATATACAATTCTCCCCCAAGAAGTTAAGTCACTAATTTAATTAACGCATTATTTTTTTAATGGGCGTCATCAGCATGGAAGCATGTCCTCTGGAATGGTGGGCATATTAATGTTTAGCATATCAGGCATATAAATGCCTTGCAATGCCGACTACCAAAGTACCATGCAAACGCCTGTTCTCACTTTCAGGTGCCATTGTAAATAAGAAGCAGTCAGCATTATCTCCCGTAAATGTTAACAAACTTGTTTGTCTTAGAGATTGGCTGAACAAGAAGTAGGACTGAGTGGATTTGTAGGCTCTACAAGTTTTTTACAATTTTGTTTTTGAGTGAAGTTATGTAATAAAAAAATCTACATTTGTAAATTGTACTTTTATGGTAAAGAGATTGCACTACGTACTTGTATGAGGTGAATTGAAAATTACTATTTCTTTTATCATTTTTACAGTGCAAATATTTGTAATCAATAATAATAATATAGAGTACTGTACACATCGTATTCTGTGCTGTCATTGAAGTCAATATATTTGATAATCTAGAAAAACATCCAAAAATATTTAATAAATTTAAATTGGTATTCTATTATTTAACAGTGCGATTAAAACTGCAATTAATCATGACTGATTAATTTTTTGAGTTAATCGTGTCAGTTAACTGCAATTAATTGACAGCCCTACTTATTATTATTTATTTGTATTGCTGTAGTGCTCAGAGTCCCCAATCAAGGGCTAATTGGGCTGGGCACTTTACACTAAATCTGAATCCTTGTCACACTGTCAGATGTCATTTAGGGCACAAACAAGGCTCCTCCACCTATCTATCATGCTGTTTGCTGGAATGGCTACCTTGTTGTTTCTATAACTAACTCTTTCATGAAGATAGATTATTGGCCTATGGCTCAACCCTCCACTTGGAGAACCAGTGGGCTGCTTTTCATCTGGTTCCTACTCTTTGACCTGTCCAGCTTGGGTGGTCTTACCAGGAGTTAAGACACATGCCAGCATAGCTTACAGGGTCAGTGAAACATACAAACTTTCCCACAGCATCAAAGTTCCCAGGCAAAGAGGTGCTGCACACACACATAATAAAAAAGGCAGTCACTGCCCTCAAAGAGCTTACAACCTGAATAAATCCTGTTAATATTAATAGGATACCTTCCTACTGTTCCCCATGCCCCTGGCTGGGTTTAGCCGGTGTTAGAAATGTATTTTGTTATTGAGAAAACTGTTCTAAATATAAAGACTTTAAAGCACCTCATCACTGATTTGAATGGGAAGGCACAGTAATAGCACAGAGAAAGATACAGGCGGAAAGAAGAGCCCCTGGTTAGAACTACTTCTGTAGTCATTTAAGTGAGAAGTGTTATTTTTAATTATTTTTTCTATGCTTCATTTCAGTTATTAAGGCACTTTTGCCACTGACTGTAATATGAAAGGTATGTTGCAGAGTATCTTGAAAGATAGTGTGTAAGTGTCCTATTATATGATCAGACCACTGTACACTTGTGCCAGTTGTTTCACAGCACAATCAGAGCTGATTAATGTAAATCAGTTTGGAAAGTCTATTTTTTTAAATTTTACTGAGAGTAAAACATTTTCAGATTAACAAATCAAGGGTACGTGCATGTAGCAGAAGACGGGTATCCATTTAAGCCTTTCAGATATTCAGACATTTGGATAAATCCAGCATAGATTAATCAAGTCTGACTGTATAGCTTTCATTACCCAAACTCTCATTGAAATGAATAGGATGCTTGCAACATTGTTCTCACTGTGAAATTATATAGGTAAGTACAATGGATAGTAACACTGAGTAGGAAACTAATATGGAATAAGAATAATTTGGTGGTTAAAGCCTCAAGGCAACAGTATTGGACTGTAAACAGTTATGTTGCAAAAAAATTTAAAAGCAGAAGGAATTAAATACATAAGTTATTAAAAAAACATTACAGGCCTAAACACACTAGGAGTCCAGAATAAAGCAGCAGTCTTAACACTGAGTTTCTTTGCTTTTATACGTTTTAGTCAAACCCTTTGTATTATTTTAACACCCTTTTTTGTATTTAAATTTCTAATTTCTTTGATTGGGGAAGGGTGAAAGGAGGGCAACCAATTTAATTCCATAATCCTCCTAAGCCTTACTTAATACAGTCACTCTATCTTGTGTCTGTGAATTTCATAATTGTGCTCAGGGAGTTGCAGCACTTCATGGGAAAATGTCCCATCATCTCCATTCAAGGCAAATTGTTTACTCTGGTAAGCACCCTATTCATACAATTCATATTGCCAAAAACCAAACCAAAACATAAAAAATACCCACCCCATTTATGGTCAGGTCTCTTTGCTGCTGTAACTATTTATGAGTAAGGAAGCTCATATTCCATTTGCAAGTCATTATAATAATAAATTACAAACAGGAACATTTCTCAGAACGATGAATTCCATTGAGGTTCCTCGGTGATACAATGGATGGGGCTTCCAGGAGCGTTGTTAAAATAATAGCATGGAACCAAGAGAGGGTGAAGGGGATTTCCATGACTCCAGTGAAGTTTGCCTTTTTGAATACTGCTAAACCACCCTTGCCAGACAGGGCTTTTCCCTGGAGCTTATACAATGTGGCTGAAAAGCAAACTTTTTGCCTTTAAATGGATGATGGCTGAAATAACAAAATATTTAAGAAAAAACCAAGGGAGAAGAAACTTCCTACAAGAACTTCATCTATAGTCCCCTCTTTAAATTACACAAGTGGGATACTGTGTCTTATGCTATCAGTATACACCAGGGGTTCTCAAACTGGGGGTTGGGACCCCTCAGGGGGTGGCGAGGTTATTACGTGGGGGGTGGCGAGCTGTCAGCCGCCACCCCAAACTCCCCTGTGCCTCCAGTATTTATAATGGTGTTAAATATATTAAAAAGTGTTTTTAATTTATAAGGGGGGGTTGCACTCAAAGGCTTGCTATGTGAAAGGGGTCACAAGTACAAAAGTTTGAGAACCACTGATATACATAGTGTAGTTAGCAGCACAGGGTATGATTTCCAAAGCTCCTTAAGTGACTCATGCACACAAGTCCTGTAGAAAGTCAATGGGATTTTTAAAAGCATCTACGTGTCTTAGAAACTTGTGCTCCTAAATCACTTGGATGCTTCTGAAAATCCTACTCAGTATGTTTTTCAGGAGCAAGGTATGAACATTTCCAGCAAAATGCAGCTTAACAAAATGTGTTGTCTCTTTATATGGTTGTGGCTATGCTGAAACATTTTTGTTTAAATGGGGAAACAAATGAATAGATTCCCTCAGTTAGCTAACTACTTGACAGATAATATCAAGTAGATCAGGGGTGCCCAACCTACAGCCCATGGACCATACACAGTCCACCAGAGCATTTCATGAGGCCTGTGGCCTGCTTCAACATAATACACTAATGGCTGATTTATTAGCATTTTGTCATCATGTTTATATCATTTTAATTTACACAAGTGTGTAAATAGACAATACTGCACATTCTAAATACATACAAAACAAGCTGAACTTAAAATATAAATCAATATAGGTGACTTTAAATCTTATTAAAATATGTAAAATCTGTTTGGCCATACAAGGTTGTGCTTATATTTATGTGGCCCTCCTGTGTAATAAGGTTGGGCACTACTGAACTAGACCCTTGGTAGTTTGTCTGACGCGATGGACGCTGTGTCAGAGCAGGAGAAAGCAAAGAATCACCTGTGCTGCAATCTATGCTATCCCACCACAGCCCTCCTCCACAGACAGAATCCTCATACTTCTGATGTTCTCTATCTGCACTGTTCATTTCCCACCATATCTCTGAGATTCATTCAAATTACTGGATGGAAGTTCTAGATGTGCAGACAAACTTTTACTCAACCCGCTGTGAATTAGCAAAAGCCTCTTACTAATAAAAGTCTGGGGTGAGAGGTTGGGTTCATTGAAAGGAGCTGAGAATGCCTCTCTTAAAGCTAGACTGTATCCCATAAGCACAGGATGCTGCTGCATGCTGTGCCACTCCAGGATCATCCCAGGAAAGAAGTCGTAGCAAGGACAAGAAGTTCAGACTTAACGTAGGGGATAGGGATGGTGGTGTGTGTGTGGGGGGGGTAACTTGGTCAGATTAATGAAGAACAGTGACAAAGGGTGGAGAAGAGAGGGGTCTGGAGAACAGATCACGAATGCAGTTTTGGCCATGTTAATTTTAACTTGCCAGTGGGGCAGCCAAATGTCAGAGAGACAATCTGACCTGTGAGACGCTTTGGGATGCAGGATTGGATGGTGAGAGTTAAAATAAGGAACAAAGAGATGGTAGCTGAAACTGTGTGATGTTGACCTGAATTTATGGACTAGTTTATTACAGCTTGCCAATGATCTGACCAGAAGATATTTAGGTTCTTGTCCCATTTCAGGCTACAGGGTTAGAAAACTCAGAGAGTTCAACGCCATGAGAGGCAAGAACACTTATACTGAGGACAATACCAAAATGTTAAGATCTTTATTAAAATGAATGAAAGAATAATCAAAGATATAAAACACAGAGTCAAAAAGCAGTAATACAATTCTATGGCCCAGGGTGCTAACATTTCTATTCTAAAAGACTACCTAAACTAACATACTCACACCCTTCCCTGAAGACCTGGTAATGGGAGAGAGAGGACCAGTCTCATCTCTGGCATGCCTGATGAATTCGATGATCCAGGCTTCCCAGGTTGGTAGGGATCAGACTCGAGTGTTGAGTAGCTAAGCTATATTGCAAAGCTGAGTTGATAGCTTGATAGAAGATAGGAAAGAGCGATCCCCTGCATGGTTGTTTACCCTCTTATAGGGTCCTGGCCCTGCCCAACCTACCATGCCCAAATCCTGTTTCCTCAGCCAGATAAATCTTCGGGTACACTTACTCTATAGGTTAACATATTATGACATGTATTCATACGTATTAATATCGATTATCTCATCCCCGAAACTGTTATCTTTGGCTTAAATCATGACTTCCATGTTCTGTGGTGTATCCTGTGGTTACCGATCTGTTCCAGACTTACGGTAAACACATTCAGTTCTTCGTTTGGTTCCCCACTCAGTTCCCCAAAGTCAAAAGGGGTAACCGCTAGGCTATTTATCTATGCCAAAGGTTACAAACACTTATGCTAATTTACTCTAGCTAATCATACAGGATACAGCCCTGTAGGTTCCTTGCGTTACAGCCAACTCTTATGAGTTACATATACTGAAATTCAGCATAAACAAAACCCAAGAAAATAAGGATATAATCAACCAAACCAATGAAGAAAATACATTATACAGTATAGCAATTAGTTGACTGGCCTTATGGGCTACAGTGAGCAGATGAAATAATCTGAAGAGAGATTGCAGAAGGAGAAAAGAAAAAGGCCCCAAGAACAGAGCCCTGTGGAACTAGGGTGACCAGATGTCCCAATTTTATAGGGACAGTCACGATGTTTGGGTCTTTTTCTTATATAGGCTCCTATTACCCCCCACCCCGTCCCGATTTTTCCCATTTGCTGTCTGGTCACACCAATGTGGAACCCTCACAAAAATGGGTGGGAAAGGACCCTCCAAGGAGATTTTGAAGGAATGGATAGAGGGGTAGAAGGAGAACCTGGAGAGGACAATGCCATGAGGGAGAGGAAGTGATTGACAGTGTTAAAAGCAGCAGAGACATCCAGGAGAATGAGGCTGAAGAAAAGGCATTGAGATTTGGCTAAGAGGAGGGTGTCAGAAACCTTGGTGAGAACAGGTTAGGGTGTGCAGCAGGCAGGAGCCAGACTGTAGGAGACCCAGAATGGAGGTAGAGGAGGAGAACATTTAAAAGTAATGCTTATTAAAGGCTCTTTCAATAAGCTAACAAGTGAATGGGAAAAAGGAGAGGGTATGGCAGGTGCATCATTTTAGTTCAGTAAATGAAGGTAACACATTTTTAGGTACCCATTATAACACCATTTTAGACAGCCAATCATGAAGGCCCCTGTTAGGTGACCAGACGGCAAGTGTGAAAAATCGGGACGGGGTGGGGGGTAATAGGAGCCTATATAAGAAAAAGACCCAAAAATTGTGACTGTCCCTATAAAATTGGGACATCTGGTCACACTAACCCCGGGGCAACTTAACAAAAATAGCTGATTGTATCATTCTGGTACAGATGATACACAAAAACTAAATTATTTTTAAAAATCCTCAACACTTAATCTAAGAAAGGGAAAAAATACAGACAATATTTAGCACAACATAACTATTAGCTAGATCCATAATTCTATTAAAATTACAGTAAGATTTGTAAATACAGTGACATTGCTACAGAGATACTCTCAGTCACATATTCAGCTGCTAAAGGTCCAGTCCTGAAAGGTACTGAGTGCCTTCAGCTCCTATTTACTGCAGTGGAAGTTGAGGGTACACCGGATTAGCCTTTAAAAAAGGATCCACTTTTTTAAGGTTTGCAGCTGCTGAAGTACCTTATCAAGGAAATGTCATTACTGTTTCTAGGAGTAAGAGCCCTTCTGGGCACTGTCAACTTCCTAGAATTGGAGCTAAAGCTATAATGGTAGCAATTTGCACGAGAAGAAACGTCTTAGCGAACTAGAACAGCGGTTCTCAACTGGGAATCCACAGCCCAATGGGGATCCACGAGCCCTTTCGGGGGGCTGCAGAGCCCTGTGGCTGAAACCCAGTGCCCCGAGCCCCAGTGCTGAAGCTGGGAGAGGCACGGGGCTGAAGCCAGCGCCCCACCCCAAACCCTCGAAGCCGGGAGCCCCGTGGGGCTGAAGCTGGCAAACCTCCCTCCCCAAGCCAGGAGCAGCGTGGGGCTGAAGCTGGAAACACTGGGAGTGCCCCCACCCATACACAACCCCTAGCTACTCCCTCCCTGCACTCTGAGCTACCCCCTGCCTTCACACAGTCCCTAGATACACCTCTCCCTGCACCTTGAGCTACCCCCTGCCTGCACACAGCCCCTAGCTACCTCTCTCCCTGCACCCTGAGCTACCCCCCTGCCTGCACACAGCCCCTAGCTACCTCTCTCCCTGCACCCTGAGCTACTCCCTGCCTGCACACAGCCCCTAGCTATCCCTCTCACTGCACCATGAGCTACCCCCCTGCCTGCACATAGTCCCTAGCTACCCCTCTCACTGCACCCTGAGCTACCCCATGCCTTCACACAGTCCCTTGCTACCCCTCTCCCTGCACCCTGAGCTACTCCCCTGCCTTCACACAGCCCCTAGCTACCCGTCTCCCTGCACCCTGAGCTATGCCCCTGCCTGCACACAGCCCCTAGCTACCCCTCTCACTGCACCCTGAGCTACCCCCTGCCTGCACACAGCCCTAACTACCCCTCTCCCTGAACCCTGAGCTACCCCCCTGCCTGCACATAGTCCCTAGCTACCTCTCTCCCTGCCAGGGCCGGCTTAAGGCCGATTCAGCCGATTCGGTTGAATTGGGCCCCACGCTAAGAGGGCCCCGCGCCACAGCTCTCCACCCCGCCCCCAACTCACTTCCCCCTCCTCCCTGCACGCTCCGCCCCCTGCTCCTCCCCCGCCCCTGCTTCCCGCGAATCAGAGGTTCGCGGGAAGTCTGAAAAGAAGCAGGGGCAGGCAGGCAACACCTGGTAAGCTGAGTCAGGGGTGTGGGAGGGGGACGTGAGAAGCGCTCCGGGGAGGCGCGGCGCGGCCCAGTCCGGCCCCGGCCGAGCACCTTCGGCCCCAGCAGCTCCGGCCCCGGGGCGCCAGCCCCGGTTCTGGCCGAGCACGCCGTCCCGTCCCGCTCGGCTCGGCTCCGTCCCGGCCCCCGCGGCTCGGCTCGGCTCCGGCCCAGGCCCCACAGCTCGGCTCGGCTCCGGCCCGGCTCCCTCGGCTCGGGCCGGGCCCGGCCCCCGCAACTCAGCTCGGGCCCGGCTTGGCCTGGCCCAGCCCCCGCGGCTCAGCTCGGGCCCGGCCCCTCGGCTCGGCTCGGGGCCGGTCCGGCTCGGGTTTGGCTCGGGCCTGGCCCCCCGGCTCAGCTCCAGCCCGGCCCCGGCTGAGCGGCGCCGGGCCAGACCCAAGCCCCACGACCCCGGCTGGAGCTCCGGCCGGAGCGCAGCCCGATTCCTGGGGGCGGGGCTTGTGGCAAGCCACGCCCCAGGAATTGGGCCCCGCTCTTGCTAAAGCCGGCCCAGCTCCCTGCACCCTGAGCTATGCCCCGCCTGCACACAGCCCCTAGCTACCCCTCTCCCTGCACCCTGAGCTACCCCCCTGCCTGCACATAGTCCCTAGCTACTCCCTCCCTGCACCCTGAGCTACCCCCCTGCCTGCACCCAGCCCCTAGCTACCCCTCTCCCTGCACCCTGAGCTACCCCCCTGCCTGCACATAGTCCCTAGCTACCCCTCTCCCTGCACCCTGAGCTACCCCCCTGCCTTCACACAGCCCCTAGCTACCCCTCTCCCTGCACCCTGAGCTACTCCCCTGCCCGCACACAGCCCCTAGCTACCCCTCTCCCTGCACCCTGAGCTACCCCCTGCCTGCACACAGCCCCTAGCCAGGGCCGGCTCTAGGCACCAGCAAAACAAGCTGGTGCTTGGAGCGGCACATTTTTAGGGGCGGCATTCTGGCGCAGGCCATGCCGCCGCTAAAAATGTGCCCCGGACGCCCTAACTCACCTCCACTGCTGCCGCTCGCGCGCTGCTGCTCGCCCTCCTTCCGAGGCTCTCAAACCTGGGAGGGAGGGGGAGATCCCGAGAGGCCACGGCTTGCGAAACAGCTGATTCGCGCGCCGCAGCCGCTCGGGATCTCCCCCTCCCTCCGTCCCTCCTAGGCTTGAGAGCCTGGGGGGAGGAGGCAGGGCTGGGGATTTGGGGAAGGGGCGGAGTTGAGGCGGGGCCGGGGTTGGGGTAAGAAAAAAATGGGGGGAGGGGCGGCCTAAATTGTTTTTGCTTGGGGCGGCAAAAATCCTAGAGCCGGCCCTGACCCTAGCTACCCCCTCCCTGCACCCTGAGCTACCCCCCTGCCTGCACTCAGCCCCTAGTTCCCCCTCTCCCTGCACTCTGAGCTACCCCCTGCCTGCACATAGTCCCTAGCTACCCGTCTCCCTGCACCCTGAGCTATGTCCCTGCCTGCACATAGTCCCTTGCTACCCCTCTCCCTGCACCCTGAGCTACCCCCCTGCCTTCACACAGCCCCTAGCTACCCCTCTCACTGCACCCTGAGCTACCCCCCTGCCTGCACACAGCCCCTAGCTACCCGTCTCCCTGCACCCTGAGCTACCCCCTGCCTGCACACAGCCCCTAGCTACCCGTCTCCCTGCACCCTGAGCTACCCCCTGCCTGCACACAGCCCCTAGCTACCCGTCCCCCTGCACCCTGAGCTACCCCCTGCCTGCACACAGCCCCTAGCTACCCCTCTCCCTGCACCCTGAGCTACCCCCCTGCCTGCACACAACCCCTAGCTAGCCCTCTCCCTGCACCCTGAGCGGTTTTCAAACTTTTTGAACTGAATCCCGTCTTCGAGTTATATGTTTTGGCTGCATCTCCCCCCACCCACCCACAGCCCAGAAAGGCTCGGTGGCCTCCTGAGTGAGTCAGGGAGTGAAGGTGGTGCTCCCTCCCTGGACCTTGCTCTCCGGAGCTGGGTCGAGCCTTGCCAGGGCTTGCCCCCCACCGCCAAATAGAAGTAAAACTATGCCTATGCCCAAGGGTCTCCCCCCTGGCCCGGAGCCCTGAGTTCCCCCTCCCACCCCCACTGGGCCCTGGCATTTTTATAGCATGTTGAGGGGGGCCTCAGCAAGAAAAAGGTTGAGAACCCATGAACTAGAGGATGCGTGAACATTCAGGGCCCAATCCAAAACTCACTGAAGTCAATGGAAAGATTCCTGACGATGGATCAGGCCCTTAAACATAGATGTGTAAAAGGAGAATTCTAATACCAAAAATAATGAAAATTAGACAGTCAGTTTGGACCTATTCTGCTTTTTCCTAGTTTGAAAGGAACTGAATAACTTGTGAGTTTTCCTGTATACATTTTGTCTCCACAATGTTGTGATACATATATTAATTAAATGGTAAAATTATTTATCTTAGTGTCTAATATATATTTCTATATCTGTGTATACATATATGGACACACATTACCATTGTTGTTAGAATTACTTGTTTTCTTATACACTACATCCAATGTAAACACTTGCACCTACATGGGTGTGTATTACATATTTAGAGAGAGAATTATATTATGTGTGACCTTTGTAAATAAAAATTATCACAATTAAATCAATGACATACATACCATCTAGCAGCTCAACAGGACACTGAACAGCTCACACCACTTAATGGCTGCCATAACAGATATGAGATATGGATCAGTCCACAGCGGCTCAGATGATATTATTCCACACAGATGGCATTTTGTGTTATAGTGCATAGGTTTTAAGATTTGCAAGAGCAATAAATAATGTATTTCTATTTTACTGAATCAGAAGTCAGTAAATTGCAGTACAGATGGAATTATTATAATACAGAATTTAGAGACAAAGGAGACTGTCTTCTTGACTAAGACTATTTCTCGGGAGTCTTTAGAATGGGATAGTATTAAAATGCAATTCTTGATTATGGAGCACCATCTAGAGGAACATTTGTATGGCACAGGATTAAAATGAAATGGTATCAAATTGAAACAAATAGCAAAAATGCAAACTAAGATTTTCTAGAATATCACAACTATTTACTTAATAGCCACCAAGACAGCATGTTATAAAACAATGTAAGTTTTGAGAAATTTTTTTAGTATGTGGCATCATATTGGTCTACATAACGTATCTATATTTGTTTTCCCCTGAAATTCAGACACAACATTTTGAGTATTTATCAATTGCAATACATTAAATATGCTGCTAAAAATTCATATGAGGTTGTGATGTTTGACGTACACTTTAAGGAAGCCCTGTAATTTTTTATATCCAGGCGTTGGTCACCACAATTGTATAGTACAAAGGACAAATTCTTATGTTCATCATATGTTCAGAAAAATAACCTGTAAATATAAGAGCTTTTAATTTGCTACGACTTAAACCATATGTAAATTTGATATTCACATCAATTAAATAAAACCAGTTTTTCACTTTTAAAAAGTAAGTATGCTTGTGTAGGAATTTCCCCTACTCATTTGATTATATTTGCCAGGTATGTGATATGCAAGGTAGACATGTACAAAGGAGGATGGTGAATGTATAAAAGCATTAAAAACTGCTTATTTTGTATAAATTCTGTAGCCTTTAAACTTCACATGGACACATATACCTATTTGTATATATCTAAGAGTCAAGGCAAATCCAGATCCAGACATATGCCCATTTGTATATATTTAAGGATGGAGGCAAATCTTCTCCCTAGCATGCCTATTCAATTCTACTCTAGACCACAGGATTTGTTTTGATTCATTTCTCCTCTCAGAGCTGACCTGGACAGGACATAGCCCTAGACCTTCAGTCACATGACAAAACATTCTTCTATCTTTCAAAAACACTATTTTCTGGAAGAATGTTATTTTTAGAGCATATTAAGGCAAGGAAGTGATGTTACTGACTAGACACAAGTACAGTGCATGTTAGTGCCATGCATAGCTGGGCAAATTTAGTTTGGCTAATAGTAAATTTGCCAAAAAATGCATTTTTTCAAGGAACTGAAACTATTTGTGAATTCAGGTTGAATTCGGTGAATAGTTTTGGTTGAAAAAAAAATGACTTTTTTTTTTAGAAATGTCAACATTTTTTTAAATCTACATTTTGTTTCAAAAATGTCTTTTTGAAATGATGTTTGAAACTTTTTGTTCAACCCAAACAAATTTGTTTTGGCCACTGAAAAATGGCTCGGCTTTAATGCTGTGCCAACTCCCCCTCATAAAACTATCAGTGAACTTCAGTCCTGATCTGGCCGGCACGTTTTGAGCAAAGACAATCATTTGAAATATACGGTGGTGTCAATTAGACTTGAAAAGTTGGTCCTAGATACCACAGTGGAATTCTACCATATTTTAGACAGACCATCCTGCTGGGATCAGAGCTATAGGCCTCTATGTTACAAATAGGGTTGAACAGGTATAATTGAGGACAGAATGTGGTTCGTTATGAGTAAAGTGCTCCATAAATACATTTAATTGATAATGTTGGAAAATTTAATTGATAGTGTTGGACTGGACTGTATGAGAGACATGAACCCTCCTGAGGAACTATGCTTCAGTGTTCTAGGACCTTCTGCACCTTCCAACCCCACATGAGGTTATTTAATTGAAAACAAATGGACAAATTCTGCTGCCCTCATTTAGTCCTTTGTAAATCCAGTCTAACTCTGCTGAAGTCTGTGAAGCTACTCTGGATGTGTATAGCCAAGCCATGCATAGAGTGTAATGTACTGCGTGCTGTCTCTAATGATTTCTACCTTAGACTCTTTCTACCGATTGAGCTTTCCATCATTTTGTTCCTTCTTTATGGAATTTAATCTTCATTCTTCATTAAAAGTAAAACTTTCAAAAGCACTTACGTGACTTAGGAGCCAAAATCCTATTGAAAATCAGTGGTAATTAGGCTCCCAAATCACTGTTATCTTTATGAAAAAGTTCATGTAACTGTTTCCTCTGTATCACATGACCATGTGGAAAGTGCTTTTTCCATGCACAAATGCTTCTGCTGACAGGCTGCTGGGTGGGGAGGAGGACAGAGGCAAGTACTTGGGCTCCACACAGCATATGCCGTTCTGTGAGCTGGTATGGGGAAGCGGGCTTGGTTTCAGGAGAAAGGGGAAGTACCACCAGCTAAACCCACCCATCAGCTGCAAACTACAATGGGGATGGTGCAGAATTAACAGCATTAAGTGAACATAAATTCCACGAGGGTTTAGATCAGTGGTGGGCAACCTGCGACCCATAAGGGTAATCCGCTGGTGGGCCGCAAGACAGTTTGTTTACATTGACCATTTGCAGGTACGGCTGCCCGCAGCTCCCAGTGGCTGCAGTTCGCCGTTCCCGGCCAATGAGAGTTGCATGAAGCGGTGCGGGCTGGCCATCGCTTCCTGCAGCTCCCATTGGCCAGGAATGGCAAACCACGGTCACTGGGAGCTGCGGGCAGCTATGCCTGTGGATTGTCAATGTAAACAAACACTCTCGCAGCCTACCAGTGGATTACCCTCATGGGTCATAGGTTGCCCACCACTGGTTTAGATGGAGATACTTATAGTTCAGGACCAGATATGAGCAGAAGCTGTCCCACACAGCAACACATACACATCGCTGCCTCTATTCCAGCTACAGAGCCATTCCCTCTTCTCCCCCATCAGCATGCCATTTCAGACCACACGATCCTCTGCCATTCACACTACCACCTGCTGTCCAGCATCAACCCTATCCTTCAGCCAGCCAGACTTCCAATTAGGGTGACCAGACAGCAAGTGTGAAAAATCGGGACAGGGGTGGGGGGTAATAGGAGCCTATATAAGAAAAAACCCCAAATATCAGGACAGTCCCTATAAAATCGGGACATCTGGTCACCCTACTTCCAATCTCTCTTCTGGCACTAGCGTCCTTCCTTTTTTCCACCATCCCCAGCAGCTACAAGTAGAACATTGCTTATATATAACAGGACTGTAAGTTTCCACATACAACTTCCATGTGTAAGTTGTGTGTGAATACAAAAGACTGCAGTCTAAAGCATGTATTACTTATCAAGTACTGCTTTCCACACCATCACCGATGATCAGTTATAAGCACAACTTTCCCAAGAGGAGCACTGACCCATCTGTCTTTGACTGCAATGATTCTTACTGCCAAGTGTATTACAATCAGAAGGGCTAAACTTTCCTTTTATAAAAGAATGCTACTACACCTCTATCTTAGCAGGATGATGCAAAAAGAGTAGAAGGTTCTAGGATGCTTTAAAAGAATGATTGCTATTGGTTGCAGGTGGTATTTTCCTGACCACTGCTCAGATAGGCCACACAATACATGGGATCCTGATGGAACACAGAGATGGGTACGCTCTTTCTCTCTGTTCCTGTTGGTTGCCATTTTTGCTGTCTCTCATTTTCTTATTTCACTTCACATTCCCTTCCCTTCCAGTGGTCTCCTCACACACTTTATCTTTTTACTATGGCAGATTGCTTCACCTTGGCCATGTTTTGGCATAGGTGGGTCACTCCCTTTCTCTTCTGCTTTTCAGGTGTTTTTCTCAAGGACCTCGGAAAGCTGGACCCCTTTGAAATGTGACTTTTAAATGGTCTGTATTTCATTACATTCATAGATTCCGAAGCCAGAAGGGACCATTCTGATCATCTAGTCTGATCTACTGTATAATACAGGTCAGAGAACTTCCCCAACGTATTTCCTTTTGCACTACTGCATATCTTTTAAAAAATTCAATCTTGATTTAAATATTGTCGGTGACAGAGAATCCATCATAACCCTTGGTAAATTATCCCAATGGTTAATTACTCTCACAGTTAAAAACGTACACCTTATTTCCAGTCTGTATTTGTTTAGCTTCAACTCACAGCCATTGGATCTTGTTATAGCTTTAGCTTTCTGGTTTTAAGAGGCCAGATCTACACTAGGAGCGCTTTACCAATGTAGCTATATTGATTTACTATACTGGCAACACACTCCTAGTGTGGACTGGCTAAACTGCACTTTTGTGGCATGACCCCCCTGAGCAAAATAAGTGGTACTGAAAAAAGTGCACTTGCTGATATAACTGTATCTACACTAGGCACTTTTGCCAACACAGCTATGTTGGTCACAAATCATATCTCATTACACCTCTGACCCAAATAGCTATGCTGGCACAAGTCTGTAGTGTAGAGCTGGTGTTAGTATTCAACAGGTTACATAAAAGGCTACTAATAGACGGAGCATGAGAGGAACCCTGATAGACAAGAACACAAACAACCCTGGTGCAGCAGAACAAGGCTGGTGGCTGGAGCAGAATGGCCTGCCTCTAAAAACTGATGTTTGTTCCTCTTGCTAATAAATGTGAATGTGAGAGACATTCCTGATATTATCAAATGGGAGTATGGGTGGGGAAAGGAAGTGTTTGTGTGTTGCTGGCTAGGGTTTCTTAGGCTATGTCTACACTACAGAACTTCCAGCAGCACAGCTGTACCGCTACAGCTGCACTGCTGTGAGGTCTCCCGTGTAGCCGCTCTTTGCCGGCAGGAGAGAGCTCTCCTGCTGGCATAATTAAACCACTCACAACAAGTGGCGTTAGCTATGTCAGCAGGAGACATAGCACTGTCCCCACCAGCACTTTTGGCAGTGACACTTATGTCGGGTCAGGAGGGTGTTTTTTTCCCACAACCGTGACCAATAAAAGTTTTACTAACAAAAGTGGTAGTGTAGAGAAAGCCTTAGACCAGGGGTTCTCAAACTGGGGGTCGGGACCCCTCAGGTTATTACATGGGGGGTCGCGAGTTGTCAGCCTCCACCCCAAACCCCGCTTTGCCGCCAGCATTTATAATGGTGTTAAATATATAAAAAGTGTTTTTAATTTATAAGGGGGGGTCGCACTCAGAGGCTTGCTGGGTGGAAGGGGTCACCAGTAAAAAAGTTTGAGAGCCACTGCCTTAGACAAAGGCTTTGACTGGTCAAGCTGTATTCAGTATGATGACAAGGCACTTGTATTTTGAAGATGGACCTGTTGAGTTTACACAGTTAATGGTGTAAAGAGAGAATTATGAGGGAGTTTTCCTTTTTTTCACCCCAAATATTTTTTATTTGACATACCACTAATATATGGAGACAAGGTATGTTGGGGAAGGATGCTTAATTACATCCGTGACAGAGGGAGATCAAAGATGAAGTGAGCAAAAGCAAAGAGAACACATTAACATGTAGCTAGATGAGACTATGCACAAACATATAACACATGGAAACAACATAAATCAACTTGAGACCTACATCAATATCAACCAGCTCTCCTCTTTCATAGTAATATACTTTCAGTTCATGTGTAAAGGTTCATTACCTACTATTCCTACATTGTGTTTACCTGGGAGATTACTATAAACCAGGGGTCAGTAACCTTTCAGAAGTGGTGTGCCGAGTCTTCATTTATTCACTCTAAGTAAGGTTTCGCATGCCAATAATACTTTGAATGTTTTTAGAAGGTCTCTTTCTATAAGTCTATAATATATAACTAAACTATTGTTGTATGTAAAGTAAATAAGGTTTTTAAAATGTTTAAGCTTCATTTAAAATTAAATTAAAATGCAGAGCCCCCCGGACCGGTGGCCAGGACCCAGGCAGCGTGAGTGCCACTGAAAATCAGCTCGCGTGCCGCCTTTGGCATGCGTGCCATAGGTTGCCTACCCCTGCTATAAACCATGAAGTGTGTCTGGTAAAGGATCCAATCTCTCTTATTATCATCTTAGAGGGATAATGACCGAGACCCTCGAGTACAGAGATTAACTAGGTATGTTAGCAGTGACTTAACTATTTTACATTGGTATAAGGAAGTTGGCTTTAATCTGTTGTAGGGTTTGTGGAGATGTGAACTTGTATTTAAAAGGAGATGACCAGAGAGAAGCAATTGTGTATGAATGGGAGATATCCTTTAAATACAGCACACTGGCAATCTGTAACACTGGTCTACAATTTTTGAGAAGTCGTCTGCTTCAGAGATAAAATGTGCTATTTATTATGTATTTTGATGTGCTGAATTCAAATATGACAATTAAAACAACTGATTGGCTACTGTTTCTAAGATATTTAAGTTTTTACATTTTATGTCTATGGATATTGTGTAGATAGTAGAGTTTTAATCATAAATTGTAAACCTAGATCTTTTCATGTATTTATGGTTGCTTTACATGATAATATTTCACCTGTCCTGTTTATGTAACATTTTAAAAATCAGCAAAAGGGTTATATAAATAAAATTTATTAGGAAACAACAGGCAAAAAACTATTATGTACATAGTTGAGTCCTATTCAGTGTCTACTCGTCGCTTCTTGGCTTGTCTCTTGTATTCATTAAATGGAGCATCTCTTGTCACTGTCCAGCAATAGTCTGCAAGCACTGATGGGCTCCATTTGCCCTGATAGCGTTTCTCCATTGTTGCAATGTCCTGGTGAAATCGCTCGCTGTGCTCATCGCTCACTGCTCTGCAGTTCGTTGGAAAAAAAATCTAGATGAGAGTGCAAAAAATGTATCTTTAGTGACATGTTGCAACCAAGGCTTTTGTATGCCTTGAGGAGATTTTCCACCAACAACCTGTAGTTGTCTGCCTTGTTGTTTCCGAGAAAATTTATTGCCACTAACTGGAAGGCTTTCCATGCCATCTTTTCCTTGCCACACAGTGCATGGTCAAATGCATCATCTCAAAGAAGTTCACGAATCTGAGGACCAACAAAGACACCTTCTTTTATCTTAGCTTCACTTAACCTTGGAAATTTTCCATGGAGGTACTTGAAAGCTGCTTGTATTTTGTCAATGGCCTTGACAAAGTTCTTCATCAGACCCAGCTTGATGTGTAAGGGTGGTAACAAAATCTTCCTTGATTCAACAAGTGGTGGATGCTGAACACTTTTCCTTCCAGGCTCCAATGACTGTCGGGGTGGCCAATCTTTCTTGATGTAGTGGGAATCTCTTGCACGACTATCCCATTCGCAGAGAAAACAGCAGTACTTTGTGTATCCAGTCTGCAGACCAAGCAAGAGAGCAACAACCTTCAAATCGCCACAAAGCTGCCACTGATGTTGGTCATAGTTTATGCACCTCAAAAGTTGTTTCATGTTGTCATAGGTTTCCTTCATATGGACTGCATGACCAACTGGAATTGATGGCAAAACATTGCCATTATGCAGTAAAACAGCTTTAAGACTCGTCTTCAATGAATCAATGAACAGTCTCCACTCATCTGGATCGTGAACGATGTTGAGGGCTGCCATCACATCATCGATGTTGTTGCAGGCTACAAGATCACCTTCCATGAAGAAGAATGGGACAAGATCCTTTTGACGGTCACGGAACAAGGAAATCCTAACATCACCCGCCAGGAGATTCCACTGCTGTAGTCTGGAGCCCAACAGCTCTGCCTTACTCTTGGGTAGTTCCAAATCCCTGACAAGGGCATTCAGTTCACCTTGTGTTATGAGGTGTGGTTCAGACAAGGAGGATGGGAGAAAATGTGGGTCCTGTGACATTGATGGTTCAGGACCAGAAGTTTCATCCCCTTCCTCTTCCTCGTCTGACTCAAGTGAGAATGATTCTGGTGCATCAGGAACCGGCAGTCCTTCTCCGTGGGGTACTGGGCGTATAGCTGATGGAATGTTTGGATAATGCACAGTCCACTTTTTCTTCTTTGACACACCTTTCCCAACTGGAGGCACCATGCAGAAGTAACAATTGCTGGTATGATCTGTTGGCTCTCTCCAAATCATTGGCACTGCAAAAGGCATAGATTTCCTTTTCCTGTTCAACCACTGGCGAAGATTTGTTGCACAAGTGTTGCAGCATATGTGTGGGGCCCACCTCTTGTCCTGATCTCCGATTTTGAAGCCAAAATAAAGGTGATAGGCTTTCTTCACCATAGTGGTTATACTGCGCTTTTGTGATGCAAAAGTCACTTCACCACAAACATAGCAGAAGTTATCTGCACTGTTCACACAAGTACAAGGCATCTCTGCTCACTTTGGCAAAACAGAAATGTGTCCCTTTGCAAAATCAAACACTGACAAATAAGAGAGCATGACACTGTATGATTTCTAGAGCTGATATAGGGCAATTTGTTCAGCAGAGTGATGTAAGCTTCGTTATGATTGCATCATGCATGACTTCTAGGAATAACATGATGCAATTCATATCATGTATGACGCAATACCAGCTTCAGATTGCATCATTCATTGTTTTGCCTAAAAAGCAAGTACTGTCCAAACCCAGTCATAGATTTATTCATAGATCCAGTCAAAGATGTATTTTAGTCATTTCTGGTTTAAATTGAGATCCCTTCCCTTTATAACTTGCTTATCCTCCGCCATTCCCAAGTCAAGGGTCGTATATACTGACCGAATAGCATATCTTGAAAACTAGAGCCAATCAACAATTTTAAGCATCATTTTCGTTCTCAGTGACCCAGAATTAGTAAAGTTTGACTACATTTATTTCAGAAGCATTTTGGCTGTAGAGCAGTGTAATCATAAAGGAGTGGCAAGGATGCTGGGTAGACCTCTTTGAGTCAGCCTTTACAGCTAAGGCACAGAAAGATGTATAAATCCAGGGCTGTCTTCCTCTCCTTGCTATTTAAAAACATTAACAAACCTGGCAAATAAAGTTTTCCCCATACTCCTTCCATTTGATTTCCATATTATTTAATCCTGGGATCAAACAACTGTTGAGGCTCCCCATTATCACAAAAAACTGCGGGAGAGGGGCAAGAAGGAGGGAGGGTATAGTTGTTAGACTTGGTCACATGGTCCTACATGGCTTTCTATGACCTTTATCTCCCCTTATCAAAATGATCCTGCAGATATCACTGCACTGCTTCAATTTTCCCCATCTCTTTCCAGTTGCTAAAGAATCAGCTGATTCCAACATTCCATCTCTCCTCCTTTCATATGTGGTACCCCAAACACCTACTTTACAACTGAAAAGCTGTAAAGAAAAATAAAATAAAGGAGAATGTAATGAAAACCGGGAAAGGTAAACGTCAGTTAACTTCTTTCAATCTCCCCCTCCCCTTTGACAATTTTGCTCTCTCTTGCTTAGATAGCAAAAATTATCATGCTAATTAATGTTCATGTTCTTCTTTATCCTTCCATACTGCTTCCCCCCTAAGTCCATTTGTATAATAAAATTCTGATGTGGCGCAATTTGCATAAGTGGACACTGGCATAGCACCTTGCTGTGGCTAAGAGACTCTCTGGTACTCCAAAAAGTGCTGTTTCTTGGATGAGGAGCCAGAAAGAAGTGGGTCACGGAGCTCCAGGTAGGAACCATTAGTGGAATAATGGTTTTAGTATGTCTGGGGAGATGGGGGTGGTGGTGGTGGTGAGGAAACAGTGCTCCAGTGGAACTAGGGACAAACTTGTAAGCAGGCATCACTCACCAGAAAGCAAAGACCACTTAGTATGAGATCCATGGGCATGTGCAAAGCAGCACTGTTCACAGTCAAGGGCCTCATAATAACCCTGAGGGGTACTAAAAGGTGGCTGGCAGAATGGGAGTAATGTGAAGATGTAGTAGCTTAGAACCTGCCACATGAAAGAAGGTTGCTCAGCACTAGTAATCGCAACAATAATCTCTTGGATTGGAGGCCGGCCAGAGCGGAGCAATGCAGCTGCCGGTAGGGACAGAGCTATGCAGCTGCCAGTAGGGATGTGACTAAAGATCGATTTGTATTTGATCTGTACACATAGTGCCATGTTGCAAATATCTGTACGCTGTGAACATGAATTAACAAACAGTCATGTGATTATTAAGGTGATGCTTTCTTGCTGATGTATTATTAAATCTGAACATTAGGGAATACTATATAGAGCTGTCATGTGGCAAGTTTGTGAGTACAGTGACTAGGAATCCTGTGAAATCATGCAGCATTTGGCAAGAGACCTCCATTTTGAATGTGTGGGAAGCATATGAGCAATAGAAAGGTGTGCCTAGCGTGGGCATTTTTTCAACCTGTATTAGGCTTTCAGTCTAAAGCCCACTGAAGTTAATGGAAAGATTCAGTGGGCTTTAGAATAGACCCTATGAAAATAATTCTGCCAAAGTTAAATATAGAATGGCAAAGGCACTCTCTGTTGCGGTGGTGCAGTAGCTACAATTGCCATGGTGAAGTAAGTGCAGGTCAGGCATGCAGAGATATATTAAGACTGGCACATCAATCAAATGGTTGCCAAGGAAACCTGTCATTTTCAAAATGAAATATGCTGGGTGACTGTTAACACTCAGAAGAAGGCCTGGGCCATGAAAGGACACGGTGCTACACAATGCTCTTGGTGAGATATTTGCACATGATATGGATCTATATTCAACTTTGGAAGACAAGGGATTTGTTATACTGCAGAGTATTCTCAAACCATATTATAAAATCTCATCTGAGTTTTTGTTCAATCAAATTTCTGACATCTGTGAATGAATATGCCTATAACTATTAATGCTGGAGGCGAGAGAAATATTACCTATGTTCTTCATCACTGACGCATAGCTCCAGAATAACACAACATGGTTCTTCATTAATTTTCCTGTCTCCTACGTTGATAACTAATTTAACAGAACTGCAGTTTTGCACTCTCTCTCTCTCTCTCTCTCTCTCTCACAAGTGCAGGTATGGTGACTTTCAAGAGTTTTTGGGGAAATATTGGGAAAAAAAATGTTACAGAGAGGAGATAATGTTGGAAACAAACACCAAAAGCTGATATTTACAGTTTGGCCTGTTTGTGCACAGCTTGCATCTCTGTCAGTAATGATGCTTTATCCAGCCACTATTTCATATCTGCTATCAAGAGCTAGTGGGCTGGAAGCTTCTTGGCTATTTTAAACCCCCAGCATTAGCATTTTCTATACTACCACGTATACAAAAAAGACTATGCCTACCCATCAACCAGTTAATTCAAGATGCTGTAACAACATGGAATTACTATGTTAAAATGTCTCATAGAAAACAAACCAGCTTGGCGTGTGAACTGTACAGAGCAACCAAATGCCATAAGTCTAATTCCTTCCCAATGGACTATTGCTGAAACTAGGGCAGATAATACTGAAGTAATCTGAAAACCTAACAGGAAAAAATTAATGTAGGCCAGACTGCATCTCTGTAATAACAGCACTGAGGGCTTTGAAACTGTACTTCACAAAAGTTTTTAAACTATGCATAAATCTAATGAAAGCAGAAACAATTAAATTGTTTCTCATGTTTCAGCCACGCTGAAACAGAACACTGGGATTCAGCTACCTATGTACTAGATCCATGCGCTGTTATATTTTTTCAGCTTGGATGGCAACTTCTCTAATGCCAAAGCAGCCATTCAAAGCATTGTTAAACAAATACTGCTACAGAATGCCAAATATATCAAAATACAACTTCAAAATAAAGAATTATTAATAAAGAAGTAAAGGGTTATTGACTTACTCATCAAGAAACAAGTAAAGAGAAGGTAGGACTAATGAGATGTTCCCACAAAAATACACAGGATCTGTAGTGAATAGCTGTCATTTAATCTCACAGAATGATACATTTTGGCAACCTCATAAAAATATAAAGCTATCAGGTTTTGACATCTTTTGGTATGGCAGAGTCATTTTCTGCAGCTTTGCCAAGCCATGTTTCCTATGAAAAATTATCTGCTGTCCTTGAGGATCTTTAAGTTGGTTGCTACTGCACCTTTCTTCCTCTGACGGTTGCAAGCCTTTAAAAAAAAAATGCAGTTTAACAATAATGTCTGTTTTCTTCAAAACGGAGGGCAAATTATTTTTACTTGAGTGACTAAAGGTAGCCTACCTGTGGCCCTGATCCTGGAACTGGATGAGGGTAGGCAGACCCTGGTGCCTACATGGAATCTCATTGACTTCAGGGGTTGGCCCACATTGATCCAACTGCAGGACTGAAACTAGTCTGAACTTCAAAACAGCTGAACACTTGCAGTGTCCAGGTCCTACTTACTCCAACAGGAGGAATGAGTGCACAGCACTTCTGATGATCAGATCATTTATTTTGGTACCTATCTATAGGCTCCCAAAATTGAACATTTTATGGAGAATCATAGAATACTGGGGTTAGAAGGGACCTCAGGAGGTCCTCTAGTCCAACCCCCTGCTCAAAGCAGGACCACTCCCCAGACAGATTTTTGCCCCAGATCCCTAAATGGCCCCCTCAAGGATTGAGCTCACAACCCTGGGTTTAGTAGGCTAATGCTCAAACCACTGAGCTGTTTGAATACCTTTATTTAATAGTTATAGCAGAGAGTAAATCACTACAAACATATACTGGTATTATTTATAGGTCTATTTAAGTTCTTTATATGTCATTAGAAAACACTAACATGCATATTGTACATCTTAGTTTAAGAAAACTTTGAATCATGAACAATGCACATTATTTTTTAAAATTAATACTTATTTCCAAATGGCTGCTGTATTCATGCTATCAAATGATCAGACATTGTCTTCAAAGCCCTGCTTATCAGTAGCAACTATTTGGTAACCAGTCAAACAACAAAAATAAGCATGACAAGGTGGGTGAGGTAATATATTTTATTGGACCAACTTCTGTTGGTGAGAGACACAAATGTGTAAGCTCAAAAACTTGTATCTCTTGCCAACAGAAGTTGGTCCAATAAATTATATTACCTCACCCACCTTGTCTCTCTAATATCTTGGAACCGACACATCTACAACACTACATACAAAAACAGGCATCACAGCCGTAAAAGTAATCCCTATTACTTTGGACTGCTGTTACCATTGCAGCTAAACTTTACCTCTTTTCAGGTTGCCTAGACTAGATGACCTAATACTTTTTTCCACCTCTAACTCACATAATAGTAAAGTAGAACAATAATTGAATCTCATGAATTTCAGTCTTATATGTTAAGGGCTGAGTAACGTCTGTTCTTGGCCTCACTCTTTCTTAACTACTTCCTTGTGTTGGCAGCAGGATTGTAATGTACTTCTGTAATCACACTTCATCTGTACCCCAGTGCTTGAAATACCTGCCTCTTATACCAGAGGTGCTTAAAATATTATACATACTTTGTAAAATGCTTAGAGATAAGGCTCCTTTAATTTAAGCAGTCATGACATTAGGCATAAGCAGACTAAACAATTGCTTAGGACCTAGGCAGCTCAGCCCCCACTCCCCCATTTAGTACTACTCCTCAAAATACCATTCATCTTAGTTAATGTGGGCTTTTAAACTTGTGTACATAAGTGCTGAGTTGATGGATTGTCTGGCCCGGGAAAGAATACACTTAGGTCACTGGCTGGATTGCACTAGAATAAATGGTGGCTCATCAGCCAGAGGTTATGGGCGTGCTGCGGATAGATGAACAGGATGGTTCCTTCTCGCCTTAAAGCCTATGTTTAGGGGGGGGGGGGGGGGAGTGGTCCTGCTTAGAGCCCCCGCTGGGCAGGCACCGCCTCTGACCTTAAAGGCCTCCCCTGGGTGCAGCCGGCCCCAGGATTCCGAACCGGGTTTCACAGGCAGCTCGGTCCGATCTCCTGGCTGGGCGCGGTCGAGGAGGCCCAGCACGAGGACGGCCGTCCGGGCAGTACATCAGCCGGCCACAGGGCAGCCGGCGGGCAGGGGGCGCTGTGTGCCAGGGGTTACAATGGCGGGCCTCAGCATCGCCCCCGCGGGGGGAGGGACCAAGTCACAGCGCGCAGGACGCAGACCCGGAAGCCGCGCAGGGCCGCGGCATCACCCAGTTTCCGGAAGACTCGTATCAGAGCGTCGTCCCGCTGTCCTAGCACGTCCCCCGAGTCCGTCCGTCCGTCCTTCCTTCCGCTTAGGCTTTCCCCTGCCTGGACGGCCGCCCCCTAGCGGCGGGCGGTAGCGCTACACCCTGCTCGGAGGCTGCCTCGGGCCGGGATATCTATGGGGCGAAACGAGATGCAATGAACCCGAGAGCGAGCGAGACAGCGACGAGCGCGGCGGACACGCACCGGAGCAGCTCCATGGGGGATCGGCCGCAGTAGGAGCGGCTCCCCCCGGGTACGATCCGCCCCTGTCCCCCCCTCGGGCCTCTGGAGGAGGATGGCGACAGCGGCCGCCCCGACCCAGCTGGAAGCCGGTGGGTATCGCTGCGGGGGGAGGCGGGCGGCGCTCCCTGACGGGTGTCCCCCTTGTAACCGCGTCCCCTTCTTCTCCGCAGAGCTCTACTACCTGATCGCCCGGTTCCTGCAGTCCGGACCCTGCAGGAAATCCGCCCAGGTGAGCGGCCAGCGCGGGGCTCCGGCCGGCCCGGCCCCGCCGCCGGGGCCAGCGGGGGGACGGGGTTGGGCGGATGGGGCGGCGGAGCCGCCGCTTGCTCGGTGGGTGCCGGACTCACGTCCTTTGTGTCTCTCCCCAGGTGCTGGTGGAGGAGCTGGAGGCGCACCAGGTAGGGGCTACGGACTGGGGCGGATGGGCAGGTGGGAGTCACCCGGTCCCGCAGTGGGGCCCCCTACGGCTCTTCGGGCAGCAGCGGGGAGCGATCGGGGGTGCCTTGCGGCGGGCGCCTCTCCAGGTGCTACCCGTGCGGGGGTGGGCAGGGCCTAGGAGTGGGGTAAGGATCAGCCTCTCCCGGCCCCCGCGCGCCCCCCGCCTGGGGCCGGGCCGTGGAGCAGCCGGGGCGCGGGGCAGGGCTGGCTGGGAAGGGGGTTGGGAAGGGGGGAGGGTGCGGGAGATGCCGTGCCTGCGCTGACTGCCCCCTCCCCTGCCGCAGCTGATCCCCCGCCGCCTGGACTGGCAGGGCAAGGAGCACCGGAGGAGCTTCGAGGATCTGGTGAGTGAAGTTTCGCTCCAACTTCCCCGTAAGTTCCCCCGCCCGGCTGCCGCTCCCCACCGTGGGGTGAGCGCTGAGCCCCGGGGTGGGGCGGGGGGCGACCGCCTCGCCGGTCACTGGGGGTGTGGGGGGAGTTACTGCCCCCGGCGCGTGTGTGCGGGAGGCTGCGAGCGAGGTGCCTGTTGTGGAGGGTTATCTGAGGGCACGAGAAAGAGCTGGGGGGAACCTGGCGAATGGCATAACGCTTAACAAGTTGTAGTTCCGTGTTTGGGAATGGAAGCTGCCTTCTGATTGGCTGCAACTCCAAAATACGGGAACTGAGGACAGGGCCAGTGTTTCTACGTGTGGGGGCGGGGAGGACACCATGGCCCTGGCACAGTGGGAGGCTGCGGGGCAGCTAGGGGGACAGCTGGAGCCCAAGGGTCACTTACTGCGGCTGAGTAATAACCCTGTGAGCTGTGGACCCCTCGTCATTAATGGTGACAATACCAGCAGCACTTCTTTGGCCTTCTAGGACTTCAAAGCACTGACACACACTGTCACCTTTAAATGGGGTCTAAATAAACCTTTTAGTAAACCTACCAACTACAGTGATATTTCCACTTTTAAAAACAATTCAATATAAATAGTCCCCCCCCATTAAAAACAACAAGTAAACATTCCCCTGCAGTGCTGGAAACCCAGCCATCACTGCCAACACTAAGAACTTGTATGTGAAACCATCAATCAACAAATGAAACACTGCATTGATTGCTCTTGTCCTAGATGAGAGGAAATGCCAAATGTAAACAAAATATAGTAACAAGAAAATAGATTATTAGAACTGAAAGAACTTCCCTGAAATCCAATGTTACTGGTAAGGTAAAGAGAGTTGACAACATAAGATACTGCAATAACTTTTTAACATCCTCAGAATGTCCCCTGTGAAGTAAGACACAAGCACCTGCCATTTGCAAGAGGGAAACTAAAAGGCAGGTTAATTGTTTAAGTGACACACAGGAAGTCACTGGACAAAGACAGTATTATGATTCAAGGGTTCCTGGCTCCTGGCCTATGTTCAATCCATCACACCACACTGATGTAATTGACTGCCTTATTTAAACAATAAATCCTGCACAAGCTCACTTAAATGTTTCAGGAATGTGTAGTAAAAAATATGAAATGTTTCATATTATAGTTAGCAAATCCAGAGATTCCATGTGCAGAGACACAAGGCAATCAGAGTGACTCGTTTCTCGAGATGTTGGCTCCCCTCTGCAGTGAAGCAACATATGGCCTTTAGGCCCCTGGAGACTTTGTGGGCCTGATCTTCAGAGGGGGTAGCACCTGAAGCCCCTGTTGACTGCAGATGAAGTACTTGGGCTTTAGGCACCTGGAGACACTCGCGGGGATCTGCAGTTCTTGCTGACAGTATATGAAGTTGTGGTGGTTCTGTATGGAAACAGCAAAGACTGGAAGAAATGAGTTGGTTTTCATTGTCTTTGGAGGGTACAAATCACCCCCCGGCTCCGCGCTTTTAAAGTTACTGGGAGTTGCATACAATAAAGCTTGGCACCAATATAGGACTTTGCAGTTCAGAATGACGTTAAATCATTCTTATTAATTTTCACAACACCCATATTTTGCACGCATATGATCTTGACTTGCCCTGCCTGTCTATCAGAAACTGAAGATAAGCACCTGTTTCCCTTCCACCTAACAAATTATAATGATTGTGTGGAAGGGTGACATGGTATTGCTCAAACTTTACTACATTGTTATTGACTGAATAATAAGTTTTTCATGTGGCAGTGTCCCCTGGAACAGTAACTTTGAAGTTAAACTAAAAAATGGGAAGTCCACCTTACAGAGGGGACTTGCGGCATCCATACCTTGTGATTTTTCTTTTCTCTAAGCTATGGAGAGTTGAAGGAGAATATCATGCTCCATCTAACCTCTGTCAGATGGTAGCCCGGCCTGATATTTAAACTGAAAGAAAGGGAAGGGAGTAAGTACTGTGGTGAATAAAACTTCAGTGCAATATTTTTTTTTCCCTAGGGAACCAAATATCTAGCTGCTAGGTTATTTCATGTTTGCTCTGCGATTATATCTGTCACCTGAGATGAGTAGGGGAGACTGAATCTGATTTCAGGCATATATGGCATTTGCTTCAACAGAAACATTAATCTTTGCATTTTTGTTCTTTATATTATTAAATCCATCCACA
Source organism: Chrysemys picta bellii (assembly GCF_011386835.1). NCBI lineage: Eukaryota > Metazoa > Chordata > Testudines > Emydidae > Chrysemys > Chrysemys picta. The sequence goes on from NC_088799.1 coordinate 77,445,389, forward strand.
CTTTCTGGAGCACATTGGGGCACCTCTGGATTATTTTGTTTGTTTATCTAATGGCATTTTTTGAGGCCACATAAAATTATTTAAAACTTTAACCTTGTACCAGTAAAATGAAAACAATAAAAATCAGGTGGGGGAAAAAAAGCTGAGGAAAAAATAAGGTTTTCGAATTGTTTGGAAGTGGTTGTGATTTCTATATTTTAATAGATAATTAAAAGGTTTTGCTTTCTGACTTTAAAACAGGCAGGAAATTTCCCTCATTTGCTTTTTGTGTTAATATTACGTAACTAGTTAAGGTGGGTTACAGTAGAGTAAAGGAGTATAAATTAAATATTGTGTGTTTGTAGCTCTCTGTTATGTCTGCCTTCATGTTGTTCATTTTCTTTCCTGCTAGCCTTTTCTATCAGTTCCCAGAATAAAGCTTTATCTCACCTGAGGATGTTGGAGGAATGGCTTTTCTCCAGCCATCATCATTCAGGGTTTGATATACTTGATGTCTGGATTCTTGAATGTACGTGACTATGTATATTTGGACTACTTGTCTGGCCTCAAGTGTTATGGGGGGAGTCAGACATTTGAAGGTATTGTGCAGAACAATGCCACCATCATGAGGTGCCCAGATCACGATGAAATTCATTTTAATAATCTTTCTTGAAAATGTAATTGGGGATCTTGGAGATGCAGTTACCACTCCTTACCAATCACTTACACACTGAGTTAAAAACCTCTCTTTAAAAGGTTGCAGCATCACTGCTCCTTCATGCTGATGCCAATATTGATAACATAGAGAAGGCAGATAGGTGAATTGCAAAGGAAGAACTTTTATTTTTGCTTGTTCCTATGGTGTATAAAGAGAGGCCTCTTCTATTTTTTCTTTTTTTCCTGTCTTTTCCAAATCTTAAAAAAAAAAAAAAAAAAAAAAAAAAAAGACTAGCATGTCTTGATTTCCCTCGTTCTTGCTGCAGGATTCTCTAGCGATCTTGTCCCTAATTTGAATAGAGAAGGGGTTGTTATACATCTTTCACAAAAGAAGCTTTTCTCCTAAATGATAGTCAGGAGCTTGAATTCAACAGGTTTTAACAAACTCAGTGTTTTATACAGTCTGACTAAATATTTGGCTTTTGGGAAGTGACCAGGGATATATCTAAAAACCTGCTTTGTAGACTTTCCCTCTGTTATAATTTTGTTTTTAACGGTAGCCGTAAGCAATTTTTAAAAGTACATTTTAAAAACAGGGGTTTCTTTGTTGAATTTTAGAAAAAAAAGTTGCCCTCTGATTCTGTATAATTAACAATGAGAATATAATTAACAGGGATAAGAGAACTCTGGTTAATTCTTGCCTCCAATCTGCTCAAACCTGTGTGTTCTATCCAAAATCTTCTGAATTTCTGCGAAGATTTCTCTGTTTCTATTCTGTTTGGACCTGGTCTTGTACTTAAATGTCAGATAATATGGGACATAAGAAGAGTCATTTAAAATGTGCTTAAGGGCAAATAAGAATTTTAAACATACTTACTGAACAAACAACTGTAGAGATTTCTGGCCAAGTGTGTATGTGTATTACTTTTCGTTGAAAAGATGGGGGCGGGGGAAACAAGTGCTGTGACTAATGCCGTGCATCTGCTTGCGTATGCAACATGAGCAACTAAGTAAACTCTAGCAGGGATAGTCAATAGGTGGATTGTGGGCCAAATCTGGACCACCAGGCACTTTTGAACGGACCCCGAAATCTTTTTATTTACTTATAATTAGAGTTGTGGGTTTTTTTTTCTTTCCTCTGGAGTGAGGACCTTGATTATATCTTGACCAAGAAATTTGGACCTAGACAAAAAATAATTTGCTGCCCCACTCCAAACGCTTGCCTTCACTAGACTTTCTTTTAACCTTGAACTATTGATAGCCAATGAACTTTTGAGCTACCTCTGGTGTGTTTGTAAAGGCACATGGGAGCATCCACATTAGTTTGTTACAGCCTGTGTCTACCCTAGCCTTCAGAAACACTCAACGTGCTTAGAGTTCATTGACAATCAATAATTTGACGTTTGGATCGGGGGGAGGTCTAGTGAACACACCTGCTTGGCAGTTGTGCAGGCTAATTATCCCAGCTGGCTTGCCTCTAGCTCACTACTTTTACAGGTTTTGTTTGTTGCGTTTAAAATGGATTGGCTGTGTCCTAGTTTCTGATATGCTGTCTTATTTCATTAGGCCCATCTTGGTCTGTCTGCTGAAGATGTGTACATGGTTTCCTGGGTTCTCTGAGACCTACTGATTTTGGGTACTGATCCTGCAGTCTGATCGATGTAGGCATTAATTCAGTGGGACTTCATACCAATGAAAGGCTCTGCCAGTATGGATCAGATTGTAGGACTGGGTCCCAAGTTCTTACCTTGTCTATCTAAGTTACTTAAAAGTAGTTGTGAGATTGTGGCGCCATTATTGATTGACATTGTCAATGCCAGTTCTAGCAAGGGAGAAGGTATTGGAAATCCTTGTACATAAGTCAGTTTGCCTCATCTCAAAAAAACAACATTGCTTGATAATAGGGTGCTTGTGATCCATTCTCAAACCTTTTATTTTTAGAGAAGGTAGTTGTGTGGATGGTGGCTTTTCAGCCACAGGTGCATTTGAACACCAGTGACATCCTGGGTGAGTTCCAGATTCTGAACTTCCTTGTGAGCTGAAACTCCACTCATCAGGGTCTTGAGTAACTTCCTGCTTATCTTATATAACGGTCAGTTATCTATTTGGGTCCTTCTGGACTTGGTTGCTTTTTGATACGGTTGACCATTGGCTGTTGCTTTGGCAGCTGAGGGAAACTGGGTTTGGGTGAAAGTCATATCTAGAGGGGAGAAATCTATCGTTGATGACAACTGTCCGTCCACAAGGAATTTGGTATGCAGGGTGTCATAAGATGCTATGCTATCTCCTTATTAAATTCATATGAGACTGGTGAGATCACTTCAAAGAAGAAAGTGGGATCTGATCAATATGCTAATGAGATGTAAGTTATTAGTTCCTGCACCACAACTCCACAAAGTCAGGCTCTAATATGAATGAGTTTGCCAAATGGATATGTTGGAGCTATCTACTCTCCATCTCTGGGAAGAAAGAAGTCTTGCTTGTGGATAAAAGCTGTCATGAAGACTCATTTTCTTTTTTTCCCATTTATTGAGGGGCCTATTTTACAGACAGTGAGCAATGTTAAGAAATTAGTCACTTTTGACTTACTTGTTCTGCTAAGGGTTACCATAATACAATATACTCTTGTGATTGTGAGGCTTGATAGTTGAAGCTTCCTTCTAGCACTGGTTACAGCTGCTCTTCTTCATTGCTTGCAGCAACTTGTTTGCTGACTAGTTTGGGCAATCATGGTCATATTACATTCACACAGTGTTCTTCATGTTGGCTGCTTATGAAGTGACAGATTCACTTTAATCAGTTCTGTTTGCTCTTTAAATCCTTAAGTATATTGGCTGTGGCTATATTGATGACCTCTTCCATGAGCCTCATCTTGCTATTAAATCCAGAATCTTTGGGAGAGCTCAGCATTATTGGAATTATTGTTGGTTTCTCTGAGTGCTACTTTTCCTTTTGAGAAGCAATGGTTGCTCAGGTGGCACTGAAGGGCCTTATTTTCTGATCCCTCTCATAGTTGAATGAGAAACATTTTATTTGCTTTTAATCAAGTATAACGTATTTGTCGTTAGAAAATCCTCCTTTTTCATTGGCCTGTTGATGTTACTTGTGGAAGTGTATTGTAGAGGATGTGACTTATGTTGTTGTGCCAGGATAATACCACTGCTATTGACCATTTTGAATCCTAATGTCGTAATAATCCACCTGACAAACTACTCAGGTTGGAATGCGAGTGCTCTGTGCATGCATATCGCTTCTTTGCAATGGATGCAATGCCAGAACTTCTGACCATTCTTTAGTAATAAGTAGTTAGGTCTGCTGTTTGGTGAAATGGAAAGACAGATTACAATATAGCAGGACAAGGTGAGTGAGATAATACTCTTTATTGACTTGACTTCTCTTGGTGTGAGAGACAAACTTTTGAGGTTACACAGAGCTCTTCTTCCATAGACTCATTTTAGCTGATGAAAATTTCTTCATTGCATCAGAGCATGTGGGATATAACCTATATACGCTTGCAGTGTTATAGTAGTACTGTTGGTCCCAGGATGTTAGTGAGATGAGGTGGGTGAAGTGATATCTTTTATTAGACCAACTTCTGTTGGTGAAAGAGAGAAGCTTACACAGAGCTCTTTTTCAGACCTGGGAAAGGTACTCAGAGCGTAAGATAGCTATTAGTGATACAGTATATTTTCATTATGTAATTATGAATGTTCCCTTGATGTTGACCATAAAAAGGAGGTGGAAGCAACTGTGTGTTCTCTGTTGGAAGAACAATTTAAACTGAAAATTTTAACACTGAAATTTATTAGAAATAGCCAAAAAAAAAAAAAACTGGCTTAGGAAATTTCAGATGGCCAGCTGCTACTTGCTTGCTATTCATACTGGCTAATGAAGAAGCGATTTGCTTGTTTTTGTATTGGGAAATAGGCTATCATTATCTAGGAAAGGGCAATACTGAAGAAGAATGCAGACCATTTTCTTATGATGGGAGACTTGAATCTTACACCCCGTGGGTATGGAGTAAGTTCAGTTAATGTCAGGTCTTAATGGCACCCATTCACAACAGCTAAAAACTGAGCAGACAGACCTTGCAGCTATTGTAATGTTTTCAGGTTTTTTCCTCCACCCCCTATTGTTTAGGTTTTAAATGGAACATGTTTGTAACAACAGTATGGGGTTAAAATATCTGGCAAGTGAGGAAGGCCATAGTTTCTTAGGCCTTGGCTACACTGGCAATTCACAGTGCTGCACTTGCTGTGCTCAGGGGTGTGAAAAAACACCCCCCCTGAGCGCAGCGAGTGAAGCGCTGTAAAGCGCCAGTGTAATCAGCGCCTGCAGCGCTGCACGCTCGCTCGCAGCGCTGCAAGCTATTCCCCTCGGAGAGATGGAGTACTTGCAGCGGCAGCCCTGTGAATCCGCGAGTGTAGCCAAGCTGAGTAGTAGATACTTTATGTGAAAAGAATAAACTGGTGTGGTGAGATAGAAAATGATTCTCCAAACTGCCCTCTGCTTACTCAAAGTACTCCATTGAAAACACTGAGGTTTGGGGGATTTATGTTTCTTCCTCTCTCGCTTTCAGAATTTCAAAGTCATCATGTAATACTTGAAACTATAATACAAGCTATTGAGTTGGCTATTGGCATGACCTTACTGGTCAATTTTCTTAATGTCCAAGGTATTTATAGGATTCTGTTAGATATACTGTGTATTCACCCACAAAAGCTTATGCTCCAATACGTCTGTTAGTCTGTAAGGTGCCACAAGACTCTTTGTTGCTTTTTACAGATCCAGACTAACGTGGCTACCCCTCTGATACTTAGATATACTGGGTATAATTCATATTGAGTTTTAAAAAAAACTGTTTTTGCTTGTCTGTGTACTTAGATATTTAAATATGAACTGAATAAATGTTAAATTAAAAAAGCTCAGATGAAGAGGAAAGAAATATTTTTTTCTACTCCTACCTCCAATTTAAGGAAAAATTAAAATGGTGTGTGGTGTTTCATGTGTTTAGGTGGCAGCCAATACACACATCCCTCCAGACTATCTTCTGAAAATCTGTGAGAGAATTGGACCCCTCTTAGACAAAGAGATCCCACAGAGTGTTCTTGGAGTGCAGACTTTACTAGGTGTAGGACGGCAGTCTTTGCTAAGGGCAGCAAAAGGTAAGATTTAAAGTCCACGTAATCACAACTAATTTAAACAGTTAAGAATGATTAATATTTAATGCAAAGTATCTTTTAAGTTTGGTGTCTGAGGCGTTTGCATACTTGTGTGAGCACTCCTCATGCTACTTTCCATGGTCAGTTTATAATAATTATAATTATATAATAATTAATGGAGATATCCCATCTCCTAGAACTGGAAGGGACCTTGAAAGGTCATCAAGTCCAGCCCCCTGCCTTCACTAGCAGGACCAAGTACTGATTTTGCCCCAGATCCCCAAGTGGCCCCCTCAAGGATTGAGCTCACAACCCTGGGTTTAGCAGGCCAATGCTCAAACCACTGAGCTATCCCTCCCAGTTTCTATATTCTAGTTACAGAATTGCTAAAACACAATCACTAGGAGAAAGTTGGGTCTTCTCTAAGGCCAGGATTACGCTAGAAACCGTTTGCTGGTACAGTATAGCTATAATGGCAAACCATCCAAGTGTAGATGCAGCTTATACTGGCAAAAAAGTGCATTCACTGATGAGGCTTATGTTGGTTCTAGAAGCAAAATATACTGTACTGGCAAAAGCCTTTTTATACCAATATAGCTGTGTTTACACTTGGAGTTCTGACAGTACAATGTTGCAAAAAAACCATTGCCCCTAAACAGCACCTGCAAAAGGCGCACTGGCCTGAGGCTATGTCTACAGTAGCACTTTTGTCGGTCAGGGGTGTGGAAAAAAACCCTCCTCCCAACCGACATAAGTTTCACCAACAAAAGCGCCAGTGTAGACAGCACTATGTTGGCGTAGAGCGGCTTAAATGGGAGATCTTATAGGAGTGCAGCTGCAGCAGTACATCTGTGCCACTGTAAGGTCTGTAGTGTAGACGTAGCCTAAAGTTGGTAGGAGGTGTAGAAAAGGGATGTGTGCAATATCCAAACTGGACATAGGGGCCATTGCTTTTCTTGTAAGCCATCAGCTATTGTTATCCTGAGGAATGGGAGTCTTGAGATGTTGCCAGCAATTTAATTATATCCCAGACTTTAGGTTACTTTAATATGTTGTGAAAAAAACCAAACCATAAACTTCGCATCCAAACCCCACCATATACTTGTAAATTTAAGGTGCTATAGTTCAACATACAATAACCTATGAGGTAGAGCTTTTCTTGGGAGAGGATACACATTGCCACTCAGCACTATGCAGTCATCCCAAGCAAGTGTCCATAAAACCTTTATTCCATACCAGCTTTTAGTCTGTCTATGCATATGTGGGACAGAAAAATTATTTTAGAAATATTCAGTTATTTTAAAAGACGTTGCTGAAACAGTGTTTAGTATCCCTGTTCATGTAAAACTAGGTAGTTAGTTTTGAATGTACATTGCTAGATACTTTACTTTGAATGTAACTGTGTAACACTTAGAAGGAGAAGAAATGAATAAATGTAAGACAGCTGTAAAAATAACATGTAATACCTTTTTCTTATATCTAAAAATGTCATAAAACTTGAAGAGCTGTATCTGTTCCTACAAGGGAGTGTTGGGTCCCACTGGGAAGCTGGGAGTCTCCTCTTTCATTTGGATGTTGTGCCTGAGGGTAGCCCTGCTAAACCATGGGATATTACTTTAAAATTGTGCCATTTTTAGGTACAGAAAAGCTTAATTTTGCCTGATGTGAGCCCTTGGCAGGTGTAATGTGATGGAGAAATTCCATACTTATAGGGAGAAGAAGAAAACATTTCTGTGGCAGATTGATAAAACAAACAAAAAAACAATGGCTGTTTGCAAACCCCTATTCCAGTTTAAATGTTAGAATAAATCCCAGGGCAGATGATTACTGGGCAGAGCTCAGATGAGTCAGTCAGAGATATAGGATAACTTGAAGATCAGTGTGATGAATTTGTATGTATTTGACTTTCTGTATAGAGAAAGTATATTGGCCTTGTGCCGCTTGGTGGGTAAACAGTATCTTTGTTCTAAGAAGTAGTTGTTCTTTCCAGAATGACACTTTTATGGATCTTTTAAAGTTGCATTTGAGTAGTCTAGATAGTGACAGAAAATAGAGAGCTCACACCTTTGTTCTAGAAAGCTTAAGTTGCACTTCTATATATAAGTATTACAATAAGAGAAAGCTATAGTAGAATTTGGGTTGTACTTAAATATTCCATCAGGGTTTTGCCTGGATTTGGACACTCCGTGTTCATAGATTCAATGGTGATGCATGAGTCCATCCGTCAGTGGCATTAGCCTTCTGCTCCACAGCCCTTCCTCATCATAGAAGATCATTTCTCTCCTTCCAGATGGCCGCTAATGGAAAATGCCCAGCTCTGATTTCCGAGGCACTTTGAGTAGGCTCAGAAAACGCACTATTGTTTCCATTAGAGGGAAGGCTGTCTGAGGCCAACTGGCAGCAAAGTAGCTGGAGAACCTTAAAAGAAAATGGCCTTAATTTTAAAAACAATGTTTTAAAAGAGAGAGAATGTGGAAAGCACATTACCACCAATTAAAGGAAACCAGATTTATTAAAACAAAAATCTTACTCACTCCCATCCCAAGTATAAAGTATTTGTGTGTACTGTCTCCCAAATGTATAATACACTGGGACTTTCTTAATGCAAATTAAGATGAAAAGTTGAGATTTTTAATTTTTAGTGTTCCTTCCTCATGTGAAGTTTATGAAATGTTGTTATTACACTGGTAATTATATGTACTCCTGCACTCTCGCAGTTTCCCCCCCCCCCAATCAAATTTAGACTTTCTAAACCTGAAAAGCCAAGTAAATAAAGAGAGAATTTGAAAATGTTTCTAAGACTTTATCACATAGTAAATACAAATCAGAGGTTCGTTATCATTAGTTTGTCTGAAATCTGACTCTTTAAAATGATTCAGCTGCATTTTATGAAAACTGTGATTCTCTGTAGCCAGGACATACTAGAAAGTAAAGGGCTGCTGAGTTTTTGGTGCTATCAGTATTTGGACAAATAGGTCAGTTGAATGCAGAACCCACCTCTGCAGCTTTTTTATTTTTTTTGATCAACTGTTAATTTCATTGATCTAGACTGCAGGCATACGCTATGGAAGGGATCTGCATTTGCAGCTCTTCACAGAGGCCGACCTCCCGAACTACCTGTAAATTATGGGAAGCCACCAAATGTGGGTAAGTAATATCCCATTAAAATATGAAGTGTTTTGAATTTTATTCGTATCTTTATTAGTTTTTTCAATTGAAACTTTTGTTATTCATCCAGATGCTACTTTAGGTTTTCATTTACATTTTTTGATAAGTTTCAAGATGAACTCATCCCCAAAGCTTTTAATTTATTCTATAAGTGTTTTGCTTCTTCCATAAGACTTTTTCATATGCTCTCTTGCTTTCTCATTTTTAAATCTGTGTGTGCATGCCTATATATACATAAATTATATTATTGCCCCTCTGCCAAGTGGTGGTGGATGTCAGAGCCTGACTTGTGAGCATCCCTTTGGAGGAGAAATCAGTGATATGAAATCTGGATATGTTCTTGTTTATTTAACCTATATATGACAGTCTTTTCAACAGAGTTGGTCAGAAACAGCATACAGGCAATTCCTTCTTCCAGGAATCTCAGCCAAAACACCAGTGCTTGGTTCTTGGGGAACACTTCTGCCTCAAGGATTGATTAGAGAGATTAAGACAGAGCGAACTGCTTGTCATAAAAAGAAATTGAATCAGAAAACTAAGAACCCAAGCGCATTGTGTCAGTCTGAACAGCGCACACATGTTAAGGAAAAATAACTTGTAAGACTATGTATAATAGCACCAACTGGTGATTCCCACCATAACTATAAGACATGTAGACATTGAACTGTTTAAGCTCTTTTCTACATCAGAGTGCTTTATTAGGTATACAGCTATAGTTATATTGGTATATTTCCCCCCCCTCCCCCCAGTAAAGATGCTTTCATTCTGATATAAACATTCCTTTTGTTGGTTTAGTACAAACGCCTTCCCAAGTGATTTAAAATAAACTAAAATAACAAAAGGAATGCTTATACCAATACAAATACTAAACCCTAATGTGGACACTCTTATTGTGATATAACTACATGGATTTACATTCACCATTAGTCTGTGCTGAAAAAAAAACTCCTGTAGACAAGGGCTAAAACTTAAACTAGCCATTGTTACAGCAAAGAAACCAACTTGATGGCTTGCCGGGGGACTAGCAGCTGCCCTCTGCGTACACCTTCTTTGTTATTTTATTATTTTATTTTTCAGATGGGCACACACATGCACACTTTTTTGTTGTCTACTGAGGAATCTGTTTGCTGTCACCCTCACTTCTCTCAAATAGAGCAAGTTGACAAATGAAACAGGGAAGACTTTCTAAGTTTCTTTAGCATCCAGTCCAATTATTGTTGTTAATTTAAAATATTCAAAAAAAAAAGAGTTTTTTCTTTTTTGTCTCTTTCTTCCTGCTATCCCTGCCTTAGCCTTTTTGGAAATTTTCCCCTTCACCTTCTTAGTGGGTTTCTCTATCCTCTACCCAAAGCTAGGGTCCAAAGCTAGGACCCTCCCATCTGGGATTATTTTGATTTTCTTCTTCATGTTGAGGATGCTTATTTTTTTTGTTCCTACTGTCCCCATTCCATTTTTTGTGTTTCTGGTCTCAGTCTCAACCTTTTTCCTCCTTTATTTCCTAAAATCAACATTTGCTGGGAATGAAACTAACACAACTTACTTGGTTCAGTATTGTGACCGAAATCCCTCAGTGTCACTCTGCACAAGATGTGCGTTACATAAGTAACAGAATGACAGAATTGTAGTAATAATGAGACAAGGCAGTGAGGTGATATCTTGTATTGGACCAACTTCTGTTGGTGGGAGAGAGAGAGATGCTTTCGAGTTTACACTTGAAGAAGAGCTCTGTGTAAACTCGAAAGCTTCTCTCTCACCAACAGAAGTTGGTCCAATACAAGATATCACCTCACCGCCTCGTCTCTCTAATATCCTGACAAATAATATGCAACAATGTAACACTTGTAAATTTTCCTTCTGTTGGCTAATAACTCATGTGATCCTGATAGTTAGAGGTCACAAAGGGATTATGGCTTTGTATTACATGATTACTTCTCTCCATTTATTCTTTTAAACTAGCCTAGTAATGATAAAGCAACAGTTGTGTTAATGGACTGTTAATGGTCTGATCTTAATCATTAACATACAACTTTTATTGATGGAAATAGAAGTTATACATATGTAAAGGATTCTGGATCACAACCTTAATTAGGTGATTCAGCCAATCAAAATACAGCTTGTTTTGGATAATTTGTATTACCATTCATTAACTATAGTTAGGCTCAAAAGTTTGATCTGTTTTTTTCATGGCTGTTATGTGAAAGAGCTATATGTTACCTCTGTGACATAACAGTTGTAAAATGACTTTACGATGGTAAAGAGCAGAATAGTTTTCTGTTTTTTATGGGTAATAATTCTTTGCATCCTTACTGCTTCATCTCTTGTCACTTCTGAACCCACCAAGATAAAACTGTGATGGTAGAAGCAGCTGTTATGTACATTTTCATTTATTGTATAAATATTAATATGTATGGTTACAACTTAAAAGGTCTTTCCTGCTTTCCATATGTATGCATAACTGCTGTTAGGGGAGACAGGAAACTTAGTGTACAGGTATATGTAAAAAACACACTCCCTAAAACTTGGTTATAGTTGAACTATATGGTCACTTTGGGATATGATTTCACAACAATTCCTACTCCTTCCATTTCTGAACTGTTGTCCGAAGTCTCCTCTTGTATATAATAGGTTGTCTTGGGTATGATAGGCTGTAAGGTTTTTAAAGATGTCTTATTGTATGTTTGTTAAGTACCAAGCAAACTTATAATGCTGTTCTCAGAGCATTCATTGAGTAATCTGCCATTCTTAATATTTAAATAGTTAAAAATTTTGTTGCTTAGAAGGCAAGATAAGTGTCAGTGTTACATACTTTGTAGAATCGGTTAAATTCTGGTAAACAAGAAGGTTAATATTTTAAACCTGAAATGTTAAACTCCTGATTGCCGCTGTGACAGGTGGAGATGCTGCAGAATAAACATTTCATCTTAAAATTAACAAATTCCCCTTCCCTCCATATCCCCCTATTTTTTTATATATATAATATGAACTCATGTATTTCTGTCTTAGACAGCGGGAAACAGCTCAAAGTGAACTGGGGTACTTCACAGATCTTTTAAATAATAAGTTAATTCTGAAGCCTAATGTTGCTTTAAGTGTTATTTTTCCAGTAACATAGGCACATAATTGTTTGGTTTGTTTATGAAATTATTGTGGTTGTGCGTACAAATGATTTACACTCTAAGATAAATAAGCAAAGGGCAGAAATAGCAGGTGTAAAAGTGTCTGATATTTTTCCCTCAGTGAGTAATATTGACTTCAGTAGTAACTTAACTAAGGACTTGAGTATGCAAAATTTTACTAACCGATATGATGCTACTTCTATTGGACTGCTCATGGTTATCTCCTCATCCTTAGGTTGTGTGCTGCACAGCACCTAGATCCTTTCCCTCCAGGTCAGGGGATTTGTGGGGAGTGAGGAATGATCATCATTTCCCTCCCCTCCAACAAACACTCAACCTACAACTAGGAGAGCTTGGGGAGGAAATGCAGTAAGAGTACTGGTATGCAGTGCAGTTGTGTGCTTCTACACAGACTGAGTGTGTTAGGAAACTCTTTGGGACAGGAGGAGGATGTGTCTGGGGAAACTACCTATCCATAAAAGAAGAACTTTGTCATATCAATGACTATGAAGGCTACAATGCTCTATTCTTACAGAAGCTGTGCCAAGTTCAGCTCCTTTTTTTGGCCATATGCACAGTCCACAAAAATATTTTATAAATATTTCACTATACAAATAATGTACTGAAGGCAATTATTCCCCAACTCAGAGCCCAATTCCCTTGTGTGTGTTGTTCCTAGTCTTCTTGCTAAATCAGGCCTTCTGCTTGTGCTAGCTAGCCATGCAGGTTTCATGTCTCCATATACAACTCCATATGCCCAGATTATGAAATTACAGTGCTTACATGAAAAGAATAAATATTAATGTGGTGACAAAGCACCACACCTAGTATCGGAGACATGTGTATATGGTGCTGACATTGGCGTTCATGTTCTGTGGCTCACGTTTTCAGTTCTCCACCCATAAGGAAGGGATCTAAAGTAGTTCAAGCATTTGTACAATTGAGCAACTGTTTCTCTGTTTTCAGATTTTTGTGTTTCAGCCGTTAACTCTCAATTTCTTGGGTGTGTATTTTTTTTTTTTAAATTGTGTTTTATTTAAATAACATGCTTGTTGGGAATTTTACACTTAAGTTACTAACGTGTGTTCATGGCTTGGACTCTAGTTTACGTATTTGTCTGGGAATTGGAGTAATGTAAGAGTGTGTGTGTGTGTATATATATCTATGCATTGAGGGGGTGGAGCTAGCTGTCAGGGAAAAGCAGGAGAACAGCCACACCTAAAGCATGCTCCTCTAGTTTATAGACAGATTTTTCAGATGGAAAGTTCATCCAAAGTTAATGCTGTTCCTTGATAAGGTGAGGAGGGTTAATATACCCTGTGGATCAGGGAATTCAGTGCCTGCACAGCCATAGAGCTAGCTGTGCTGCCTTTGGGTGGGAGAGGAGAGCTAGGACATTCAACAGATGGGTTGGCTTCCCCTTGGGATGTCCCAACGTCTATGAGTTGGAGTATAAATTCTCCATGGATCTACAAGCTTCATGCACGAGGGAAGATGCATTCTGGATTCCTGCTCTGAGAGAAGAATCCTCTCCTTCCTGAGGGGAGAATAACTCAGGTTATCTGTGGCATTAAACAATTGATATTTTTGGGAGCATGGATCCCAATGTGTAAATTAATATTATGGCTGCAAATGGCAGTAAATAACAAGAAGATTTGCTGGCACTTATATGTCTAAGTGATGAATCATTTAAGCAGCTAGAAATTAAGCTCTTGCCCAAGAAGAACACTCTAAGGATGCACTTTTTTTTTTTTTTTTTTTAAAGGGTGAACTGGATGTGCTTATGTTCTGTCCATCATGCCATCTGCAGTTAGAGAGAGCCCATCCTATGAGGGGGTTGCTACATGGAAATACAGTTTAAAAAGATCCTCCCAGGAGAAAATAATTGTGGTCAGATAGACTATTTGGCTGCTGTTATGCCCAATGTAGCATGAAGTAAAGCAACTAGTGAAATATGTTGCTAAAATTTCTTAGGGCTGGCTTGTTGCTAATTCTCTGTGTGGGAATCCCAGTTTTAAAGTTTTAGGCATTATGAGCACAATAACATCATTGTACTAAAGGAACTAGCCTTCAGAAAGGCTTTTTGGAGAGTTTGTGTTTGCGCATGCATGCAATTCCTTGTTATATCTAAACTTGTTTTAATCTTCCACTGAAAGATGTGAGAGCTGGGATTGCATATTTTTGTTTGCAATGTATCTGAAAGCAGTAATTCACTGAAATATAAGAAAACCAATCGCAGCCTAATTTTTGTGTGTGTGGTATGCATGTGTTAATGTTGGCTGCTTTTTAAAAAAATGGGAATCCAGTGTGCGAACGCTTCAAATTTGCTAACCATCTTCTTTTTGCTTAATGGTACAATAATACTTGATATTTCTTTAGCTCTTTCTATTCAAAGATATCCAAGCACTCTACAAACATGAATATATTTAAGTTTTATAATCATCCACTTAAAGTAGGGAAGTAATAGTATCTCCATTTTACACATGGAGGAAGTGGATGCAGAGAGAAGTTAAAGGGGCTTTCACGTGGTCAAGGTGTGAGCCAATTGCAAACCTGAGAATAATCCTAGGATTATAAGCGTGGAGATAGATGCCAGATTGCCATTGACTTTCAATTGGAGTTTTTTGTGTTTTTGAAAATTTCCCTGATGTTGTATATCGCAAATGTGGAGGAGGGGAGGGAATGGTGCTAACATTTTCAAAACAAGTCACATAGATGCTTTTGAAAATTTTAGCCTAACAAAATAAACCATATACTACTTTTCTTAAAATAGGGTTTCTGGTGTATTTAATTTTAAAATTAATAACACGGTGAGAAAAGGGTTGTGGAATTTATAGTACAGGGAAGATGGTGTTTTTTAGCATATTTTGACATGTATGTGAACCTTCTTGGTTCATGCTACTCTTAAATCTTTTAAACATTTATGTTCCAAAAACAAAACTCTGGTGCAAAGCTGTTTGAAATTGCTAAAGGGCAAATACGTTGTTGCCTATTGTATCATTTACAAAACCCAAGTACTGCAAAGCAGTAAGAGTGGTGGAGGTTAAAGGACTACACCTTTATACTGTTATGACTGTGTCCACACTAGGGGGTTGTACTGCTTTGACTATATAGGTTTAGAAACTGATCTAGTTAAAATAGTACAAAAACTGTGTGTAGGCAAGCCCTTCCTATGTATGTACAGAACCTAGCCCAATAGAACCTCTATGCACTACTGTAATGGGGAAAAAAGATACACGAATAGTTAAGGACATAATTCTTACACTGCCTACATAATAAACACAATGTTCTCAGGGACAGTTAAATGGAAAATATCAGTTAATATTTTGGCATAGTACTAACTGTTTCCTGAGAAGAAAGTTGAATATACATTTTAATAGGAAAAGTGTAAGTTGATGGACGGTAAAATTATGTTACTTATATTGTGGACTTGTATTTGAGGCTGATCACTATGTGTAATGTGCACTTACTGTAGATAACTCTGAAATAAAATGAAATACCATTTTTCATTACTAACGTCAAACACTACTCATCTGGAAAAAAATTGTGTATGTTATGAAATAAGTATTTCTTTATACTTGAAAACAATGTTTTTGTTGTCTGGGCAGTTTATCTTTATTACCTTGCTTCTATGTGCTTGGGACTTGTAAATGATGTGATAGGTGTGTATATATATTGTTGTATGCAGTGTTGTTGTAGCTGTGTTGGTCCCAGAATATAGAGAGACAAGGTGGGTGAGGAATATCTTTTATTGGACCAACGAGTCAGTTGGCAACCTTAATTGGCTTCTGAAATGATGTGTCCCCTCCACACACACACCCTCAGGTTTCATAAAAAACCTTCATAATCTTTTGTGTATGTAGCTAAAGGATGATAACATTAAAAACAAATTATAAATGGGACAAACAGTTCACCAGATTATTAAACGAAAGGAGTGAGAGGTGCTAATAGTGGCTACAGAGGAGACCTTCGTCCTTCAACGTTCAGTTGATAAGATAAGCTTAAATTCATAGGATATGTCTACGCTGCAATTAAAAACCCACGGCTGGCTCATGCCAGCTGATGCATGCTCATAGGGCTCATGTTAAGAGGAGGTTTCATTGCAGTGTAGACATTTGGGCTTGGGCTCTGGCAGCCTCCCACCTCGCAGTGTCCTAGAGCTCAGGCTCTAGCCTGCGCCCGAACATCTACACGGCAATTAAACAGCCCCATAGCATGAGCCAGCTGATACAGGCCAGCCATGGGTTTTTAATTGCATTGTAGACCATAGATTCCAAGGCTGGAAGGGACCGCTGTGATCATCTAGTCTGACCTCCTATATAATACAGGCCTTAAACTCCCCCAAAATAATTAGTAGAGCATATCTTTTAGAAAAACATACAATCTTGATTTTAAAAACTGTCAGTGATGGCGAATTCACCTCAGCGCTTGGTAAATTTGTTCCAATGGTTAATTAAAGTCACTGTTAAAAATGTGTGTGTCTTATTTCCAATCTGATTTTTTCTAGCTTTAACTTCCAGCCATTGGATCATGTTATGCCTTTCTCTGCTAGTTTGAAAACCCATTGTCAAATATTTACTCCCTGTGTAAATACTTATAGACTAAAATCAATTCCCCCTCCTTCCCTCCCTCCCCCCAAGCTCCTTGAGTCTGTCACTATAAGGCACGTTTTCTAATCATTTAATTATTTTCATGGCTGTTCTCTGAACCCTCTCCAATTTATCCACATCATTCTTGAATTGTGAACACCAGAACTGGACATAGTATTCTAGCAGTAGTCACACCATTACCAACTACAGGGGTAAAATAACCTCTCTACTTCTACTTGAGATTCACCTGTTTATGCATCCTTTTGGCCACAGCGTCCTGTTGGGAGGTCTTTACAAAGCCATTAGCCATGTATGCACAACAAAACCCTATCGATGCTGTGATAACCAGACCTTTAGCTGGTATAAGTTTGCCTATGCTGATAGACACCAATTGAGTATAGGGTCCTGAATGTTGGTTTAGAAAATATACTGAAAACAATAGCAAATAAAGCACCAAACCCAGGATTGGAACTCTGATCACTGTTTGATTCTACAGCCAGTGCCTGTTCTATTAGGCCACAGTGCTTCCTAGCCAAGTCACTCACCCTCTTGTTCCTTAGTTACCTCATTGGGTGGGGTGGGGAGGTGAGGGGGGAGCCTAATAATAGTGCTTTTTATTTATTTAGCATTTTATGTACATAGAACTTGCGGTACTCTACCAAAGTGTTATTAGTTGGTCTAAAAAAAGATTAAGTAATTTTGTGTGAGAGGCCCTGATCTAGGGCAGTGGCTCCCAACCTTTCCAGACTACTGTACCCCTTTCAGGTGTCTGATTTGACTTGCATACCTCAAGTTTCAACGTATTTAAATAACTACTTGCTCACAAAATCAGACATAAAAATACAAAAGTGTTGCAGCACACTATTACTGAAAAATTGCTTACTTTCTCATTTTTACCATATAATTATAAAATAAATCAATTGGAATATAAATATTGTACCTACATTTCAGTGTATAGTATATGAAGCAGTATAAACAAGTCATTGTCTACATGAAATTTTAGTTTGTACTGACTTTAATGCTTTTTATGTAGCCTGTTGTAAAACTAGGCAAATATCCTGATGAATTGGATGTATCCCCTGAAAGATCTCTGAATATCCCCAGGGGTACGTGTACCTCTGGTTGAGAACCACTGATCTAGGGGATAGGCTGTGGGGCTAATGCCTCTTAGATCAGGGCTATGTTCTCAGTTGCACCACAGATTTCCCATGTCGTCTTTTTTTTTTTCTCAAGTCACTTAAGGAAACTGACAACAGAGATTCCATCTGGAAAATGGCCCCGTGCTCCTTCTCTGTAGGCTGTGGGGAATGTATGTGGAGAAACCATTTTATTGGGTCCTGGAGGTAGCTCTTTTCACTTGTGAAAAGTAGCCCAAGCCCGTTCAGAGGGTAATCATAGTATTCTCTATCACCATATTCTTTTATTCTCCATCATGTACTTCAATTACATCAAATCATACCTTATTTTTAAATAATGGCACCCACTTTGAAAATTATTTCTTGCTACTGTTTTAGTGTTTGTGTTTAAAAGCGATTTATTGAATGTGGTAATTTTAAAAATAGGAGCATCCATTCTGCTTCAAGGTGATAGCTTCTTAAAATGTGCAAGAGAGACATTGTAAGTGCTCCCGTTTGCACATGTACAAAGATCACTTTTGCACTTTTTGTTGATCTTCAGGAATTTTTCTCTTATCTACAGAATGTAAGTTAAGGGTTGGGAAATTCTCCCTGTGTTTGTTGCTTTAGTGTTGTTCATTTTTATTGATGTATTACATGTTCAGTTGCCTACAGCGTTAAACACAGATGCTTTATTTTTTACCATTGACCCTTTCTTATTCTTCTCAGAAAGCCAATGGTGGTGATACAACTAAAAATTTGTCTTAAGTTCCTCCTTCCAGTTCTCCACTTTTCATTTATCTGGGTTTGATTTTGTTCATTCTTATTTCTCTTTGCTATTTCTGTATGATTAATTTTTGCTTAATAACACAACTAAGCTGTTTCTTAGAAGGATGGTTAAATATGAGAAGCATAGAAAGGATTGTAGCTATGGTCTGCAACCCCCCCCCCCCACCCCCGGTGGTCTGATTAAAAAGACACTGACTTTATTTTTATTTTTTTGCCTTAATTTTTGCCAGTGCGAGCTGTTGTTCTTATTATTTGCATTGGCATAACCCTCGGAAGCCTCAATCAGTATTGGGGTTCCATAGTACTAGATGATGTACAGATATGTGTAAGAAATGGGAGAGTCGGTCTTAAAAACCTGTAGAATCATACTTTCCTACTAAATGTGATATATTTAAATGATAACCGAGGCCAAACAAGGTCTTAGGAGATGATTATGTATTTTTTTCCAGTAAATATAATTTCTGCCAAGCAATTAACTGGATATGGACGCTTCAACCATTTGTTCCCATCATCCAACTATCAACATATGAAGATGCACAAGAGGATTCTGGGGCACTTATCATCTGTATATTGTGTAGCATTTGACCGCAGTGGGAGACGAATTTTCACAGTGAGTTTAAAAATTGTAATATCTTGGATCACTGAATGTTTGTTTTTAATATTTTTTTCTCTTGATGCCCTAAACAGCTCTTCCTGGCTTACAAAGAATGAACATGTCATCCAGGAAGAAATAAAAACAAAGGTTATGAAAGCCTTAGAAATTCAGCTCTTTCTGCACTACCTCTCCCAGAATTTCCACCTTCCCAAGTGCAGAGTCTGTGTAGTATTCTTGTTTTTTCTTTGTAGTTTTTAGAACAGCTCACCGCATCAGTGGACAGGCAACTGAAACTATTAGTCAACTATCCACTTCCCCACATAGAACTATAGGAGAGTTGTTTACTGCTCAAAGCTCTGTGGCTTGTATCAGTAAATATGTGTTACGTTTATAAGCTTTCTTGCTCAGTGGTGCCAGATTCCTGTGATATTCTGGGGTTTGGAAATACTTCAGATGCGTCTTACTTGAGTGAGTCTGGTTTGTTTTTAAACCGTCCACAGAAGTCCCTCACTAGCCTG
The DNA here is from genome assembly GCF_011386835.1 of Chrysemys picta bellii. Taxonomy (NCBI): domain Eukaryota; kingdom Metazoa; phylum Chordata; order Testudines; family Emydidae; genus Chrysemys; species Chrysemys picta. The sequence goes on from NC_088799.1 coordinate 77,465,077, forward strand.
CATTTTGCTAAGCTACACGCTTTGAAAAACTGGCAGTCTTTCCCTTATCTCTTATTAAAAACTAGATAGCAGATGCTGTAGTGAGGTCTCTTATTACTAAAGTTTCATTATTAAGATTATCTACTTCTTAAAAAATAAAAACTACTCATACATTTATTAGCATAGTATGATGTATAAAAAATAAAACTAAACTGCAGCTGTCAAAATAAGTGAACAAAATATATTTTGTGATGTTATTCCTTGCCTTTTATTGTGTGTATTCACTTACTAATCCACAAGAGTTGCTAATTCAGTTTATCTTGCAGTTGTAAATCTGAATTTGTGAGGTTTTTATTGTACTTCCATGTTCAAAGGCAGCTTTTTTCCCCACCATAGAAAAAACATATATGTTATCAATACAAACCCTTCTGTTTTTATTTTAATCTTCTTTCTCTTTTATGCCTGTATTCCCAGCAACAATTACATGCAGTCATGTAACACATTTATCTCTGAAATTTTATTCACTTAAGTGGAATTAAATGTAAATCCCCATTACACTTCACATTATATTCAATTGTGCTAGCATATTGGGTTACACTTTTAAAAATGTACTGGCAAGATTCTCTCCTGTGCTGAGCTGAGCTTTGGGGAGGCAGAGCCAACCTAGATCCAAAACAGTAATGCCCAGCAGAGAATTCCCCTGTACCAGGGGACTTTTCTGATGGGTATTACATCTAGATCAGGGGTCGGCAACGTTTGGCACGCGGCTCGCCAGGGTAAGCACCCTGGCGGGCCGGGCCAGTTTTATTTACCTGCCGACGCGGCAGGTTCGGCCAATCGCGGCCCCCACTGGCCGCGGTTCGCTGTCCCGGGCCAATGGGGGCGGCGAGAAGCCGCGACCAGCACATCGCTCGCCCGCACCACTTCTCGCCGCCCCCATTGGCCCGGGACAGCGAACCGCGGCCAGTGGAGGCCGCGATTGGCCGAACCTGCCGCGTCGGCAGGTAAATAAAACTGGCCCGGCCTGCCAGGGTGCTTACCCTGGCGTGCCGAACGTTGCCGACTCCTGGTCTAGATTATGCTATCTGAGTGGTTTATAGGGCCATAAACTCTGTTGAGCCCTAAGTGTTTGGTTGTGTTACAGTTTCTATTACAGGGTGTTTTTACACTAAAAAAAAAAATCAAATCTTGTAGTCAGTATAATATGTAACGGTATTTGTTTAATCTGGGTAAAAAGGTGTTTAACAAATTCAGTTTACCTGGGATTCACTGTACTTGCATGTCAGAAGGATGAAAAAGAAGAGAAATCCTATTCACACTACCTTAATGACCAAATTCAGTCCTGATGAGCAGCTTTTTCTCCATTAGCTTTCATGGAACTACACCTGCTTATGCTAAGACTGCATTTGAGCCATTATTTTGAAGTGTGTATGTGTAAAATGTGTCATATGGGGTGATGTGGTTTGGATAAAGGCGTCATTGGCATGAAATTGGGATGGCTATGTCATTCCTGGATGGTGAGGCCATGAGCATGTTGTGTTGTCATAAAACCTTTTGTAGCACATAACACTAACCTATATTAATCTCTTTGAAAGAGATTTTAAAACATCATGTTGTAGCATGGTTTTTTTGTATCATTGCATCTCTAAATCCTGGTGCCTCAGTTATTACTAGTCCAATTATACTCAATTCAGGGAGAGCCAGAGAACCATTTTAAAACCAACCAAACAAAAACCACCTCCCAACCTTAAATGCTTTTCTGTATATTAAAATGTCATGATTTTAAAGTCCACAACTTCTATCAGAACTAGAAGTGGGTGCTGGAATATCCTCTTTGACATGTTTGAAGCTCTTTTTCTACTGTTTGGAGGTGTGTGCAATATTGTTGGTCCTGTTTACAGAAGAGCTGAATGACCGTCGCTCCAGCTAGTCAGTGTAAACTGTAGGTGTTCCATGACATTGTTGTGTATCGAAAAACTATCAGAGGCTCAGGGCTGAGTCTTATCCCAAGACCTTGGTTGGTGTAATTTGGTTGGAGAAATTCCACATTTGAAGTTTCATTTAAAAATATTGAAGGTGTAAGAAACAGCTCAAAGGTTGGAATGTTAGAATAATAAATCCTGGTAGGGATGGATTATTGATCAGAGATCCCCTTAGACAAATGTATTTATTACGTAGCTCTGAAACTTCATGTGGGTCTTTAGTCTATCAGATATGGATCATTTCCACAAATGTGATGTGTATATGATTTTATTATATAGAATAAAATGAGTTGAAAATATGTGGTAGGTTCCTATATGTACCTCAGTTATTGCTGACCTGATCATATTGCAGAAGGTAATATTAACATTAGTAGTCTTCCCTTCGTGTTCCATGTTCAGATATTTTTGTCACTTTAAGAAATATTTAAAGTCCTGATCCTGCAAAGGCATCCACGAGCTTAGACTCGTATGTTCGTTGGAGCCCTCTTGTAGTCATTTCTTGCAGTCATGGCCCAGCGACTGTTGTGTTTTGTTTTGGATTCTCATCTGTCTAAAATATATGGAAATGTCTTTGCCTAATCTTTGTGTTTGTGTAATATTAGGGCTCAGATGATTGTTTGGTGAAAATTTGGGCTACAGATGATGGTCGTCTGCTCTCAACGTTGCGAGGACACTCAGCTGAAATTTCTGACATGGCTGTTAACTATGAAAACACATTGCTGGCTGCAGGCAGCTGTGATAAGGTAGTCAGAGTATGGTGTCTTCGAACCTGTGCACCAGTTGCAGTGCTGCAGGGCCATTCAGCTTCCATTACGTCCATACAGGTAAGGGATAACACTTGCTCCAAATTCCCAAGTGTCTTTTAAAATGGTGGGGAAGGATGTGGAGTAACAATGGGAAGCAGACCTTTCACATCTAAGTCGGCAGTTCAGATCTGCCTCAGCTTGACAGTGACCTAAAGTTGTTGCCATGTAACCACTTTTCTGTGACTTGTGTAAAATCCATTGATTGGAGTAGTGCCTAGTGATCAGGAATCTAAAGGCTGTCATCACAACTGTCACCCTTTCGGCAGTCTGCACAGAGGGCTGTGACTGAATGGACGCTTTACTTTTTCAAAAAATATCTGTTTGCTAAAAGCTTTTTATTGCAGATCACTTGCATTTGATTTGCATATATCTTAATCTGAACTTCAGGAAGCTGTGCTGGAAACTGTGGCATATGTAGACAGAGGGCAGTATAACTGCAATGGTGTGGCACATGCAAGTGTGAATAAGGGGCAAAACTGAAATAGCATGGTCACTGTGTGTAAACTGCTCTAGTAGTACTTACGCTGTTACATCCTCCGTTACGTTACCAGCAGTTCCATTCTATAGTGGCAGTGTAGTCTGTAATAGCCGATGAAATCATGTTACATTGTTGTAGTTGGCACCATGTTTAAACCAAGTTCAAACACAGTTCCCTAATATGGGAGGAGGCACAGTGCAGACTGAGCCTTATGCTACTGGGTTATAAATGGAAACAACTAATTTACACTGATACAATTTCATGTAGGTGGATGTTGAAAGGAGCACATCCATATGAACACATAATTTGAAAACTAGAATTCATTCAGGAGTTTATTCAGTAACTGTTGGATGAATCAGTACTCTGTGTCCAAGGAAAGTCAGTTTTACTTCCGAGTTAATGGTTTTCATTTAAAATATTTGACTTTTTTCGCCATGTTATAATGAATCATAAAATGTGTAGCTTCTTTGGAGGTTTATATACATGTACAGAATGCAAAAACTGGTTGTAATAGCTTTCTGTGACATTCTTATACAAGTTTACAATTTCTGTAAAGAAAGTATGCTGTTTTAAATTCGTTTTAATGTTTATAAGCAGAGCTTAAGCAATTTACGAGATACTTAGTTGCAAGAGCATTAAACTTCTTATCCAGACTGTGTCACCAAAGACAAACCTGTGGCCACAGGGTGACACCCTGGTGAAAAGTACCATTCCCCTTTTCCCCTCCCCCAAAAAAACAAAACAAAAAACCAACCTCCTGGGAAGTGGGAGAGTGATAAAATTCCTGCCAGGGTGCTATCCTGGATCATACTGGATCCAGTGTCCAGTTTTCTATCAGTCTCTGCTAATGTGTGTCAGATAAAACTCAGCTGCTGGAAAAGAGGAGCATTCTCTCACCTTGTCCTGTAAGAAAGGAAGGTCTAGGCTACTCACCTTCTCCCAGCCTCCTAGCTTCTGCATGGCAGAGTGATTGCCTTCGCTACTCAAAACATACACATGCTCCACTTCCTTTGTTTGATTTTTATGAAAGCTTAGATTCTGTGTGTTAGTCTTTTTATACACTCAGAGAAAGTTCATACTGTCAGTGGTAAGTAGATTCTTTTCATAAGAAATCTGTATTTAAGAGGGCAGGGAAGTCAGCTGATTTAACTGCCATAACTGTATTTTTAGTTTTCTCCAGCAAGAAAAGGAATAACCCGATACCTCACTTCTACTGGTGCTGATGGAGCAATCTGTTTCTGGCAGTGGCATGCCAATACAATTAAATTTAAGTAAGCTCATTTTGGTGTTTATAATCATTCAGTTAAAGAAGCAATTTATTTTAACTTATTTTAGAAAGTGTTGAAGCGTGTGGAACCAGAGAGGGGGCAGTGAGATGTGTGTAGAGAAAAGGTGTGCGTTCTTTTTGGGGTAGATCAATGAAAAAAGAGCAGTTTCCCTTGCCGTTTATTCCTTTGCCTGGTTGGCATGATGCTTTCAATGAAGAACTCAATCTGCAAGTGGGTCCTTGATGCCATTCCCCAGTGCCTGATTGCCATACTGGTCTATGGGACAGTGTGGAGTCTGAGAAGCGGCGTGGGTGGGTAGCCATATAAGCCTTTGCAGCTATCTTAGCGGGTGTGCTTTCTCCTCGTGTGCTGTGACTTCCACAGGGCTGCAAAGGATTGGTCCCTGAGTTCTTTGCTCTGTGCTTTGCAAGCAATAGTTGTGGGATGTTTTCCTCACTTTTAGGCCCAAGGCCTGTATGTTTAGGCCCAAATTCTTCTCTAAAATGTGCAGGAATGCAAATTCCATTAACTTTAATTGGAGATGTACACCTCTTTAGACAGAATTTCATCCCTAAAAAGTGTGGGTTTGATGACATGCTACAGGCTGGTGGCTTGTCAGTTTCTATTTTAAGTGTTTGGCTTGTTGAATATAAACAAAGAAATTTTAAAAAGTTAAAAGATCTTTTTAACTCTCAAAAGTAGAGAGCATGAGTTACTTTTTTATTAAACTGATTTTAAGGGTATCTAGCTGATGGCAAACTTCAGGTTACAAATTCTGTAATAAAAGAACTTAAAATGGAAACACTGACCTTAATTTTAACCACGGAGTTACTCTGATACTGCTCGTCTTGGGGGACATGAAGATAAGGTCATAAAATTAAAATTGGCATGTTATTTTCTTGCATTAAGGGATCGCCCTGTGAAATTTGCTGAGAGATCCAGGCCTGGGGTTCAGATATCTTGTTCATCTTTCAGCTCCGGTATGTATAGAAGTCAAGAAATAGCAGTTCAATTTTACTTTTTGTGTGTGTGTATATGTATATATGTGTGTGTGTATGTATAGCTTTAAAACAATCTCTGGTCCTCTGTAGCTACTGAAAAATAATGAAGACAATATATCTGGGAATATATTGATATTCTATAGAAGAAAGTTTGCTAATGATTTGAGATTTTTTGGGGGAAACAAAGTGATTTAAATTAAATATTCAGTGGCAATTTGTACATTTAAATTGGCTAATTCTTCAGTAGGAAAGATGATTACATTAATTTTGCCCTCATGTGGAAAGTGAGGAAATCTATAATTGGGAAGCATTAATTTTTGATATGGTCAAATCAAAGTCCATATTTAGAAATCCCTCCTATTGACTTCAGAGGGAATTTTGCTTCAGCATGGTGGCTGGTAGAAAAGAAGCTCCATATCCTTTTAAATTTATCTTAATATTAAACTCTTTATTGCAGTATAATGTAAAGGAATTACTGTTTAAATCCTGTCGGTGACATTGGTACTGTTATAAAACTCTGAGTCAAACTCTAACTCATTCCTGGATTAGGGTCCAGGGTTTTCTAATTTTTATTTTATATAAGATCTGTTTCCAAACTGGGAAGTCATGTTGTTCTCAGCCTGTATTTCCTGCCACTGTTGTGTTCATGGCTTTGTCCAACATTTTGTGGTTCAAAAGAAAATATATTTTTTTTACCTTCCTTTCCCTTTTTAAAATCTTTATATTTTAAAGAGCATTCTATGAACTTAAAATTGGATAGAAAACAATTTGATATTGAAAAGATCGTGTGTTCCCTATAATAGATATCATAGGCAGAGCGGGGAGAACTGCCTACTATTATGGTAGTCTGACACTTCCCATTATAAAATCCTATTTTATTTTTCTGTTGCTTATAACTTTGCTAAACTTTAAATTTTCTGTCCTTAGGTGTTTTTAAATTTCAGCCAACATAGTTAATCTGTTTCTGAGAATGAGACTGGGGGAAAATACAGTATTTTGCCCGTGTAAAAAAAATTCTGGTGACTTTTTTGTTGAAAAGCTCTTTCATGGCCCTCTATACTTTGGAGCGCAGACTTGAAATTTAGCAGGGGTGTGGCCTCTGTGTCAGAGCTGTTCCTTTTGCTATCCCTGTGAAAATCTGCCCAAATTGGGCCAAATCTGGGGGGGAGGGGGGGGGGAAGTATATGATTTAATTACTTAGACTGTGTCATCATGCAGATGCTCAAGGTGCTGAATTAAAGTTGTATAGGCCTCCTTAATTTGGGCATTTCCTAACTTTTGGGTCCTTGACTTTGCATCCTGAATAATGTTCTTTTGACATTTTTTGTGTGTAATAGTTTGTCATGTAACACAGATGATATTGTAGATTATAAGTAACAAAACTAATCCCAAAGTGTCAGGGACTTGGTTCAATAACACGTCCGTCACAGGGCCATTTTTTGTGGTAATGTATATTTTCGTGTCACGCTGTGTCTTTCAAGATATATAGTCTGTTTCCCTGTTTTGATCCAGCCTTGTAGCCTGCAAGAGAGAAGATATCTTATTGTAGTACTTATCTACAGAGTGAAACAAAATCATTTACCTGTAATTACCTTTATCTGAAATTGCTTGCCTGTTTCAGGTCCACACTAACCTTGCCATTTCCCCCCATGAAAGTTAGGATTTCAGAAATCACTAGAGCACTTTCACTACCACAAGTCAGGCATCCCGTACTGAATAATGACTCTGTGTGACACTGTCATCGGAGAACAATCATTACAGGAAAATAGTTTATGCTGTCAGGCCCTGATTCAGCAAGCATGTGAAGACACTTCAATAAGAATTTGCTTAAGTCCTAAGTGTTTTACTGAATTTGGGCCCAGAGATTTGCAAACCATTCTTTGCTTTTTATTTCTGTGTATTGGTCTGGCTGATAGAACTGCGGTAGACTTGCTGTAACTGAATGCTGTATTTTGAAATGTTATCCTTGTTTGTTCAGTAACAGGTCCAGTAATTTCAACCCTTCTTTAGCAGTAAGGAGATACGTTGAAGTGTAAATGGTCTCAGAAGGTGCAGATTAGGGAAACATTTAAACCAAAATTAAATGTTTATGAACAAGTTTAATTCCACTGAAAATCCTCAATTTAAAACTGTGAATTATGCTCCTCTAGCAGTAACACCATGCTCACAAAGTTTTTAGTTCCTTTAGTGGCTTTTCTTCTCACAGTAAATACTGTCTTTCTCAGGTGGCATGTTCATTGCAACAGGTAGCACTGACCATGTGATAAGAATATATTATTTGGGCTTGGAATCGCCAGAGAAAATTGCTGAGTTAGAGTCCCATACGGTAAGAGCTGAAAGAGAAATTAAATCTCTTTCCATTTTTAACTCACCCTGGGTATTTAGGTTTGGTCTTGTAAATCCTGTTGGACTAATTTTCTGTCTGTCTTTGGTGATGGGGGGCCGTTTAAGTACCTTAGAATCTGAGCACATGACAATCTTTAATATATTTATCTTTATAACAAACTTATGAGGTAGGGAAGTGCTATTGAACAAACACCTGCCAGGGATGATAATATTTAGTCCTGCCGGGGACTGGATTAGAAGATCTCTCAAGGTCTGTTCCAGTCCTGTGATTCTGTTCTATGATTCTATTATTCCCATCTTACAGATGGGGAACTGAGGCACAGAAAGGCAAAGTGACCTGCCCAAGGTCACACGGGAGGTCAGTGGTGAAGCAGAAAACCAAAACTGGACCCCCGTACTCTAGTGCCTCAACTACCTGAGTACACCCTCACCCCTTCATTTTATTTTTAAGTATCTGAAATAATATTGATATAGATCAGAAATGCCTGTAATGAGAGAGAACAAGTGTTCTGGTTTTAGGGTGTGAAATCCAACAGAGCATACAAGTGTGGTTTCATTTTGAAAGAAAAAGGTTAACGAGAATCCTTTTTTATTTCATGTTTTAACAAACAGCATTTTTTGAAAAATGTTTTAAATATCAATCTGTCTTTAACAAAGTTATGAGTCTCAGTGGCTTTTGTTATAACTAATGAATTTCGATGAAGGCGGATAGAAAAAAATGGAAATTGCTAAACCTAGCATTAGAACATTTCTTAATACCCGTTTGATATTGAGCCCTGGCAGTGCGCTTAGTGGTTGGACAGCGCATGTTAACATCACATGTTCTCTATATGGTTACTGCTGGCTGCTTTATAGCCCCAACCTTGCTCCTCCTAACTTTACAAACTGCTGTCAGCATGTTCCTGAAAGTATGAAACATCAGGGACGTGTTCAGGATAAATCATTATTATTTTTCTTTTAATTATAGTCATTCAGTCAGGGAACAGAATCAAAACCATATAATTAAAATAAGCAGTCAGGAATAGTGACTAAGAAAGGCACATGGCCAACATATTATGTGAGCAATCCATAAGCTGACACTTGTTTGCATGAAATAGTAATCAAAAATATGAATAGTGAACAAATTTGTAATAATGTGTCTATATCTGAACAATTCAAAAATGGGAATATGGTTGAAATTTGAGGAATAAATTGATCTCAGATCCTGAAATAATCGGTCCAAAAACACCAGCAACTATTATGGTTTTGAACTAAAATAGTCTTCCCCAACCTCCTTGGGAATTGGCACTCACTGGGCCTCAGTAGCTGAGAAAGGCTCTGGTCCTAGTAATTCCCCAGTTATTGTGAGTTCATAAAATATACAGGCTCCCAGCCTTGATTCCACCTCATGCTCATGGCAGTTTAGCTATATCAACACATCTGGGAGTGTGTGCTGTGACAAATATGCATCTTTTGCAGCATGCCCCCTCACAAGAACAGGTGGGAGTTTAGTAGCGAGATTATGATTTCCTAAGCCAGTTTTCTTCCCAGGCTGCTCCAAGGGCAGTACAATAACTAACTACTACTTACTAATGGTATAGATCATAATGTCTAGTAATGTTTGTTTCTGGAAATTTAACTCCAAATATTTTTACTTCTGTATTCTGAAGTTCTATAAGATCCAATTTGACTAGTTTAAAAAAACTAAAAAGAATTCCAGACTTACAAAATGCTTTCTGCTCTGTTTGTTTGTTTTTAGGACAAAGTAGTTGCAGTTCAGTTCTGTAACAATGGTGACAGGTAAGCATGTATTCTGGGCTTTTTCCAGTAGGACATGTTGTTGTTGTATTTAATTTTCCAAACAACTTTTTGAGAAAGTCTTTTGTTTTATAACAGTAGTCACACTTTACACAGGGTCCTCTCATTTTAATTGACTTGTCCAAGGTTATGTAGCGAGCCAGTGGCAGAGCTGAGTCTGGATTCCATGTCTCCTGGTGTAACCACTACTTCTGGGGAATTCTGTGCCAAAAAATTATGCACACAATATTTTAAAATGCTACATATTTTGTCATAACTCAATATAGTCATGCCAGTTTGTTATTTTGGTAATTTATTTCAAAATACCTGTCAGCAAGTATGTCTGCAAGAAAAAAGATTCCCCCAGGGTAGAGAGATAAAGAAATCTCTACGACTGCCCAAGTCCCGTTTCTCTGTTATTCTTTTGTCAGGTGCCTCTGTCTGGGTGTGTCATGTACCAGTGGGGCACATCTTGGGGCGGAAAACTCTGTGCCTCCAGTCATTTAGTCAATTCTCATTTTTTCACCCTGCTGTCATAGGGTTACTATATTTCAAGTTCCCAAATAAAGGAAGCTGCCTGGGGGATATGTTTGAGGGATGCTGGAGGGGTCTGTACTGGGAGAGGGTATTTGGGAGGTGCTGGGGGGGAATGCGTGGGGCTCCCCAGACCAGAAGCTTGCACGTGCACCCGCCCCCACCCCAAGCTCAGTTGCAGGCTCCGCTCTACACAGCTTCGTTACTGTCCTGCCAGGGGAAATGGTGCAGCCCTGCCCTTCCTCACCCTTTGCCAGAGCTGGGTCTCTGAGGCCCACTCCTGTCCCCTGGCAGATGAGGATCAAGCCCGGCAGCCAGAGCGTGCAGAGCCACAGGGCTCCATTCCTGCTAGGCCAGGTGCTCCACTCACTGCAAGCTGGGGAGCCTGGCTCTGCTGGGTCCAGTGACCCCTATTAGTGGCCAGCAGTTATGCATCACCAATTCTATGGGGAAAAATGAAATTCTATGGAGAACATTATTTCTGCACAAATTCTGCATTGCGCGGTGGCACAGAATTCCCTCAGGAGTAAACCACTAAAAATAGTAAGTTTTTTTTTTTTTTTTAATGGTTTAGTAAAAACAAATCAGGTGCTCAGTTCCGTATCCTTATTTCTGTTTAGTAGACTTGTACTCCGCAAGTAGCGTTATTGAGTACAGTGGGATTACATAAGACAATAAGAATAGGCATGCCAGGTCAGAACAACAGTCCATCTAGTGCAGTATCCTGTCTTCCGACAGTGGCTGGTTCCAGATGCTTCAGAAGGAATGAACGGAACTGGGCAATTATCAAATGATCCATCCCCTGTCATCCAGTTCCAGCTTTTGGCCGTCTGAAGTTTAGGGATACCCAGAAGAAGGAATTGTGTCCCTGACTATCTTGGCTAATAGACATTAATGGACCTATCCTTCATGAACTTCTCCATTTTTTTTTTTTTTATAAAAACCCAGTTCAACTTTTGGCCTTCACCACATCCCCTGGCAAATAATTCCACAGCTTGACTGTGCATTGTGTAAAGAAATATTTCCTTATGTTTGTTTTAAACTTGCTGCCTGTTAATTTCATTGGGTGATGCCTGGTTCTTGTATTTTGTGAAGGGGTAAATAACACTTCCCTGTTCACTTTCTCCACATCATGCATGATTTTATAAATCTCTATCACATCCCCTCCACCCTCCTGAGTCATCTCTTTTCTAAGATGAACATCATACTCATGGAATGTGGTACTATTCCACACGACTAAGGGTATTGGAATCTGGCCCTAAATGAAAGATTAACAAAAACGGTAGAATTATCATGGAGACACAGGTTACACAGCAAGTAAACTTGACGTTATACTTTAGAGGGCTGTGCTGCTGCAAAGTGCTTAGCACCCTCAGTCTTCGTTGAGTTTAACAGGAATTGAGGGTTCTAAGCATCTCATGGGAGGTGCTCCATGCCTTGTAGGATTAGGTTCACATTGAGTGACATGTCTGTATTTTTGTAATTCTAGTAGGACCAACTGTGCCAGTAAGCCTAGGTTTCTGTATATCTCCTAACATTAATAACTTTTCAGTTGGAAATTGCATCAGGTTAAAACATTTCATTTAGATTGTCAGCTCTGTGGCTTTAGTCACATTAGAGCAAGTTTTTAAAAATATGCAAGTTCTGGGGGTTTTGTTTGCTTCAGTGCAGACTAATACCCTCTGGGGGTGAGAGACATGTCAGATTTTTTTAGAAGGTAAATCATCAAAAACACAAATTAAGCTCAAGCATGTAAGTACAACTACTTCGTTTCATCAAACCTATGTATTTATTAACATACTTTCTTTTAATGATTACTGTAATATACAAACAAAAAGTATATCTAGGTTTAAAGAACGGACCTACTTCAACGATTTTTGATAAGGGGTGCGAGAACATATTTTGAGAACCAAAGGGGTGCAGGCTGCAGTAAAGGTTAAGAATCACTGCCTTAGAGCAATGATGTTTCTTACAGAAAGCAGGGTCAGTGCTTCCTGGAACTCCAGAGAGCACAAGGAGAGTGGTTACTGTACCACCCTTGCAACAGTCAGCCAGCTTTGATGGCTATTTCAGAAGAGGTGAGGCCATGACCACAGCCCCTATTTGGAAAAGCTACCACTGGAGTAGTGCTTTGTTAATGTAGTTCTTGAATTCAGATGAGCTGTATTTTTCCTCATTTCCTACATTGAGACACCAAAGAGGAGGCTACTTGTGTCCTCTTCCCCCACTATTCATTGCACAATCCTCCCTTTGCATTTAGGCACAATGCAAAATTCTTTGATTTCAAAAGAAATGTGCTTGGATCAACATCCTAGTGATGCAATCAACAGTGCAGCTGGCCAAAAGAACCCATGAACCCAGTGTGATACTGAATGAAAAGGCAGTTTTATTTCCCCCTTTTTCCCTTTGTTGTTTGTTTTTTAAAGATGGTGTGGGAAGGCAATTAATTTAGACTCTAATTTTTTGTTAATTTAGCATTTCATATTTAACAAAAGCAAGGAAATTAATAACTAAGGCTCCCTTTTTGTCCTGACCCCATCATGTACTGATTTCACTTCTGTAAGAGAGGTATTGGGATTAAGAGGGCTATTTTATTTTTGTATCTGATTTAATAGAAAAATATGCCCCCATTGCATAGGCTTCTTGGGGGCATTTCCATTAGTGGTTGGTTTTTTTATTTTTTTTAAGCAAATAGTTGGCATATTTTAAAACGCTTTCCAAAGGGATAAAAGTGCTGATATGCTACTGCAAGACAAGAACAGCAACCGCTACTAACTGACCTAATTCCTTGACGTCTGACTTCTTCTGTCAGGCCTATCTTGGGCAATGGCTTGAGTAAGCAAATAGTCCTTTCCCATGCCTTGAAGTTCAGCAAAACAGAGTTCTGAAAATCATGCAAGAGAAGCACGTTTTTAGTTACAAACATGCTGCCTCCCGTCCCCATATATTTAGATGTACGTGCTGTTCAATGAAGCACCTTAGCTGATCTCAACTTTTGGGAGGTTCTGTAGGGAGAGAGGTACTGTGTAGGGATAGCCAGGAAACTCCCCGTCCTCCATGTTTTTGGCTCTGGGATTTGTATTGGTTTGTATGTAAAGGACAAAGCAGAGGACCACTCTTCAAGAGGAGTGGGAGATGCAGTTTATCTTCATGTACAAATGTCAGATTACATCTGTTTATAAAATAGATAATTCATTTAAAACAAAAGCATATTTCATCCCTCCCATTTCAGATATATTGAAACTTACCTAAAAGCAGCTCTCAGTTAATTGTTCTCCTTGTAATCAGCAGCAGAGAGCACTACAGTCCAATTTTTTCCACAAGAATACAGATGCTCCATTTATTGCTTAGTATTCTCTCCACATTTTTTTGGTCGTTTATGTACACTTTTTTCCCCAAGTGTCATTGAGTGGAGGAACTATATTAATAGAGTTTAATATTGTGTAGCAGTCTTAATATTTCCCAAACTGAAATACCTCTTGTGTGTCTGGCATGAATTATTATGAATGCCGGTACAGATTTTTAGTAAGAATATTGCCCTGTGTACTCTATTGTGGATCCATATTAGATAAGTAAAGTAGTTAATGTACATATGCAGCATCTGCTCTCTAAACCCCCAGCCTTCTACTGGCTCCACTTTTGCAGGACCAGGATTTAAAACCTTAATATCTTAATGTAAGAGGGTCCGGACTCACCCCTGCGGCACCTCCTGCTGGTCATCCAGGGAATTAGCTCACCAGCCTCTGGAGCGCTTTTCCTCTTCTCTGGCCCCCGTGTCCCTCCCAGGACCCCGGTGCCCCTTGCTCTGGGTGCTGCCCCCTGGCAATAACCATACATATGCTAGGTCTCCCCTCCCAGGGGAACCTCCACCCACTAACCCCACCTCACCTCAGGATAAGGCCACTGCCAGTCACCAGCTAGCCCCCACTCTCTGGGGCAGACTGCAGTATAGGCCACTCATCATCAGCAAGGAGGGTTTGGACCTGCTGCCTTGGCCTAGCCCTGGGTTGCCCTCTGCAACCCCAAGTACCCCTTGACCTATTACCAGGCCACAGCCTGAGGCTATCCAGGCTGGAGCTCCTCAGCCTTTCCCCAGCCCTGCTCCACTCAGGTACCCTGTCTAGTTCCCTGTAGCCAGGCCCTTCTCTCTCTGAAGGCAGAGAAAGTTCCTGGCTCCCAGCCTTCTTATACAGGCCAGCTGGGGCCTGATTGGGGCATGGCCCAGCTGTGGCTACTTCCCCAATCAGCCCAGTAGCTTTTCCCTTTGCCCCAGCCCTCTGACAGGGCTGTTTTAAACCCCTCAGGCAGGAGCGGGTTAACCACCCCGCTACACTTAGCTATCATTCCTTTGGTATGTTTTATTCACATTTGTTTGCTGTCCTCTGACAATGTTGCTGGCACTCTGCAGAAAACTAATATATACGCTGTCCCTACTTGCAAGACCTTTTGATCTAGAAGATAAACACTGGAGGAGAGTTAGAGAATAAAACCAAAAGGCCCATGGTAGAATTTTCAAAAGTTCCTAAGTCCAGCTCTGCCCTACAGATCTTTGCTGGCAAGGCTCTGTCGGTCAGGGGTGTGAAGAGGTGTGATTTCTGACCAACGTGGCTGTGCCAATCAAAAGCTCCTACTGTAGTTTATACTGGCAGAACTGTGCCCTTTTTGCCAATATAAACTATGTAGACCATAGGAGTGCTTTGCCTGTGTAGTGAGCTGGTATAGTTATACCAGCAAAGTGCTCCTAATACAGATCTGGCTTAAGTGATGTAGGTGTAAAAGTCTCCTCGAAAGTCCTAAGTCACTTAGACACTTGAAAGTTCCCCACTCAGCCTATTATATTGCTGCTTTTAATATAAAATCCACAACCCCCTGTTTAGATTGTAGAAGTAATGAAAAGTCCTTGAAAGAAAATAAAGTCAAAGTAAAGGAAGAACCTAGCATAAGTGTATTGATAGGTAGTTTTTTCCCTTCTTTCTCCGTTACAGTAAGAATTAAACTTTAAAAAAAAAGAA
This sequence comes from Chrysemys picta bellii, assembly GCF_011386835.1. NCBI lineage: Eukaryota > Metazoa > Chordata > Testudines > Emydidae > Chrysemys > Chrysemys picta. Next base: position 77,480,259 of record NC_088799.1, read on the forward strand.
ACTATCACTTATTAAAATAAATTTGGGTGCGCTTGCATTTTTACACGGAAAGCTTCAGGTGAATTTTTTTTTCTTAAGAGTAAAATAATTTTGCTGGGCATCCTTGAATTAAATGTACAATACTTGGGGAATTTCTCTATGACAAGAAAAACTAAATATTGTTTCATTGATGACCATGACAGTTTTATGTAGGTGAGTGTCATTTTATTAAATATTTAACATTTTAACCTAAAATAGCTTGAAAAATAAAGCTGTGTACATTCATCTTCACAAACAGCACTATTCATTGGCAGATTTGAGCATAATCTGTACAAATGTTAATACAGTATAATTTATAGTAGAACCTGGCCATATATTTTCTTTTCTGCTGCCGTTGTAAACTGTTTCAAGGGATTCCCTGATGTCGTTAAAAAGAGAAAGTGCAGCTTATATGAAATACAACATTGAATTCGCTCCAAGGCCATCTGCTAGCTGTAACTGTAATTAATCTTGTGTACAATATCTAATAGAAAAAATATAAACTCATTGTTTTCTCATTACACTCTGGAACAGAGATGTACAAACAAAATAGAAAGAAAGATTAAATATTCTCTGGCTTTGATGCTGACAAATTACGTGACATATTTTTTCCACATTTGTCTACAGTTTAAGATTTGTCAGTGGGAGCAGAGATGGAACAGCAAGAATATGGCAATACCAGCAGCAGGAATGGAAGAGTATAGTCCTGGATATGGCTACTAAAATGACAGGGTAAAAGAAAGCAAAACACTAATTTATATTGTTCCATCATCTATGTGTAAGAATAAAACCTTTCCAGCAACTAATTTGAAAAATGTTGTATTTTATATTTTGAATTAATCTCCGTGCATGTAGTTTGATGTGTATTGAAAGTGCTGTGTCCTTGTCCATTAAATGACAATTCTTCTGAACATTTGAAATTTAATCTATTAACATATCTACTCAGCAGTTTCATCGCTCCCATGGATGGCACATTCTTCCTATTTAACATAAGAAACTAGAATGTTGAATAGTCTCTCTATCTCGGAAAGAAGCTGTAGTGCATGGGTGGGCAAACTTTTTGGCCCGAGGGCCACATTGGCTTTGCAAAACTGTATGGAGGGCAGGGTAGGGAAGGCTGTGCCTCCCCAAACAGCCTGGCCCCCACCCCCTATCCACCCCCTCCCACTTCCCACCCCCTCAGAACCTCCGACCCATCCAACCCCCCCCTGCTCCTTGTCCCCTAACCACCCCCTCCCGGGACTCCCCCACCCCTGACCATTCCCCCCCCCCGGGATCCCACCCCCTATCCAACCCCTCCTGCTCCCTGTCCCCTGACTTCCACACCCCCGTCTCCTGACAGGCTCCCTGGGACTCCTACACCTATCCAACCCCCCCCGATTCCCTCTCCTGATCCCTATCCACACCCCCACCCCCTGACAGCCCCCCTGGGACTCCCACACTTATCCAACCCCCCCTGTTCCCCGGCCCCTGACCGCTCCCCCTCTGTCCCCGAACCTCCGCCCCATCCAACAACCCCCTGCTCCCTGTCCCCTGACGGACCCCCCTGCCCCTTATCCAGCCCCCCGGCCCCCTTACCATGCCGCTCAGAGCAGCATGTCTGGCAGCTGTGCCGCCCGGCCGGAGCCAGACACGCTGCCGCGCTGCTTGGCAGGAGCGCGTGCAACCCTGCCGCCCAGAGCGCTGCCCGCGTGGCGGTGAAGCAGCAGGGGAGGGGCCGGGGGCTCAACGACTGGGCAGGACGGTCCAGCCCGCGGGCTGTAGTTTGCCCACCTCTGCTGTAGTGGAACCTCGCTTGTGTGCAGTTTGAGCTGCACATTTTATAAGATGCACAAAAAAAGTGTGGTTTCTCCCACCTATCAGTGAAGATTCAATTGTAGTTGCTGTAGCGTGGCCTTAAATTCCAAAGATTTATTTATTTTTTACAAAATATGCCGTATTATATTTATTATATACTATGAAGTATTATAATAAACATTAAAACTAAACTAAGAATTGACAAAAATAAACGAAGTACATCCTGTGATTCATCTTGGTGTTGAATCATATGAATTCAATAATTTTTCATGGATCGCCCCGTCATTAATGTATAGTGAAGATTTTCTGCAATTACAGTTAGAATGCTAGTGAATTAATGTTTTCAGTAAAAGGGTGTGAGGTCATTCTGGAAATCGTCTTGTATAGTTGAAAACAAATGGCAGAGAGGAGAAAAATGCTGAAAAGATCTGAACTTTGTTCTTTTATTTTTTTCCATATTATGTCCCTTTTAAAATATGTTTTGGGATTTCTTTATTGCTTCATCTAATATGGTTATAAGACTTTAATCTGAATGTTTTCATAGTGTTTCTTAACATTATTTTTTTTCCTGTTGGAGATGCAACATGATGTAAGATTTGATATGCTGGTTGGGTTTTTAATTTTTAGGGTGTTTTTTTTTTTTTTTTTTGCTTGTTCTTCAAATGACTTCAATAAGTGGCCCAGTATTAGAACAAACACAGGCATAGAAAATAGAGATGGAAAAGACCTGCTGGACAATTCTGTCCATTTCCCTCTGCTGTTTCGGAAAATATATATGTATCTCTCAAAAGTTACATGTGTAACACTAAACATCTTTAAGGTGGCCATCTAACTATAATTTAGATTTATTTAACCAGTGGGTACTCGTGATGGAGTTTACTATAGGAAATAACAGTGGTGGGTGTTTGTTTTTTTTTTTAAAAAGTGCCTACTGGAAAAAGGGAAATGATTAATTTTCTAGGAAAAAGAATGATCTGTTACATAGAAAAGGAAGTGAAACTACTTCAGCTTTTCAAAGAGAGTGAAAATCTTTCAATATAAACCAACTTTTCCGCAGTTTTGTAAATATGGTTATGAATTCCAAATGTTTATAAATTGCATGGATGTGCATGCATCTCTCAAATTTCCACAGTTTCAAAACAAAAATTTATTTTAAGACTAAAGAGAAAAATTCTTCCTACCTCAATTGTAAGTTCCTTGGGGCAAGGTCTGTCATTCATTATATGTTTGTACAGCACCTAACACAATGGAGCTGAAGCTGGTTGCAGCCTGTAAGTGCTGCTGCAGTGTAAATGTTTAATAATAGTAAGAGCTGATTTACTCAAATAGGGAAGTGAAGGATTAAGGTTAATGTCAAATGTATTTAATATTTCCTGTATCCTGCTTCCACCACAACAAAATATATTCTAGAATTGCATGAACCATTATTTATTTTCAAATTCAATCAAACTTCACGGTCCTGTTATACCCAATAGTATACAGCAGGGATCGGCAACTTTTGGCACGTGGCCCGTCAGGGAAATCTGCTGGCGGGCCGGGACAGTTTGTTTACCTGCAGTGTCCGCAGGTTAAGCCGATCGCAGCTCCCATTGGCCACGGTTCGCCGTTCCAGGCCAATGGGGGCTGCGGGAAGCGGCGGCCAGCACATCCCTCGGCCCACACCCTGACGGGCCGCATGCCAAAGGTTGCCGATCCCTGGTATACAGTATAGTGGTGACAGCCAATCTCCCACTAATTTCCAATTGAATTGCTATTGAGAGGTTTTGCTATAGTTACTGAGGTATGATTTGTACTTTTCAATTATGAATTTCCACAGTAACAACTTGGTATCTGGGGAGGACAAAGTAACTAAATTGAAGGTTACTATGGTGGCTTGGGATCGATATGATACCACTGTCATCACTGCGGTCAACAACTTCCTTTTGAAAGTATGGAACTCGACCACGGGACAGCTTCTTCATAGTTTATCTGTGAGTAAAAATCCAGTGTATATTTCAAAATTCTGTACTTCTGTGTCCAAAACAAGATTAAGGGCTGGAGTCTGCCATCCTTCCAGGCACTAAGTAATGTCTTTCTTCTGAAGTAGGTCAGCTGTATGCTTCTCCTGAGTCCTGATTTAAGGAGTGTGTATTATGGGGAGAGAGGAAATTAGCACGGTGCTGCTGCTCTCCAGCAATTGCTGGCTGACATAAGGGCCTCTTAGGGCCATAGCCAGCTTGTATTAAAGTAGCTCCAAGATCAGGGAGCTGCAACTGTCCTCTTTGTTGGCCTCCACTTTACCTTTGCCCAGCTGGGAATCTGGGCTATGAGATAGTGAATGATAGTAAACGGAGCTAAAAGTCCTCAGAACAGTGACTGAAGAGTGGTACAGTTCTAATCTGATATGCTTACATATCACTGACCTCAAAATAAATATTTAGTTGCACATTGAGCTGTTATATAGAAACATTACTTTCCTTTCCTACTTTGCTTTCATCACAGGGCCATGATGATGAAGTTTTTGTTTTGGAAGCACATCCATTTGACCAAAGGATCATGCTTTCTGCAGGTCATGATGGGAACATTTTTGTTTGGGACCTTGATAAAGGAACAAAAATTCGCAATTACTTTAACATGGTAAGAATTGTCAGGAAATATTTTCACATTTGTATGAAACTGGGCTTTAGGAAGGAAGGATTTTAAGAATTATTTTAAGAATAATACCAAGTCATTTGGTAATCTATCATGTTTACATCTCTGAAAATCAATGGAATGTTTTTGACCAACTTTTTCACAATGGAGCTTTAAGGGTGTTGGCATTAAGTTTTGACATTAAGGTTTAGGAAAGATGGGACACTAACTTAAAACTTAACTGAGAATTGTAAATGTTAAAAAATAGCTAAATGGGGAGGGGGGAATTAGTGAAATTCCATTTCATTGGTGTGAGATGGATCTTATATTAAATTGGGACCTATAAACAGAATGTGTGTGCAGTTATATAATGATATTTGAAGAATCTGAAGTACGGCTGATTAAATCGTCATATTGAAGCTAGTCTAGAAAATAAATGTTTTAAAATGGGTATGCTGTGTTTGTATGTTACAGATTGAAGGCCAGGGCCATGGTGCTGTTTTTGATTGCAAATTCTCGCCAGATGGACAGCATTTTGCCTGCACAGACTCACATGGGCATCTGCTATTATTTGGTTTTGGATGCAATAAATATTATGAAAAGGTGGGTTGACTGAATCTTAGACTTTTCTGCATTTTGGGCTGGTTTTGTTTGGGAAGTGTTGTTTATGGTACTTCTCTCATGATGAGCTCTAAATGGTACTTGAATTATGTGGCAGTCACTGATTCTCTAAATTAAAATCTGCATCTGTTTAAATATCCCACAGTAAATTTTCTTTTGTTAGTGGGAATAGAGAATGTTTGGAAACCTGGAGAGAATGTGACTGCACTACATGTTATTAACTCAACCTGGCAAGGAAAAGTGTCACTTTGCGAAAAAGCAATCCGAACACCAAAGAAGGTTTGTAGGCATCTTAAGGAAGAGAAAAGGGTTTTATTTGATCAAAATGTGTCACTGCAATTCTTTTAAATTTTACACAAGTTCTTTTCTCCAACATAGGTGGTCAGTTGGTGTCATGTTCTGCGAGATCCAATAAAATCCTTTCTTCCGTGTGCAAACTGAACAGAAAATTGACTAGATAATTATTGTTCAGTGATGCCTTTTTCTACATCAAAGAAACTGATGAGATTAACTCATATAATAAATGCTCCAGATTTCTTTTCTTATACCTCTGAAAATTAGGAAATAAAGAGGTGTAAGGTTCAGGCACTCCTGAAATTTAACCTTAACTCTGCCCTCTGGAGCTGGTAGTTGCTACTGGGAATAGTTCAGTAGGGTGGAGCCATAGGTAGACATGAAAAACAACACAAACAATGGCATATTCTTGTAGTCATGTTCCAAGTAGGTATTGTGGCATTTATCTGCATGCACTTTGGTTTCATTCACTTTGTTATGTACCTGTATTGAATGGAGCAGGGATCAATTGGAGCAGATTGGAAGAGCTGTCACTGTGATAGGAGGAAAGGTGCACGTGTACCTTGAGAGATCAAGTATGCCTGATTTCATTGCTGAGTTCTGTAGCTTGTATCGGTAGCAGCACACAGGACTCTTCTTGCCAGGGGGATTGTCAGCCATTCGGTGGCATATGTGATTTTGGTCTCCACAGCTTAGAGAGGGATACATGAAGGCAATGTCTCAGATGTAATCCTCAGGGCAAGGGTAAAGTAGTCTGCGGTGGACTGTGCGGAGTAGGCTCAGTGTTTGAGTGTAGGCCAGGTGTAGGTAACTCCTCTTTGCTAAACCCAGCCTAAACTCAAGTTTTGCCTAAGCAAAGAGAAGATGTTAGATTTTGTCCTAAAGTGCTTTTGTATCCATTTACGTGAAATAAATGGACCCAAAGAGACAAAGGTGTAAACATGGCCATGAAGCTGTCCAACATGAGACAGCATTAAACAGGGTTTGATACAGAGACCTCAGCCTGCTTAGTACCATATCATACGTGTAATTAAAAATCCTTTAAAACCTTTTATTAAAGATACAGAAAAGGGAACACAGAGCTTTTTATATGTGAAGTATTAGTAGGTCCATACCAAATTCAAGGTCCATTTTGGTCAATTTTGTGGTCATAGGATTTTTAAAATGGTAAATTTCATGATTTCAGCTATTTAAATCTGAAATTTCATGGTGGTGTAATTGTAGGGGGTCCTGACTGAAAAAGGAGTGTGTGGGGGGTGCAAGGTTATTGTAGGGGGTTGTGGTACTGCTACCCCTACTTCTTCACTGTTGCTGGCAGTGGCGCTACCTTCAGAGCTGGGCAGCTGGAGAGTGGTGGCTGCGGTAGCCCAGCTCTGAAGGCAGAGCCGCTATCAGCACCAGCACAGAAATAAGGATGGCGCAGAAGTAAGGATGCCATGGTATGGTATTGCCACCCTTACTTGTGCACTGCTGCTGGCGGGCGCTGCCTTCAGAGCTGGGTGCCTGGCCAACAGCTGCTGCTCTCCAGCTGCCCAGCTCTGAAGGCAGTGCAGAAGTAAGGGTGGCAATACTGTGACCAACTTCCCTGTAAGCCGCACGGCTGCACAGCAGCCTATTTAGCGCTGCGCAGGTGCTCAGGGAACCTGCCTAGAGACCTGCTGCAGCCGGGGAGGGGGCACCTCCCCCGCCCCAACCTAGCCTGGCTGTGGTACCCCTCCACCAGCCCCAACTCTGCTGTGGCTCAGACCTGCTGTGGCCAGGGTGCCCTTACCGCGGCCCGAACCCAGCTGGGGCAGCCCGGACCCACCATGGCCAGGGCACCCCTCCCCCGCCCCGATTCTGCCACAGACCGAACCTGCCGTGGCCAATTCTGGCGCAGCCCGGAGCGCCCCTACCCTGGCCCAGATCTGCCACGGCGCCCCTCCCCTGGTCCATACCCAGCCCCGGCCAGGACCTACTGGGGGAAGGGTGCCTATCCTGCAGCTCCAGCCCCAGAACTGCTGCGGCGGGGAGAGGTGCCTCTCCCCACCCCCCCAGCACAGGTGCTGCTGCGGGGAGAGAGAGCTCTCTCCCTGCTGTAGCCCCGAAGCACCCTCCTGTACCCCAAACCCCTCATCCCCCGCCCTCACCCCAGAGCCTGCATGCCCAGCCGGAGCCCTCACCCCCTGCACCCTACCCCTATGCCCAGCCCTGAGCCCTGTAGCACACTCGAAACCCCTCGGCCCCACCCCCACCACATGAATTTTGTTATGTGCACCAATATTCAGGTGATGTGTCACACATCCCCTCCATATTGGTGAACATAACAATTCATTCCACACCTGGGTTGGAAAAATTAGAGGGAACACTGATCGTGGACACCCCCCCCTCGCCCACACACACACACGCACACACACAATATCCTTGTGACACCTTTGCAACTCCCTTTTGGGTCAGGACCCCCAATTTGAGAAACGCTGTTCTCTTCTGTGAAATCTGTATAGGGTAAAAGCACACAAAAGACCAGATTTCATAGGAAGACCAGATGTCATGGTCCGTGATGCGTTTTTCCATGGCTGTGAATTTGGTAGGGCCCTAACTATTAGGTAAGGCTTTCATTTAATTATAACCCTTGTTCCCTTTCTCTTTAGCTGGAGAGAGTTTTAAGAAGGAAATTCCCTTGTCTTGAGCGTTTTTTAGATGATATTAATGATGGTGATAACTGTCCTATTGGGGACAGAGAAGAATTTTTAGTTGAGACAGGCTGGAGGTCTCATTGTTTTTATTCTTAAAATCTAATCCCATTTCATAGAAGACAAAACAAGAAAAGCTCACACAAGAGGGGTGGGGTGGTGGGGAGAACAGCAAAGATTAGAAAATGCTTCTTCTGTCTCTTGTGTTGACTCTCATTTGTAACCTCACTGCTGAAGAAACATAAGCACAGTACATGTTACACAGCTCTACAGCCAAAATGCTTCTGAAATAAATGTAATCAAACTCTACTAATTCTGGGTCACTGAGAACAAAAATGATGCTTAAAATTGTTGATTGGCTCTAGTTTTCAAGATATGCTATTGGGTCAGTATATACGACCCTTGACTTGGGAATGGCGGAGGATAAGTGAGTTATAAAGGGAAGGGATCTCAATTTAAACCAGAAATGACTAAAATACATCTTTGACTGGATCTGTGAATAAATCTATGACTGGGTTTGGACAGTACTTTGCTTTTTAGGCAAAACAATGAATGATGCAATCTGAAGCTGGTATTGTGTCATACATGATATGAATTGCATCATGTTATTCCTAGAAGTCATGGATGATGCAATCATAGAATCATAGAATATCAGGGTTGGAAGGGACCTCAAGAGGTCATCTAGTCCAACGCCCTGCTCAAAGCAGAACCAATTCCCAACTAAATCATCCCAGCCAGGGCTTTGTCAAGCCGGGCCTTAAAAACCTCCAAGGAAGGAGACTCCACCACCTCCCTAGGTAACGCATTCCAGTGTTTCATCACCCTCCTAGTGAAATAGTTTTTCCTAATATCCAACCTGGACCTCCCCCACTGCAACTTGAGACCATTGCTCCTTGTTCTGTCATCTGCCACCACTGAGAACAGCCAAGCTCCATCCTCTTTGGAACCCCCCTTCAGGTAGTTGAAGGCTGCTATCAAATCCCCCCTCATTCTTCTCTTCTGGAGACTAAACAATCCCAGTTCCCTCAGCCTCTCCTCATAAGTCATGTGCTCCAGACCCCTAATAATTTTTGTTGCCCTCCGTTGGACTCTTTCCAATTTTTCCACATCCTTCTTGTAGTGTGGGGCCCAAAACTGGACACAGTATTCCAGATGAGGCCTCACCAATGTCGAATAACATAACGAAGCTTACATCACTCTGCTGAACAAATTGCCCAATATCAGCTCTAGAAATCATACAGTGTCGTGCTCTCTTGTCAGTGTTTGATTTTCCAAAGGGACACATTTCTGTTTAGCCCAAGTGAGCAGAGATGCCTCGTACTTGTGTGAACAGTGCAGATAACTTCTGCTATGTTTGTGGTGAAGTGACTTTTGCATCACAAAAGCGCAGTATAACCACTATGGTTAAGAAAGCCTATCACCTTTCTTTTGGCTGCAAAATTGGAGATCAGGACAAGAGGTGGGCCCCACACATATGCTGCAACACTTGTGCAACAAATCTTCGCCAGTGGTTGAAAAGGAAAAGGAAATCTATGCCTTTTGCAGTGCCAATGATTTGGAGAGAGGCAACAGATCATACCAGCAATTGTTACTTCTGCATGGTGCCTCCAGTTGGGAAAGGTGTGTCAAAGAAGAAAAAGTGGACTGTGCATTATCCAAACATTCCATCAGCTATACGCCCAGTATCCCACGGAGAAGGACTGCCGGTTCCTGATGCACCAGAATCATTCTCACTTGAGTCAGACGAGGAAGAGGATGAAACTTCTGGTCCTGAACCATCAATGTCACAGGACCCACATTTTCTCCCATCCTCCCTGTCTGAACCACACCTCCTAACACAAGGTGAACTGAATGACCTTGTCAGGGATTTGGAACTACCCAAGAGTAAGGCAGAGCTGTTGGCCTCCAGACTACAGCAGTGGAATCTCCTGGCAGGTGATGTTAGGGTTTCCATGTTCCGTGACCGTCAAAAGGATCTTGTCCCATTCTTCTTCATAGAAGGTGATCTTGTAGCCTGCAACAACATCGATGGTGTGATGGCAGCCCTCAACATCGTTCACGATCCAGATGAGTGGAGACTGGTCTTCGATGAATCAAGGAACAATCTTAAAGCTGTTTTACTGCATAATGGCAATGTTTTGCCATCAATTTCGGTTGGTCATGCAGTCCATATGAAGGAAACCTATGACAACATGAAACAACTTTTGAGGTGCATAAACTATGACCAACATCAGTGGCAGCTTTGTGGCGATATGAAGGTTGTTGCTCTCTTGCTTGGTCTGCAGACTGGATACACAAAGTACTGCTGTTTTCTCTGCGAATGGGATAGTCGTGCAAGAGATTCCCAATACATCAAGAAAGATTGGCCACCCCGACAGTCATTGGAGCCTGGGAGGAAAAGTGTTCAGCATCCACCACTTGTTGAATCAAGGAAGATTTTGTTACCACCCTTACACATCAAGCTGGGTCTGATGAAGAACTTTGTCAAGGCCATTGACAAAACACAAGCAGCTTTCAAGTACCTCCATGGAAAATTTCCAAGGTTAAGTGAAGCTAAGATAAAGGAAGGTGTCTTTGTTGGTCCTCAGATTCGTGAACTTTTTTGAGAAGATGCATTTGACCATGCACTTTGTGGCAAGGAAAAGACGGCATGGAAAGCCTTCCAGTTAGTGGCAATAAATTTTCTCGGAAACAACAAGGCAGACAACTACAGGTTGTTGGTGGAAAACCTCCTCAAGGCATACAAAAGCCTTGGTTGCAACATGTCACTAAAGATACATTTTTTGCACTCTCATCTAGATTTTTTTTCCATCGAACTGCGGAGCAGTGAGCGACGAGCACGGCGAGCGATTTCACCAGGACATTGCAACAATGGAGAAACGCTATCAGGGCAAATGGAGCCCATCAATGCTTGCAGACTATTGCTGGACAGTGACAAGAGATGCTCCATTTAATGAATACAAGAGACAAGCCAAGAAGAGCCGAGTAGACACTGAATAGGACTAAACTATGTACATAATAGTTTTTTGCCTTTTGTTTCATAATAAATGTTATTTATATAACCCTTTTGCTGATTTTTAAAGTGTTACATAAACAGGACAGGTGAAATATTATCATGTAAAGCAACCATAAACACATGAAAAGACCTAGGTTTACAATTTATGATTAAAACTACTATCTACACAATATACATACACATAAAATGTAAAAAACTTAAATATCTTAGAAACAGTAGCCAGTCAGTTTTTTTAATTGTCATATTTGAATTCAGCACATCAAAATACATAATAAATAGCACATTTTATCTCTGAAGCAGACGACTTCTCAAAAATTGTAGACCAGTGTTATCAGCCAATCTGAGACCTGGCAAACTTGTACCAACATCGGGTGTTAAGGGAATTACAGTTAGCTGTCTTTCTGGTCACAGGCTTACAGGTGTGTTGCAAAATATATAGTCTTGGCCAGCTAAGCTGGACTTCAAAGGCAAAAGGAAATGGAAGGAAAAGGATGTGCTCTCCTACAGTGTGTGTGTGTGTGTGTGTGTGTATGCGCATCTGTTCTAACATCCCAGGTGATGTTTGGGAAGAAGCTGGTGGAAGTGGTGATGTCACCTGGGTCCCTGTCCAGTCAAGATGTCTCTTAGGATTAGGATGAAGAAGGTGTGTGATCCCAGGAGATGTTGGAGGTGGCAGCCATAATATTAAATCCTGCTGCAATGTTTGTTGGTAGACAGCTGATGCTTCTAATATTTCCCAGAAATCTTTTCTTTTAAGACTCCTATAGGGGAGAGAAGGGCAGACTAGCCCACCCTCTCATTACTTGGTTCACTGATTAGGCCTAATTTGTGACACATCAATTTTGGTTCACTGATTTCTGATCCCACATTTCACTGTTTACCAGGCATGATCTTTATACAGTCCTTAAGTTATATCAGTAGGCCTTTTTGTTTGGACATAATTCAGTCTTTTTTGTTGTTCTTACACATTTTTCACCCCATCAAAATGCATTGTTTCCCTCCTTCCCCCCCCCTCCCCCCCGATTTAGTCAGGGGTATTTATAGTGTAAGTCATGGAGAGGTCACCAGCTGTGAATTTTTGTTTGGCTGTGACCTATCCATGACTTATACTAAAAATATCCATGACTAAATCATAGCCTGAGCTATCAGCACATTGGGGAACCATTCAAAGCGGGCAGAGTTAAGGTTGCATTGTGAATTGAGCATGTACCTTAACTTCGTATGACCTGATTTTCAGAAGTTTCAGTGTAGCCACTCTCCCCATTCTGGAAGAGCATGAAGCACCACTGGATAACTTTAACTTTGAGGGAAATGAAATTCTTGGACATTTAATGTTCTTGGTTTTCTAAAAATAATTTTTCTGCATCCTCATGCACCACAGCCCAGCTCTCCCCTTCCATTGCCTCTGGCTTCTTGTCAATGATTACTCTGATCGCAGAAGGCATTGGCTTCATGTTAGTTCCTTTGCTCCCCCATCGTAACCTTGTCTCTGGCCTCTCTGCTTGTCCAGCGCATCCATGTTCTCCCTCCTCAGTCCATCCCTGTGATGAGGCAGATTTTGGCATGGGACCCATAGATGGAGGAGCTGGGGAAAGGATGCATGCAAGTTCAGGGACTAGAATGAAGTCATTGGGGACTTTTTTGAAGCAAGGGGACAAATATGGGGGCATGTATGTGGAGGATTTTGTTGGGACAGAGCTGAAGCCCACTGCTCAGACAGCTGACATCCCTTCCTTTGCACCCACTCCTTCCCAGCACCCCCATATTTTCCATCACTGCTCAGATGCCTCTCTGCTGCTCTTACACTGCTCCGACTCCTCTAATATTCTCTTCATCATACCCATCTCTGACCACCCCCCCGTGCCTGCTCCTCCAAGGCCTCTCCACATGTCCACCTGCTCCTTCCTCTGCTTTGCCACTCAGTCCATGGCCCTGGTAAACTAGGAATGGCTGTGGGGAGGGATGAGGGCATGGCTGCGAGGAGTGACATGAATGTTGGAGGCAGGAAGGGACAGGAGGAGCCCCTTTCATTGGTGGAGGCAGCATCCAGAAGGTGGAGAGTTCTGGATTCCTTCCCCCTTATTGGTGAGCCTCGGCGCCCCCTCCTTTAACCTAGTTGAGCAGTCACAGGGAGCTGGGGAGGGAGGGCACAGATGGCTCCAGTTCCCTTCCTCCGAAGTATGTCACTAAAGAAGATGAATTCCAGCTTCCCCTCCTTATTGTTTCTGCTCCGTCAGTGCTTCTGAGCTCTCAGAAAGGAAAGGTCCTATTGAGGATGATCCTTTATTCATTGAGGGATCATAGAAAAACTACTCTCTTGGAACCCTAGTTATTTGTCAAAGTTCTAACCATTGAACTAGATTTTCAAAAACACAGTGTTTGGATGTTCCCTTACGGTAATAAGGGTCATTATCGAGGTGTGCTGGCTCCTCAGTAGCTGTGTAAGAGCACAGCACTAAGGGATGATGGTTGGCAAAGGGGCATTCCCCACACCACCTCCCATTCCCCACACCTCATGCACTGCTCTAACACAGCCCTGCATCCCCCCACTCGGCTCTGACCCCCCTCTATTCCTTAGCTCTGCACCAAAATAGTTATAAGAATCAGAAAATGTTATAAGCAACTTTTCTTTTATCCTACTTAGTCCCATTGCTCAGAAGGTTGAGGCATGAGTGCATTATCCTAACTGCTTACTAGAGTCTTTCATCTTTCCTCTGTTTAAATTAACACTAATTTCCTTGACAACGCTTCTACAGTAGAATCAGTGTCTCCTTGTGGATTTTTGAGCTCTGTAAAGTAGACACGTTGGTCTCAGTGCCAAACTTTCAAAAAGAGCCTTTGCAGAATGCAGGCAAAGAGCAAGGAACATGTACAGGGCACACTTGGAAGCTGTAGGGTTTGCCCTTGCGGTACATAGGTGTAGCTCAGGTTCAGTGACCATAGGATGTCACCTCCCAGCATTTGTAATAACTGTCTGGCTGCATTTTGTTTTCTTTGGCATGTCAGTTTCACTCATGCTTACCTGGAGTTTTAAACTTTTACCCTCAATAGCTTTTGAAATGTGCTTCTCCAAAGGGGAAGTGGGTCCAAGCACTAGATAAATTCCTAAGGGTGATACCAGTTTGGAGCGGATCAGAGCTATAGTTTGAGACCCATGTGTGGGCCAAAAGAGTTAGAACTGCCAGGTGATTTTTGTAAACACCATTTTTGGGGGGCTGTATCTCAGGAACCCTTTACACACATGACCCTAAATTTGGACCCCACACTCGTGAGGTTCAGTCAGCATGTGGATTTTAGTGCATTTAAAATAATCGCCTTTCAAACAGTGACTCTGAACCTTAAATAGAGCAGAACTGCTGCTCTGCTATAATAAAAATGAAATGAGGCCTTTTCAGATACATTCTGGGATATGAGTAGTGGTGGGACCAGTAGTGGTTTTGGCTTTGGATTTTTTTTGTAGCCTATAATAGAATTACGTTTAGTTTACAGGAAATGTGAAACTTGGTCTTCTGAGCTCCTGTTGGCACCTGGCTACCTCATTCTCACTCTCTTCCCCATCTACTTACATGATTAATTTTTGTTATTTCTCCATCTGTTCTTCATTATGGTGCGTGGAGGACTGCACACTTACTTCCAGACTCCAGCAATGTCATTCTTTAAGCTGTCCAAGGAGAATCATTAGAAAGGGGTACAAAGCACTCTTCCTGCCTCGCTTGGCATATCCTGCTGCTGAAGTTTGCTCCATGGCGTCAGAATTTTCAAGCCTTGGGTATAGAACGCATTTGTGTTCTTCATCATGTAATTGGCCCTGCAGATCCCCAGTGTCGGAGTTGTGTTCTGTGGATGCAGAAACTGTTCCAAAGCAGACTGCTGTTAGTGGACACTCGCCTCTTACTAAATTGTCCTTCATGTAGATTCCAGATCAGATGTTCTTCCATACGGATTATCGACCACTGATCCGTGATGCTAATAACTATGTGCTGGATGAACAGACCCAACAGGCTCCACATCTCATGCCTCCCCCATTCCTCGTGGATGTGGATGGAAATCCACATCCCACAAGATACCAACGTCTTGTACCAGGACGTGAAAATTGTAAGGATGAACAACTTATTCCTCAACTGGGATATGTGGCTAATGGTATGTTATCTAAAATTCTTGTTTAACAAACTTATTGAAAAGTATATGAATGCTAATTAACTAGGGCAACACTAGAGGGAATGATCTATTATCACTCTTTTTCAGCTAGATAGTGATCTTCAGCCCAATGTTAATATGTGGGGGATGAATTACAGCATGAATGAAGCAATGCAAGTGTACGGATTGGCCGTCTTAAAATCAGAGACAGGATTTGAGTTATTGTAGAGAATCTGTAGCACTCAAACATTAGTGAACCTTATTCTGTATAGTCAATGAATCCATTAATTTCAGTGGGGCTGTATGCAAGGCTGGCAGAATAGGGCCCTGTACTTTATAGCTACTGCATTAACAAAATAAAGTAATCTTTGGAAAGGAAGAGGGTTTTTGGTTTTGGAATCAAATTTGTTCTTTGTAATATAACCTTTGCTACAAGAGGATCTCTAAAAAAATCTGACTGTCAATACCAAATGAAACATTAGTACAGTATTTGTTTTCTCCACTGCTACATGTGGCTTTAGGCTTAATACTTGCAACGGGTGGGGAGAATCTTTTAAATTTTGGACTCTGCGTAGATAAGTAGTTCCCTATATGGCAAGAGAAATTTGGGTAGCAAATAACAAGGTATAAGAACCAGATTGCAAGAAGACTTTTCTTGGTTCTTTTTTGAGTATACGCTTTCATACAAACTGATGGTCTTTGGCTCTTGCTTCAATCCATATGAATGATAAAATAGTTTTTAAAATCTGTAGCATGAGTGGAATGAGAAACCACTAGAGCTGAACTTAATGGGAAAGTATTCAGAGGAGCTAGGTATCTCGTGGAAATCTTTGTAGTTTACCACCTTATTGAAATAGTTGGTAAGCAATGTATCTTACAATAGAAGAGTCAACTTGGCTCTATACAAATAAAATGCAAAATTATATAATGTATGTGAATTGAAGGCAGGAAGGGACTTGGTGCGGAGTTTGTGTGTGTTTGGGTTGTTAGTAAAACTGGTGTTTTTGTTCTCACTAAGGTGACGGTGAAGTGATTGAACAGGTGATTGGGCAGCAAACCAATGACCAGGATGAGAGTATTCTGGATGGAATGATTAGGGAGCTGCAGAGAGAACAAGATCTGAGGCGAATGAATGACGGAGAAGCTATCCCAAACCCTCCATACAGTAGATCACACTCTATTAATGGTGGTAAGTATTCCCCCCCTTGTCTTGATTACTCATTTAGTCAGACTGCTAGGAAAGCACTCTGAACAACTGTGACCAGGTGCCTGGATTGGTTGCACTGAGAATGCCAATGCTTTTGCAAATTTGACCCAATAGTTTCAGCTGGGGAAATGTTTTTCAGGGTCAATTTCAGAAAAGCATGTGTGTTTGCCTGTGTACATCCAGATTCAGATCTTCTCTGTCTGATTCAAAGGATTGATTTCAATCCACATCTCCTATCTCACAGGTGAGTGTGTTAATCACCAGGCTATGGAGGCATTCTCTCTCTTGGCTGAGTGAATATTTATGCAAAGTGGAATAGCTTCAGCCAGAGAGATTCAGAACAGAATAGCCTATAGCCTGGTGGTTAGGATTGTTACAAAGGAGAGAGATGTGAATTCAGATCCCTGCTTTAAACTGGGGATTCAAATGTGAGTCTCCCAATCCTAGACAAGTGCATTAACCGCTGACTAAAGGTTATCAAGGGACACCACGCACACTCCCTCACAGCCTGTTCCCCCTCCACCCCCTGAAAATGGGTTTTTCTGTTTTTTTGACAAATGCCTAACATTTACAGAATATTTTCTCTGGTTTTTCAGTTTGGTGATTTGAACCAAAATATCATTTATTCGCCCAGTTTTACCATGATTATGTCTTGTGTGTGTTTTCTTTCCCTGTCTTTCCCCATTCATTTAAGCCAGAGAGTCTCAACCTTCATTGCACCGCGATTCCCCTTCTGACTACAAAAATTACTACATGACCCCAGGCGGGCAGTCCGAAGCCCAAGCCCCGCTGCCTTGGGCTGAAGCCCTCGGCTTTGGCCCTACACGGTGAGGGTCGGGCTTTGGCGCTGGGCTCCAGCAAGTCTAACACCAGCCCAGGCAACCCCATTAAAATGGTGTCGTGACCCACAGTTTGAGAACCACTGATTTAAGCATTAATAACCCATCTGGAGGTCTTTGGAGCTCAGGTGATGACTTAGTAGAAGAACTGAGAGTATGAGGTACAACTGAGGGCACTTGATGATCTAGCTGGGCAGTGTCTGACTGCTTAAGATAATTAGACCATAATTCTCTTACAAACTTTTTTTTAAAATAAACTTTTATTATATTATCATTTATTTGCTGCAGGGATGATGCTTTCTAACTTTTCGTATCTTAATGTCACCGCAACAGTGTATAATTAATAAGTAGACAAAGTTATTAAAGTACAGTGCTGCGAAAGGCTAATGCTCTCTTGCTGCTGCCTATATGCATCAGTGTTCATAAAATAAACATATCTTCTTTGTCCCAGTGTTTCATTTCAAAGCTTGAATTTGTTCTCCTGTCCCACTGTTCTGTTTCCCTGACTTCTCTTCTGATATAGACCATGATTAAAAACTAAAATCAAACCCAATCAGATCTGACCAGCTGATTACAAAGCAGCTTACTGTCTGTTGTAACAGATGCTGTGGACTTGTGCTGTGAGTCAGTTACTCACAAATCAGTTTATTCATAGTATCCAAAGCTCTTAAAAAGTTTACTGTACATTTGCTAGTAATCTGGTTTTAGGTTTTAAATGACTGAGTGACTTGCTTATGTTTAAACTATCTATCTGCTCCTGATACAGATCCAAAGTGATAGGAAAGAATTACCAACAGAACGCCTCATTTTATTTTGATCTAAATCAGTGGTTCCAAACACCCAGCTCACAAGCCAGGTCCAGCCTGCTTGAGGTTCTTATCTGGCCCTTGTGACCGATTTTTAAATTTTGCATAGTGCAAGCTTTCATTTAAAAAAAAAAAAAAAGTCTAGTCCGTATGATTAAGACAACCTTCCAAACATGAACGGAGTGTAAACAGATGCCCCATTGTCTTCCAGAGTTTGCAGGCTACTTTAAACAGAAGCTGTGGGACACGTGAACTGCCCGTATTCACCTCAGTGAGGTGTTTACATTTAAGCCTAATTGACACTTTAAGAACCAGATTTTCATACAATTTTACATAATTATGAGTGTACTTTGCATGTGCACCATATTTGTGCATATAGAAATTAGATAATTTCACTTCTAAATAGCCAAGTAAACCAAAGATAGGAATAGCTGTGGTACTAGTACAGCCCAGCATCTTCTTATCCCCACTTGACTGACTAAAGGAAAGATTCAGACTTTGTCTGGCTCTGGGTAAGTGGCAGCATGTAGCTGTGCTGCCTTGAGAGCAGCTCAGGGACAGAGTTGTTTTGAAGAACATAAGAACGGCCATACTGGGTCAGACCAAAGGACCATCTAGCCTTGTATCCTGTCTTCCAACAGTGGCCAATGCCAAGTGCTTCAGAGGGGATGAACAGAACAGGTAACCATCAAGTGCTCCATCCCCAGTCGCCCAGTCCCAGCTTCTGGCAAATAGAGGCTAGGGACACCATCCCTGCCCATCCTGGCTAATAGCCATTGATGGACCTATTGTCCATGAATTTATCTAGTTCTTTTTTGAACCCTCAAAAAGGCACAACAGGGTAGGTTATAGAAACAGTACAAGCGGATGTGTTGGAGCCTACAGCGATCTCATCTGCTTTTGTAGCATGACATTTTCAAAAGCTCCTAAGTCAAAGTCCTATTGAAAATCAATGGGACTTTGGCCCCTAGGTACTTATAAAAACTTTACTTACACATCTTATGTTGGCCTCGTTGTTACTTGGCTGAGAAATCTCCTCGAAAACTCCAGGTACCGTAGGAAGTCACAGCACTGACTGATCACTTTTTCTATGAGTGTGCAAAGTGGTTGGTAACATTCCAGAGACATATAGAAATAGGTATTCCCCTAGATATTCATTGAAAGCATCAAAACCCCTCACCTCATGTTAGTTACTGATTTTCAGTTGATCAGTAACTGTGATAAAATTGCCCTCCTCTGGACTAGCGCAACTATGCTCTGCCACTTGCAGAGGACTGAGAAGAAACTCTCTGTCTGGCTCTAAATTTTTATGCATAGATTTTTCTTAAAATAGTTGTGGAAATGAAAGGGAAAGAGATCTTCATTTTTGTGTTTTAGCTCTTAGAAGTCCAGGTTTGGACTCCCCACCAAACGTTGGTCTCAGACGTAGCGGTCAGATTGAGGGGGTCCGGCAAATGCATCTCAATGCTCCTCGCAGTCAGATGGCCACAGAGAGAGATCTCATGGCCTGGAGCAGAAGAGTAGTGGTGAATGAGCTGCATCCAGGGGTTAGCAGGTAAGATGAAGCCATTGATACTGAATTTCTGTTGGAACTATCTCCATTCCTTTGCAGTACAAGAATACTAAAACATATTGAGTTAATTTGTTCATTTGTTCTTTATGAATCCAATATGTGCTGTCCATATGGAATCAATTGTACAAACATTATGAACTGTATATACTACTAAAGATCATGTTATAACTGTAGGGAGTCTATTGTTTCCTGGGTGTGCATGTATAACAGGGGTCGGCAACCTTTCAGAAGTAGTGTGCCGAATCTTCATTTATTCACTCTAATTTAAGGTTTCGCGTGCCAGTAATACATTTTAAAGTTTTTAGAAGGTCTCTTTACATAGAACAATAGTTTAGTTATATATTATAGACTTATAGAAAGTAAAATTTTTAAAATGTTTAAGAAGTTTAATTTAAAATGAAATTAAAATGCAGAGCCCCCCCGGACTGGTGGCCAGGACCCAGGCATTGTGAGTGCCACTAAAAATCAGCTTGCATGCCGCCTTCGGCACACGTGCCATAGGTTGCCTACTCCTGATGTATAATGTTCCAAAGAATGCTTGGGGGAGGAAGAATAAATCATATAGTGTTTCAATGATGCCTCTTTCAAAAATGAGAGAAATTATTTACATTTTTTTTAATAAATTGATTTTGCAGTACCATATTTTCTTCAGAGTTAATTAAAAATTAGGATTATATTCTGCTTGGGAATTTGGAGACTGGTAATTTCTTACCTATATGGTTATTTAACTCCTTCTTTGCTGGTTCAGATATTCCATTCTTACCTTTTTGGGGCCAGTTTTATTTCGACTGTTCTTTCTTGAAAGTTTTTTTTTTTTCCTAGTGCAGCTTTTAAAAATTTTAATAGGTCGTCATGCTCAGTGAAAGATTTCTTGAGCTATCATCAAAGATCCAGCCAGCTCCCCTTTTATAGGGAAATGACATCAAAAGAGTTTTTTTTGTTTGTTTGTTTTTAACAAAGCAAAATCTCTGGGTGCTAGGAGGACTTATGCCCACTTAGCTGGTAGCAAGGAAGCAAATACTGTTGTCAGTCTGTTTAATGACTTAGTGAATAAGCTGAATGTCTGCCGTATGTTTTAAGGGTTCAGGAAGAATGCCGAGCTGTCAAAGGTGATATGGAAGTTAATCTTTACACTGTTGAAAAGAAGAGAAAACCATCCCACACCTTGCAAAGGGTGAGTAATTTTCACTAGAAGAAAAGGGAAAATAAGAATGGAGACCATTTTAAGCATTATGCAAAAAAAGTCCAACAGCAATTTTTCTAGATATTTTAATATTCTTGCTACTTAATCTTTCTAATTTTATTATTTATGTCGCTCCATTTTTAATTTAGTCTGTGCTGCAGAACAATTTGCTGTTAGCTGTGTAAACCATTGTCATGGGAGGGTAAACAGTGAAGTATATGGTTTAAGTGAGTAAAGGCTCATCTTAGATTAAAAATAAATGTTGGTACCAAGATCTAGATCCTACAACTTGCAACATATGGGCAAATGCTGCATCCACATGGAGCCTCCTGTTCTTTAGCGGGGCTCTGTGTGGATGGAAAGAAGTTTTCCCGCATGGTGATTTTTTGCAGGATGAGGGCCTAACGTATTTTCAGGCTCTCAGGAATGCAATAAGTATTTTGTTATGCATAGACTTTGAGGACCAAATATGTTAGATTTTAAATTGAAAAATAGTTTAAATGTCTGACGGCTTGACAAATTAAGTGTTGTATATGGGTAACTACTTTACTCGCTTTTTAAAAAAAGGATTCATATAACGTCTCTATTCTGCAACTGCTGTCATGAACCCCTGGGTCTATGTGAAGTCCCAGTGTTTGGGCACAGAGGCCCCTAAATTGCAACAGCTCTGTTCTAGGAGTTCATATTACACAGTCAGCTTAAGATACTACATCAAAGATCTGTTTTGTACACCCACCAGATGATGGTGATATCATTCAAAGACGAAGTCACACACTCTGCTGTAAGGGCTTTTTAAAAAGTGCCATTAATTAAAATACAAAACACCATTTTTAATACGTCTGTATTGGATGAAATCCTGTCCCCACTGAAGTCATTGAAAAAACTCCCATTGATTTCAGTGGGCCTGGATTTCACCCATTATATGCAAGTATTGCAGCTGACAGGATCCTTTTTTCAGGAACTTTCAGTCCTCATCTTCCTCCTCTCTATTAATATTATTTGGATTACCATAGTGCCTAGAAGTTCACTGTGCTACTTTCTGTACAAATACAGAATAAGAAGATTGTTCCTGCCTGAAAGGGCTTTCAGTGATGGAGACCTTTTACTTCTTTAAAAAACACACATTGTTCATGTTTGTTACAAGTAAAAGAGATGAGGTTCTTTTTCCAAGTGCCAGTTCTGCAAACTCAACCTGAGATCTGAAAGTCAAGCTGGCTTCGTTGCTGCTGATGCGTAATCAGTAAAATCATATGTTCAATCCTATGTTTTTCTTTGGAATCAGACATGTAATAGAGGATAGGCTTTCTCTTCTTGAACAGCAGTGGGAAGGTTATTTGAACCTTTTGTGCTTTTATGCCAGCAAGCTACATCCACACTAGTACTAAAATGGTGTTGACTGAAACAGTATTTAGAGTCTTGTTGAAAGCAAGTCTAATCTCACAGTTTGATTTGTGGCATTTTTATACATGCATTTTACAAGTATGCTAGAGGAACCACACAGTTCTTAGAATAGTAATTTCCTTTTTTGTAGTCAAGACCACAGGGAACAGCTGTTCAGCAAGAAAATGGTATTTTTGCATAACCAATTTTTCAGGGTCGAATCACTTCTTAAAACAATGGGCAATATTTTTTCCAGCAATACCTAGCCAAGCCAGAATAATTTAGGGATGGCATTTCAGCCCGAACTCCAGATTTTCTGGTTTTCCGTTGAGAGTTGGACAGCATCCATTCCTTTTAATATGGCATGTTTTTGTAGTGTGTGTATATATATATATATATATATATATATATATATATATATATATATAACTGCTAAAATATCTAATCTTTGTCTTTTTCCCCCCAATAACAAAAGAGCGATTATCAACCTGGGAGTGGACGATCTTTGAGAAGAAACCAACGCAAACGCCAGCATGCCTACCAAACACGCTCCACCATTGAACACAATCAGCAGGGAGCAAGTCAAAATGCACGTACAAAGGAAGAATCTGAAAGCTCCTCTGAGGTATGACACCTCAAGTGATTGTTTCAATAGGTTCCTTGTTCATAGATTGTGTAGTTTGACTACAGATGTTCTCAAAATGGTGTTATCATTAAGACTCAGGATTTTCTCTTCCTTTATGAAAAGGATTTGATTCATATTGTTTTTAGGATTCATGCCATTATTTTATTAAATCAGTCTGGGAAGGAGATGAGCCATTTATTTCAGTGCCTAAATTGGCAGAAATATAAAAGTATTCAAATCTAGTTAAAATGGATTGTTTTATGGACATCATCTGCTAGGAAGTCTTGAAGTGTTGTCAGGTTAATTTAGCAACAGAGGGTCCTGTGGCACCTTTGAGACTAACAGAAGTATTGGGAGCACTTGCATCTGAAGAAGTGAGGTTCTTACCCACGAAAGCTTATGCTCCCAATACTTCTGTTAGCCTCAAAGGTGCCACAGGACCTTCTGTTGCTTTTTACAGATTCAGACTAACACGGCTACCCCTCTGATACTTGACAGGTTAATTTAGGACATTTGCTATTCTGGTGTTTCATGCAAATAAGAGACTTCATATTGCACATGTATTGTAGATGCCACTAAGTAGGTTGGTTTCGTGGTTTCTGTGTAGCAACTTTTAAAGATACTGTGTTGGTGTTAGTGGTTGATATTGGCGAGAGTAAGGATTGAACATTTCACAGATTAAATGGAATTTCCTCAGCAAGGAAAGGGGAGCATGTAAAATAAGAAGACATATTATACGTATTCTATGTATTCACTGCCTTCTCCTGCTCTGTAACTTAAAACTAAAATACATGTGAATTAAATGCTCACCATAGTTATCAGAATTCTGACCAGAAGAAAAAGCTTAGTATTAGATTGATTAATGGCCATACTTGTATATTAATGGATATATGTTTCAGATATTAGAAATTAATACCTTTTACATTTTTAAGAAAGAAACCATTTTAAGTATAATTTTTTTTTATTGTTTTTACATCTGATGATATGAAGTTCTTCCTCATGCATCTGCTTTTGCAACTTTCCACTGTAGGAGCTCTTTGCCTTGCAGACCACAAACCTTCAGTAGCAGCAAGAACCATTAAAGGGCTATGTGCATCACCCATCAAAAAATCAGGCTATTCTTCTTCCACCTGTTCTGCAGAGGCAACTTGTGAGAGAGAAACGATGGTCACGTACTAGTAACTGGAATTCTCTGAATATATTTTGGGTCTGTAGATCTGCGATGACCACATCCAGCCTTTCCCTTTCCTGTGGATTTTGGGTCCGGTTTTCTGAGGCTGAAAGAACCTAAAGGACAGTTTTTATAGGGGTGTGGAATTATATATATTGGTTCTAGAATGCTGCCAGAGTGGGTGCTGTCCCACGCCTTTAGTAGTTCATGCTACTATCAAAGGTGCAGTGGTTTGTGAAGGGAGTCATGTCGTGTAACTCCTCCTACATCACTCTGGAGAGACCTTTTTTTGAGAACTTGAGTTACTGGTAAATAACTTTCCTTTGACAAATGACATCCAAGTGTTTGCATCATGACATTTTCAGGCGAATACAGTAGAACCTCAGAGATATTAACACCTTGGGAGTGGAGATTATTCATAACTCTGAAACGTTTGTAACTCTGAACAAAATGTTATGGTTGTTCTCTCAAAAGTTTACAGCTGAACATTGACTTAATACAGCTCTGAAACTTTATTATGCAGAAGAATGCTGCTTTTAACCATTTTAATTTAAATTAAACAAGCACAGAAACAGTTTCCTTACTCTCAAATCTTTTTTTATACTTTCCCTCTTTTAGTAGTTTGTGTTTAACATAGTACTGTATACCTCTACCCCGATATAACACGAATTCGGATATAATGCGGTAAAGCAGCGCTCGGGGGGGGGGGAAGGGGAAGGAGGGCAGGGCTGCGCACTCCGGCGGATCAAAGCAAGTTCACCTATAACGCGGTTTCACCTATAACGCAGTAAGATTTTTTTGGCTCCCAAGGACAGTGTTATATCGGGGTAGAGGTGTACTGTATTTGTGGTGTTTTTATTTTCTTTGTCTCTGCTGCTGCCTGATTGCATATTTCCTGTTCCAAATGAGGTGTGTGGTCGACTGGTCAGTTCATAACTCTGGTGTACTACTGCATATATAATGTGAAAGAGAAAATATTTTAGTGAAAATGTGGCAGCAGGAATAACAACATGACTCTTTTGTTTTTAATGCAGGAAGATGAAACAGTTGGCACAAGTGATGCCTCTGTGGACGATGCTGTAGCTGTGTGGCAAAGTGAAAGCAGTTCCAGGTAGCTTTTCCTGTCCTCCTAAATATTTCTTCTTTGCCTTGTGATTATGTAGTCTTAGAAAGCCATACCGCGACGGCTGGTATTTCTGGAGCCATGACTACAATATGGAAAAGAGTATCTAGGGTTTATTTCACTATAAAATAAGTAAATCTGTTACTCCTGTGAGAGATTAAGGTAAGGAGGAGAATCACACCTTGTTTAGTAGATTTTTGTGCTCTGCACTGCTCACCATTGACGTTCACATGCTCCATCACCTTGGACAGAATGTTTGTCTCTCTTTAACTAGGAAGTATCATAGTGAAACTGACCAAGGTTTTTACAAAAGCACTTACCTTTTGTTAAGGCAGTGTGAAAGACCTGTACTTAGGTGGGAGGAGGGATAGCTCAGCGGTTTGAGCATTGGCCTGCTAAACCCAGGGTTGTGAGTTTAATCCTTGAGGGGGCCACTTAGGGATCTGGGGCAAAAATCAGTACTTGGTCCTGCTAGTGAAGGCAGGGGGCTGGATTCGATGACCTTTCAAGGTCCCTTCCATATATATACCTAACTTTCAAATGTTTTTTAGACCGAAGACTTTCTTCTTTTTTTTTCTTATCCGCTATACAGTTTTTTGTATTCTCTGTGCAAGATTAGGAGCTAGTATGAAGTAGATCTGCAAAATGAAGTGTTTTCATATGTGTGAGTCAGCTACCGAAAACACAAATGTTAGTTGATTATTTGACTAGTGAAGTAATAGTATTGACATGGGATGACTGCATTATGCTAAAGTGGCCAAATCTGTTCTGCTCTCTAATGAATTTTATCAAAATACCTTCGTGCATAATTTTTAGAATTTTTTTAAAAATACAGTGCTTCTGTGTTTGGAGGGACGAGAGCTAATATTAAATCAGAAAGTGTATGTCGGTTACTGTGATGTTATGGAAGTCAACAGTATACATTTAAAGACTCCACTACTATAGCCTAAAACTTTGGCAAATTCCAGTAATAAATCCATTAAGAATTGATGTGAAACCACGAGGGCAATAAAATAAGTCCCTACAGCCTTTTGTGAATAAGTGGAATCATTACTATGATGCAAATATTAAATATAATGCTGGCCTGTATATGAATTTGCAACTGAAATAGTATGCTGAAATGTCTAAATTATGCACGATTTAGGCTTTCTATAGACTTCATGTGAATATAGTTCTAATCCTGCCAGCTGTCCTCTCAGCCACAGGAACCCACCCGCATGGAGCAGCTTGTAGGATGAGGCTTAGGACTGTATTGTGTGAAAGTCAGAGTTATAGTTTTCTTGATACCTTGTTACTTAGCTTTGTACTTTGTAATCTTTACAGTGATTCTTCAAGCGAATATTCTGACTGGACAGCAGATGCTGGAATT
This sequence comes from Chrysemys picta bellii, assembly GCF_011386835.1. Lineage (NCBI taxonomy): Eukaryota > Metazoa > Chordata > Testudines > Emydidae > Chrysemys > Chrysemys picta. Next base: position 77,506,700 of record NC_088799.1, read on the forward strand.
AATCTCCAGCCTCCAAAGAGACAAACCAGACAGGCGACTCGGAAGATCTGTAGCAGCTCTGAAGATGAAAACATGAAGGAAGCTAAAGGGTTGGAAGAGAAACGAAGGAAACCCAAACAGACTAGAAAAAAGGTTAGCTTTTTTTTTTTTTTTTTTTTTTTTTTTTTTAATTTTTTTTGGCTTTATGGCCATAAATGGTTGTCTTCAAGTTAAATTTTTTTCATTAACAAGTATATATGAAAGATGACTGACTGATAATGCAGTAGTCACAGTTCACCTTAAAGTAGAACAGAATAGGATTCTGGATGTGTAACTTTGTTATGCTATTGTTGTGTAGTGGTAATTTTGATATTTTAGTGATTTGTAATTAGGACTCTGAAAAGAACAGATTTTTATAAAAGAGCTAGGTTAGTGAGAGAGACCTTTATATTTACTCGCTACAGACCAAGTTATTTTGTGTTTTCTGAATAACTGTGGCCAGAACCAGGCCCACATGAAGGTCCTTTTTTGTCTGAGGATTTCCTTGGCTAGTGCAAAGCCAACATAGTACGCTCTATGCACAGGAGGAGGGATGTAGTGTTTTGAGGATTGGAGAGGTAGGACCAGAACTCACTTGTGCTCCAGCAGTCCCCATTGGTGCAACATCCCTTGGAGTCACCACAAACGAGAAGTACGTCAGAGCAGCCATTAATATGCTTTAACTTGCACCAGGGGCCAGTTCAGCTCCTAGCCAGCCTGAGGATCTTTGCCTCAAAGGTGACTTGGAGCCACTTTTGTCTCACCTCAACTGTGCCATGCCATGCTCTGGAACAGCTGAGGAGTTAGTCCTTAAGTTTTCAAATTTTTCAGCTGTCTATTTTACTTTTACTTTTATGTATATATTGGGGTGGAGAGGATGGAAAAGGAAAAAAACAAGTGATTAGCACCCCCCTACATCTTTCATTTTGTATAACTTCATCTCAAAGGGCAAATGTAAAGGGTCAGATTCACACTTGAAGTAAGCCTATTGACTTTGAATTATGTCCCAAATAGACAGAACTACAAAGGGTTAGTGGAAGGGCTGCAACATTAAAGGAGTTATGTTAGTTCCATATTTTAAATTTTTTTATTATATGCTTCTCTTGAAGAATGTTTTGGTTTTTGTCGAGGCAGATGTTTAGCATGCTGTTAGGCCTGTTATATATATCTTAAGAAATGAATTCTTTCCTTAGTCTGCCATTATATTTCTGATGATGGGTGATCACTTGATCTTCTTGGAGACTTGGCATTTCAGGATTTGCTTTGCTCATAATATTTAATCAGCTTTGTTCTACATAATGACTTGTTCACATGCCTTGCCAGTAGTAATTACAGCTTGTTCCCTAAAAATAATGTAATTTGTTTAAGAAACCAAGTGGATTACTTTCAATGGAAGGTGAACCCAGTGAAGAATGGTTTGCACCCCAGTGGATCTTGGATACCATACCACGTCGTTCACCCTTTGTCCCACAAATGGGAGACGAGGTAATGTTGTGCGTGTTCTCACTGACAGCAGATGAAATTGCCTTAACTAGGGCCAATAAAGATGCTTCAGAAGCCTAGATATAAATATCCTGCTGCTCAGAAGGAGGAATAGGAGTGTTTTCCAAGAAAATAATCCTTATGGAAATATCCTATAGAATTTAAGAGGGATGATCCTTGAGAGTGTGTGTGTGTGTGTGTGTGTGTGTGTGTGTGTATATATATATATATATACACACACACACATATATAGTATATATATAGTAAAGAAAAAAAAAAAAGAAAATAACCCTATGGATCAACTGTATGAATAAAATGAAATCTACACATTCTCTTTTCTTTTCTTTAAGATTATATATTTTAGGCAAGGCCATGAGGCTTATGTGCGGGCAGTAAGGAAGGCAAAAATTTACAATGTTAACATGCAAAAACAACCATGGAACAAAATGGAACTCAGGGTAAGTCAACTTAACAAAAAAAAAATACTTCCACGATCTGTGAATCATGTCATTAACTTCTGCATTAAAGTCAAATGTGAACAAATAAAAGAAAAATGCTGTTTAAAAATGTTGCTTTGCAAACCAAACTTGAAAGATTTATTTATGACATACACCAATCAATCAGTCACTGATGGTGGGAACTCAGTATGAGATTCAAGTTGAAGGAAGATGTTTACCTAGAATGGTATTCTTCACTAACAAAAGTTAGACAACTCTAATTTGAAATACACCTCTACCTTGATATAATGCAACCTAATATAACACAAATTCGGATATAACGCGGTAAAGCAGTGCTCCGGGGGGGGGGGGGGGGGGGGGAGAGGAGAGGGGCTGCGCACTCCGGTGGATCAAAGCAAGTACGATATAATGCAGTTTCACCTATAATGTGGTAAGATTTTTTGGCTCTATGCATATACAGAGTTATATCGAGGTAGAGGTGTATTACCTTCTCTTGCATTCTAACTCATGTAGAACTAGCAACTCTCAAGTTGTTAATATAGTCACTTCAGCATTCTTAGAATGAATGAGCATACAGATACTGCTCATTGTTTCAGAACCTGAGAGTAACAAATAGGGGTCCCAACTATATATCATCAGTGGTGGCTGTTTGGGGCCAACAATGAGTCTTCAAAGATGTCTTCAGTTTGAAGGGGATGGGAAAGAACTACTCCCCTTAAGTTACATCCACACTTGGAACTAGGGTGTGATTCCTAGCTCAAGTAGACATACTTGTGCTGGTTATCATTGAGCTAGTGCACTAACAATAATATTGTACCTGTGGTGGTATGAGCTAGCAGTCCCAAGAGCATACCCAGGGGATCCAGGTGGGTTTGCGCTCGGGAGCGGTTAGCGTGTGCCACCACTCGCCACTGCCTGTGCTGCCACAACTACATTTCTGGTTTTGACATGCCCGTTGGATGAAAGCTAGCACGAGCATGTCTCTGTGAGGTGGGACTCATACCCCTAATCCCAAGTGCAGACGTAGCCTTAGAGAGGCATAATGCCTCCAGGTATTGCCTCTCAAGTCCTAGCACTTCCAGAAGCTTTCATTTAGCTCATGCTGAATCTTCTTTTTAAAAAGACCATACTTTGCTTCCCCTAGTGCTGCCTCCTGATGTGCAAAGGTTTGAGGTTGTGGCCTTGGCCAGAGATGCCCACCTGGGGCCACTACTGCTTCTGGAGAACAAATGCACTATCCCCAATACACTTTCCAGTGCAGTTAACCAAATTATGACCAGCCTTGTGGAATATGTTACGGGGGAGGAGTACCGTGTACCCTCTCATCCTTCTTTGTTAGAGAGACCATTATGCTCTTGGATTTTTAGTGATGAAGCATATGACTGATAGAAGGATCTAGGCTGGAAGGAAGAAGTAATCTATAAATACATATCTTTCTTGGTACATATATACGAGTGAGTTTAAACATGAATACGCTACTTTTAAATCATAAACATTGACCCACACTGTGTTTTGATAATTAGGAACAAGAACTTGTGAAGACTGTAGGAATTAAATATGAAGTCGGACCTCCTACACTCTGCTGCTTGAAGCTTGCATTTCTAGATCCAATCTCAGGCAAAATGACAGGAGACTCTTTTTCCATTAAGTGAGTAACTGACTAAATCATTTCTCCAAAAAAAACAAATATTCTTACAAATGGTCTAGAATCCCGTTTTTCTGATCTCCTTGCAGTTGAAGGCTTCATGTAAGCACTTGTCATTGCTGCAATGAACATGAAATAGTATTTGAAGACTAAAAAGATTGCCTATGGGATTCCACGAGAACAATTACTGTGGAAGCAGTATCTTGTTTAGAAGTAACATTGTTTTCTGTTATTCATAGGTATCATGATATGCCAGATGTTATTGATTTCCTTGTGCTGCATCAGTTTTATAATGAAGCCAAAGAAAGGAACTGGCAGATTGGTAAGTACCATTTTATCACATCCTTGTGTTTGGCATGCGGAATACCAATATTAGACAGGATGCAATTCATTGTCTTTATTCTAAATCTAAAATGTAAATATTTGCCCAGTTTTAATGAAAGAGGCACTTGTAAGTCATTGGTTGGTCACTTTTAAATGTACTGGTTATTTTTCAAATGCAGTCTTCTCTTTGAGAGCATTCTAACACACCTTTTGATGTAAACACCTTATGTTTTATTTTCTAGCATTTAAACTTACTTAAAAAAATTATAGTTTGTCACTTCTAAAATTTGCGTATTAATAATTTCTGATCATGACTGGTATGTTTTAAAGCCAGAATGCTCAGATATGCTGGTGATAGGAGCATATAAGTACCCACACAGAATACAGTTGTGACTTTCAGAGAGACAATTTGTATTTGTGATCCACCATCACCAAGTTAGTGGAGGCCGGTGTACTGGTAAGATCAGGTACTTTATCAGTATCAAATTATGTAAATTACACTGATTGTCTAACTTCTACTACAGGGATCGGCAGCCTTTTGCACGCGGCCCGCCAGGGTAAGCTCCCGGCAGGCTGAGATGGTTTGTTCACCTGCTGCGTCCACATGTTCGGCCGATCGCAGCTCCCGTTGGCCGTGGTTCGCCGCTCCAGACCAATGGGGGCTGTGGGAAGCAGCGCGGGCTGAGGGATATGCTGGCTGCCGCTTCCCGCAGCCCCCATTGGCCTGGGACGGCGAACCGTGGCAAGTGGGAGCTGCGATCAGCCAAACCTGCGGACGCGGCAGGTAAACAAACTGGCCTGGCCTCCCCAGGGGGCTTACCCTGGTGGGCCACATGCCAAAGGTTACCGATCCCTGTTCTACTATATGATAATGATGGAATCTTTATGGCACCATTAGAAGCTGTGCTTTCAGCAGCAAGGTGACTAACACAGCAGCAGTAGTAGGAGAGGAAGAGAAATGTTATAATATTGGAGGAGAAAGTCAGTTGGTCCATAATGACCAAAAGAATCTATGGCTAGGTTGTGGTCTGAGGCTAGGGGAAATCTGCTGTCAATCTCCAGAAATGTAAAGATGCTCTCCTTTGGTCTTTTTTAGCCCCTGTATGCTGCTGTGATGAAGGGGGTAGACATACAGACTCCTGTCAATTATTTACTTTATTATATAAGTAAGGTGTTTTAGCTGTTACATAAGAAATGGATACATTATAATCTGCATTACTCCATTGCTAAATAACTTAAACAAATTTTTTTTTTTTTAATTACAGGGGATAGGTTTCGCAGTATAATAGATGATGCTTGGTGGTTTGGAATGGTGGAGAGTCAGCAGCCTTTCCAGGCAGAATATCCTGATAGTTCCTTCCAGTGCTACAGTGTTCAGTAAGGATTACTATAGTTGCAGCATATCCGATATATCTAAGCATTTATGGGTCTTTTCTCCTCTGCGTATTTATATGTAATTTACATGTGTGCATCAAGGAAAAAAATTTAGATGAATAAACAGCCCACCTTTCTTTCTGACCTACCTACTCCTAAAACTATAATTTTGCACTAAAATCACAATTTGATATGAATTAGAGCCCCAGACAACTACACTGAGTTCCTGGTTCTTGTTACATTGGAATTGCCTTACCAGATCAGACTGTGGTCTTTGTCATCCAGTATCCTATTTCTGACACTGGCACCAAATGCTTCAGAAGAAGGTGCGAGAAACCATGTAGTGGGAGTTATGAAATAACCTGCTCATAGGGAAGGTTTCATTCTTACTCTGGCCAATGGTTGTCTTTTATGCGCTGGAGCATGAGGCTTTAAATGTTTTTAAGAAATTAATCCTATCTAATGTAACCGTGACGTTCTCGTTGTCTACAAAAATGTAGAATTCCCTTTCTGAATCCTACTCAGCTTTAGCCTCGCTGATCATGTGACAGTGAGTTCCACAGTTGAATTATGTTGTCTTTAAAAGTTTCTTTTTATTAGTTTTTAACTTTGCCTTTCAATTTCATTGTCTGTCCCTTAGTTTTATTATAAGGGTAAATAGGAACACCTGATTCCTCCTGTATACCATTCGTTATTTTGTATACATCTATGTCTCCTTTTTATTAGTCTCCTTTCTAACAAGTCCCAGTCTTTGTAATTGCTTCTCATATGGAAGTCTTTCCCTGTATCTAATAATTTTCATCACCTGTCTCTGGACCCCTTCTTTTTCTGTTATCTCTTTTGAGATGGGGCGACCAGAACTGAGCCAATATTCCAGGTGAGGGCATACTATTGATTTGTATTATGGCATGATAATACTGACAGTATTATTGTCTATTCCATTCATTTATGCGTAATGTTTTGTTTGCTGCACATGCAGCAGATGCATTTCAGTGTTTAAAGATGTAATATAATTAATATTGAAAATAATAATTTGAACTATTCATACACATTGTTGAATTCTGTGAACGACTCCGGCTTTTAACCTGAATAGTTACAGTTAGTTTGAAACCCAGCAATGTGTGTAAATAGTTCAGATTTGTCTTTCAATGTGCATTACCTTGCATTTGTCAACACTGAATTTCATTTAACGTTGTGCTGCCCATTGGCCTGGTTCTGTTGGATCCTTCTAGTGCAGGGGCGGGCAAACTTTTTGGCCTGAGGGCCGCATCAGGTTTCAGAAATTGTATGGAGGGCCAGTTAGGGGAGGCTGTCTCCCCTCAAACAGCGAGGTGTGGCCCAGCCCCACCCCCTATCCGACCCCTCCTGCTTCTCGCCCTCTGACGCGCCCTCCTCCACCCCCCAGACTCCTGCCCCATCCATCCCTTCCCCCCCCCCGCCTGTTCCCTGATGACCCCCTCCAGGACCTCTGCCCCATCCACCCCGCTCTCTGTCCCCTGACTACCCCCGGGACCCCTGCCCCTGACTGCCCCATCCAACCCCTCCTCTCCTTCCTAACTGCCCCCCAGGACCGCTGCCCCCAATTAACCCCCCTGTTCCCTGCCTTCTGACTACCCCGACCCCTATCCACACCCTTGCCTCCTGACCACCACCCTGAACTCTATCCAGCCCCCCTGCCCCTCTTGCCACGCTGCCTGGAGCACCGATGGCTGGCGGTGCTACAGCCGTGCCGCCCGGCTGGAGCCAGCCACGCCACCGCGCAGCACAGACCACTGGGTCAGGCCAGGCTCTGCAGCTACGCTGCCCCAGGAGCTTGCAGCCCCACCGCCCAGAGCATTGCGCCAGTGGCGCAGTGAACTGAGGCTGCGGGGAAGGGGGAACAGCAGGGGAGGGGCTGGGGGCTAGCCTTCTGGGCCAGGAGCTCAGGGGCCAGGCAGGGGGGTCTCGCGGGCTGGATGTGGCCTGTGGGCCATAGTTTTCCCACCTCTGTTCTACTGTTTCTCAGTCTTCTTTAGTTTTAACTAACATCATTTTGAGTCATCTGCAATTTGTGTCACCTCATTGTTTCCACCCCTTTTCAGATCATTGCTAAATATCTGTGTAAAATAGCCGTCCTAGTGTGGTTCTTTGGGACATCCTACTGTTAATGTTTTGTCACACTGAAAAACAAGGATTTGTCCCTATGGTGGCTTTTTTGGGGTGGAGGGGTGTTGTTTTTGTGGTGTTAGCCAGTTGCTAGTGTATGGCAGGACCGTGCCTTGTCCCATGACAAAATAGTTCCTTAATAGCCTCCTGTTTAGTCAAAGGATTTGTTTAAAAGTTAAAATAAATAAAATCAACCATTTTTCCATTATCTACTGTCTTGTCGACTTGCTCAAAGTGTGCTACCAAATTGGAGAAGCACTATTTTCTGCTACAGAAGCTGTGCAGGTTTCTTCCTTGCATATCATTGTTCATGTAGTAGTAGTAACCAAAATACTATGTCGTTCTGCTGCTGGGATTCTCAAAAGTGATCTGTAGCTATTCTATTACAGCCTTTTCTGGTAGATATCATCTGACAAAAGCATTTGTTAAAAATACTAATCTATCAGTCACTGGTTACAAAAATAATCTGTGGTTCGTGGTTACAAAAATGTTTTGACTTTTTTCCCTAGTGGCGGTAGTTATTGATTGCTGTAAAACAATCTTCCCAAACATTGGGTTTTATTAATTGTTGTCATTGCTAAGGCAGATACATTGCTGAGATTTGACCAGTACTCTGTGTATTAGAGATGGGCTTGAAGAAAAACCCTGTGTCTAAATACCCACAATCAGAAGGGAAGCTGAGATCCACTTGTGACTTTGGCCCATCTCTAATATACTTCTGGGAAGATCACACTGCCACTTTATTTCCAGTCTCTTTTGGAAGAAATTTTACACCCTACATGCATCAGCGAAAATAGGTAAAAAATAAATATTTGCATGTAAGTAATATGGTTTTCATTTGTTTTAAATAGCTGGGACAACAATGAAAGAGAAAAGATGAGTCCATGGGACATGGAACCAGTTCCAGAAGGAAGTAAATATGCTTTTGAATTCATTATAATTTCCATGTCAGTACGATTATACCGGCATGGCACTAATGGCTCACTATTTTTGAATTCTTCACATTTCTTTTAGCTGCTTATCCAGACGAGGTTGGTGCTGGAGTTCCCGTGTCCCCAGAGGAACTGACATCTCTGCTGTATAAACCCCAAGAAGGAGAATGGGGGGCCCATTCCAGAGATGAAGAATGTGAACGAGTTATTAGGGGGATTGATTATCTTCTGACCCTTGGTATGTTGGGCATGAAATAAATTACAGGAGCATCAAGAAAATCAGCGTGATGCCAAATGACTCTTTGGGGGGGAAATTTACTTAACAAAAAACCATTGGAAATAGCCTCTTATTCCTCTAGGTACACTTTGCAGGCACACTTTCATCTTTATAGGGTTTGATCCTGCTCCAATTCATGTGTAATGATAGCAAGCAAGCTAGACTGAGTCCCTAATGAACAAAATATAATTAGTTTTAACGAGTCTTGGTACGAAACTATTTTATTTAAATGTTGTTAAACAAGGAAGGAATCAGGTTTACAATTTCTGATGTTGGACATCCCTACTTCAAGGTTTGTATGAGATGGCAGTTTTCAGCAACAGCTACTGGCACTGAAATCTCAAATGCAGTTTTTAACTAAAAATGCATTTTTAAATCTAGTAGTTCATGCAAGGGGAAATTCATTTTCATCCCGTGGGCATTCAGAATGGCTCACTGAGCAATATGACTGTAGATATATTTATCATTGGGCCAATGATTGCTGGATTTTTCTTTTTATAAGGGATCTAATTCTGTTATCATACAGCTGTCATCTGTGGAGTCTAACTGATTCTGATCTTTTTATTTTTAGATATTTCTAACCCCTTTGCTGTTCCAGTGGACCTTAGTGCCTATCCCATGTATTGCACTGTAGTTGCTTACCCAACTGACCTCACCACAATCAGGAGGAGACTTGAAAACAGATTTTATAGGTCAGTTTGATTTGTACCTCGTTTAAATTCCTGTGTATTTTATCATGTATCCCACTAGAACCGGGGTTCTCAAACTTCATTGCACTGTGATCCCCTTTGTACAATAAAAATTACTACATGACCCCAGGAAGGGGGAACTGAAGCCTGAGCCAGCCCTTGGGCTTTGGTCGTGGTTCACAGCAAGTCTAAGCCAGCCTTTGGGTCCCAACCCACACTTTGAGAACTGCTGCCCTCGAATGATTTGCTGAGCTGAATGTACTGCAACTCAACAAATAACTTCAGTGAATATTGTCACTTACTGTAATCAGTGTCCTCAGCAGGTCTGTGGCATAAGACTAGACTCCATACCCCATCCTCAAAGAATAGGTCTTGATATTTTTTGGGGGGGGGAGTCATATTGCAAAAGCAAAACCAGATTTCTGGATCTTGATCTCTTTCCTGATCTGAGACATCTGCCTTGCGTCTTCCATCCTGCAAATATTGGAGGCAGTTCAGATTTGCTTGATAACGCCTCTTCTTGCTCTTGCACCTGATTCTTTCTCTGCAGTGCAGCAAACTTAGAGGCAGTTCAATATTCCTGCCTTCATCTAGTAGCATCTCAACTTTTTGAGCTGATTTTGGGGTACCAGCAAATAATACCTTTGTTAGCCCCATCTCCTTTCCCTCGGAGGACAAACATTTACCATTGGGACCACTCAGCCAAGTTCCTTCACTGCATTTGTTTCCACCTGGGGCAATTCCTTTCATTGTTGATTGTCTCATGTGAGTTCCCTTACCATGTAATAGGCCATGGAGCCTGCTACTGCCAATCTGGCATGGGCCAGACATCCTGGCCATCTGAACAGAGGCTTTGTGTCTTGGTGCTGGGTTTGCAGGGACTACCTCTTTTCTAACTAACTTTTATGGCACCAAAGGAAGGTAAAATTTTTCTTTCCTCTCCTTCCCCCACTCAGGAGAATCTCAGCATTGATGTGGGAGGTTCGATACATCGAGCATAATGCTAGGACTTTCAATGAGCCAGACAGTCCTATAGTTAAAGCAGCCAAAATTGTAACGGATGTCTTACTTCACTATATTGGGTGAGTACTTTGTGTTTCCTTATGCCAGCATTTCTGGGTTTCCAAACCAGTTCTGAAATGTATTTTGACTTGTCCTGTTGCTCTGCAGGGATCAGAGTTGTACTGATATATTGGATATATATAATAAAGTGAAAGCAGAAGATCTAAGCAGTACTGATGAAGAGGAGGAGGTAAGAGCAGTAAGCATGATCATCAGAAGCATAATTGGCTCTCTTTTATTCAATAGATAGACCGAGTTTAAAGATTGTTATGGTTTTTTTTTACGTGTAATCACTTTGGGGTTTGATACAAGAATGGTTGTTATGTAACTTGTCTTGCATGGTCTTGGATGATAAACTCTCCTCATTTAGTAAGATTGATTCTTTGAGTCTGGCTAGCCATCTGAATCTTCCCAGAGTGCCTGAGTTTCACACTCATATGGAGAGGAAATGCTAAGAGTGGAGGGGAAATGCATGAGGTAATGTAATATTATATTATTCACTCCAAAGAAACCAGGTGGATAGTCATCTCTCTGCAATCTGTCCACCTTCCAAGTGGCACCATAGTGGATTTTGTCTATTGAGACTTTACTTTTTTTTTTCATTTCTTGGTTTTACCTTGTAAAGATGACTGACAGACAGAAACTGCTCCAAAGCTTAACACGATTGTCCTTTTTTTATCTATTTAAAAAATGCAGTTTTCAAGAATATTACAGTGTAGCAGTTTCCATTGTGATGTGGTGACTGCCAATAGCTGAAACTTCTTAGTTTTGCCTTTAGTTCTTTCAGGCTCTGGTGTATGAGCCATTGACAGTGGGATACATTTATGATGGTCATTTGCATCCACCCTCTCCATCCCCCTTTCCCCAATATATCTATTATTCAAATCTTTGAATGAAAACTGATTGCTGGATAAACATCTGTACCAAGTGAATAAACATCACACATCATTCATAGCTTTTTATAACAGACTAGCATGAATACAGTGGAATGATTGTGTTTGCGGGTAAGAAAGGAGTGGTTGTTACTTTTGTCCTAATCACTATTGTTGTGAATGCAAATATTTTTTTCCTTTAACAAATTACTCCCCACCTCCCCAAATCTAACCATGTTTAAGGGTCTGCTCCAAACCCCACTGAAGCCAATGGAAAGTCTCCCTAGTTAACATCAGGGGGCCCCTTGATCCAAGTAATTAATGTAATAAAGTTCTGATCCTGCAAAAGGCTCTGTGTGGGAGCACCACAGTGTCCACACAAAGCAACATTGACTTAAGTCGGCAGTGTGCAGTGTACCTTACAGGTTCAGGGTCTGTGCCATTCAGAGGTGATACCAAAATATGAAAATCAGTTCCTTCTTTAATTAGATGCCAAGATTGGCTTTTAGGGGTCTTTGTTTCCCTTCTAATTATCATGATCTCATGAACACCTGTAGTAGTGTGACCTTGGAGTGGCACTTATTGCCCTTTAAGCTCTGGTGTCTTTCTTTCATCTGTCAGTAACCTCAGGCCAGGCAGCCAGCAAATGGTCCCACTACTACTGCACCAAGAAGTAGAAACACTGCAGCTTCCTGAAAGAAAATGGTGAAGGAGGGGGATGAGTGAGACTGCCATTAAAAAGGTCTGGCAGTTCCTTAACAAGAGAAACTGGCATGGGAGGAGGCTGGAATAGAGATAACTGGCTCTCTCGGCCATTCTTACACATTTTCATGTGTGCAAGACAAACCCTGCAGTTTCCTGCTCTGCCCTCAATGGTTTTGAAAGAAACTCCTAGCCAGAAAGATTCCCCTCCCCCTTGATTCTGGTGTTAAAGGAAAACTCTTGTGTGAAATCATTAAGATTTTAATATTGTAAAATGCTGCTATTTTATAAAAGTGTTGAAGGTAGATTAACCCTTTGCTAGGCTGTATAAATAAATACATGGCGGTGGTGTTGTAGCCCAGACTTGAAGAGCTCTGTGTAAGCGCGAAAGCTTCTCTCTCTCATAAACGGAAGTTGGTCCAACAAAAGATATTACCTCTCCCACCTTGTCTCTCTGAATAAATGCATGGGTTTTTAAAACAAAAATAAAATAAAGGGCTCCTGTAACTTAAAATCCTGATGCTTCCCTTCACAAACCCACTTGAATCATGTGGGAGGACTGTACCTCCTAGGTCGGTATGTGAATCATCCTTCCCATGTGGTTTGGTGATCAGCAGTGTCTGGCATTGTTCCCATATCCTGTTCCCTTTTCCCAGACCCCTCTAAGTGTGAGCAGGTTGGGGGAAGGAGTTGACAGGCCTGGTGGGGGAAATGCAGTTTTCCCCACCCTTTGGCACCACACAGCTCACCCAGCATAGGACTGTATTAGCATTCTATGAAGCCCTCTCTGCAGTGAGGATTTTCCTTTGAGGGGGGTCCCTGGGTGCAGCTGCAGTTACGGTGAATCCCTGACAGTAATGCTGCTCAGTGGAATTGCTGGGACTGGTGCCGGAGCCACTCATCCACACACATGCTGCTGGCCTCCTGCAGATACCCTGGGATCCACATTTACTTGGCAAACCTCGTGGCTTATTGCTCAGGGCAGCAAATCCTACCTCTCCCCAGCAGAACAATGTGAAGCTCCACAAGGACTCACCATGGAGTTTTCCACCCTGTAAGCTTCCTCCCATGGGTTTTTTGGGGGAAAGAAGGAGACTGTCAATCAGGACTTTCGTGTTTAAATGTTTAGCTTCATTGAAAAACCCCAGCGTAAGTGTATTGTGCTAGATATGTTCCTTAATATTAGTAATGTAAAAAGCACAAAACATCTCTGCATTTTCTCTTTCCTCACAAATGTGGGATAAATAATTTTAATAAAATATGTTTTGTTGCCTATTTTTGTAGTACAATAGCTCTTGCATTTTACCTGTCAAGTAAGGTGTTTTTCTGTTTGTACTCCTGTGCTATTTCTTGTTCTAGTAACCTATATGTAACTAAATGAATAGAGACTTCTTTAAAAATAAGAGAGCACTGAACATACATTGTATATTCTCTTTGGGGTCTTACAAGACTCCATCTCATCCATCCATCCATCCATCCATTTTAATTTTTGTATATATATCTGTATAGATATATACGCACACACACACATCAGAAACAAACTCAGGGAGTTGAAGCAGCTTTTCTGTTTAAAGATACTAAAATATAAAAAGTGAAAGTTCTAGTAAAAAAAAATCAATCTAGCTTTGCTTAAATCATTTTTTTTTAATTGAAGTAATCTTACCCAACACGTTTATTCTCACAGTAATAGTTTAGTTTTGTTCTTTGTGTTCATGCTAACACTTGTTTGAGCGTAATCATTACCGTTTCCTTTAGGTGGCAGAAGTAGATGTAGAGTCAGATGGGCCTGGAACTTCATCTGGGAAAAGAAGAGTGAGTAAATATCTTATCTGCGTCCAGTTTATGCTGCAGGAGTTGGGTTGGTCCACGGAATTAACAACTCTCACTTAGGGCCTGATCCTGCAAAGATTTAACTTTACACAGGCTGTTGTCAGTCAGTCACTGCTTGTACGTATTAAGTTTAAGCACATGTGTAAGTTTTTGGCTGAATCAGGACATTGTATTACTATAGAGATAATTTGATGATTGCTTAGTGGCTGTTACTGTCCTGATACTTTGGATATCTGTACAAGAGCATTAACCAACAATATACAAGCTGCTTGTGCTCCTTCAGTCATGGAAGTAGACAGAAAAATATTGAATTTGTTTACTTTATAAATACATACTATTACTAAATTAATGACTATGGCAGTCTGCCTATATTACATTTAATAGATAAAAGTTTAACTTTCAACAAGCAATTATTTTCCCATGGTAATTAATGAGCAACTTTCCCTTCAGCCAATAAGGCATTGTGGCCTTTCCGAAATATACAAAGCTCTGAACCTCAGCTCTGAACCACAGCTCTTGCATCTAAAATGTTGTATGGATATTGAGTTGGGTATTTTTATATTATTAAAAAAGAAAATGCATTCTTCAGTAAATTGCATAGTCCATATTGTTATGCCACTCAACTTTTCTTGCATGTTTTTAGTTATGGACTTCAATTTTGAACCATTTTCTGAGCACATTGATAGTAATTTAAAGTCAAGACCAGTAGATACAAAAACCTTTATACTTTAAATGTTATTAAAATACAACTTTTATTTTGTTCCCTTAAAATCTTCAGGTAAGACGACCAATAAAAAGGCAGCCCTTCAAAGCAAGCCCTGATGCTTGGAAAGAACAGTGCAAGCAGTTGTTAAGCCTAATATATGAACGTGAGGACTCCGAGCCTTTTAGACAACCAGTTGATCTCTTCTCCTATCCTGTAAATATATTTCTACTTTCTGTAATTTAAAAAAAATTCTTATCATAATATGTCAGTCTTTTTTAAGAAGTCATATATTCTTCATGCTGCTGGATACATTACTGAGCTCCTCTTTGTCAGTCACAGGCTGTCTTCTTCAATGAGTGCTAAATTAAATCCCTCTGAGAAAATGAGGGACCCGTAGCCTTGGATTGAGCAGGAGTAGAGCCGGCAGGAAATAGCCACCTTCTTCAAAGAGCTCAGTCAGTGCACTTCAGACCCTCCTATTGTTCCTACATCTCACGATCTCTTGAGCAGAGACTGCCAGACACATTCTGTTAGTGCTATTGAATGGAGGAACATGGATTAGCCCATTAAACTCATTTTCACCTCTGATGGAATGTGAACCCTTGAGTGCCAGCAAAGCCCCTTGGAATTTGTAAATATGAGTCTTGTAGCTAGAAGATTTAAGTTTAGTCTAAAACAGAGTTTGTGGAACAGTTTGATTATTTTGTGGGGTAGGATAAATTTGAGAGATATTGGACTGTACAGGGACATGAAGCAAAACACATGTAATGTTTACTTAACCAGTTCATGGCAGCTAGTGATAACTTTACCTACTTGTTAATATTGCATACATTATTTTTGTAGGACTATCGAGATATTGTAGACACTCCAATGGATTTCAGCACTGTGAAAGAAACTTTGGAAGCAGGAAATTACACCAATCCTCTGGAATTTTACAAGGATGTTCGCTTAATATTCTGCAACTCTAAAGCTTACACACCTAATAAAAAGTCACGGGTAAGTGATAAAAATATGGATACATGACATCTCAGGCCATTTCTGCTAAGATCTTCAATCACACTTTCATATAAGGAATGAATGGCACTTGGAATGTGCAGATGGAGGTCGTAGCATGATATTTTAAAATATAAATGAACAGTCTTTGTCATTTTAAGAACCTAGGATAATAAATCCCCTTTGCAAAGCCCTCCCAGAACATGTTTCAGGTGACTATGTCTCAGTTTCTTGAAAACTTTCAGGCACAACATTCAGAAATACTGTGGTTATAGTCTAGATCAGTGGTTCTCAAACTATTTCCCATTGTGGGCCGCATGTGCAGCTCTCTGAGGTATGTGGGCCGCATCCACACCCTATATATACTGCCTGTATGGATCTTAGGTTGTCACATGGGCTGCAGCACTGTGCTGATTGGGCCGCAAGTGGGCCATGGGTTGAGAACTACTGGTCTAGATACTATAGGTATATCTACACTGTAGGAAAAACCCATGGCAGTGAGTTGGAGAGCCTGGGTCAACTGACTTGGGCTCGCACTGCAGGGCTAAAAATAGTAGTGTTTATATTATTTATATTTGGAACATTGTCGTTGTTGTAAAGTTACCCAGACTGGCAGGTGTAGTTACTAAAACTACTTTTAATTCATCTATTGACACTGTCTAAAGTTGGAGCTTCTTTTTCTGGTAATATATGCGAGAGCTGAAACTCAGTAATGTTACTGTGATTCCAGAAGCCAAGCAAAACCAATGTAGGCATGATCTTTTGTAATGCAGGAAAATAATGCAGATTAAAAAGTAATGCCCTTGTCCTGGCATACTCATTTAACGCCACCATTTAACATACTTGGAAAGAATGCCGGTTCCCATTTCACGTACCGCTGGCATGCAGGAAATGAAATGTGCATCAGGTATTAAGAATGAAACATGTTTGGGGCTAGATTGGGCTGTTAGGCTCAGCTCTGAGTATTGGGTGGCAGATCGCTGTGCTAAGCATGTGGAATGGGCTGTGGCTCAGGGTGGTCTACACAGAGAAAAAGCCCACAGTAGCTAGTGCTATAAATACAGTGCCCTTGTGTGCATTAGCTTAATGCACTTTGGAAAAGCATTAAGCTAAACCTCCGAAGGGCACACTTGGAGTGCAGTATGAGTGTCTACATGGGGAGTTAGTGTGGAATATCTAGTGCACTTTGAATTCACACCCTACCTTAATGTGCACTTCCCCATGTAGACAAGCCCTCAAGTGTTCTCCTCTTTGTTCTGGTGTGGAGGAAATTACTTCACCCTTTTTTGGAGTAAAGCGTCCCACCACCTCCATACACCTGGATACAATCTGCTAGCCACTGTATATGGAGGTAAAGCTGTGGCTCCTCCCACTCTCATCCCCTTCCTCTCCACTCACTCAGCAGTAGGGGAGAATCAGATATACAGCCCCTGCCCTTCCCTCTTTGTGCTGGAGGCATGATCCAGGCAGCGCTAACTTGGCTGCGCAGTGGGTGACATGCCTTGGCTGTACTTACGCTGAACTTACCAGGCTTCTCTGTCAGCTGTATTGGGGCCAATCAAAAATCTATCCTTTAATTAAATAGGCTAAACTTGATTTCATGCAAAGGGGGGAGAGATAGCTCAGTGGTTTGAGCATTGGCCTGCTAAACCCAGGGTTCTCAGTTCAATCCTTGAGGGAGCCATTTAGGGATCTACGGCAAAAATCTGTCTGGGGATTGGTCCTGCTTTGAGCAGGGGGTTGGACTAGCTGACCTCCTGAGGTCCCTTCCAACCTTGATATTCTAAAATAAAAAAACAATGTTTAACTTCACTTGAGTATCAGGGGGTAGCCGTGTTAGTCTGTATCTACAAAAACAACAAGGAGTCTTTAAGGTGCCACCAGACTCCTTGTTGTTTTAACTTCACTTGAGACTTCAGGAGGTTTAATGAATTGTTTTCATCCTTTCTTGTTAGGGGTACCTCTTAACTTGTTTGTCTAGTTTGTCATCTATTTGGTTTGTACAATAAAGAAGATTAATTATATTTTAAGACCATAAACTCTGAAATACTTCATTATTGATTTCTATCGCGAGAATACAGATGACTTCTTTATACTAGTACAATGCAGGAAAATAATGCATTGTCTGATCTTCGCAGTTGTCTGTCAGTATGGATTTTGCTTTTGGAATATCAAGGTTGATATATTTCTGTGAATCTTTGCAACATTATTTTGCATGGAATTGATCTCCACAGTTAGAGCAATCAGTAAATATGGCCATAACTTCTTTCTCCAGATCTATAGCATGACGCTTAGACTGTCTGCCTTATTTGAAAATCATATTAAAAACATCATCTCTGAATACAAGTTGGCCATGCAGTGTCAGAAGAGGAATAGGCCACGATACCGAAAACGACTAAGGAGCAGTAGTAGTTCACCATCTAGTAGCAGAGCATCTAGGTAACTTAATAATGAAACTCTCTATCTGCATATTTTGAAATCCTCTGTTTTAGGGGGAAATAAACGTTCAGATAAGACGGCAGTAACAATATGGCTTATTTTCTAGTACAATCTCTCCTGTGGGTGCGTTTAAACACTGGAGCTCGTATAAGGGGTGGGTGCTGTATAAAAGTGTGAAAGGAGCTGTATAAAAGCCACATTAATTTCTATAACACATTAACAAAGCAAACTGTATGTTCCTTTTAGGAAAGCAAGATAAAATCTTGTTCTTGAACAGTTGTATTCCTTTAATAAACTCACCAGTATTTTTGCTTTATTATATATTTTCGATTACTACAGCTATGTAATCTTTGAGACAGAAAATCAGATGCTCCATTTTACATTTAAATATCAAATTTACACTGATAACCTGATAACAGTGTTATGTCTGTTTTTTGTTTTTTTAAATCCTTTTGCATTAACATTTGTATATTTTGGGGGATGTTTCATATCTTCAGCCCTAAAGGGAAACAGAAACAAGTGAAGGTGCAACCTAAAATCAACCAGAATACCTCACTGCCTTTGACTAGGACTAGCTCTTCAGTTTCATCTCATGGTAAGTAGAATAAAAAATGGTGTACATGGCAGAACCAAAGTCTGAAAACAGGAGTGTCTAAAGTATTTCCACTGCTGCTTCCTAATAACAGCAGTATGAAGAAAAGCTGAGGGGTATTTATTGCTGATCTTAAACAAGCTCGTTGTATTAATCTATCAAAGGCTAGTATCTAATTGCCGTATAATTAAAGATTTTGGTTATGTAAGTATGTTTGGCATAGATTACATGCAAACTAGATACATCCCTCAAGTTCTTGGTAAGTTACTAGTGTATAAAAAATTTGGTTTCCCCTGCATTAATTAAAGAAAAGATTGAGCCATTTTGGACCTGTGAAATCTGATTGTTTGCATGGTGCCCTAGTACATCAGTATAAGGAGAGATGAAGGAAATCGTTTGAGTTTATTATGTCCTGTTTTAAGTTTCAGATACTACAGAGGAGGCTCTAGGTTCAGCTATTGGTGAAGAAACGGAGGGCCAACCATCCTCATCTGGGTTAAATACACAGAACCGAAGTGGAAATAACATTGATCCAGGGAAAAATAGACTAGTCAGGAGTAAATCCACACCCGTTAAACAAGGTTGGAAGTTATATGCTTTCTTTGGATGACTAATTTTACTAGAAAAGAAATCTGCTTCTGGCATCTATGCACTACTGTAGACAAACACTTATTGCACTGCAAGTTGTGGTATAAATCTACAGTTCTCCAGTGTGCTCCTCAATCTCCATGAGGACTACGGTCGCCAACTTTCTAATTGTTGAAAACCAGACATCCCTGCCCTACCTCTTCCCCCAGGATGCCCCCTCCTCCCCTGCTCACTCTCCCCTCCCAGGAAGCTGGTGTGATTGAGCAAGATGGTGAAGATTTTTGAGACTTAGAACAGCGTGAGAGGTTTAAAAGAAGTGTTTGTTCTTTGCCTTTTGGAAAACTTTGTTTTCTCCTCATACTTGATACCTTTCTACAACAAAATTCTCCACAGAAAAATCATGTAGAAAAAACCTCTAGCCTTAGGAGCGTTCATTAAATGTCTCACCTATTCTGTAGGTAGGCTTTCCCCACACACCTTTTCAGGGTTTTTTTTTTTTATTTTTAAAAGAGAAACCTGATTGCACACTCAAATGAAGCAAACCTAATGAACTGATTCAGTGTGGTATTATACAAATACATATTGACATTTACCCAATGTGCATGTATTTGCAATTGTGTCCTAATGCTTAGGGCTTGTCTATATTAGAAAAGTTGTGCAATCTTAACTAATTAATGTTGAAGTCTTTGTAGTTAAATAGATGATACCCCCTAATGTAGATGCACTTCAACCCATTTAATCCTTGTTTACCATGTACTAGTAAACTACTAAATTAAATTAAACTGATTTAAGTGAGGGTTAAACACATTTAAGTACATCTGCATTAAGTGAGATGTAGCACTGCCACTAACATCCAAAAAAAAGTTGAAAAAGTTTCCTATAACTTGGTTAAAAGCCTATCCCACCCTTTTCTATGTGTTAGATACCAAACAGTACAGGAATGTGAGTTTTTTCTTGGGGTGAAGGTGAATGAGAAGTTCCACAAACTTAGAAAAGGCAAGTTTCAGCTATACAAACAAGAATGCCTTGCTATAACATAATATATCAAGATCACGCCAAACAAACCTGGCAACATATGTAATTCTGCTATAAAATGCAGCAAACCATTTGCCAGGGTGCTGCTAACTACCAGGCCCATTTTCCATATGCCTGAACCTCTTGTTTCTGTTTTAGAGTCTCTAAATTTGTAGCAAATTTAATCACTTTTGGCGTATTATGCACACTAAGATTTGTTTTTATAGAAATTAAGTCTTTTTAGGTGTCTAAATAGTTCTTTGAAAAGCTGGGAAGTGATTTTTGGCTGTTTAAGAAAGTATTATATTTTAAATCAAACTTATTTTAAAAACTGTCGCTAGAATAGGCATCTCAGAATATTGTTTGAATAGAAATGTATTAATCGACACTCTTGATAACTTACAGAAAAGTAGCCTTGCCCTACTTTCCAAGTGTGTGTGGAGGAGAGAGGGGGGAGTAACTGGCATTGAGGGGTGCTGGGACTGTAGGGGCACTAACTGGCATTGAGGGGGAACGCTGTGTGTGGGCACTAGAATTTTAGGGAGAGCAGTAAGTGTCATTGAGAGGACTCTGGGGGTGTGGAGGGAGCAGTAAATGGCATTGAGGGGGTATGAGGGGATGACTAACTGGAATTGATGGAGCATGCTATGGGTGGGGGCACTAACTGGCAGATAGGGGGCAGTGGAATTGGGGGAACCATTAACTGGCAGCGGCAGGACGATGTGTGTGTGATGGGGGTGGGGAAATTGGGCCACAGCGGCGTGGGGTCGATCCCCAGAGCGAAGGGCCAGGGCAAGAAAATGAGGGCACAGCGGTGCGGACAAGGGGGACAGACAGGATCTCCCCTCGGGCAGCAGCGGTGCTGGTACTTGTCTCTCCACCCGAGAGGCTGGAGCTGGGTCCGGGAGCCAGCCAGTTCTCCCCATTAGCATCTGAGCAGCTGCTGCTCTTCCCGCCATCTTGGTGTGGAGGCTGATCGTGATTACTCTGATAACCGGACTTTTAGCGTCCAGTCAGCTGTGCTGACCAGACACTGCCACGTCCCCTTTTCGATTGGACTTTCTGGTAGAAAACTGGACACCTGGCAACCCTAGAGTGAGCCCTGTACTGAAACAGTTACCTAGTGGGCTTAAACCCTGCTGTTTCAAACAGCTAAATGTGCTTGTGATCTCTCTACCTGAGTGCAGTATTAAATTGAGCTTATTTCCCTGCTTTGTCATGTTTCCGGACACATTTTTTACAATTCTGAAATCTGTTATCTAAATTATGGGATAAATGTTCTCCAAAGATTCAACCAATGCCCCTAAAATGTTGCCAAGATGGGAAAAGTTGATAATTCTCAAAGAAAGTTAGGAGTTTTCCAAAGGCTTTTAGAAAATCGCTGACATTTTATTTGGCATATTAAAGCTGAAGAGAAGGGGGAAAATATTTTAAAAGTTGAACAGACATGTCCTGACTAGCTCATGGCTTTTTTAATCTGGGGTTACACAGTGCTTAGAATTTTCACAAGGCTATGCTGGAACAGGTATAAGTGTTTCACTCTTCTGAAACTGTCAAAAGGTACACACACGTTTGTCAACATCTGAATATTTTTGTAAATAAAATTGCCATCATGTTAAGGTGCACTTACAAAAATGTGTTCTTTGTTATGGGGTAGGGCTTCACTTTTCCAGGATTAATGTAATTTTTCAACCTTCACAAGCAGCATATGTTAACTGTGAAAGGAGAAACATTTTAAGCCCCAACACAGCAAAGGCACTAAAGCATGTGCTGAGCTTGAAGTACCTAGTAATCCCATTGATTTCAGTTGGACTACTCACATGCTTAATATTAAGTATGTATTGAAATGCTGATTGGGGCCTTACAGAACAGATGTTTGATGAGGGCTGATAGCACAAGCTATTGGAGAGAAATGTAAATTTTAATAGAAAATCCTTTTTATATTTGAAAATAATTTTTCCCTTGAATTGCTGCAGTTCAGATTTAACTTTATCACACTGTTAACAAGTGATTGTTTTTTGTGTTTGTTTAGATCAGTCTCTTGATGGACCACTTACAAATGGTGATAGCAGAGAGCCTCGGATAGCAGTCAAGAGAAAGTTAGTAAGTGCCTCAGAAGAGGAGGAACACCTAGAGGAAGAGGAGAAGAAGAGAGAATTAAAAGAAAAACCTGGTTTATCGTCATCAGAAAGTGGGGAGTCAGGATCCAGTTCAAGCTCTGAAAGCAGATGTGGTTCTGATTCAGATTCTGAATCGACCTCTAGAACAGATCAGGATTACATTGATGGAGATCATGACTACAGTAAAGTTGTGCAAACTAAACCCAAAAGAAAAATTAAAAGGAAAATTGCTAGTGGGAAAAGAAACTGGCAGGGTAGAGGGACAGGGAGGAGAGGTAGATGGGGCAGATGGGGTAGATGGAGCAGAGGGGGAAGAGGTGGCAGAGGAGGAAGAGGAGGCTGCGGCAGAGGAAGAAGAGGAGGCAGGGGAGGAAGAAGAGGCAGAGGAGGTAGAGGAGCTTCACGAGGAGCAACCAGAGCCAAACGTGCACGAATGGCAGATGATGAATTTGAGAATCTGTTTGGCGGCCGATTTGGCGAAAATATGTTTGGAGGACGATTCAGTAGGCCACCACGAATTAAAACAAGGAACGAGGGCAGGAGAACTGTTTTATATAATGACGATTCAGATAACGACAACTTTGTGCACACCGAGGATCCTCTGAATCTTGGTACTTCCAGATCGGGCAGGGTGCGGAAAATGACAGAAAAAGCCAGGGTCAGCCATCTCATGGGATGGAATTATTGACAGATAAACATCTTTGAAAAATTTCAAATGAACTTCAAAGGCCTTCTACTGCAGGGATTTTACCAGAAAATCTACCAAGCAAGTTGTGGGGGGACTCCACTCACTTTCTACAGTGGTGCTTTTCCATTATGCCAGTATACATTTGTTTTAAGACTTCAGATTGCCACACTTCATTGGTCAAAAAAAGCCTTACTTATTAGGCCTTAAATTACAGAAATTCTTCCCCACGCACTACAAGTTCATTTTGTTTCAAGGAGCTTCCAGCTTCTCAATAATAGCATGACATTTTGAATCATGATTATGAAATCTCTCCCTTGTTTTGTTTTTTTGTATTATAGAAATAGCACCTTCTTACAGAGTTTTTATATGGTTTGTCATAAATCCTTATACACAGTAATAATTATAACTTTTGCACAATACACCAATCCTAAAGGCAGCTATAAAATGTTTACCATTTCTATATTGTAAGAAGGATCTGGATTATTTTAATCTTCCCAGGCCAAACTTCATGAATTGTGCTGAATTGAAGTATATTTATACTACAGTTTAGGAGGGTTTGAAATGCTTTCTGTTGGTTCGTAATTCATGTAAAAAGTGAGAAAAGGGTTGGTGCCTTGTAAATATGTAGCAAACCTTTGATGTGGTGTGTCCTAATGTGTGCATTAACTTTATTAAAAAGAGAATACTTGAGAAGTATGAATATCTAGACAGAAGGTGCCAAATGCAAAAGTTACTTGCATCTATTTTCTTTTTGTCCTCTCATATTTTTATAGCATTAATAGAGATTGTGCTGCAAAGGGTTAATTTCAACATTTGAAAGGTTTCTCCTCTTCAAAGCATTACATGTCTTAATAGTAGCTCAGCTACCTCTGTTTACAACTACTGGAAACTTAAAAGAAAATAGAGGTTATTCTGCAGTGCTTATTGAAGAAGAGGCAAGAATGAGAATAGCAGGGATGGAATTGCTCACATTGTGAAGTAACCACTTCTTCATCATATTGGTACTCTGAAACAAACCTTAGTGTAGCTATCAAAGCTTTCACAAGCCTAATATGCTTGTAGCAGATGGTAGTTTGTTGGGCAAACAGCCAGTGGGCTCTCACACATTTCTGGTATCGCTTATTCAATGAAAGTCTGTTTCTGTTTTTAATTTGATTATTGAAACGTTCAAAGAAACCTAAATTGAGCTATCGTGTCTCTACTGGCTACTCATATTTTTGTATCATTACTGATAAGTTTCCATTCATATCATTGACAAGAGTCCTTGTAGCTCAAGCTTCCAGAAGAGAATTCACACTGTACTGTACTCTTACCTTGTAAATGTTGCATTGAAAAATAATAACTTGCACACTGAGGTCATTCTAGCAGTAATAATACAGTATGCAATGCTATGAGGGAAATGTAGGGTTAGGAGATTACTCTGTATCTTGCTCTTCAGACTGAATGACTGGCTGTGTTTAATTAATTGGAACATGCTTGTTCTTGTGGCATGAGAAAGAGAGTTGCAGCCTTCTACTTTGTAGGGTCCAGTTAAAAGATTTGTGGGACTCTGTCATGTTAGACCAAGGAAGAGACATCTAGCTGACATCTCTAGCTGAGTTGAGATAGTGAGTCATTGATTACACGAGAAAAAGGGATGAGAGAGGAGGTTTGGAAATCGAAATAAATGAGGGATGCAATTCTGAAATTTCTTCCTCAATGTGCAACTTTTATCACTTTGTCAATAATTCTGGAAAACCTGGTGGGAAGGAGGAATAGTGAAGTGTATATTTTCATACATAAATAGATTTGGTTCTGGCCTTTTTTCTATGACAAACGTTAGCAGGCTGATCTCTCTTTGCAACAGTTCTAGTCAGGTGCAAGATAACTGGAACAAATGCTGTGAGAGTCGTCGGGCTTGGGAGTGGGGAGAAGAAAGCAGTCTAAGTAGTACATGGTAATGATCTGAATTTATGGTACAGTAAAAATCTCTCAAACTTTTTGTTACAGTTGTTGTCCTGATTATGCCAAAACTAATTTCTGGGCATGACTCAGATGGTCCATTTAACAAAGAAATGGATACAGAGGATCTCCTAGCTCTGTATTGGGCTTTAAAATACAAATGCCTGTCCTATCATCTCTTACAGTATGTATTCAGAAGAAAATGTATTCTTCCCTAGAGTTATTGGTCCCTATATCTATGTAATCAGGAAAAGCATGGATATGTCAGTTCCTAGACATAATCGTATACATTTTAGATCGAAGTTCTTTCCAACCAATATAAATGCTAAGATTCCTATGCTAAAATCCTGAGATTCTGAAGAAATGCTATTCATATGTTTCTGGCTGGCTGAAGCTGTAATTATTAATTTATTTGGGGGTGGGAGGGAGGAAAAACATGGATTCCTGAAAAAATCATGATTTCCTAAGTTTAAATGTATTTTAGCAACAATTAGAATAAGAGTAAATATGTTCTTAAATGTATCTTTTATATGTAATGAAGTACTGTGAAGATAACAGTAAAACAGCACTTTGCTGTGGTGTAAGTATTAATCTAAAATGTGTTATGTGATTAAGAGCCAGACAGCAGGGTGTGCTAGAACAACAGAGCTATTGCTTATTGTAAAGAATCTGAGAATTTTTTTAATTTTATTTTATTTTGTGCATGAAATCCTTTTTATAAGCATGAAAGAAATAACTTATATTTTTGAATGCTATTTTTACTTGATTTCGTATCTGGATTTTTTTTTTCCAATTTAGATATTTGATTTCTTTCTCAGCCTCATTCTGTGGATGAATTCTAACTTGGTGATAAGTTGGACACTTTTTTTTTTTTCTAAGATGTTAAATTCAGTTAGAAGCCACGTACTTAAAGCTGCATGACACTTGATTTTTACCCTGACAGCTGCAGCAGGAGCAATGAAACAAGAATAGCCCTTGCACCAAAAGGGTTGCAACCCAGTCCTTCAGACCCCAATCCAAAACTTCTGTGCCCATGTAATGCCTCTTTGAAATCAATGGGGTTCCATGCAGGCACAGAGCTCTGTCCACCCCGAGTTCATTGCAGACTCATCAGCATTGTCTTTATTCATACAGTTTTAACCAAAAGTAACTTCTGTTTGGGTCTACTCTTTAACACTTGTGTATGAAGGTATTTTGATCATATATTTAAAATACTAATGGTTAACAAAATCCCTAGTTGGGCTGTAGATTGCTGATATTTAGTTAATATTCAAGTACCAGTGCTTCAAGGCTTTCTCCAGAAATGGGTATGAATGTTTATGGAAGTTTTGGATGGTCTCACTCCCTAGTGTCAACAGTTCGAGGGCATCCCATTACCAGCCTTAGGAAGCAGGACTGCAAATAGAGCCACCAGCCAGCAGTTACATGTGATTTGTGGGTGTTGGAGGGCTCCTTTGGCCCCCACCACCCACACACTTTCAAGAGGAGGGGGCTGAACGTTTGTGTGTGTGTTTTTGAATACCAGCTTACTACCTCTGGAGCACGCCCAACTCCTGAAGGCCCAGGGCACACAGGCCCAAGCTTGGTCCTGAACACTGATATCTGTCACTAGGCCTTCACCCCAGTCCCAGACTTCCATTTTGCCTCCCCTTATTTTGCGTGTCCCTGCTCCGTCCCCTCCTGGGTTTTTTCGCTTTGTTCCATCCCTTTTGCCTTCCGTTCTTTGTTTCTCTGTCCTCTCTTAAGAGCCTGCCTGTGCTGCTGCTCCTGCACTCCGTAGTATTCCCCCCATTTGTGTCAGCAGGATCAGCTGAAACTTAAACTCTGATGCTCTTGCTGGGCCATTAGGAATACATTAGGTTCTTTCTCATCTGTCCACCTAAAGTCACTTGTCTGTAAATTCAAGTCAAGCTTTTTTTCTTGCCATATTTTGCTTATTAACAAACCTTCCAAAAGTGTTAGTAGTAAATGAATAGAAATGTAGAAAGTTGTTGGGCCTGATTCTCCATTGTCTTGCACTTTAGGTCTTCATTTACACTAGTGTAAACACTCAACTCAGAGCAAGTACTGTTTGCACTCACTCTGAGGTAAAGGTACAGGCCAGTTCTGACTATTTGAATTAAAAATTTAGGTCTCACCTGACCTCCCGAATAAATTGTTATCACATTTTCTTTATCTGGACGTGAGTTAATGTAACACCTGTAAAGCTCATATGTTTCCTTTCCAGTGTCTGAGATAGTGGGATTAGCACACAATTTTACCTGCATTTTGGAATATTCAGTTACAAGTCAGCATCACAAACACCAATCAGCATGGTATATTTTGAAGGTTTTGGTTATCTGTCTGTTTAGTTTGGGGGGGGGGGGTAGAGGGAGAGTTTTTGAATATTAAATAAAATCTTTTATGGTACATGAAGCATTCAGAAATGCTGAAAATAGCTGAAAAAAGTGTTTTCTCCATTGCCTTTAGTGTATGTGTTTTTTTGAAAAGGGAGTAAATCTTGGGTTTTCATGAGATCTTTCAGTTGGAAGCAACCTATACTACTTTATTCAGGTTCTTACACAGCATGCATCACTGTAGTATCTGATTTAAGTTTCTCACTCCCTTTTTTTCGTTTTGTGTCCGTGTCAAGAGGATTCATGTCTTTTTAGCTGTTATACTTACAGAGCATGAGGTGTACTCAAACTTCCCAATGAAGTTTCCCTCTTCCGTTTCAATATCACATCCTTTCTGGTGTCATACTTATCCCCACTTGTACTCTTTAAAAAAAAAAAAAAAAAAAAACCCAAACCCTACAAAATGACTCATAGCTATAGTCTGTGCAAGCTTGAGCCCTACAATAGCAAGGTCTTGCTAGGACAAAAGTGAAGTGTATTAACTGAACTGTGAGGGGAAGTTAACTCAGACCTATATGTATCTATATCTGCTTCAAGTCTGCAATAATCCCTCACTTTCAAACCTACTAACTTCACAAACTGCAAAGCAAAGATAAAAAAGGAGAGACACAATGGTATGTTTTCTTTAAAAAGAGAAGTATTAGAGGAGTAATTCACCTGAAAAATGAGCCACGTAGGAAAATTATTTGGCGTATTTATAATACAAGACTTGTGATATGTAAAAGTAAGAGGAGGCAAAAATATTTACAGTTAGGAAACCAACTTGTGGGTGATTTCAGTTTAAGTTCTTTATACGGTTTGTGTTAATCAACTTCCCTTATGATTAAAAAATAAATGTAGACGGCTGTTTCTACTGCACATAAATATGAAAACTGTATAGTATAGAAATACTGAAGAGAATTGAAGTCAGGTGTGTGGTGGGTAAAATATCCATGTACAGTAATTAAAAATTTAGGAAAGACCAATTAAAATGTATTGCTTCTGACAATGTTTTTGAGGAGCTGACTACTAAAAGTGAGATGAATCTTGGCAAATATTTGAAAATATGGCTCCCAGATGTCTATAGAATGTGTCTGATGAACATTCCAAATCATGCAGTATTAAAATGAGAAAATGCATTTAATAAGTAACTCAAGACTAATAATTCACCCTTAACCTGTGCAGATGATGACAGAGTAAACAAACCAGTTTTAGGTTAAGGATGTTATCAGCCTTAACTTAGTGTGTCTTACTATTGTTGGTCTGTATCACAACTTTAATGTTTTTAAAATGTATTTTTGTGTTTACATTTCTTGGTGTTTTTTTGTTTGTTTTTTTTTAAACTGTCATGGAAAGTTTTATAAAATGCTAATTATTTACTTGATAGACTGAAGGAGCAGTTAACAATCTATGGATAAATTTATATTTAGTAATGTAGGAAGCTGTCATGTTCTTGCAAGTATGTATTATAGAAAATTACTGCGCATGTGCAGTAGTTAACTTTCAAATATTAGTATATCGGATGTTTACACGCTTTTTAAAAAAAACCTCCTTTATGTATAGTAAGTAATAGCCTGCAAAATTTTGGTTTAAAAAGTTGTCTTTTTTAGTAATAGAAACACAAAGACCTGTTGGAAGCTTGTACATTTTTACTATGTTATGCTTCAGCCCACAACAAATTTCTGCAACTGCTATGAATCCCTGAAAAATTAGATTTCCAGTGGAACTGCTGTCACAGCCTTAACTCGAGTATGAAAATGGTGCTTAAATACATATATATGCATGGATGTGGGTACCTCAAATCTGATGAGTGTTTAAATGAGAACTTCTAAGTTCAGCGTTTGGTGCTGAAAATGCAAACAAACTAATGCTCCTGTTAGATAAGGACAGCCATGTTTTGTGAATTCATCATTAAATATTTTAACTTCCAGACATATTAGAACAATTTCCGAGTCTCTTATAAATAAGAAGATAGTGCATACCTTCCTGGTTTCTGGGTGCATTAAACATTTGTGAAACTAAGGGCAGGGCAAGAGGAGAGCACTTGAAGTGTTAGAGAACGAAAGGGTCTGTTTGAATGCAAGATAAATTGGTGTTTCTGTGCTATTTGGTGTTACCATTCATAGAGGTTTTCTTTTGACGGACAAATACCCCACTTAGTTTTTCAAAATGCTTTCTCAGTAAGTGGCGTTAACCCAACATACTCCTATATCTAAGGCTGTTTTTTTAATTTTCCCTAGGAATATTAATATAGGTTATTCATTCTTTACATAAGAATCATTACAGCAGACTTCATTTAGAAATATCAGTTTTTACAGTTGAGGGGCTTGGAACAATGAAATGGTGCTGTCTAGCCTCGCACATTTCGGTGTTCTTGACAGTTTAAAATACTCCACCAAAAATGCACAAAACTGATTTGAACTGATGTGTCTAGTTTCTGTATTGATTTTTTTCAAGGGGATATTTATGCCCCTATCTTCACATCCGCTATCTCAGGTCCCTTTAAATGAATACTTCAGGGATTTTTAATGCCACTTGATGGCAGACCAAATGTAATATTTATATGCAACGAGCTGTTAGTTTTTGTATTGTAAAAATGTAAATTTGTAAAGATTTTTTTCTAGAGTTTTTTTGAAGTCACTTATGTAATTTAGGATGTTTCATTTTTCCAGCTGTGGGATTGTCTTAATAAAAAAAGTAAATCTTACTTTGATTTTGCATTACTTATTAAACAGTTTAGACATTATAAAGACAAGTGAACTAGTTAGAACTTTAACTAAGCATACCTAAAATTCAACTTTTGATTTAGCTTTGGATAATTCTACATTGAAGTTAGAGAAAATTGTTCTTTTTATACTATAGTAATCATTGGAACATCAATTGGCTGGTTGATGGAAAGCTCCCACATTCCTTATTTAAGGTCTTTGGGCCATACAGGATAAGCCAGGATGGGGGGAAAGGAAATACAATCAGTTCCCACTCATGGAGTGTTCTTTGAATTTTTGTCAGCAGGAGGGGAGCAGATCCTGGCACAGAAAGGGCACAGAATACCATGGACATCCATGCTTCCTAGAGGCATTTTGTGCCCAGGTATTAATGGCAACTGCTTCCTCCAAGTCACTGCTGTGGAAGTTTTCCACTGTGGCAGGTCTCATGGTACTGGACCCCTTCTCCCCCTGCAGCAGCCTACAACCTTAACCAGCATTTCTCCCTCATTTAGGAGTGGAGAGTAATGCTGAACAGCTTGTTCCCTGTGGAGCACTTCGCTAGTGGCATCTGTCAGGTCAGAGAAAGGAAACAATGCTGTGGAGCTGACCCTGCTCAGAAACGTTGGGTCTGGGTCACCTCTGTTTATGGGAATGGAGGGGACAATCTAGCACTTTCTGATACCATTAATTTGAAAATTGCTCATTTAGGATGAAATTTGCATTGTAAAGTTTGAGTTATGTGGCTTCCTGTGGGGAAGCATGAAAGGACTTGGGGAGATTAAATTCATCTTCAACTACAAAGCAGGAAGAGTAGGTCAGGAGGGTGCATTATAGACCACACCCTGGGACAGTTATTTCAATCTCAGAGAGCAGGAAGGCAGGGCTCCCAACTTCCCCTACCCTCTCATGCAGCCACAACATGGTGTTATGTGATGAAGAGAGCATTGTGTTGGCTCCCAGCCCCAGGGTGAATTTCACATTTTAGAGTGATGTTATTTTGAGGAACAAAGTGAGCAGAGCCCTGACAGTGGTTTTAGTTTGCCCGAGTGCTTTTGGAAGAAGATTTTTAGCATTGTACCAGTTACAATTTAAAGCAAAATACTGTGAAATACAGTTACTCTTCACTTAACATTGTAGTTATGTTCCTGAAAAATGCGACTTTAAGCGAAATGATGTTAAGCAAATCCAATTTCCCCATAAAAATTTATGTAAATGTGGGGGGTAAGTTCCAGGGATTTTTTTTACACACCCACACACACACACACACACACACATTTCCCAGGGAATGCCTTACTGCTAAATGATGAACTGAACAGCTGATCCCTCAAGGGTTAGCACATTGTTGTTAATGTAGCCTCACACTCTACAAGGCAGCACAAATGTAGGGAGGGGAGACAGCATGTCAGACAGAGACCGAGACACACAACCTGTATATGTGAGAGAGAGATGTGCATTGCTCCTTTAAGTTCGCTGACCCCACTCTAAGTACATTGCCTTTTTAAATAGATCAGCAAGTTGAGACAGCAGCTGCTGTGGGTAATCTCCCTCTGTCCTGAGCCCTGTCGTGTCCCTCCCACCCCCCCACTCTATGGAGATGAGGTAAGCGGGGAGCAAGAGGGGAGGGGACACCCTGACATTAGTGCCCCCCCTCCTCCTTGCATAGCAAGCAGGAGGTCCCGGGAGCAGCTCCAAGGCAGAGGGCAGGAACAGCACAGGGCAGTGGGGGAGGGACAGTTGAACTGCCTGGCAATTGATAGCCTGCTGGGCGGCTGCCGCACAGGGAATTTAGAGGAGGGGGGAGTTGATAGGGAGGCTGTCGGTCCACCCTGGTTCCAAGGCCCCACCAGATAGCTCCAACGGGCTGCTCTTCCTGCAAGCAGTGGACAAAGCAGGCGGCTGCCAAACAACATTATAAGGGAGCATTGCGCAACTTTAAAAGAGCATGTTCCCTAATTGATCAGCAATGTAACAATCAAACGTTAACTGGGATGACTTTAAGTGAGGAGTTACTGTACCTAGTTAGCAGAGCACATGGTCTTTCCAAAGGGCATGGAATTATGAGGGTAAAAACCCCATTCTAATGGAAATGCTGGTGGACTCCATTTGACTCTTCCAGCTGGTCTTGGATTTCTGCAGGATGGCCAAAAGACTAATAAATCCAAGATTATCTGGCACGTTGCAGCCCTTCTCCAAGAACTATACCTATGGGAGGAGCAGATGCTGTCCTGCTGATTGGTCTCTCACCTGTAATTTTGTTACATGTTTTGTGTAAAGTTCTTATCCACATTCTAAGCATCTCTCACAAACCACCTGCTTTGATCTCCCGACTGTTGTGCACTATTCATGAACATGGATACCTGTGTGTGATTCTCTTGCTCCCATGGGAGTGATGGAATTTCAAAACAATTTTAAAGACTATTCTCTTTGGCTCTACAGGGATTGTGTGGGTGTCTGGAGTCAAAGGACCAGGTTAGACAAGCTAACTTTAGAGTATCAACATCTGTCTAGCTTGCATTAGTACATTTTTATGGTGCTGGAGGACCACGGAAGTCCCCAAGACCCAAAATAAGGAACGAGGAGCTGGCTTTCTGTGCTGTAAGGGAAAAGGAAATTTGGGGGCAAGATTACTGGAGTGATTGTAAGAATTGTGGGATGCGGTGACCACCCCACACAGGACTGAAAGGGGTTAAGGTGGCCACGCAGGCCAATCAACTCCACAGGCTGCACCTGTAGGAAGAGCCGGAGGGCAGGGAACTAATTAGAAACAGGTTCAGCTGTGAAGGAACAGGTGGGGCCTGTATGAAACAGGTAGCTGGCAAGAGATGGGCACTGATGGGGAAGGCTTCAGAATGCAGGCAGCAGTCACTCCCTGGGAAAAAGGAAGCGGGTTTGGGGCTGGTACACCCAGAGAGAGAAAGGGAACAAGGTGTGGTAGGAAGCAATCCAGGGAAGGAGCAGTGAGGGGTGAGAGGGCAAAGCCCAGAACTGCTGAGCTGAGGGTCCCTGGACTGGAACTGGGAGTAGAGGAGGGGCCTGGGTTCCCCTACCAGCCACTGAGGGAGTGGCATGGAGGCAGTGGAAGGGAAGACTTCCTAGAACTACTAGGGAGAAGGGACTTTGCTACCCTGGAAGGGGGAATGCTGAGTTATCTGGCCAGGGGGCTGAGTCACAAAGAGGACACTGCGGTTCCTGGGGCTGCAGACCAGAGGAGGGGAGAGCACGTTGGTGTGCAAACTGCGGACGGGGCGTCCACCTCAAGAGTTAATCACCAGAGTGACCAGAAGGAGATTCCAGGCCAGGAGTGAGTGGTGCACCCCATGACAGAGGGATGAAAGGAGGGTTTGGGGGGAAGAAAAGAGAGCGAGATGGGAGGGAACTTTATAATAGGGAAGAAGTGATGTGATGAAGAAAGCATGGAGTGAGCAGAAAGGAAAGTGGCAAAGAGAGAGAACCCCAACCCTTAATTTGTTTTATTTGGAGTTTGGCAACTCAGAGAATAAGAAGGGAGAACAGAGGACAGAAGGGATGAAAATATTGTAAGTATAAAGGAAAAGAAATGAAAATTGAAAAGGTCTGATGGAATGAAACTAAAATGGGAAAAAGTCAGAGAATCCCAATAACATATTGCAAGTTTGTTTTTCCACCGCCCTTCTTTTTATCAATAGATGAAGGAAAATCTACAGAGAAAAAGATTATAGTTTGCTAAGAAATTGCCCATTTATGTACTCTAAATAAGGTGGTGGCACATGTTTTCTAGAGACTTTTTTCATATGTTGCCAGATTTGCCCCAGAGAGAGGTCCTATTTGGACTCCACTCTTGTACAGAAAATATCAGGATTTCTTGCTGTGAATACACTGGATTATGATGAATCCTCAAGGTTAGGGCAATAGGGTATTTCCATATTTTTTCCCATGATGTTAGTACAATAAATCCTATTGTGCTGTGCAAATGAACGTAATTGCTGCTTGTATTTCAAAGAGATCATAATGATGCCTGTTATTAAGTTATCATATAATAGCCTCTCTTTGTTGCTACTGTAAAGAGTTAGCAACAAATTATATGCACAACTCTGAGCAGCATTCTAAGATGATTATAAGCTTTTGATTATATGCCTATAAAAGTCAGCAAGATAAAAGTTAAAGATGCACGACAACACTTTTCCTGGAGCGAACCAGTAGGGAATGTAAAGATTTCATGTGAAAAGGTTGCATCAAAGGCAAATACGATAATTAGTAGCAGACATGAAATTGTCACACAGCATTCTTCACCACTGCTGTGTAGCGTGACTGTGGTGAAGAGACTGAATCCTAAAGACATCAGTAACTGCCTGGGGCTGTTCTAAGGACCAACCTGGATGCAACTCCTGCCCCTTAAGAATCTTGACCTAGCAATAGATGTGTGAATGCTGAAGTTTATTCCCAAGCATGGCTAGTTACTCTACTCTCTAGACTGTAATGTGGTCCTTGTATGTACATAAACACCCTTGATATTAAACAAATCTTCAAGGGAAATGCTCATAACTGCTCTTAGCAGAGTGCGACTTTCCAAATACTAAGTACCAAATACCTGGCTATTCTGTAGTCTGCAGCATGTGGCCCAATGTTCTGGTCTGCTATTGAGAGGTAACGATGCACTGAGAGAGTGACCCTTATGGAAACTTGAAAAGCTGTAGATTCCAAGGTAATGTGGAAAGCAAGCACGCACGCGCGTGAGCTCTCTCTCTCCTTCCTGGGGCCCAGCCCAGCAGAGCCATGAGCCCGTGGTACTGGCATTGGAAGGAGCTGGAGGGGGCATGAGTTCTAGAACATAGAGAAGAGTGCCCTTGCCAAGCCAGGGATGTTTCACTGCCTTACTTGCACTTTCTTTCTTTATATTACTGTAGTGCTTAGGAACAGCAGTCATGGACTCAGGCTCTGCTGTGCTCCATGCTGTACACACACACACAGCAAAAAGATGGGCCCCACGCTCCAGCGTGGATTTCCCATAAGGCTTTGACAATGGCACTCTTCTGACTTAAGATCATTCTCCGTAATGACCCAGCTTCTGCACTGAAGCTGTAAAATCCTGTGTTTATAGCTTCACAGTGTGTCACCAAGGAAATTATCCTGCAGAGAAGTCACAGTACTGAATTTGTGATACCACAATCAAGACTTGCAAGGAGGAGAACCCTAGCTGCGTAGGAGAAAGCTCTTATTTAAACAATAATATCTCTAATATTTAGTAAGAGGGCAAGGAAAACTAATGACAGAGGAATGATTTTGTATTCTAAGTGCAATATACTTTAAAGTTGTGCACAGCCTGAGAGTCCCCTTTAACAACCCACCAGTATTAGCTGGATTCAGAGTCTGCTTGAATAATTTAAAATTGAAATGGCAGGAAGATATATATATATATAGATGGGTCAGTTTCATCACTGGTACAGCTCAACTCAAGGGATTAATTTGGGCCAATATTTTCAGAAATGCAATATTAAGATTCTTAAGTCTGCTAAAGAGGCAAAATTAAAATTCCTACTGTAAAATATCCTTTCCGTGTATATTGATCATCAGCCAAGCTAAAACCGGTTGAGATAACTGTTTGACGTGCAAAGAAAATGAAATTTGCCAATGGACATATGCTGTGGAGCAGCATCATTTAGATAATAGCAAATGCAGCCCATGTAGCAGGACTAGAGAAATCTACATTTATTTGCTGCATGATTTCAGTGATGTAGCAAATTCTAATGAGATTATTCTAGTCAGGGCTTAAAATTCTCAGAGTATTTCCCAGATGCCCCCACGCCCCTCCGTGCCCCCAACATGCTATGAAAACTCCAGAGGGTTTGAAAATATTTTCTGGAGCTCCACTCTGGACAGCTCCAGCTGAATTAAAGTCCTGATTCTAGTAGTACATGAGCACACAAGACAGATTAATATTAAGGGCCACATTTTCAATGCTTTTCAATGCCAATCCTCAACTTTGACCTTATTCTTACAAGTGGAAGAGAGGTATACATGGGATTTTCAGACAAAGCTACTGGGCACGATCATGGTAAAATAATTATTGTAATCTGGCCTAGCACCATCCCAGGAAGCTTTAGCCCATCCAGTAACACCGAATAAACAACCCCCAAAGTTGAAAAATCGGAAGTACAGCTCGCCACCCCCCT
Organism: Chrysemys picta bellii; assembly: GCF_011386835.1. Classification (NCBI taxonomy): domain Eukaryota; kingdom Metazoa; phylum Chordata; order Testudines; family Emydidae; genus Chrysemys; species Chrysemys picta. The sequence goes on from NC_088799.1 coordinate 77,542,823, forward strand.
CTGAAAAAGAAATCAAGAACATTAAATGCGGGGGGGGGGGGGGGGCAGGTTTGGATGTCTTCTGATTTTTTTAACTCCCCCTGCTTACTCCCAATATTTGTGTGACAGTTGCAGTGTTGCCAATCCTCACAAACATATAGTAAGGCAATTTTGGTCCTCACTGCAGGAGCTCTTATAGACCAAGAACCCAACTGAGATGGGGTCTGTATTGTGCCAGGCGCTATACAAACATGCACAGTGGGATAAGTCTAGTGAGGGTTTGCAACATGCAAGCTGGAATTGGGACCCATTAGCCTCCTCTTGGATAGGGAACACTAGGCGTCCTCTAGGTTGGAGCAACTTTGATTCTCTGCTGAGTTGGACTGGATTCAAACAGACAACTGTAAGGATGAAAGGCTCCGTAGCTCAAAGTGTGAACAGTACAAATGAAACAATAAAACAAATTGTGATGTAACTGGAATATGCTTTATGCAAAAGGTCTCTTTACAAAGCTTATAATCTACTGATTATCCTATTTATACAAATGTATCATTCTTGTATCTGAAGCTAGAAATATAAAGTATTACTCTGAAGTCCTATTGTAACTATGCAAAGTGTGGGCCATTAATGGTGGTATAGAATATTGATGGCTCCCATTAACCAGGACAATTTGTTGTAAATGGCTCTGTTTACTTGTAAGCCTTCCTGTGTTCATATGAGTCAGGCCAGAAAGAATGGAGGCTTGGGGTCTCACAGAACATGTGACCATGTCACCTGGTACTGGAATCCATCTTAAACCTGGTGCTTTTCAATTTAGAAGGAGGGGTGGGGATCCAGAGAGACACAAGTTTCCTGCCTTGTGCTAAAGCTATAAAAGGGGGTGGAACAGAACAAAGGAGGCTGCCAGTCATGAGAAGTCCCCTAGTTACCACCTGAGCTGGAACTAACAAGAACTGTACCGGGGAAAGGATTGGGCCCAGACTAAGAAGGAGTCTAGTCTGTGAAAGAAGCTTATTGGAACATCTCTGAGGGTGAGATTTCATCTGTATTCAGTTTCTTAATGTATTAGGCTTAGACTTGTGTGTTTTGTTTTATTTTGCTTGGTAACTTACTTTGTTCTGTCTGTTATTACTTGAAACTACTTAAATCCTACTTTTTATACTTAATAAAATCAGTTTTGTTTATTACTAAACCCAGAGTAAGTGATTAATACCCAGGGAAGCAAACAGCTGTGCATATCTCTCTATCAGTGGTATAGAGGGTGGACAATATTAAGCTTTATACAGAGTAAAACAGATTTATTTGGGGTTTGGATCTCATTGGGAACTGGATGTCTGGGTGCTGAGGACAGGTAACCTGCTGAGTGGTTTTCAGTTAAAGCCTTCAGCTTTGTGGGCATGGTTCAGACCTGGATCTGTGTTGCAGCAGACTAGCATGTCTGGCTCAACAAGGCAGGGTTCTGGAGTCCCAAACCATCAGGGAAAATGGGCTCAGAGGTAATTTCAGCACATCATCCAAATTTATTACTAAATACAATGTTCTGACACACAAAATCACCCCAACAATTACTCCATGGCCCTTACACTAACTTTATATATAGGTGTGTGTGTATATTTTTTTCACTCCCACTAGGCTCATCATCAGAATTTGAACCTGCAGAGCCACTGCACAGATCTCTTGTCCTTCAGCTATGGGAGTAACTGGTGGGACAAAGCACGCTATTATCAACAGTTTAGATATTAGATAGGGTTATATTCCAAAACCCTTGGAGGTGTTAACTCACAGACTAAACCCTGGTCCTCCAGGGTATGCTACAGTAACCAACTGTGAGTCCACAGACTAAATACAGTGTCTCTCACTTGCGATGCCAATCATTCTTAGGCTCTGTAGGCAGACGTCCTCTTGACCCAGATACAATGCGCTTCTCCCTTGAAGTCTTCAAACAGGGGTTCTACCCAGAGCCCAAACACTTCTATGGAACTACTGCTTCCCACATGCGGTTCAGCATCTTCCTCTCCCTCTAAAACTTCCCTGCAAGGAAGCTCACTAACCACTTCCCCCTTTTGCTGTAGGCACAGCACCTACATCCTGTATTATTATTTTTGTTTGTTATAGTAGCACCTAAGTGACGTAGTTATGTGTCCAGCCGTCTTCCCCCCCCCACCTCCCCCAGCCCACCGTGGGTTGCCTTGGGACAGGTTTAAAAAGAAATCGCATAACAAGATACCATTTTCTTTGATAACTTTCTCTCTTCCCAGGATATTGTACATTTTGAACAGCACCTTCATTCAGATGGATCCCATCAGGGCTGAGAGGGGAGGGAGGGAAATAGCCCTTCTTTGTTAGTCTCAAGATGTATTTGCCTTAACCTTTCAAGTGACCAGGCAATTATATTTTTTTTTCTCACTTACCCTCTTCCTGTTGCACTTTCCTCCTGCTGTTCTAGTCTTAATATAGGCCCTGATCCTGCAAGCACTTGAGGGAGTGAATAATATTTACCCATTTGAGCAGCCTTATGGGGAAGCCAATGGAGTTGAACCAGGAATGAATTTGGGTCTGTGTGGTCACTATCTAACATCCTCCCAAAAATCTGAACGACGAGTAATTCTCTGCCCAAGTCTAGAGCATAGTTGGGGAGGTGTATTACTTGATAATATGCCATACAAGGAGCTTTGTTTGAGGAGCTGTCTGTGGAGCCAACCCAGTGTTTCTCATGCACCACAAATACCTCCTGAAGTCAGCTTTATGTGCATGAAGAAAGCAGGATCTATCCCCAAATGAACTATGGAGGGTTTCCTGAGCTGAATGCGGCCTGTGAAGTGCTTTTGGTCTTGTTTCAGAAAATTGTTTTCTGAACTCCAGGTTTCCTGATTGTCATCCCACTCCAGAGCTTCAGTGCTGCCTTTACATTGGGGAGTGGAGACTCCTAGGCTAGCAACCCTCCTTTATAGGACCCACCTCTCTTTGCACTTATCATTGTGTATGTACTTACTGCAAATATGAAATCTGTGTTTTTGAAATCTATCCCTCACTCTTCACTGATGTTACTGTTTCTATTAATCAAGAATATTACAACCAGCCTGTCCTACTTTCATTACATTCAGTATGTTGTCAGCCATAATAGAGCTTTGCCAGTCTCCTTGCTTTCATTTTATGTAACTGGTTAATTATAATGATTCAGGGAAACTCATTGTGTACCTGAGGTGAAACAAACAGGGCCTTTTTTTTAGATGCATCTCATAAAAAGCACTTTTAACAAACAGAACTCAGCCCTCATGTTTGCTACCAGTTTTGCCATTCATTTTCATTATATTTTTAATAAGTCAAATTAATTAGGCTCATCATGACTGAAGCTTCATGTTTGTCATGACCATGTCTGCCTGTGGCTGAACAAGATGTTTTCATGAGCTGCAAACTCTTCTCTGTACCTGTCCAGCAAAGAGGAGTGTAGGGGAAAGTATAGGTTTCAATTGTAAACCCATCATTCCCCCGCAAAGTACTATATATTTTCCTCAAAAAGAATGTGCACCAGATAGTCCTAGACCATCCCTGATGGGTGTTTGTTGAACCTGTTCTTAAAAACATCCAATTGCAGGGATTCCACAACCTCTCTTGGCAGCCCATTCCAGAGCTTAACTACTCTTACAGTTGGAAATTTGTTCCAAATATCTGACCTAAATCTCCCTTGCTGCAGATTAAGCCCATTACTTCATGTCCTACCTCCAGTGGACATGGAGAACCATTGATCACCATCCTCTTTATAACAGCCCTTAACATATTTGAAGACTGTTATCAGGTCTCCCCTGCAGGGCCAGCTCTAACTTTTTTGCCACCCCAGGCAAAAAAGAAGAGCGCCGCCCCGCCGTCCCCCCCCCCACGAGCGCCGCACCGCCGTACCCCCCCAGCACCGTGCCGCCGAAATCCCCGCCCCCCCGAGCACCATGCTGCCCAAAGCCCCGCCCCCCCGAGCGCCGTGCTGCCTGAAGCCCCCGCCGTCCCTCTGAGCGCTGCGCCAAGCCCCTGCCCCCCCTCTGAGCGCTGAGCCGCGCCGCACCAGCCTCTGCCCCCTCCGAGTGCTGCACCAAGCCCCCGCTCCCCCATCCAAGCGCCAAGCCAAGCCCCCACCCCCCCGAGTGCCGTGCTGCTCGAAGCCCCACCCCCCCGAGCGCCGCGCCACCCGAAGCCCCACCCCCCCGAGCAATGCAGAAACAAAAAAAAACCCTCCAGCGCTGCCCCGACAAACCAATAAATAAATAAAAACCCGAGCGCCGCCCCGTCCCAAGGTGCCGCCCCAAGCTTGTGCTTGGTCGGCTGGTGCCTGGAGCTGGCCCTGCTCCCCTCAGTCTTCTTTTCTCAAGATTAAGCATACTCAGTTTTTAAAACCTTTTCCCATAGGTCAGGTTTTCTAAACCTTGTATAATTTTTGTTCTCTCCTCTGGACTCTCTCCAAAATATCCTCATCTTTCCTAAAGGGTGGCGCTCAGAATTGGACACAATACATCAGCTGAGGCCTCACCAGTGCCAGGTAGAGCAGGACAGTTACCTCCTGTGTCTTACATACAACACTCTACACTCTAGAATGATGATAGTCTTTTTAGCAACTGTTGGCTCATATTCAATTTGTGGTCTACTAGAACCCTCCGATCCTTTTCAGCAGTATTACCGCCTAGCCAGTTATTCCCCATTTTGAAGTTGTGCATTTGACTTTTCCTTCCTCACTGTAGTACTTTGCACTTGAGTATCTTCTTGTTCATTTCAGACCAGTTTTCCAATTTGTCAAGGTTGTTTTGAATTCTAATCCTGTTCTCCAAAATGCTTGCAAGTGCTTGTATCATGTTTTAAGATCTAAGTAAAGTTGCCACGCCTGGAAGTCCTAACTCAGATATAGCAGCTAAACCCTAACATAGTATAATAGTCGCCTTTGGGCCAATGGTACCAGAAATAGATATAAGAGGGAAGAAATACTGATTCTGGGTAATACAACCACTATCTGAAAAATACAATCCATATAATATGTAGCTCTTGCAGTGTTGCCAATTTAGCTATTTTTGTTGCTAGATCTAGTAACTTTTAGGTGCCTCCTAAAGAGCTGTCATGGTTGAGGTAGGTTTGAGGATGAGCTCTCACTCCCTAGAAAATGCTTCATGCAGCTGGTGTAATATGTAGTCTCTGACAGCTAAATCCTGCCACTTGCCTTTTTGTGGTAGAGGTGTTCTTAACTGAAAGTGTGCATGGTGGGGTGAAATGTATTGGATACCCTATAACTAGATTGCTCCAGGGCTTGTTAGCCGTTGTAGGCAGTCCGCCTTGAAGAAGGGACTCCAACTTCAAATTAAGAATGTCAAGCCCGGCCAACTCTTTTTTTTGTAAAAGTTGTGTCAATTACACATGACCTAAGGGTCTTCGTCTTCAGGGAATATATTAGTACAATACTAGGACAATCCCCGGAAGTGATGCACGACCCCTTCGCTGGATGGCTGTGGAACATGGGAAAAGGCTATTGAATTTTGGACATGTGGCTAAAAAAGAGAGTCCAGGAAATACATTTGTCTTCCCTGATTTGTGTGAACAGTGACTGGGAAACCAAGAGAAGTAACCAAGATATTAAAAAGAAGAGTGTACATTGGCTGTATACAGGAGACAAAATGGAAGTGGTCAAAATCCATGAACAGGGAGGGTTAGAAGATAATGTATCATGGTTCAGTAGCAAGGAATAATGGAATAGGATTAATGGTAGCAGAAATAATACAAGATAAGGTAGTGGATATCCAAAGGAAGAGTGACCAGCTGATGAAAGTCAGAATAGCACTGAGCAGAGAACAGCATGGAGCAGAGAACAAATATTTAATGTTGGATGGAGATGCATGCTGTAGGTTGGTTGTATAAGTGAGGAGAAGGAGGAATTCCAAATAGCACTGGAGCAAATGATAAAGTGAATTACCACAAGCTGAGTACTTGGTTATTGGAGCAGATCTCAATGAACGGGTGGGAGAACACAATGAAGGCTACGATGATTGTCACAGAGGATGAGGCTTGGAAACAAGAAATGAATGGGGAGAGATGCCGTCGAATTAACCAGCGACCATCGCCTGATTTTTGACAATACATACTCTGTAAAGAGGGAGAAGCACTTGATTACATACAAGAGGGGGTGCCAACAGATCCAGCGATGTGCGGGAGGCAGTGGAGGAGGAAAGGTTTAAGCAAAAGGTTTAAGTAGTGGAAAGTTATGAGGATTACAAACTGGGGAAGCGGGTAAAGAAAAGAGTGGTTGTGGAAGCTGAAGGTCAGGCATTTTAAGCCTTGGACACAGGACTACTGATGAAGGATGGGGGAAAAAGAATTATATAGATTAAGCAAGATTAGGCAAAGAAGCCCAGAGGACTTGGGAGCTGTGAAGTATATCAAAGATGAAAACAGAAGAGTACTGGGGGAAGACAATGACATCACTGGGTGGCAGCTGTTCTATGAGACACTGCTCAATTAAGAGAATGTGAAGAAGCCATTGAGGGGGAGTATGTGCAAGCAACAACTTCACAAGACTTATCACCATGGTGGAGACTTAAGGAGCACTAAATATGATGAAATGGGGGAAGGTGGTGAGACTGGAGGGGGTATCCAATTGAGGCATGTAAAGCATTAGGCCATGAGGGGAAGGTAACAATTTTTTCAACTTAATTCTCCTTACTGGCAAAATGCCCAATGAGTTGAGGAAGAGAACATTGGCCCCATCTTCAAGTGTAAAGGAGATGTGCAAGAATGTAGTAGTTTCCTAACTGAGACATATGAGGGTGCAATCCAGATCAGTGAGGGTCTGGATCATCCCTATCCTGCAACCTTGGGTGCCTTACAATGCCTTGCTGCAGTAGCTCCCACCTGGGCTGCTCACAAACATCCTTCCAGCATGCAAGCCACACCCTGAGTGTCTGTGTGTAACTGCAGCCTGCTGGCCACACTTGAGTTACACTCTCTTTTACCAGCCATGGTTGCTTCTGCCAGGTGACCCCAACAGACTCCCAGATTTCTCCCCAAAATGGTTTATAAATCAGCCAACAAAAGACAAAATACACACAATGCTTCACTGAGAGGGACAATGAGAAGACAGTAAAATTAGCTGGGATAGAGTTAAAGTCTGCAACAGTTTGAATACCTTAGTTCAATGCTGAGCCATGATGGAATGTAGAGTGGATGTTAGGAGCCACATGAACAGTGCTTAGTGTTTGTGGAGGGAGTTGCATATTCTCTGCAATAAGAATATGTCAAGTAGGAGCAAAGTGTATAAGATCATAATTAGACCCGCCATGATGTATGGGTTGGAATGCTGGACAATGAGGAAGAGAGGAGTGCTACTACTTTACACTGTTGAAATGAGAATACTCAGGTGAATGATGGGTAAGATGAGAACTGATGGGCTATGCAATGAAACAGTACAAACCATATTATAGGTAGCCCCATCATCAAAAAGCTTGAGGGAGTATTGACTGAGCTGGCTGGGTGATGCGACAATGAGATGTGGGATATATTGGCTAGAGAGTATAAGAGCTATATAGTCCTGGGACAAAGAGCATAAGGAAGACCTGAAAAAAGTGGTTTGAAATGCTGAAGGAGCACATGAAGGAGGTTGGTATGTCAGCTTGGTAGACGCACTTGACAAGAGCACTTGGAGACAAAGAACAAGAGCTGTCAACTCTGGCAAAGAAGATCTAGCAACTTTGTAGGTCTGCTGGAGATTTTTCAAGCTTTGCTTGTGGTGGTAGGGGGCAGGGCTCAACAGCCTCGGGGTTCACTTCAGTTTTATGACTTATATTCCTAAAGCACAGGATTCAGGGTTTCAGCAGGTCACTGACAGGGGGTCAGGAAGGGATTCCCCATGCAATGTATGCTGGGAGGTTTTTTAAAATCTCCTTCCTCTGAAATATTAGAGATGGCCATGGCTAGAGATGGGACACTGGGGTAGGGTGGGCCAGGGCTTTGAGGTGGCACCGAGCATTCTGTCTCTGAAGTGCTTGGCTGGCTCGTTCTCACTCACATGCTCAGGGTCTAACTGATCACCATATGTGGGGTCGGGAAAGAATTTTTCTCTGGGTCAGATTAGCAGTGACTGTGCAGTTTTTTCGCCTTCCTACCCAGTATGTGGGCATGGGTCACTTGCCAATATTATCTGCCTGTATCTTAATCATTTCCCTGCCATTGCAGGGGCCTCAAGCACCTCGGTCCCTCCTATTCTCTGCCTGTGGCACATAATAGTGTAGTCTCCTGTGGGCTGTAATGCTTTGGTCTCATTTCCTGTGGGGTTAGTGTGTGGGTGCTGGGTGGTGGCGTGGGATGTACAGGAGGCCAGACTAGATCTAATGGTGACTCCTGGCCTTGAACTCTGACACAAGTCACTAACCTGTGACTTGTAAAATCTAGTCTGGTGACATTCAGGTAACTTTCCATAATCTTAAATACAGAATGAAAGGATTCTGTGACATGCCTGCCTGGGCTCAGGGAGGGGCTGAGTTTGGACTTTTCTAGAGCAGTCTTGCTGCTGGAGGCACTTGTACACTGGAGGGCACCAGATTGGGTGCAAGGTGGAGTGTCCAAAAAGCCCTTTGTTTGATGGCTACTCTGTTTACCGAGTTTACTCTTTACTCTCAACCTGTTTGCTGTGCCGGAGGGGCATTTTAAGCAGCAAGAAAGCATAGCACTTCAATCAGCACAGGACTCCCCTTCTAGTGGCTAGTCCCAGGATGGTCCTGAGACCCAGGCACAGGTGAATTCTTTGCAGCATGAAAGTGTGTGTGTGTATGTGTGTATGTGTGTGTGTGTGTGTGTGTGTTTAATAGCCCATGTGTGCAGGGATTTTTTCTTCAGAGTTAAGAGTGGTTTGCCAGAACCTCTTCATGCCTGTCAGACTGTACATGGGGAAGGGGAGAGGGAAATCTCAAAAACTCTCCCCTGTGCAAGATCAAATGAATAGCAAATTACCAGCTCCTCCCCGCCCTACCTCTTGACCTCCCCCCTCTATCCCCTCATCTCAAGATGTTGGGAAGATTGCAGCTTGCAATACATTTTGCAAGTTGCTCAGAGACAGACATCTTGCCTGGGCTGTGCATTACAGGCATGGCTAAAAATTAAAAAAAAATGCCAACGGGCACAGGATTTCCACTTCAACTTGTTGCCTTCAGTGATCGGTGCTGAGCTGCAGTGTGATCTCCTCCACTGGAGATGCTGAACATACGGCAGATGTAAGGCAAAAAAAGTCAGCCTTGTTCAGTGGCTGCAGGAAGTTAATTTCCATTTAATTTATTCTTTGTGGAGGTGGGTGGCTGATAGGCGGTGTGAAAGGAGGCGATGGGCAGGGAAAACACTCTTTTTGCAATTGAAGATCCTTTATTTTAATGACTCCAGCTCTGCTCTGCTCACCTCTTGTTTTATAATTATGCCCAACAAGGCTTTTTATTTTTAATGCACACAGTGCTCCGCACATGTCAGAGCCTGAGCAAGCTTTTTAGCATGATGAGAGCAGCTTAGACTTTGGCAGGAGGGGATGGGGTCAGAAGAAGAAGAGAGGGGCATTTGGCAGGAAATGTTATGTGATGCTCCTGTTGTGGATTTCCTCCTTCTCTTTGGGAATGGTGCAAGGGGAATAGACCCCGAGCTGTGTTGTGGGAGTGGTGAGCTGAAGGTAACTGACCATTGCTGCTCCCTTCCCTCTCGCAGTGGCATACATTAAACTGGAAGGGAGAGAAGCACCTGGTGGCTGCTTCTGCCACTGAATAGACAGAGACACAGTGCATGACTATTTCTACAGGCTCTCTGGAGTTGTGGTGGTGTTTTTTTGTGCTATTCTAATGACTTCTCAAGGCTCATCCAGCAACTTTCACTAAGTGGCAGTTGGGCAGGGTGGCCACTCAAGCGTTCCCAGAATATTGGACATGCCGGTATTTCTGGGAATGACGAGGGCCGGTCCCTGCTGGCATGTCCCAACCCCTGCTTGCATGACCTTGTATGTACGAAGTCACACCACATGAAGGATGCTATTTTGAAGAGCGTGATTTCTTATGCCTGGTGAACGTGAGGTCATGCCAGTGGAAGCGGAGCAGCACAGAATGGGGTGCTCTTCAAAATGGCGTCCCATGCCTGATATCGGACAAAGCCACCTCTGGTTTTGTCTCAGTATCAGACAGGGGACAAACCACCCAAAAAGAGGACTGTTTGGTTTAAAACTGGACAAATGACTTGCCTATTTGGCAACACTGTGGCCTGCTCTCCCAAACCTCTCCAGTAACAATGGACAAAAGCTGAGGACCCTCTGGTTTACTGTTTCCTTCATGGGGACTATGTGACAGTGAAAACAAGTAACAAAGACTCTGCAAAGGAATTTATGAATAGCAAAAGAGATATAGAGACCTGCAGAAAAACAAAATCTGCATGCAAACCCCTGCCTCAGTTTAATGACCTCTCCAAGAGCCTTTTGGGATTTGGTCACTGTCTTTTCAGGAGGTCCAAGATTCCTTGTCTCTTCCTGCCCTACCTTGTCTTTTTCTGGGCCTGGTCTGCTCCCCATGTCTTGCTGGAGCGAGTCTTTTTTATAAATTGCGGTCCTCTCTGTCAGGAGTCCACCACCCTGAACAGCGTCAAGTCCCTTTCACGTGATCCATTGCTTGGTTATGTCTGGTAGAATGGGATCATCTGGATAGTTGCCACCTCATGTCTTATGGATCTTCCATCAAATGATCTTCCATCTTATTGATCTTCCATCCCGGTAAACAACTCTGGATTGCTTTCCATTGTGAGCCCTCTGCTAGGTGAGGGATTTCTCTTGACACCTCCTGGTGTTTTCCATTCAAGGCAGAGGTTAAAAGACAACAGTGAAGGTACAGTGCAGTCTACCATCAAAATTGCATTCACAAAACAAAATGGAGTTGGTAGTTTGATGATAGAGATACAATGATACAAATCCATCACCGGGACTTACTAAAGATGGCAGATATTTTGTTTTATAGGTAAACACTACGGGCCACATCCTCTGTGCAGCAAGAGTTTGTGTTCTTTAGGGAAAAGAAAATCCCTAAGCAACAACATAGTTGGAAATCTTTTTATTAGAGTTGGGCGGAATTCCTCCTCCCCCCAAAAAATTATGAAAATTATTTTTTTGTTGAAATTTTCAACTGAAAATTTTGACTCTGTCAAGAGTCCATTGAGAAAGCCCAAAATTATTTTGATGTGTTTTGGTGCAAAATAGGAGTAGGCTACACTTTTTTTGGAGCATGAACTTCTTGAACTACATGTTACGCTGGAAGGTATTAATGGCTATCATCAAGGGTGTCTTTGATTTATATGTAAGCAGGGTCAGGATGAGCTCTACCCTGACATCTGGTGGTGAATTATGGTGAGGGTGGAAAAGAACTTCAGGGGCTGATCTTGTTTGAATAGGCACACCCACCCACCTAGCCTGGGGCAACAACAACTGAAAGTGGTTACTTTAGCTGGTGTGGGATCCCCAGTTTCTCTGTTATTGGGGCAGGAAGAATAAAGTGTTGTTACCCTGATTCTGTGAATCAAGGCCAGTGGAACTGTTGTATGACAGAGGGACTCACCAGTAACTAAGTGGCACTCACTAGACAAGGGGCATGGGTTACAAAACCCAGTGAATAGAGAGAGGTTGGGGACAGGTATGTGTACCTGATGGTATGGGCCCCTTTTGAGGGCCTGGAACACCAATTACACTTCTCCCCCTCTCCACTGTTGAATAGCAGAGCTAAGTTTGCTTCCATTAGGAGTCTAGCTAGAAGTTGCTGAACTGAATTCACTTTGGGCCAATGGTGCACCAGCACTGGGGCTCCCCTACTACAAGCTGAAATCACTAAAAGAGCTAAAATTGCTGAGCTGAGATCACTGAGTGCTGTGTTAACGAGTGGGGGAGCCTGAAGATATATTGCTAAGCAGCTGGCAGAGCCGAGCAGTTTGTGGGACGGTTGGAACAGCCCATGGAACAGCGAGCGGAGCTGAGCCATTTGCGGGGGCAGCTGGAGCGGTTCATGGGATGGCTGGAGGAGCGGCGTGGCGTGACTGGTAAAGCGGAGCCATTCGTGGTAAAGGCTGCAGCAGAACTCCAAGGAGAGGTGGGGCAGTCGGCCTTGGACCACTTAACATTCAGTGTGCCCCCCCCCATTTCCGCCCAGGCTGGAGGAGTAAAACTCGGCAGATAAACTTTTGAACTCTGGGGCGGCACTGACCAGGGACAGAGACTTTGGGGTTGTTGGACTTTGGGGTGATTGGACTTAAGACCCTGAGGGGAAAAGGACACTGCCAAACTTACTTGAAGGTGGGTCTTTTGCTCATGGTTTGTGTTATGAATCCTGTTTGTGGTGTTTCCCCAACATAATGCTGCATTGTTTCCCTCCTTTATTAAAAGGCTTTTGCTACACTCAGACTCCGTGCTTGCGAGAGGGAAAGTATTGCCTCCTAGAGGCGCCCTGTGGGTGGTATGTAATTGTCCCAGGTCACTGGGTGGGGGCTCGAGCCGGTTTTGCATTGCGTTATTGAAACGGAACCCCTAGATACTGAACCCGGCCCTTGTTGCTGCCAACTCAGAGGGGCAGAAGGGTTACATATAGATCAGTTGCAAACTTAGGACTAGTCTACAGTGGCAACGCTAAAGTGCTGCCGTGGCAGCGCTTTAACGTGCCTTGTGTGGTCGCTGCACAGTGCTGGCAAAGAGCTCTTCCAGTGCTCTAAAAAACCCACCTCCATGAGGGGTGCAGCTCCCAGCGCTGGTGCAGTCTACACTGGTGCTTTACAGCGCTGAAACTTGCTGCGCTCAGAGGGGTGTTTTTTCACCCCCCCCCCCCCCGAGCCAGAAAGTTGCAGTGCTTTAAAGTGCCAGTGTAGACAAGCCCTTAGTTGAAATCAACCACCTTTCATTCAGGCTAAATGGAAGGAAAACTGAATGACTCTTTGTGCAGTGGTAGCTGAAAGAATAGAAAGTCACCACCCAAGACAATGAGCAGGAAGGCAAGCCTGAGCAGAAGCTATGCTGTGTGGGTTAAGGGGCTTTCTTGGGGACTAATTGCAGGTGCTGGGCGATTGATTGATTACACTTGTGTATCTGTGCCTGAGAGAAGCAGAAAGTCAGGAGAAAGCAGTTGTGAGCATGGTCTTGTGAGGAAGTCAAGAGACTGAATTTCTTTTGGGCACAGGATTTGCTGGAAAGGCAGACTGATTTCTGAGCAAGGAAACTCTCTGCTGTTGTTTGTACCAACTGTGATCCGGGAAACAGGACTTTGTGTCCATTCTCTGTAAATAAACGGGATTGCACCAGAAAAATACCTGACTCCATCACCAATTTCTCCTCCTAATGCAAGCAACCCAGATTGGCTAACCACTCAGACTAAAAGGGGCAACAATGGTCTGTTATAACCTCACTCCCAAACAAAATGCCCCAGAGGGAATATAAATGAAATGTTCTACAGCGATGGGGGAGCCATTAAAAATATCAAAAGGGCTGACACAGAGACCTGAGAGATTCTGGGACTGTGGCTGTGTCCATATCATTAGAATTTTGCCAAAGGTGTCAACTTTTGTCTCAAAATAGGCCATGGCATTTAACCCCACAGTGTCTAGCCCTGCTAAAAGCAGGTCTAACATTAACATTTTTTACTTAGGCTGCAAGCTGTCTGGGGCATGGACCAGCTTTTTGTTCTCTTTGTACAGTGCATAGTACAATGGAGTTCTGGTCCATGAGTAGGGCTCCTGGGCATTACTGCAATGCAAATAAACAATAACAGTAGTGTACACTGGTGGATGAGGGGAGATGTCTGTCTGTCTAACTCAGATATTTATATCAATCTCATCTCTGTAGCACCTAAGTGCCTCCCAGTCTTTAATGTATTTATCCTCACCACACTCCCATGCTATTGTCCCCATTTTACAGATGGTGAATGGAGACAGACAGCGAGAGAGAGACTAATGACTTGCCCAAGGTGACACAGGAAAGTCTGTGGTTCAGCTGTGAAATGAGCCCAGGTCTCCAAAGACTCAGGCTAGTGCCCTAACTATTGCACTATCCTTTCTCTCTACTAGCCTTGTCTACACACTAGGGCTTTCACCACTGTTATCGCTAGTTGAGCTGAATCTGTGTTTGCAATAGTGGGAATATTTTTGTCAAGAAACCCTATTGTAGACCAGGTCTGAGGGAAATGGCAAGTAGCTGTAGTGATACAGACCTTCCTGCCAAGGGACCATCTTGCTTTAGCCAATACCTTGTAATTATGAGATCCAGTCTAGCTATGCTTCCAGTGTAGTCTGAGCCTTGTTGTGATTACACTCTCCGCAACTTTCATTTGTGCAAAACACTTTCGTATTGTAAGGCAATTGGAATTGGTGATTGATATGTTATGGGACAGTTGCTAATGGACACCTGCCAGAGATAAAGTTCCAGGTTTTCAAAAGAGCTCCTCTCCCATTTAGGCACTGAAATAAATGGCTGGATTTTCAAGAGAGGCTCTTAATTATGACAATTTATTTTTAACTGTGCCCAAAGCTGCATTATGTACTTTACAGAATGAATGAATTCATGACCTCTGCCCTAAAGAAACCTAAAGCCCATCATGTGACCTGGAGAGAGCAAGGAATAAGGACGGTGGCATGGCCACCTTGGGGGTAACTGCAGGTCTGCTCCCCAAAAGGTGTTTCAGTGGTGCAGGGGGAACACTGGGAAAGTTTAAAGATCACGAGTAGAGCTAGGCCTCAGTACAGTTAGTGAGGTCTGATGTGTATGTCTATATGTATTGGGAGCTCAACTGCTGAGAGCTTTCCCATCTTGTCGGGTAATGCCTTTCTCTAGGAAACTGATCGCAAATCTCACACAGGGGATGAGAGTCATTTTGGTGAAATCAGTTGTGGATGTTGCCATGTTGCAAAATTGACTCTATGGTGCCAGGACAGGTCCTAAGAACTCAATCAGTGCGATGTGCAGTCACCCGCACAATGCTTGCTAGTAATAGCTTGGCTACGTGCGAGGACTCTCTCATTCACAAGCACTCACTTTAATAACAGCAATGGTAGCACATCCGCTAGACTGTCAATCAATGTGAACTGCAGTAGGGCATAATTACTTTTGAGTGTAAGCTATTTAAATGATCACTTGACTGTACCTGTTCCCTCCTGTTAACAATCTGATCCTCTTGTATAAAACTAAGTAATATATCCAGTATCTCCAGAGGCACTTTGTGGAGAAAGTAAGAAAACTAGCTCTTATTAACACAGCACAGCTGTTAACATCTGCTTAACATCTTGCAAACCTTAATTAATTAATCCTTCCACAGCACCAGTGAGACAGGTACATACTATTATCCTGATTTAACAGATGGAGGAAGTGGGAAACAGATATTAACTTGTGTTCGCCTTGATTTTTGCACAGGTGGTTTGTCTTTAGTGAGGCTTTTACTGAGGAGGATGCCTTGAAAAAAACCAACAAATTAAAAGGAACAGGCTGGTTCAGGCAAGAAGGAGCAGAGGGGAGATTCTTATGGCACTCTACAGAAGCTATAATTTGTAAAGCAAAATGATCCATTAAATATATTGATGATAAATGCTCAGATATTTTTGGACTGTTTTTGTTAAAGTACCCTTCATACGATGCCAGTACTAAGTTAACTCAAGCGTTTAATTGTCTATGACTATCAGTTACATGGTGCTGCATCCATCTTTGTGTTTATCATCCTTAAATACTATTTTCAAAGTACACAGATATAGCACAGAGAGCTGGCTTAACTGGAAGCTTGTTGACCACTCTTTCATCTGACTTCCTGGAGGGAGGCAAATAGGCTCCCTGCTTCCTAAATAACAAGGTTTTCTGGGATGCAGAGAGCCTGCCCACTCCTTTCTGCTTTGGACAGTAGCAGGGCAGGAACAACTCCTGCTCCTAAAGCTGCTACATTCAGCCCTCGGCCAACCTGAGAGGTCTCTAGCTACCCTATCTGGTAACTGGAGTTTCTGCTTTAGTATCCTGACAGGAAGTTTTTCTTAATGTCCATCCTAAACCTCCCTTGCTGCAACTTAAGCCCATTGCTTCTCGTCCTATCCTTAGAGGTTAATAAGAACAATTTTTTACCCTCCTCCTTGTATAACAACCTTTTACATACTTGAAAACTGTTGTCATGTCCCCAATCAGCCTTCTCGACTCTAGACTAAACAAACACATTTCCGCCCCCCCCCCCAATTTTTGTTATAGATTAAGTTTTCTAGACCTTTCATCAGTTTTGTGGCTTTAGTCATTGCTTTAATAATTTTTGTTGAAAAGCTGTGTGCAAAGGACCGTCCCAGCAGCCATTCATTTCTGCGTAGGGCCACGGCTAGAGTAATGAGCGTTAAAAGTCCAGGGGTTTTTACTTTCAATTATTGCTCACTCCTATATAATTAAAGTAAAAAAGACAAGAACTGGATTATTTGATGGTGCTCAATCGGACAGACTGCAGTGGAACCATGTCACTCTCAAAGCCTTTCAGTCCCGAGACAGAACTGAAGAACTGTGGCAGTACTTGGAACAGGAAATGACAGCAGTGGGTAAGCAGGGCACGTAAGTTCAGGCTCAAAGCCATCATCTATTGAACTCTTCCAGCATATTGGATAAGCAGATATATTATCATTGGTCTTGCTTAGTAGGTGCATCTCAGTCTGTTGCCTTTTAATGTAATAGTTCTGTTCTTTTGATTTCCACATTTAAACATTTTCTTTTGAAGGTGGTTAAGTGGGAAACATCAGCGGCTATATTTATCAACTGACTATAGTGGTTTTTGATTAAATATTTATAATGGCTGTTTAAGGAGAAGAAAATATA
Source organism: Chrysemys picta bellii (assembly GCF_011386835.1). NCBI lineage: Eukaryota > Metazoa > Chordata > Testudines > Emydidae > Chrysemys > Chrysemys picta. The sequence continues at coordinate 77,559,630 of NC_088799.1, forward strand.
TATATAGTTTAATGGGAAAGTGTATAACAGTTGATTTATGGTAAAATTATGCCTGGGGACTTGTTTTTGAGGCTGGTCATTGTGTGCATATCTAATGTTGATGTTTCTTTTTCAGGAAAGTTTTTTATTGAGTTTGATATTTTGAAATTACTGATGAAAACTAGTAAGAGGGTCTGTTGAGATTAAATAAACATTTCTTTATAATTGAGGAGAATGCTTATATGGATATGCGTGAGACTTATGATATCCTTAGCTATTCATTACCTTGCTGTGAAGGGCTTGGGTTTGTATGTGATGGGATAGTTGAGTGCATTGCTGTCACTTATAAAACTTAACGATTTTTAAAACAAAGTTTTTGTGTTTGGAATACACTAGTTCTGGTTCCCTGATTGCTGGAGACTAACCCAAATGATCAAGAGACAGTTTTGCCTATATTTCTCTAAGGAAGAGGCTGCAGTTATGCTTTTACGGTGAGATAATAAAAAGATGCTGTTTTTTACAATCAAAACAGCAGTGGGAACGGATCAGTGATTTGTTTCGCAATGTCTGTGGCCTTTTCCTCACACTTACGCAGTGCGCACTGCTCCTTCCTGGGACATTACAGGTCCAAAAGCCTCTCTCCTGTGTCCCAGTGCTTCTCTGCCTGCTGCCGGTGACTGCAAGCCCCGCCCCCGCAGCTCTGATTGGGCAGGAGGGAGCCGGTGCAGCACACGGAGACCCCCTCCCCCTCTGTGCCTAGGGGCCGCCCATACTGCAGGCTCCTGCTGGTGGGCGGGCGCCAGGAGCTGCCCCACGAAGCGCCGCCAGCCCCGGGACTTTGTTAGGGTTACCATACGTCCGTATTTTCCCGGACATTTTTAGATATTTAAAAATTCCTCCCAGACGGCGATTTAAGAACTAAAAAGCCGGATATGTCTGGAAAATATGGACATATGGTAACACTAATTTATAAGTGACCCTGAGAAATAGCTGAGAAAGACAGAACTTTTGCGTAAAGTGGTGTCTGGAAAGAGGCTTGGAACTGTGAGCAAAGAAACTGTCTTCTGTTGTTTGATTTCTTCTATGTACAGGGAAATAGGACTTTATGTACATTCTTAGTAAATAAACAGAATTGCGTGAGACTAAAACATCAATTTCACCTCCTAACAGAAACAACCTGCAAGACCCTGATTATTGGATATTTGGGTCAAAAGGAGTAACAATAACAATATATTGGCTCACGCTTTCCGTTGTTTTCAAAGTCAGATTTTTGCCCTCTTTGTACTTATTTAAAACGTACTTCCAAAATGTACTGTATTCCCCCACTCCAATCCAAAGAGATTTGTTTGAGGCTCCTCTTAAATCAGTTCATATTTATCAGGCACAATATTTTAAGCTGTAAATCTCAATAAATCTTGAGAGATCACACAATGGAATACTTTAGAACCACAAACAATGCAGTGGGGGGAGAGAGGGGCTTTCTGGGCATTCATAACCCTGAAAAATACTTGATTGCCTTAATTAATGTTTGAAAAGTTTTAATTGTGCTTGTATAGTAGTCACTATTAAAAAGTAAACAGCAGCATCTGAGATACCAAGCTTCTCCATACACTTAAAAACAGAAAGAACTACTGTTTATTAGAGAGCACTATTTAACAGCTTATCAACAGTGACTCTTAATAGCAGCCACTGTAAGTTGCCAAGCAAGTTGCTGCATCTTTGCAATGCTCAGTGATGTCCTCTTGTCAAATACTGAGATCAAATACTGCTTTTGGTTGTGGTGTGCCATCTATACTGTCCAATTTCAATACTCAAGATCAGTAAGATTAGACAGTTTGAAGACTGAAAGACAAAGACTGTGAAGTTCAAATATTAAATAACTTTTGAAAACTTTGGGCCAGATTCTCTCTCTGGCCAGAGCTCTGCTTGGTGCAGGAGATTGGGATGGTATCAGACCACCAGTAACAGCTACCTGAATCTCAGCGCTGCACCTAAAGGAACAATCTAGCCCTAAACCTTTAAGAGGGTTTTGGAATATTCAGGTTGTCTGTGTGCATAATGATCTTGCCTGCTCTTCTGTGGCACTGTTTGGGGAAGGAGACTGCAACCTTTTCCAATTAGAGACCTTTGTACTGAACTGTTAATTATTCCTGGCACCGCCTCCCTTGAAGTTCTTGATTTTTCTCTCTCCAAGGTGACCATCAATAACCGCCATCTTTGATCCTCCCCCTAGGGTCCTCGCCTTTGGCTATACCTAACAAACAGACCCTACATACACAACTTAAGCATATTCCTGTTTCCGCTGAGATCACTGAAGTCCTGTCAACATACAGGGGACAATGTAAGAATCTAAACATGTAACAACTTTACTGCCTGTTCTGAAAGTCCTACCTGTACAACATAAACAGAATGATGTGCACTAAGAATGACATCTCTGCATCCATGTATGAGGTGTTGTAGCTATGTTGGTTTCAGGATATTAGAGACACAAGGTGGGTGAGGTATCTTTTATTGGACCAACTTCTGTTGGTGAGAGAGACAGGCTTTCGAGCTTACATAGAGGTCTTCAGAAGCTCTCTGCTCCCTTCATTTAAAATATCAAGCTACAAGGGTTATTTTAATGAACTTTTGTGCCTAATATACTTTATTCTCCAAAAGAGACCTTTCTAATTCCACAATATGTTCTGAATCCAAAAGAGAGAGCACCAGCTGTTCACATTCATTGAATACCACAATGGCCTGTGTCGGAAGCCTTGCTCTAGAGCACTACATCAGAATGGAGCCATTGTCTCTTGGATTCTGTCTTGCAAGTACTGAGGAAGTAGATAATAAAGCTGACTCATAGTACAAGAAAAACTCCCGCATGAATCTACTAATGCATTGAAACATACTAGCCTGCACTTTGTAAAATGTACCTCTAATCTACTCTCTTCATTTCCCAGCTTGTCATTCCCATCTCATTTTCATGGTTTCTTGTGTTTATTTCCATCCTTTGTATAATATATTTTTGTAGCAATTTTCATTTTTTTATATTCTTTCTGCTATTGCAATCACATCTGCAGATGTTCAGACAGTGACTTACTTGTATTACATAGTACGGTGTGGTGGGGAAAGTCCTCTTGTACATACCCAAATCTCTGCCATCCTTACTCACACTGAGTAGTAACTTCCTCCGGGAGTTGTCCCCATTGATTTCAATGTTAATACTTGTTGAGTAAAGTACTACTCAGCGTGAGTAAGTAACACTACTTGTGTTCTTTCTTAAATTTGAAGTTCATGTCATGGTGCATCAAGCCTGCTTCCATTAAATGATTGTAAAGTGAAACACACACTGTTTGATAAAAGAATAAGCAATTGGAAAGTGATCCAGTATAGTGGTATCTAAGGTAGGCCATTTGAAACTACCAAAAAGCTGAGTTAGGGGCACATTGGTTTCATATTCTGGTACCCTGTACTCTGGCTCATTAAATTAGCTTATCTAAATATTTTGCCCTTGCCAGAATATCAAACTACCTTTTATCCCTTCTGTTGTTAAATATGATTCCTCCTTAGGGTTGAGTGTGTTGCTGTATGTCTGACCTTTCTTATCCACAGAGCAGGCACTGGCAGCAGTAGGCCATCTTCTTCCATTGTCTTCCATCACTGTGCCTCAGGTCTGACATGAGGTCAATGTCTGACAGTTTTTGTATGCATTGATTCACTGCCCCTTTTGGGCTGCTGGATGCTTTGTGATGTAGACACCTGTCTATGGGTGCCATTTACTTGGAGAAGGGTTTACACAATATTCATATTTTGGGCACTTGACTATCTTGCTTGTCACCTCATGCTCCTTCAACTCATCACTGGTATTTCCCCAGCATTTTTCAGGTTACAGTCCCTCAAACAACACCCCTTATAGGGAAAGGACTCCATTCTCCATGGCCTTTTGATCAGTGGGCTGGGCTCCAGATACTCTCCCTGCCTCACCTCCTCCAACTTCTGAGAGTTATTCAGCCTTTCTGAAGTGGCTTGAGTAACATTCCCAAACAACACTCTGATCCAAATGCTGAATTAAAAGCCATTCTTATTCACCAGAGATGGAGAAGATCAGATTAAAACCAAATGAATGGGCCATGTAAGATATCTAGTCTGAACACCCCGTGTCCTCTAGATAGGCTAGGGGTCAGAGATAAGTTTAGTTACAGTGAATAAAAAAAATCCACACACTTCTATAAAATGCTGCTGTTCTCTTCTCTTACCCTAGTGGCAGGTCAGCCTGTCAGCAAGGCAGCGTTTGGTTTCAGGTGTCTCCCCTTCTCTCCTTTTCTTGTTTCTCAGCCCCATTATATTTTTATACTCCTTTGGTGTTGCTGGGATGTTGTTGTGACAAATGTGAGGCCTTGGAAGAATGGACACTTCGAGGCTATTTGTAACATGGTGGTGTGCTCCTTAAAGGCCTGGATGCCTGGGGCTAGTCAGCCTTGTTCAGTTAGCCCCAGGCTGCTACACCTGGGCTGGTTAGTGGAGTTAAGAAGAGGAAAGCCCAGCAGCTGAGGGGAGGAAAGTGCACAGACTGCTCCTATCTGGGGGCAAGGGAGCAAAGACTGTATGTGATGGTGGTCTGCCAGAGCTCTTTGCAGAAGGGTGGGGCTGGATTGTTGAGTGGACCAGAGCCCAGGTACCTGTTGGCGGACATTGAGACAGGCTATCCCAGCCAGGGTCCCCCTGTGAAGAAGGGCCCTGGTTGCTGAGGCCAGCTGAGCTGAAGATTCCTTTGTTTTGTGCTTTTGTTGGACTTGTTACCCTGAGAGGCATGGAATTCTGTAAAGTGGCTTGGACTATATGACTGGAGTAGGTAAAAGACCTTTGTGGGGAAACTGAGGCAAAGTGCTGCAACACCAGGTCTTCCTGTTTGGGGTGCTCCGAGACGGTGAGTTTGGTCATATTGTTATATTGAGATGTGCCAGACACGACGGGTACGTGGGATTGTCAATATCTGTATGCTGTATCCATAGGTGTTGCATGTACCTTTATGTTCCTGCCTCACTGACTGGGTCTTCTGTGGAATCTAGAATCACTGTGGGGTGGGAAATTAATAAAAATCTCCAATACTGGTTATGCAGATATCCAGCTCGCCGTAGCTTTGCCACCAGGGGAATAGGCCAGAGATTCCAGCACTTTTGGGAATGTCGTGACCCTGCCCCTGCTGGTGTAACCTCGCATGCACTGTGCACGCCAGTGGGGGCGGGGCAGCAGACTCTTCAAAACAGCATCCCTCATTTGTGATACTAGACAAAACCACATCCGGTTTTGTCTTTGTACTGGAGAGGGGACAAACATTAGGAAAAGAGGACTGTCTTGCTTATAACCGGATGAATGGCCTGCCCACTGTGGGAAGTAGCAATGACTGATCCTGGTTTATGAGGCCTGGGAAATAAAATCCTCCAAACTGTAGAAATACTCAGCCTGATCTGACTTGTGACCAGACTCGCTCTGGAACTGACAAACTTGTGTGAGTGCCTCCTCCTAGGAGCCCATGCTGATGATGGCTAATACCTGATAAGTTTAGTGTGCATGAAGACGTATTTAGGATAAAAGCATCACAGGGAAAACATTTATAACCCAACAAACCATGTACTGTGCTTTATGAAAGTTGGCTGGGCACTGGTTAACTCTGTCATTGTCCCAGAGAGAGAGTAGAAGTGAAGATACTGAACGAAAGTCAGACCTTCTGGGATAAATAATACAGTGAACTGCACGGGGATAGCAGCCCTAAAATTCTCAGCTGGAGGGAGAGGAACGTGGGTTCCTGCTTGAGAAAGATGGCAGTTAGACGCCTGAGTTCTAAGGGGGCACTTTTGAAGAGGCCATGAAGGGGGCAGCAGAGGCATAGGCGCCGATTTTCTAATGTGCCAGGGGGCGCTCCCCCTGGCTCTGACCAAGGCCCCACCCCCACTCCACCCCTTTTCCCAAGTCCCTACCTCTGCCCTGACTCTTCCCACCCTGTTCTGCCCCCTTCCCTGAGCATGCCCTGCCCTTGCTCCTACCCCCTGCCCCCCCAGCGCCTCCTGCATGCCACCCAATAGCTGATTGCGGTGGGCGGGAGCCGGGAGGCACTGGGGAAAGGGGAAGGTGCTGATCGGCGGGGCTGCTGGTGGATGGAGGGGATGCCAGTGGGTGCTAAGTACCCACCATTTTTTTTCGTGGGTGCTCCAGGACTGGAGCACCCATGGAGTCGACTCCTGTGGGCAGAGGTGCAGTTAACCCCAGGGCTGTAACAATTGTCGTACCAGACAAGCCCGGTGCCCCCTCATGTCTCTCAAGCCATGCCCATTGGCTAGATCCCAGATCCATTCAGGATTGTGCTCACTGCTTTGGAATAGAGTTCAGTTGCTAGTTTTCCTGTTCCATCTTTGCATCTTATTACCCCTAGCACCCTGCAAGGGCTGAATGTACCCTTTGTTCCCTGCCAACCACAATGTTTTTTTTGTGTTAATTTTCCTGAATGGGGATATTAATTGTCAGACTCCGGCTATTCAAGTACAAGACTCATATAATTCATTTTAACATTAATTCCACTCTTTATCAAATATGAATAGGACAGATTAGAGAACCTGTCACATGGCTGTATTTTAGGCATATATTGAGTGAAAGTTTACCAGTCCTTTGATTCTATCAGTCATAGGTGGATGGTTTAAGACTCAAAAATACTTATTAAAAGATATCCTTTATTAATTGAATGTCTATGATAACCTCACATGTACCATTCAGCTGTCTCTCAAAATAAATATATCCTGTGTTATTTCTGCAATAGATCATTTTAAGTACATTCAGCCTTTTTCTGTATTTAGTCTAATGATTTATTTGACACTTGTCAGACAAGAACTCCCAGTCAAATGAAAATTCCCTTCTTTTGTGCATCTGTCTCTTCATTTGCAACATCTGTACTCCAGGCTCCAAAACCAGAGATGCCTTTTTCTTTAGGGTCACCGAGAGCAAGATTAAACCCATATTTCACATGTATTGAAAAATAACTAGCATATCTGTCAAATAGCCATAATAGGAAGAAATAATGCTCCTTTTAGAGCCAATCCCACTTTAGTCAACCCACACCAGCTGTATTACTAATTTATGTTCCTGTAAGTTATCAGTGGTGAAAGGATTTGATTAGGATTCTCAGGTGCTTGGAAAATCTTATCGTTTTGCAGAAATAACTTTCATCCATGGTGTTAGTTTGTTTGGGTTTTTATTTTATTTTAGCACATTTCAGTTGAATCTGTGGGCATGATGTGGGAGTTACAGGCTGAAATTCAGTGGCCTGTGTTATGCAGGTCAGACTAGATGATCATCCTGGTGCCTGGTGAAATCTCTGAAACAGGCATCATATAATTTATCCATAGCTTGTACATTGTTAAAATCTCTCATCTTGTCACAATTAGGATTTTAATCCTGCTCCCTCCAATTGTATTCTGAAAAGTCAGCTTCTGCACTGTACCATGGCCGTGGAAAGATGCATAACACACTCTACTATTGAAACTGATCAACTTCCCCCATTTTGGCAAAGGGGAAAAATAAAGTGTTAAAAGCTCAATCCACGATTTTCAAATGAAGCTTCCTAAAAGATAAGGGCCTAATGCAATATTTAACCACCTACGGGCAAACCAGAGTAGCCTGATTTTTTTTTTCCAGAGGTGAGTTCAATGGGTGCAGATCACTTTGATTTAAGAGCCTACACTTTAGCTACACCAGTCTAAAAATGCAGACACTCCCATACATCTATTTATTTGCAGTTATTAAAGCCCTGTATACTCTGTTGCAAACTACACCCACATTCAGCAGGTTCTTAGATTCTGTAGCACTCTGATGAAAAGAATAAAAATTCTTTGCAGCTCCATTGAAGTGAGAAATGGAGGTTTATTATGAATGCATCATGTCTGTGACTAATATAATCCTGACAGTAGCCTCCTGTGCAGGGCCGGCTCCAGGCACCAGGCAACCAAGCACATGCTTGGGGCGGCACCTGGTAAGGGGCGGCCAATCTTGGGGTGGCGGGGGACAGCGCGGCACTTGGCGGGGGGGCGGCGCAGGGCGCGGCGCTCGGGGGGGGGTGTTCCGGCGGCGCGGCGCTTGTCGGGGGGGGCGGGCTCCGGCGGTGCGGCGCTTGGCGGGGGGTCCGGCTCTGGTGGCGCGGCGCTTGGGGGGGGGCACTTTTTTTGCTGCTTGGGGCAGCAAAAAAGTTAGAGCCGGCCCTGCTCCTGTGTTTTTTATTTTGATATTACATCCATTTTATGTTGTCGGCCCCTGTTTGGAGTTGGATATTGCAAAGGTTTTTGTACTGACAACCCACAACTCTATGGTAGAGAGCCCAGTGATTCTGGCTTATGGCCTGGGGTCAGATGGAGCTTGGGTGCCTGGCCCCTGAATGTAGGAAGCAGTTTGAACCAAGCATGTTATCCAGCTGTTTCTACTATTCCTAACTTCCTTCAAACACAGTGAGAAACTGAGTTATAAAAACATCTCTTCAAAGGTTGAAATAAATAAAAACCATCTGGTTGATTAATCTGCAGAATGTTATATAGCAAAGCTTTTTGTCTGACATGTTAAAAGCTGATATTTGCTTCATGTGAACACACTGACCTCAATTAATTGTCAGGTCTGAAAACACCCATGAAAGTGCACTGCAAACAGTGGTGGTTGTCATGCTGCTAAAGCCTCATAGCTTCATAAATGCATTCAGCTGAACAGTTCTCTGTCTGTCCTCCTCCAAGACTGCATCTTGGAGAAAAACAACTGAGGAGCGTTGGCAGTTTTTCAAAGGGACACTATTAAGGTCCCAAAAGTAAGCTATTCCGCTGGTTAGGAAAGATAGAATATGTGGCAAAAGATCACCTTGGCTTAACCACGAGATCTTGCATGATCTAAAAAATAAAAAGGAGTCATATATAAAATGGAAACTAGGACAGATTACAAAGGATGAATATAGGCAAACAACACAGGAATGCAGGGGCAAGATTAGAAAGGCAAAGGCACAAAATGAGCTCAGGAATAAAAGGAAACAAGAAGACTTTTTATCAATACATTAGAAGCAAGAGGAAGACCAAAGACAGGGTAGGCCCACTGCTCAGTGAAGAGGGAAAAACAGTAACAGGAAACTTGGAAATGGCTGAGATGACTAATGACTTCTTTGTTTCGGTCTTCACCGAGAAGTCTGAAGGAATGCCTAACATAGTGAATGCTAATGGGAAGGGGGTAGGTTTAGCAGATAAAATAAAAAAAGAACAAGTTAAAAATCACTTAGAAAAGTTAGATGCCTGCAAGTCACCAGGGCCTGATGAAATGCATCCTAGAATACTCAAGGAGCTAATAGAGGAGGTATCTGAGCCTCTAGCTATTATCTTTGGAAAATTATGGGAGACGGGAGAGATTCCAGAAGACTGGAAAAGGGCAAATATAGTGCCCATCTATAAAAGGGGAAATAAAAACAACTCAGGAAACTACAGACCAGTTAGTTTAACTTCTGTGCCAGGGAAGATAATGGAGCAAGTAATTAAGGAAATCATCTGCAAACACTTGGAAGGTGGTAAGGTGATAGGGAATAGCCAGCATGGATTTGTAAAGAACAAATCGTGTCAAACCAATCTGATAGCTTTCTTTGATAGGATAACGAGTCTTGTGGATAAGGGAGAAGCTGTAGATGTGGTATACCTAGACTTTAGTAAGGCATTTGATACGGTCTCGCATGATATTCTTATTGATAAACTAGGCAAATACAAGTTAGATGGGGCTACTATAAGGTGGGTGCATAACTGGCTAGATAACCGTACTCAGAGAGTTGTTATTAATGGTTCCCAATCCTGCTGGAAAGGCATAACAAGTGGGGTTCCGCAGGGGTCTGTTTTGGGACCGGCTCTGTTCAATATCTTCATTAACGACTTAGATATTGGCATAGAAAGTACGCTTATTAAGTTTGCGGATGATACCAAACTGGAAGGGATTGCAACTGCTTTGGAGGACAGGATCATAATTCAAAATGACCTGGACAAATTGGAGAAATGGTCTGAGGTAAACAGGATGAAGTTTAACAAAGACAAATGCAAAGCGCTCCACTTAGGAAGGAAAAATCAGTTTCACACATACAGAATGGGAAGAGACTGTCTAGGAAGGAGTACGGCAGAAAGGGTTCTAGGGGTTATAGTGGACCACAAGCTAAATATGAGTCAACAGTGTGATGCTGTTGCAAAAAAAGCAAACATGATTCTGGGATGCATTAACAGGTGTGTTGTGAGCAAGACATGAGAAATCATTCTTCCGCTCTACTCTGCGCTGGTTAGGCCTCAGCTGGAGTAATGTGTCCAGTTTTGGGCACCGCATTTCAAGAAAGATGTGGAGAAATTGGAGAGGGTCCAGAGAAGAGCAACAAGAATGATTAAAGGTCTTGAGAACATGACCTATGAAGGAAGGCTGAAAGAATTGGGTTTGTTTAGTTTGGAAAAGAGAAGACTGAGAGGGGACATGATAGCAGTTTTCAGGTATCTAAAAGGGTGTCATAAGGAGGAGGGAGAAAACTTGTTCACCTTAGAATCTAAGGATAGAACAAGAAGCAATGGGCTTAAACTGCAGCAAGGGAGGTTTAGGTTGGACATTAGGAAAGAGTTCCTAACTGTCAGGGTGGTTAAACTGGAATAAATTGCCTAGGGAGGTTGTGAAATCTCCATCTCTGGAGATATTTAAGAGTAGGTTAGATAAATGTCTATCAGGGATGGTCTAGACAGTATTTGGTCCTGCCATGCGGGCAGGGGACTGGACTCGATGACCTCTCGAGGTCCCTTCCAGTCCTTGAATCTATGAATCTGTGCCCTGTAGGCTTTCTGGTCTCTGATGGGGGCAGTGAGGTGGGTAGGAGGAGAGACAATATTGTTTGCCTGCAGACATTATTCCTACTGATACTAAGCTTTTTCCCTACTACGTGCTTTGATCCGATCAGCAGTAATAGCCCCTGCCTCAAACCAGGCCTCAGATTGGGGGTTCACACAGTGGTACTCTCCAAAGCTCCACCCAATTGCATTGCCAAAATCAGATGCCACTTACAGCAGAATGAGAAAGTGTTTAAAATAGGATTTCATCCCCTTCATTCTTGGTTTGCCCCTGGGAGCGGGGGAGTTGGATGTACCATGGGGCAGGACTGGATCAATGCAGTGAGTTGAGGCTTAACTTGAGGCTCAAACCATGGAGTGGAGACAAGGGTTGCTAAATGGTTTGTTTTGTTCCAAAAGTGTTGAAAATGTGCAAAACTAAAATAAATGTTAAACCCCATATTGGGGGATTACTAAACCTAACATTTAAAAATATATAAGGCATTCTGTGATGAAATTGCCCTTTTAATTTTATGATTATGTTGTACTTCACCATTTTACCATGGGTGCTGAGAGCCAACACACCAGCCATTTGCTGCTTACTTGCAACATTATATGAGGGCTAAATGACACATGTGGGATTGCTGGTGTTACAGTTCAGGGCAACTGCACCTGTATTCCCCCTCCACAGTCCATCAAGGATACCTACTCTAGGCCCTGGCTCCTCAGCCATCACCTATCTTGGAGGAGATCCACATCTACCTCCCTCCTGACTGGCGTTTTTTCAGGCTGCACAGGTCCCTGCATACACTGTATTATTCCCCACAGCTCAGACTGCCTAGATAGGCCAGCCAGGGCCAGATTAACCTTTTGTGGGCCCGGCGCCAAACATATTTGTGGGCCTCCATGGGGGCAATGGTGCATGGCGAGGGGGTTCAGTCCCTGGAGCGAGGGGCCAGCCAGGGGCAATGGGGCATGGCATGGCAGGGGCGGCCCCGCTCCGGCCAGCCCAGTCCAGTGCGAGGGCACTATTTACAAACCGGCAGTTGCCAGACACACAATGGCCCACCCGGCCCTGTGCTGCCAGCATGCCCCTTCCCCTTGGGGTGGGCCCATGTCGTGCCACACAGCCCCCCTGCCCAACACCGGACCCCTCCCCCCGATTCCCTATGGCCAAAGCCCCCCCGGACTCACTACGTCCAGCCCCCCGCAACCCTGCCACAAATGCACAGTGTCCTGCACAACACCAGAACTGCCCAGCACCCCACACAGAACCCCCACTCCCTAGTGCCCCAACACACAGAGATCTTCCCTGTCCCCTCACAGCCCAGCACACCGCAAGACCCACTCCCCCACGCCCTGCTCCTGGCCCTACTCACTGGCCCTGCTGGGAGGTGACTGTCTCTTCTGGGCTGAGCCGCCAGCGTCCTGGGGCAGGGAATCACTCTGGCTACTCGGGAGTTGCGCAATCAGCCAGGGCCTGCCCCACCCAGGCTCCCTCAGGACCCACTTGCCTAGAAGGGCCCAGCCAAGCCCCCCACACTGTTCCCCTCTCCCGCAACTGGCCAGGCTTCTGCATCAGTCCCAGGCGGCTCAGCTCCAGGGAGACAGGTGGGGCCCCTCAGGTGGTGGGAAGCAGAGACTGCCTGGAGCCAGAGGTGCACTGGGGTCCAGCCAGGAGGCAGAGAGAAGCCGGCGGGTGAGGCCAAGGGATGGAGAAGAGCTCTCGGCCGACTGGCAGGCAGGCCGAGAGGAGCAAATGGTGGGCAGGGTGCGGAGCGGGTTGGCGGGGTCTCAGAGCACAGTGCAAGCAGAGCAGGCCAGGGCCCCTTCTGAGCATGGGCCCGGCTCAATGGCACCCCTGGCACTATTGTAAACCCAGCAGTGAGGCCAGCATCTGCACTTCTGTTTCTCCTCACAGGCTATGAACCAGGGATGTAAATATTGTTTTAAAAAGTACCTGTTTAAACTATTAAAATCATATTGGTTAACCCAGGGGTCGGCAACCTTTCAGAAATGGTGTGCCAAGTCTTCATTTATTCACTCTGATTTAAGGTTTCGTGTGCCAGTAATACATTTTAATGTTTTTAGAAGGTCTCTTTCTATAAGTCTATAATATATAACGAAACTATTGTTGTATGTAAAGTAAATACGATTTTTTAAATGTTTAAGAAGCTTAATTTAAAATTAAATTAAAATGCAGAGCCCCCTGGACCGGTGTGAGTGCCACTGAAAATCAGCTTGTGTGCCGCCTTCGGCACACGTGCCATAGGTTGCCTACCCCTGGGTTAACCATTTATTTGTTAACGAGTTCACAATGTAGCCCACATATATATTATCTTTGTCAAGTGTCTTTACTAACAACAAAAACAGACCATCTTATGGGTGGGGTTTGGTCTGAGTCTGGGATCAGCAGCTGCTGCTTGGCCCTGCCCAGCAGGGGTAGGAGGTGGCCCCCCGCAGGGCTCAGCGGCTACCACCCTGCCCCACCCCACATGGCAGGGGTCAGGATCTGGGGGCTGCTGCCCCGCCAAACATGACAGGAGTTGGGATCTGGGGGCTGTCAGCCAGCCCTGCCTGGCAGGGATCTGGGGCTGCCACCCGGCCCCGCACAGCAGTGACTGGGGTCTTGGGTCATGGGCTGCCACCTTGCCCCATCCAGCGGGAGTCATGGTCTGCCACCCATCCCCACCCGGCGGGGGTTGGTATCATGGTTGGGGCTGCCACCCCATGGTCTCTCACACAGTGGGGTCCAGGGTGCTGCCAATCTGTTTTAAACACTAACTGCAATATATTAATGGTAAGACTAATATTTATTGATTAACCATTTAACATCCCTCTTAATTCCCCTCCCTCCGTTATATCACATTGCTCTTTCTAAGCAAGCACATTTATTCTTAAGGGGAAAGCATTACACAGAGAACATTGAGTTCCCATTTACATGGTAAAAGCTTAGCAACAGTCACTCATCCGTTTTATGGGGCCACTGTAGACCAAAGTCCTTCCGACCTTTAACAGAAGGGATTAGGGGGCCCCTGTCTGTTTGCTAGATCAGAAAAAGCCCAGAGTTAGTTGAAACTCAGGCTGTTTATCCAAAAGTCGTTTCTTGTGTCTGTTGGTTTCTGGAGACTCCAGATTGAAGAAATATATACAAGTGTACCACCTCTCTGAAGCTGTTACAGCCTGAGGAAGTTTGCCTAATTTCTGCACCTCCCTCTCCGGCTGTTCTTAGTTCCTGGTGGGTTGTAGTTATCCTCCCCTGAGGAATTGCATAAATACCTGGCCCACAATGATACATGGAAACTTAACACGGTAAGATCTCACAAAGGTATTGCAGGAAATTGCCATATCTCCCACAGCTAGAAGAGACATCTCAATGGTGACAGACTTGCAGGAGATGTATTTACTGTTGCTGATGCTTGTTCTGGATGAGCAGTAGGAGGGCAACACCATGGGAATTGCCCCAACCCTACAAACCTCTGCATGGCCTCTGTCCTTGCAGAAACAACTTATTTCCCTTTCCCACCAGAAGGCATCTGAGCTTTGTCTTGGTAACCTGACTGAGGCCTGTAGTTGCTACTGTAACATAAAAAGGGTGAAAAAATCTGAACGCTTGCTGTGAAGCTTCTCCTTCTAAACCACTTCATTTTGGCAAGCATTTCCCTGAAACACCCTCCTGCTCCTCCCTCATCTCCTCAGGAGGAATGGGCTCCATGGCAGCCTTTTTGTGTATTTGCAATAACCACGTAATGAGGTTTCCTGCCCAGACGAACGCTCTTTCCCAGATTCTACAACAGCTGCGTCATCAGAATTCACCTCTGTGCAGACCCTGCATTCTTCAGCCTTAAAAAATGCTCTGGTTGACTGGTTGTTTCAGTCACAAATTAGCCATAAATTCCTTTGTGGCAGCTCTCTGTGGCTGGCTGCATCCAAAGCTGCCAGACTGGGACGTGGTGATACAAACCTGGCCTTTTGCCTTTTCTGAAAGCTTCTCTCTCCCCTTTGCCAGTGGATTATGACCATTGCTTCCACTCCCCCTCCATTTCATTGGGGATGAAAGTCACTCCTGTGCTGAGGCCTATGCTCTTACCCTCCCCACAGTGAGCGATCTGCCCCATGTTTTATTTGTCATTTGGGATGACATGCATTGCTTGTTTGCAGCTTCACAACTCGTGAATGAGGCTGTTATTCCAAACACGTGCTAATAAAACCTTTATATCACATTATACCATCATGCATTGCCCCTCCTCCCCCAGACACAGATGGAGATAGCTAAAATGTCTCTCTCTATAGCAAGATTGTGTCTTCATTTCAGGTAGTGCCTCCCTGCAACCTTTCAGCAGATCTGACATGCATATGCATACAGTACACAGGCATGTCAAAATGAGCGTGCCCTGTAGATTAATTACAAGGCATTCAAAGGTTACCTTCAGAAGCCAGCCTGTAGTCATTTATACTCCTCCATAGACACTAAAGTCCATGTAAACTTTAAGAAAACTCCATAAAAATTTTTTGGTGCATTTACTGGCAATTGTTCTCAATGCTTTTAGGCATCAGTACCTGTCTTACCCAGTCCCCACTTCTCTTTCTTGGATTTTAACTCTTTTCTGGATTCCCAAGGTTCGAGGGAGCAATATTTTTCCAGTGATCTCAATCACGTCAGCATGTCTCCAACAGGGCAGTGCTGCAGCTGTAAATGATTTGTTCTCTGCCTTTCCCAGAGCAGGCGACTCATTTCAACTTTAATTATTTGGGGCTCTGGGAGTTAACTATTAATCCAAAAAGTAAGAGCTTGTTACACTCTACCTCTGATTATTTTTTTTTTTAAATTTTTAACAACATTTTAGTTAAGTGTCAAAGAAGGAAGAGGTTTTGCAAAACCTGCCAATGAAGTGAGGATAGTTAAAAGAAAACATTCAGGGAGTGTCAGTGTCCTCCAGCATTTACTGCTGTGACCATGTCAGAGATGGAAAACCACATCAATCAAGTGAGTAGCACTGCTGGTTTATTTATATGAACTCCATAATTTATGCAGATAAAGATGCCAGTCAAGGGTAGTATGCCTCCAGTGATCAGCTGTGAAAGTCACTTAAAGGGAAAACACCAGTAAGGATAATTTGTGGGAGGGCAGTAAGGAAGGCCAGAGACAAATAGGAAGAGCAAAGTGATAGGACCTTAGACAGAAATGGCTTCAACAATGCATTTTCCCTTTATTTAAGCCTTCTCACCTTTCCCTATAGCACTGTTTGAGGTTGTCAGAACTGATTCAAGGGAGATTGTTTGAGAGCGAACTTAATAGTTTATGCTTTATATAGAGCTTTTCCATTTATAGATCTCAAAGCTCTTTACATGGGTGGGTAAGCATTATCCTAGGGTTACCATACGTCCTCTTTTTCCCGGACATGTCCGGCTTTTCGGCACTCAAACCCCCGTCCGGGGGGAATTGCCAAAAAGCCGAACATGTCCGGGAAAATGGCAGCTCTGCTCCTCCCCGACTCTTCGGCTCTGTTTAAGAGCCGGGCTGCCCGAGCGCTACCGGCTTCGGGCAGCCCCGTGTCTCCAGACCCTGCGCCGCCAGAGCCCGGGAGGGGAAGTGCCCGGCCGGCGGCTGGGGTCCGGAGGCAAAGGGGCTGGCCGAAGCTGGTAGCGCTCGGGCAGCGTGGCTCTTAACAGAGCCGAAGAGTCCGGGAGGAGCAGAGCCGCCGGGCCGGGAGGCTCTGCTCCTCTTCGGCTCTGTTTAAGAGCCGGGCTGCCCGAGAGCTACCAGCTTCGGGCAGCCCCCGTGCCTCCAGACCCTGCGCCGCCGGAGCCCGGGAGGGGAAGTGCCCGGCTGGGGGCGCAGGGTCCGGAGGCAAGGGGGCTGCCCAAAGCCCGAGCGCTACCGGCTTCACGGTTTGCTGGGCAGCCTCCAGACCCTGCGCCCCCGGCTGGGCGCTTCCCCTCCCGAGCTCCAGCTGCGCTGGGGAAGCGCCGGCTGGGGGCGCAGGGTCTGGGGGCTGCCCGGCAAACCCTGAAGCCGGTAGCACTGGGGCAGCCCTTTCCCCCTGGCTGGGAGTGGAAGAGAGGAGGGGGCGGAGTTAGGGTGGGGAAGGGGCGGGGCTAGGGGTGGGGAAATGGGCGGGGCCAGGGCCCGTGGAGGGTCCTCTTTTTTTATTTTTGAGATATGGTAACCCTACATTATCCTCCATTTTACTAAGGGGGAATGCTTAAAATACAGAGAAGTTAAGTAACTTGCCCAATATCACAAGTAAAAGCATTGTCTGAACCAAGGTTGGAGCCTAGGTATGCTGGTTCCTAAGCCTATGTTTAATTCAGTAGGCCACAGTGCATAAGACATCTAGATGAGTGATACACAAGCGGCTTCAGTGCGAATGGGCTGACATTTAGCCCAGAGCTGATGGACATTTTGGCCTCCAAACTACTTCCAAAGCAATGTGATGATACCTTTCCCGCATACATCCTTCACAAAGAGCATGATGTGGCAATACTGAGTGAATGGTGCTCTGATGCTATAGCTTGAAGTGAATCTTTCATGATGTGAGGTTCTGTGAGGATGGGACTGGAAGCTGGATCTGTAGGGTAAGGATGACTGATGCCTCCGCGCCACTTCCTGGCAGCCATGGTAGGGCTGTATGCAATTACCACATAGACTCTGTGGAGATAAATACCCCAGGAAGTACTGCCTTGGAAGATGAATGACAGCTTCTCTCATGGCCCCTGAGTGGTCCAGGCACCCTGCTTAAGCCCAGGAGGAGTTCCAGGAAGTCTCTGTGCAACAAAGTAGACTCCTCCATCAGCCATAATGATGGACTGACCTCTTGGACTCCTGGCCCCAGCTCCGACTCTTGGCTTTGATTCCTGGTTCCTGACTCCAGCTCTGACCTTTGGTGCAGGCTTCTGACCCCACTGCTCTGGCCATTAGGCCTGACCACCTTAGAGTCATCATTGGTTGTTTTCTGAAAACATCTGCTCAGTGTACAGTGGCAGTCAAAAAGGGCTAACAATGTTAGGAGCTATTAGTAAAGGGATAGAAAATAAGACAGAAAATATAATCATGTCACTATATAAATCCATGGTACACCCACACTTTGAATACTGCATGCAGTTCTGGTCACCCAGTGTCAAAAGAGCGAGACTAGAATTAGAAAAAAAAATCACAAAGAAGGGCAACAAAAATCACTACGGGAATGGAACAGCTTCCATATGAGAGATTAAAAAGACTTGGACTGTTCAGCTTAGACAAGAGATGACTCTAGAGGGATATGATGGAGGTCTATACAATCATGGATGATGTGGAGAAAATGAATAATGAAGTGTTACATAAGAACATACTTCTTCACACAATGCACAGTCAACCTGTGAAACTCATTGCCAGGGGATGTTGTGAAGGACAAAAGTATAACTAGGTTCAAAAAAGAATTAGATAAGTTAATGGGGATAGGTCCATCATTGCTAGAATCAAGATAGTTAGGGACACAACCCCATGCTTTGGGTGTCCCAAAATCTCTGATTGCCAGAACCTGGGACTGGACAACAGGGGATGGATCACTCAATAATTGCCCTGTTTTGTTCATTTCCTCTGAAGCATCTGGTACCGGTCACTGTCAGAAGACAGGATACCGGGCTTAGATGGACCATTGGTCTGACCAGTGTAGCCATTCTTATACCATTGCTCTTACCACTGCGCCTGGCTGCCCAAGCCCCGGTCATGATATGACACCATATATTAATACCACAAACGAGATACTGAAATGCCTTATCTCACTAGTTCAGACCATCCATAGGTAAGGAAAGTATTTTGGAATCATCTGATCTCAAATGTATCTGGAAAGCTGGTGGGCCTAATACATCCTGTATACAGCTTTCAGTAAATATAGGCACAGATGGGAGAATGGGAAGAGAAGACAAAGGGAGAAACTAGATGAGAAAAGTAGGCAGAGTGCAGGGGAGAGATGAGATGAGCTACAAGCAGGGATAGAGTGGTGCAGTGTTTCAAAAGAAGGTTTAAACCCGTTCTTATTGAAGTCAGGGTTTTTTTTTTGCCATAGCCTTCATTAGGGTCAGGACTTCACTCATGGAGTTCAAAATATATGTGAAAAGAGAGAGAGTCCACAGAGGAACTTAAGCATGATCAGAGCAGCAGGGTAGGATTTTAGCTGCTGGAGGTTGAAGGGTGAAGAGGGGACCTGGAATGGAGGAGGTTACAGTAGGGTAGGCAAGCTAGAATCATGGTATGAACCAAGGTTTTGGTAGCGGAGAGTGGGGAAAAGGGGAGTCTTTTAGAAAGATATTACTGAGGGAGAAACAAATAGTTCTGGCAAGAGCTTGGCTGTGAGGAGGAAAGGGGAGAGTCAAGCATAACCCCAAGGATGGGAGTTTGAGTTATTGGAATAGCAGAGATTCAAAGGAAAATTCAGGGGTGTTTATGGGAATCCCCACTGAAAATGAGTGAGAGTGTCCCAAAAGGCCTTAAGTGTTCTGTGATGGGGATACTCGCTCATGAGTGCCTCCTGTTGGCTTGGTGTGATGCTGCAAGCTCGCCTGCTCCAGACATCCCTTGTAGCTTGTTGACCTTACTAGGTGGGTTTTCAATGGCTCAGCCCTCCAGCCAAGTCATTCAGTCAAAAATGGATGAACCTCTCCTGGGATAGCAAAGAATTCAACACACTGTCTGCCCTCACCAGGGTCTTAAACCCTGTCTCTGACCCCTTTAATTCCTGCTCTTCACTTGGGCTTCCAAACAGAGCCTAGTCCTTCTATGGGTTCAGGCCACTTGGCTGGTAGGTAGGTGGGGATCCCAGGCCCACCCACTACTCTGGGTTTCAGCCCAGCAACCCTACACACAGCAGCCACATACTGCTTCCTTCAGTTTGCTGCTGCTATTCCCTGGGCCTTTTTCCATGTAGCCCCTTTTTTCTTCACCCTGACCTCAGGACTGAAGCTCTCAAATCCTCTTCCTCCTCAATGAACATAAATATCATCAGAACCCATCTTCTGATTCTCTTCTGGCACTCCCACAACAAGCACCCTTTCTTGTCCCAGCCAGGAACTGCCCTGCTCAGCCCCTGTAGCTCCTTTTATCTGAGCCTGCTGGGCCCTGACTGGCTGTGTCTATGCAGCCTCTCTAGGCAGGCCTGAAGGACCCACCTTTGCTACTGCTTTCCTGGGGCCTGATGTGGTAGGACTGTGGGGCCTCTAGCAGGGGGCCATAAAGGCCAAGAATATCCCATCACACATTTTTACAAATCCGTGTTGCTTTTCAATGGATGGCACAGCATGTAGGGTCATAGTAACTAGAGAAGGAAAAGACTCAGTAGATTGCTGTATCCATTTCTCTACCAATGGAATAGAGGACTTGACCGAGATTAAATGGGCACTATATATGAACCTTAGTCAAAAAGATGTCAAGCAGCTCTTTTAATAATTGTTTGGTATTTCATATATTAAACTGAGGTCTACATTAAATGCATATTGGGGAAACTTAAAATGGTAACTATTACAGATTTTGTTACAAGACCAGAAAGCTGCCTGGTCTGCAACAAAATGAGCTCTTGAGGTAAACAGGAAAACGTCTGTTCCAAAAAGAACCTTTCCATCTTTAAAATAAACACTCTGTGACCTTTACACTAAAAGTCTCTTACATTTCCAAGTGCTTGGCCAATCAGAGAGTGTCAGAAGCTGAGCACAAAGCCTCAGTAGTATTAATAAAAGAGGGCTTATCCGTCTTTTAACGTTGAAGCGTAAGGGTTACTTCAAGGAGCTGAGATATATACATCTGGATGGGTAATAGATGTTGTGCACAGGGAATAATTAGCTCACTAACAAATCAGTATCAGCCCTGGGAAGAGTTGGGGGGAAGGAGAAGGGAAAGCCTGGGATGGGAGGGAGCAGAAAATAAAGTTTTAACAAAAGTGAAGGGGAAAGAAGAGAACAATGCAAATCAGTCTGGGCAAAGCATTTGCATTCACTACAGAGCCAGGTTGCTCTAAAGAACAACAAAGAGAGAGGATCAAGTCACCTGTAGAGCTGATTGGAGTCTTGAAAGAGGGTGGTGTGTGTGTGTGTGTGTGTGTGTGTGTGTGTAAAAGAGTAAAATATTTTGTTAGCTTCCTTTAATATAAATATATAGGATGCCTCTAACAGTGTAGTTTATGGGCCAAGTTCAGCACCCTGTTAAATCTGAATGACTCCACTGGAACGGAGAGCATGTGGATTTATTCTGGATTTACAACATTGTAACTGAAAGCAGAATATGAATGAGTGGCCCTGATTCTAAGCTGCATTCCAGACCCTTCCTACTTATACTGCTCCAGACGATAAAGAAGCCCAAATCCAGGCAGATCTCTCTGAAGTGTGTGTATGTGGGGAGAAGAGGTGGTTCTATAGGGCTGGCAAAGGAACCCCTCAGAATTTCTGGTATAGAGTCTTGCCCAATGGTGGAAATGTACATTGCTGGAGCACTCTGGTCTGCAGCCATTCAGGCCATCATAATTGACAGCCATTCCTGTGGTTGCTCTAAATTGTGCTGGGGGCTGATTAGGAATTTGGAAGAAGCAAAGAGGATTTGTCTGGGCTGTGCCACCTGAGCTGCGACATTCATAGTCAGAGATACCAGTGCCCCTAGATTTCCATGAATGATGGTTTTAGTTTTTAACATGACCAGCTATAAGCAAGTAAAACTATAACTAAATCTGCTCACCTACGTATGTTAATTACAGATGGACCCAGCCAGGAGTCTAGTGTCCAAACCACCTGCTAACTAACCCTGGGGGTAGCGTGGAACTGATTCCATTTCTGGAGTGAACAGCTTGCGCTCCCCTACAGCACTCATAGACAACTAAAATATAAGCTTCCAATATGTTTGGATGCATGTTGTTGTTTTTTGGTCTGTGTGTTTATATGTCATGTCTGTGATATTAAGACAGTTATTTAAAGGAATGACTTAAAAAATGAACCCTAGTTGCAATCTCAGTACTGATTCTAATGGCTAGGTCAGTGGAGAAGTCTTTTCTTTAAACAAAAACTGCAAGGAAACTTGCAAAATTTGCCTCTGCCAGGAAATGGGCAGTGGTTCTTCTAAGTCCCACAGGAATGGATGAAGTAGGCAACGAATGTGGACAGAAAGAAACTTAGTGCTCATAACACGTCTCAAGTTCATCCCAGTTAGTCTAGGAAGGCAGAGAGGTCCAGTGGATGGGACATTGATTGGGGATGGATGGGCAGGCTTGGTTTCTACTCTCAAATCTGTTTATGGCTTACTTGGTCTCAATCTAGCAAAATACTTCAGCACATGCCTAACTTTAAGCATGTGAGTCATCCCATTGAAGTTAGTGGGACTACTGGTGTTTAAAATTAATCATGTGCTTAAAGTGCTTTGCTGGCTCTGTATCTATGTGATCTTGGGCAAGTCAATGAGGGCTCAATTCTGCAAGGTGCCTGCCAAGCACTTTGCTCTACAATCCAGCAAAGCAAACCACTGTAGCACTAGTCATGTGCTTAATGTTAAGCACATGCTTAAATACTTTGCTGGGTTGGGGCTAAAATGCGCAGGATTGAGACCTTAATTGCTCCGTGACTCAGTTTCCTTATTTCAGCAATTGATATACTAATATTTTGCAAGGTGCTTTGAGACCTGTGGATGAAAAGTGTTATATAAGGGGTGGGAAATATGTGTTCCAATGTCTGGAAGGTGCCTAGTACATTGTGAGCACACTTACAATATGCAAAATAATACTTATTGTTATTTCAGTGATATTACAGCAGAAATGAACTAGTTTCATAAAATCTGTATGATCAGATACAGTGATTTACAGATGGAATTAAAAAGAGCTGGGGCTTCCATTTCACCTGGAATCTCTGCTCTCATCCTCTGAAATGTCTGATAATTACCAGTTATCATCCCATCAGCGGTTCTCCTTTTTTAAAATGCTTTCGGCCTTTTTCAATGGTAGAGGAAACAAATGATTTTTCCTAAATCTGATCTTTTCAATAAAAGTTTGTCATGAAATATGGTCATTTCCCTCCCCACAATTATATCATTATTGAGAGCTGTTTTTCAAGGCACATTGATAGCTCTCAGACGGGTTATTATATGAATGTGGTTTATAAATGGACTTTTATTACTCATTACAGTTAGTTTGAAGGGGTCACGTTCTTCCTCTCAGTGCATTGATGCCTTTACCTTTTATAACAGTCATCTCTGGTCAATCATAGCCCTACAGAAATATTAGGATACCTGTCAAAAGTTAAATAGTCCTAACCTTAATTTTTATTGTGATTAAAAAAAGTGGGTTTTTTTTTTTTTTTTGCTATTGGTATCAGGAGTAATGGTGCATCTTACCAAAAGTTTAAACTGCCCCTTTCAGCATATATTAAATATGTATTTATCCTTCATAGAAAACAGGACATTTCAGCACAAGTACCACAATGACGCAAAAAATAGAGTTCAAGTAGGGTTGAACTAGAGTTGCCAAGACTGGTGATAAAGGGTTTGATTTTTCTCATTAGGTTGCTAGATTTACAGGGCCAAATTCTGCTCTTAGCCACACTAGTGTAAAATTGATGTACTGATTTCAATGGAGCTAATTCAGGTTAGCACAGGTGTAAATCAGATCAGGCTGTGGCCCGTAGCATTCTAGCTCAGCAGGAAGTCAAGGATTTGGCAGCGAGAGAGAGATTGTAGGTTGTTAGTCTAGGTGAATGAGAGCCAGGACTCTTGACCTGCAGTACTTGCTGGATAAGTCCTTTAACTTCACTGTGTCTCCGTTTATCCATCTTTAAAGTAAGTCTAATACTATTTGCATATTTTTCCAGGGGTGTTTTGAACAGTAGTTGACATCAATGGGCTTTGGATCAGGACTTTAATTAATTAAGATTTGTACACTGACCTAACATCCTCTGATGACAGGCAATATAGAAATGCAGTTATGATTTCATTTTGTGACTTACTATGAACCCGTTAAAAGACAGATAAACCGATACCAGTTTACTAGTATCACTGAAACCAATAATCATAAGCTCTGAGCTTTACCATAATCCATAGAGTGAAACACAGAAAATTATCCATGCACCAAAGAAAAAACTGATGCTCTAAGTCTGAGTTAGAGATCTTGGAGTCTGGAGTGCTGCCAAAGTTCTGGCCTGGGACTTAGTGATCTCTGAAACGCACGACCGTTCATTGTTGTTGTTCTGGGTACTCTTACGTACTTTAGCTGCGATAAGTAACACACCGTTTAACGAATATTTAGAGGAAGAGGGAATTAACTCCTATCACATGACTTTATGGCACAAGAAGATGTAACAGGAGAAGTCAATAGGCAATGATGTCAGGTGAACTTTGGTGAAATGACATGGATAGAATGTACTCTGTGGAAAAGCAAAAGAAGCATCTAACTAACTCTCTGCACTAGTCTTAACCCTTACTGCATCAAGACTGAATGTAGTCCTCCAGAGTATAGAGGACTGCTTTACAGAGAAAAGTGCAACCTTAGGGTATGTCTACATTTAAAACCCTACAGGGGTGCAGCTGTGCCACTGTAGTGCTTCAGTGTAGAAATTACCTATGCCAACAGGAGATGTTCTCCCGTTGGTGTAGGTAATCCACCTCCCAGAGAGGCTGTAGTTAGGTTGATGGAAGAATTCTTCCCTTGGCCTAGTGGTAGTTAGTATAGCTATCTCTCAGGGGTGTGGATTTTTCACACCTCTGAGAGACATAGCTGCACCCATGTAAGTTTCCAGTTTAGACCAGGCCTCATAAACATGTCTCTAGTCTTTCTCCCTTTCCCTCAATAGATTGGTATGCTTCTCCACTGCTCTTTCTTGCTGCTCTTAAACATGATCCCATGGCATAAAACAGTTATTTATGACTGGAAGGAATCAGACTTTAAGTGATGATTTTTTTTCTTGACGAACAGATTGTGATTGATAATCTCCAAGACAATAAGATTCCAAACAATTCCATTAGACACATCCTTATTTGATCCTATACTTTGAAAGTCAAAAAGAGTTTTGTATGATGGCATTTATGTGAATTCTGGTTTTTCTTGTATCTGATCAGAGCGCTGTGGTTTTTTCAGAACTAGCATTCTGTCACCTTGTTATCAGGTTAGTTGACTATACACTCTTCTCTTTCCTTAATGTTTCCCTGTGATTGTTCTAACAAAGTTGGTTCCTGCAGTTTCTGTATAGCAGTGAAGCGTTCCGCCCACTGTTGGCATGCAATCTAACCTAGCCGGTATTAGTTAGCCATGTGATGCAGAGTAAACTCTGGGTAAGCCTATTGCCTTGGTCAATATTTGCTCTAGCTCTGGGAGGGAAGATTTTAACAGCTCCACTGACGCAAAAGATCCTAACTCTCTCTGACTTCTTTACAAAGCTGATGTGTGCATTTTGTGTCCCTCTGCCACAGATGTTGCCAGCAGCTGGAGCTGAAGATGAAGGACAGACTGGAGGAATTGAGGATCCGAGTTAATGAAGATGAGGACTCTTTGGATATTGATGATACTCTCTCATTTGATAACCCTGTTTTCAAGGAGGATGAGACCAATCCCATGAGCAAGATATTCCAGGAAGTGTCAGATATCTCGCTGGGCTTGAGTAAACTGGAGGAGTTATCAGAGAGCATCCACAAGACGCAGCAGCGGGTGCTGTGCTGCACCACCGAGGAGAGCGTTTATGAAGAAAAGAAAGAGCTAAGTAACATTAAAGCCTCCTTCACTAGTCAGGCTAAAGTCATCCAGCCTCAGCTCTATGGGATTCAAGACACACTGGCCCGAGACAGCAAACAGTGGCTGGCAGGATACCGCATCCACCAGAGCCAGCTCTCCGTCCTAATCAGCCGGTACCGAGACATTATCACTCACCATTATGCCAAGGAGATGGAGTACGTTGAGAAGTTGAAGGAGCAGATCATAAGGCAAACCGAGCTGGCGGGCTTAAGCCTATGTGAAGAGGACATTAATCAGCTAGTGGAAAGCCCTGTGGCTCCTCGGATTGTGGGCCAGGACCTGGAAGTGCTCAAGGCCAAGCAGCACTTGGCCATGGCCCAAGTACGCCACCAACAGCTGCTGGACCTAGAGGCCCAGATCAGTGAGCTGCACTCGCTCTTCCTGCACTTGGAGGTGCTGGTTTCAGAGCAGCACGAGGTCATCAACAACATTGAGTACAACGTCCTGCATACACTTGATTACGTGTCCCAGTCCAACGAGGAGGTGAAGAAAGCCCTGAAGTACGAGCGCCAGTCGCGGATCTCGGCAGCACTGTCAGCGGTGCTGGGCCTCTGTGCCTGTTGTACGTGCTTATCATGCGTAGCTGGCACAGTGTAGTGAGACAGACACAGACTCTGCAAGGGAAGGGGGTGGCTACCTTACATGGAACCTTACAGGGGGTGGCTACCTTACATGGAACAGCCGGGCTCTTTGAGAGCAGTGAGCATGGATTAGCCCCGCAGACTCATTGGAAGGGAGTCTCCCATGATTTGGATGGATTTGAAGGCAGGTTTTATTGTGTCTTTCACATGAAGAAGGATTTTACTGAGTATTTCGATAGGACTCTAGCAATCAAGCTCATGTTTCCACTATTCTTTGATGATGGCATGTTCTATCTTCAACAGTGTCCTTAAGACATTTAATATATGTTAATAAGAAAGGCATATTTGAGTTTCTGATCAAATATAACCTTTTTTAAAAAAGAAAATACAACTTTGCATAAAAAAGCCCCTGCTAAAACTTGCATTGTATCATCGGTCATTATAAAGCACACAAAGAAACACAACAGCTCAGTTTCCCAGGTTGATTATAATGCTCCTCCACCCAGGTTTAAAACCGTAATCTCTGCACTTTGTCAAGTTTTTATTACTTGGATTTTTAATATGGGGTGGACTCAGTGTTTGTCGTGTTTTGTTGTAAAACAAGCAAGTGTTTAGGATTGCAAAATGCTTCCAGTCCTGGTGCCATCGCTCTCCCAGTGGCTGGAAATACCTGCAGTATGAATGAAGTGTATTGATGTTTACGTAAGTAGTTTTTGTTTCAAACTCCTGTTACAGGGCTGTGCTTTCCTTCACACTGTATATGTGGATTTGAAATGAGGGGAAAGGATTAAATGCAACAGTGGTTTTTAATCCTTTGCAATTCCGTTTTATAGTTTTCTGGTGGAGCTGCCATCAGGCACAATTTCAGACTTGTTCTTTCATTTGATTCACTTTCTGTTTCCATGATAATTTCAAGATTAATAGAAACAAAACCAGCTCTTATTATGTTATCAGTAATTTTGCAGTTGTCCATTTAGTGCTCACTGACCATGCAGGCTAACAATATTACAGCTCAAAATTCAAGTTTTATGTACCTATTGATTCAGAGTAGTGCAAAAGTAATGCATGCGAGCACGTAGGCAAAAACTCTCAGGGCTGTTTTCCCAAGGATCTAATCTGATCTAATCTAATCTAGTCATCTTCATAAGAATGCAGTCTAATGTTGTTAGAGAGAGACAAGGGGTATGTCACCACTACCGATGTTAAAGAGTTGCTGCGGGTGTAGTCTTTCCCAGTGCTGTAAAAAAACCATCCCCAGGAGGGGAGTAGCAACCAGTGCTGGGAACTCTACACTGCCACTTTAGAGTGCTGAAACTTGCATCACTCAGGGGGGTGTTTTTTCATACCCCTGAGCGAGAAAGTTTCAACACTCTAAAGTGGCAGTGTAGACAAGGCCAAGGTGGGTGAGGTAATATCTTTTATTGGACCAACTTCTGTGGGTGAGAGAGACAAGCTTTTGAGCTTCCACAGAGCTCTTTTTCAGGTCTGGGGAAGGTACTCTAAGGGCTGGTCTACAATAGGGGGGGGGATCGATCTAAGATACACAACTTCAGCTACGAGAATAGTGTAGCTGAAGTCGATGTATCTTAGATCGACTTACCTCGCATCCCCACGGCGCAGAATCGATGGCTGCAGCTCCCCCGTCGACTCTGCTTCCGCCTCTCGCCCTGGTGGAGTTCCGGAGTCGACGGGGAGCGCGTTCCGGGATCGATTTATCGCGTCTAGATGAGACGCGATAAATCGATCCCCAATAGATCGATTACTACCCACCGAACCAGCGGGTAGTGAAGATGTACCCAAAGTGTCATAGCTAAATAGAAGGTGGAACAGATTGTTTATAAGTAGTTGTTTTTTTTCTGCCTTCCCACTCCCCATCCCCACCCCCCTGACTAGAGGGGTATTAACGGGCCACTTCACCTTGAATGGTCCCTTGAAATATGTGTTAATTACTTATGCTAAACAAGCTGTTCCACCTTCTATGTAGCTGTGACACTCTTTCCAAGACCTGAAGAAGAGCTCTTTGTGAGCTCAAAAACTTCTCTCTTACCAACAAGTGAGATAGATAGATAGATATTGCCTCACCCACCATGACTCTCTCGTATCCTGGGATCCAACATGGCCACAACAACACTGCCTACAGTCTGTTATAACATTCTGAGGGGAGTTTATATGCAAAAAATCAATTTTCAAAGGAATATCTGAATTATGTGGTGATCTCTGAATTGAAAATACATGTTGTCAGAAGCCACATAAGCAAAGCTGATGTAAACAACACATGGATTTGAAACTCTAACAATAGTTTTCCATAAACACTGTACATGTAAATAATATAATGGGGATTTTTGATGGACTGTCTAAATAATAACATTTCAGTAAAATAGGGGCCAGGTTAAGATTCTCAGGAATTTTTGGTGGAACATCCATTTATGTATTGGGCATTTTCTTGTGCTGTGTCTAGACTCTCCCATCTTTGAGATGATATTCTCTTGTATTAGCCCTAATAAAAACATTGCTGTAATATTCTTGTGGATGGATACATTATTTCTTGGAAAGCAGTTACTTCAAAATTTATGAAGAGTTGAAATTAATTTGATTGGGGTTTGGATTTATGATGTATTCCCTGGTATTAGATTTTTCTGAATCTATTCATAGAACATTTGGCTTCCAAACAAGTGAGAAATTGTGTAACTTTTATCTCTCTACAGCTATTTGTTATATTGAACTAAACAACAACCCCCATTTTATTTGGTCTTATGAGAAGAACGTCAGTTGAGAGAACTGTGGACAAGCTGCTTTGCATGCCAGATTAGTTAGGGTTACCATCCGTCCGTATTTCCCCGGACATGTCCGGCTTTTGCGTCTCTAAATAGCCGTCCGGGAGGAATTGGTAACAAGGTTAAAATGTCCGGGTTTTTTTCTCCCTCGCCTCCCTCCCTCCCTTCCATGCAGAGTGTGGCTGCTGATTGGGCGGCTAGGCCGATTGACCCACTCCCATTGGCCTCCAGCATCCAGAGCCCTCCCCTGCTCCCCCCTCCCTCTCTCTGTAGTCCTCTGTAACACACAAACAGACCCACGTGGAGCCAGAATGGTAAGGGGAGTGGGGGGGTGCAGTTAGGGAGTGGGGGAGTGTTGGATGGGTCCCCAGCCTCCACCTGCCACCCCCATTCCGTGCATCCCCCCCTCGGTGGGTCCCCCATTCCTGTCTGCCTGCTGGCAGTACACGCAGACAACTGCTGTCTGCTGTCCCTGGGTCCTAGTGCCCCCATCCACTAATGGGAAGACAGGCTGCCCTTACCCTGCCCTTCCACCCTAGCACTGAGCCTCTCCAACACCCCAAACCCCCCAGCCTTCATCCCCACACACCCTAATCCTCTGCTCCATCCCTGAGCCCCCTCCTGCATCATGAACCCCTCATCCCCAGACCCACAGCCCTCACCCCTGCATCCCCTCCTATCTCCAAACTCCCTCCCAATCCCCCTCCCTCTTCCCACACACCCCCTCCTGCCCTCAAACTTCCTCCTAAAGCCTGCACCCCCTCCCTTTGCACCGCCTCTCACCCCCAAACTCCATCCCAGAGCCTGCACCCCTCACCCCCTCCTGCACACCCACCCCCTGCCCCAGCCCGGAGCCTGCACCCAGCACCCAAACTCTATCCCAGAACCTGCACCCCTCCTGCACCCTAATCCCCAGCCCAGGACCTGCACCCCAGACCTCCTCCCCCCACCCAACCCCCCTCCCAGAGCCTTAGGCAGGTGGGGTGGGAGGTTCTGGGCACCACCAAAATTTCTACAACCCTGCCACCCATGCGAGTGGATAAGGGTCAGGGCAGTCAGGGAACAGGTAGGGTCCTGGGGGGGGGGCAGTTAGGGTAGGGGGTTCTCAGCAGGGGACAGTTAGGGGACAAGAAGCAGGGGGGGTTGGGGTTCTGAGGGGAGCAGTCAGGGGGTGGGAAGTGGGAGGGAGTGGATGGGGCGGGGCTAGGGCGGGGCTTCCCCCCCCCCAGTGTCCTCTTTTTTGTTTGTGGAAATATGGTAACCCTAGATTAGTGCTTTCAGTTCCCACTGACTTCTTTACAATATTGGACATAGATTCAACAAATGCATTTCAACTTCTGTCTTACAATGGGTTCCTATCAAATCTTGAATCTAGTTATTGAAGCCAGGAGGTAATTAAGTTGGTTGTTTTTGCAACTCCTTTATTGAGTCACAGTATTGTTAGCCCTATATTAGGTCTGTTTATGATGGGGTGAGGTGAAATGGGAGGAAAGAGATTGTCTAATATCACTCAGTGTGGGTGGAAGGTCACTTTATGAATCTTCTCTCTATCTCCTGCTGTGTGGCTCTCTTCAGATTGTTCTGAGTGTCTAGCCATCAGATTAATCCCTCTCCACCCCATTCCATCATCAAATATTTCTCATTGTTAGAAGTTTTTCGTCCATTTCACAGAGGAGATCAGTTGGACCCAGGGCAGACTTTCCAGTTCCACTGTTGTGCGTCAGAGCAGGAAGGAGATAGTGTGTTGACTTTTCTGGATGTGTTTCATCTAGTATCACAAATGGAGGTTTTTTAATGTGTTAGCGGGGAGGGTCCATTCAACTACCTGGCGTATGGATCCAAGATGGAAGTTAGTAATCTGAAGAGTGACTTTTAAAATGGGATTCCATACCTGTGGTCTATTGGTGACTCCAGAACAAATCTGTTCAATTTACAACCACACAGATATATATATATTTTTAATTTTCCACCCAGCAGACTCACCCTGGGACTTGTAGTCAATCTGGGTTCTTTCTGGCTTGTGAATCTTCACCAGTAATAGATTAGAACTGGAGAAAACAGTTCTGTTGCTGATGTGAGTCCAAATAGAATCTAAATTTTTCTCTCACAGCTGTGTTGTCTCTGTAGTGTCCCAGGAGTTAAAAGGGAGGAAAAAAAAAAACCAAACCCACAATAATATGAACAAAACCCAGCAACACCCAACGAAACTTCTCTTTGTCACCAAGAGAACCCCAAATGTACACATGGTGCAGATATTTGGATTACGAAGCTGCCATTTTTACATAGTCACTCTTCTGACTATAATCACACTTTGGGCATACTGTGAACCTGATCTTGCTGAAGAGAAAATATTCTAATGATTTCACCACTTATTTCTGCTCCCTCACCCGGTCTCTATTCTTCCTTTTTTAGCAGAAGGTTATTGAGAATGTGGTGGACGGGGTCACATGATAGGGTTTGGTTTTCCTCCCTTTTGGAAAGATACCAGTGAGCTATGAGGGGCAATTGCTCATCTTCCCAAGAAGGTCTCTGCTGTGAGTTCCCACAGCATTCCTCTATCACTCCTCTTGTTAAATGTGCGTATGAGTCTGCTAAAGGGAATTGGGAGACAGTTTGACAGGGCCATCAATATACTAAGGATTTTGTTCTATGCCTCAGTATTTCATGCTGAACGAAAGTGTTGCTCTTTCTTTGATTTGCTGGTATCTGGCCAAGATAGGAACCTGGATGAAATCCAGCTAGCATAGGCTCAGTCCAGATAAGTCTGAGGTGATGCTGTTTGTTGCCAGGAGTTGTGCCTGTACTCTCCAACTGTGGCCAAAGTGGTGTCTCATTGAATTGATTTCTGCTTTTGGGTCCCTTGTAGCAGAGATGGTTGAAAAGTGGGTTTTCCTTCATTGACCAATCTGAGAGTTGGTGACATTTCATCTCAGACATAGCCCTAGACATAGTTTTCCAAAACTGTGTCAAATCCAGGTTAGGCTACTACAAATGGCTCTACAGCGTATATCATCATAAACTGCTCAGAAAGCATATAGCCACTTTTGCACTAATTAGCTTGCAAGTAGGATAATAATAATGAAAAGCATTTTATTACAGCTAGTTATCAGTAGATCTCAATGCTCTCCAATGAAGGATGTCAATATCCTTATCCCCATTTTACTGATGGGGAAAGTGAAGCACAAAGAAGTTACAGTGACTTGCCCAAGGTCACCCAGCAGGTCAGCGGCAGAGCTGGGAATATATCATAGACCTTCTATGTCCCAGTCCAGTGCTCTGTCTACTAGGCCACACTGCCAAAAGCACATTCTATCACTGCTCTGTTCTCTCTGCACTTGTTCCCAGTTCACTTCTAGGTGCCATATAAGGTGGCATTAAAATAATTTGTAAATACTTAAAGGGTACGTCTTCACTTACCGGAGGGTCCGGTTCTGGGATCGATCCCGGAAGTGCTCGCCGTCGACGCCGGTACTCCAGCTCGCCAAGAGGAGTACGCGGCATCGACGGGGGAGCCTTCCTGCCGCATCTGGACCCGCGGTAAGTTCGGACTAAGGTACTTCGAATTCAGCTACGTTATTAACGTAGCTGAATTTGCGTACCTTAGTCCGAAGTGGGGGCTTAGTGGGGACCAGGCCATAGAGTCAAGATCCTGGCAATCTTAGAGGAAGTCCCTCCTGCATTGAAATAGCTGGGATCAGTAGGAATAGTTCAGCAGTTGATCCCCAGCATGGAAATTGTGAGGGCTAGTACTAGAGCACTCTTTGGATGTGAGGCTCTGTGACGGGTTGGATCACAGAAACCCCCTTGGGAGCTGCCACCTGATGTGCAAAGACTACCTCTGCTCATGTTTTCCCTGCCAGCTCAGGACTCCAGCACCCTGTCTTGCTGAGCCAGACACTCCCATCTGCTCCAACACAGACCCAGGGTCTGAATCACTTGTCCTCTGCTCCTGTTTTCCCTGCCAGCTCAGGACTCCAGCACCCTGTCTTGCTGAGCCAGACACTCCCATCTGCTCCAACACAGACCCAGGGTCTGAATCACTTGTCCCAAAGCTGCAAGTTTACCTGAAAGCAGCTCACAGAAGTGTGCTTGTCTTTAGCACTCAGATGCCCAACTCCAATTGGGGTCTAAACCCAGATAAATCCGTTTTACCCTGTATAAAGCTTATGCAGGGCAAACTCATAAATTGTTCGCCCTCTATAACACTGATAGAGAGATATGCACAGTTGTTTGCTCCCCCAGGTATTAATACATACTCTGAGTAAATTACTAAATAAAAAGTGAATTTATTAAATACAGACAGTAGGATTTAAGTGGTTCCAAGTAGTAACAGACAGAACAAAGTAAGTCACCAAGTGAAATAAAATAAAATGCGCAAATCTATGTCTAATCAAACTAAATACAGATAAGTTCCTCACCAGTTCCAGAGTGCTCCCTTTTACAGGCTAATCTCCTTTTAGCCTGGGTCCAGCAATCACTCACACCCCCTGAGTTACTGTCGTTTGTTCCAGTTCCCTTTGAGTATCCTGGGGGTGTGGAGAGGCTCCTTCCTTAGCCAGCTGAAGACAAAATGGAGGGGTCTCCCATGGGTTTAAATAGACTCTCTCTTGTGGGTGGAGACCCCCCCTCCTCCCTCCTATGCAAAGTCCAGCTCCAAGATGGAGTTCTGGAGTCACCTGGGCAGGTCACATGTCCCTGCATGACTCAGTCTTTACAGGCCGAAGCCATTGTCCACATGGTATCTTGCATGTCTCCAGAAAGACTTCTTATGTGGATTGGAGCATTCCAAGATGCATTGTTCTCCAAGTGTTTCCTGATCAGGTACTTAACCTGGCGAATTCCTTCCTAAAGAAGCTGACCAAATGCCTCCCAAAGCTTACTTAGAAACCAAGCAAGCATACAGCCCATATTCTTAACCTCAAGTAGAAAATGATATATATGTACAAATAGGATGAATAGATATAGTAGACCATAACCTTTATGGAGATATATTACGTGGCACAGGCAGCACAAAACATATTCCATTTATGTCATACATACATTTATAAGCACCTCCTCCCCATAAAGCCTTATGGGTTACACTGTCACAGGCTCTACTATGGAATTCATTCCTATTGGCCGGCTATCAGAAGGTGATCTCTTGCCGTTTTCAGGGTAAGCCACATCTACTTTGGTCAGTCTTTTTTTTTTTTTGATTGGGTTTCTTTTTCTTAGTCCTGCAGTGAGATTTGCCCTCGTCGATTTTATTGAAAGACTGAGGGTACTTCTACACTTTGAGCTTGGGAGTGTAATGTCCATCTTTAGTAGACATACCTGTGCTAGCTATGATCAAGCTAGTGCACTAAAAATAGAATGTAGTCACAGCAGTGCAAGTGGTGGGAGAGGCTAGCTATCCCGAGTATGTGCCTAGTGTTTCTGATGGGTACATATTCAGGGTAGCTAATGCCTCCTGTCATACTGAGGGTGGCTAGCCCCTCCTGCTGCTCATGCCATCACAGCTACATTCTATTTTTAGCACTCTAGCTTGATCAGAGCTAGCATAGGAGCTGGGAATCACAGCTCGAAGTGTGGACATGCCTTTCATTTCTGTTCTTTTCATTGTGGGGTGTGTGTTTTATTTGTTCTGTTGGAAAGTGAAGAGTAATGGAAAGTAAGATTAATTTGGTCTCCATTTTTGGACAATGTTACTGTTTGTCTTAATTATTGAACCTGTCCATATACACTGCGATCAAACATTTTTATCATGAATAATCTCCAGGAGAGTCGGTGAATTTCTTTGTGTATGTACATACACATGCATATGTTAGTCCTTTGTATAGCTAATATTTAGTTTTTTCTAGTCTATTCATTTTTTATAGGTTCTTACCCCACCCTCATCACCATTGCATCTGAGCTCCTTCCAGCATAGCATTATAAGTGACATGACCAACATCTGGCACGTGGTTTGTTCTCTCTCTCATCTTCTCCCCAGAACCCTGTTTGTTTTTCAGATGCAGTGCTCTAGTAATGACGGGGAGGGGAGAAATGAGTTAAAGCAGCCTGCCTTGTGCAAAGTGTAAATGGAGATGGGCCACACAGGCCACTGCAAAATGGACTCCAACCAACAAAGACCAATACAGTAGAATACTATTCAGCTAGAGAAGAACTTAAAAAAATGAAATCTTCAAGCAGTGCAAGAAACTCAGCCCCCTCAAGCTTCCTCCACCAGAGGACTGGGTAAATTGATAGCCAATCCAGCTGGAGTATGATCAGGCTTGTCTGTAAAACATATACAAACATTCAACAGTACTTCCAGTTGGCGAAAGCCCAAATTCATCAGCTGATTGCACATTGACCAGCTTATCTTGCGATGACTTGAAGGCTGCTGCAATGGAGGAAGAGAACTTAGTTCAGTTTGATTACAGCTGTGAGCTTTGTAACTAGAGTTGGTTGAGACATTTTTGATGAAATTTCTTTGTTGGAACTGACAGTCCACTGAAACAAAACCTTTTTGCGGGGAAAGGGTCGGTTTCAACAAATTTTTTGGATAAAAAAATCCTGAAAATGTCAAAATCGTGAAAACATTCCATTTTGGCATTTTCTAAATGAAAAATTCCTGTTTTCTGGCTCAAAACAATGTCTTATGTAAAAATTAAAGCTAATTATTGTAGAAAACAAATAAAAATGGTCAAAATTTAAACAACTTTTTAAAGTAATGGAAAGGAAACTTTTCAATCGACCCCAGCTAATTTTTTTTTCATACATTTGATTGGAAAAAAAAATTGAGAGTTTTACTTTTTGGCCTGATTTGGGATACACAAAATTTTCCTGGGCCATTTCCTGCCCAGATGTACTTTTAACCTCTTCAATCAGCTTCTCAGGGCAGGACCTTCAATTAGTGTAAACTGGCATAGACCCACAGGGTTTAGTTGCACTATGCCCATTTATGTCAGTGGAGGACTAGGCCTTAATTTTTTAATTCATTTATTAATATGGCTAACTTTCTTGTGTAAGCAGAGTCAGGATGAGCTCTACCCTGACATCTGGTGGTGAATTATGGCGAGTGTGGAAAAGACCTCCAGGGGCTGATCTTGTTTGCATAGGCACACCCACTCGCCTGGCAGGAAACAACAGCAACTCAAAGTGGTTACTTTGGCTGGTGTGGGATCCCCAGTTTCTCTGTTATTGGGGCAGGAAGAATAAAGTTTTGTTACCCTGATTCTGTGAATCAAGGCCAGTGAACCTGTTGTATGACAGAAGGACTGAGTGAGTCCTTCACCATTACCTAAGTAGCACTTGCTTGACAAGGGGCATGGGTTACAAAACCCAGTGAATAGAGAGAGGATGGGGACAGGTATTTGTATCTGATGGTATGGGCCCCTCTCTGAGGGGTTGAAACACCAATTGCACTACCTCCTCTCTCCACTGTTGAATATCAGAGCTAACTTTGATTCTATTAGAAGTCTAGTTACAGACTGCTGAGCTGAATTCACTTTGGGCCACTGGTGCACTAGCACTGGGGCTCCCCTACTATGAGCTGAAATCACTAAGAGCTGAGATCACTGAGGCTGTGTTAACTAGTGGGGGAGCCTGAAGCTATATTGCTAAGCGGCTGGCGGAGCAGCTAGCAGAGTGGAGCCTCACGGGGACGGTTGGAGTGGAGCTGAGCGACTCACAGGTCGGTGAGCAGGGCGGAGCGGCTGGAGAAGCAGCGAGCAGAGCAGAGCGGAGCCTTGTGGGAGAGGCCCAAGGAATGGCTGAAGTAGAGCAGAGCTGAGTGGCTCACAGGTTGGTGAGCAGAGCGGAGCAGCTGCCAGAGCAGTTCGTGGACGGCGGGAGCAGCTCACGGGACAGCTGGTGGAGTGGAGCGGCTCGTGGAGAAGGCTGCGGCGGAACCCCACAGAGAGGCAGCCGGTCGGCCTCGGATCACGTAAGGTGCCCCTTAACACGCTGTGTGCCTCCCCCCCCCCCGCTTGAACTCTGGGGCTGCACTGACCAGGGACAGAGACTTTGGGGGGTTGTTGGACTTGGGGGACTTTGGTGATCCTTGGGTTGCTGGTTTCAAGAACCAAAGGGAAAGGACACAGCCCAATTTGCTGGGGTGAGTTTTTTGCTCATGAAGCCTGTTTGTGGTGTTTTTCCAATTTAATGCTGATGTCGTTTACCTCATGTTATTAAACATTTTCTGTTACACTCAGACTCCGTGCTTGCGAGAGGGGAAGTATTGCCTCTTAGAGGCGCCCAGGGGATGTTATGTAATTGTCCCAGGTCACTGGGTGGGGGCTCGAGCCGGTTTTGCATTGCGTTATTGAAACGGAACCCCTAGATACAGAACCCGGCCCTTGTTGCTGCCAACTTAGATGGGCAGAAGGGTTACACTTGTACAGAATTTTTTTGCATCTCTTTGTTAGTAGAACAATATCGCTGTTTCCTGTGCCATTGGTCTAAAAGTAATTTGCTTTATGGTTGTTTCAAAACTTCACTTGCTTTATTATATTATCTCAAAGTAATTACTGATTGGAATTTATAGTTTGGTTGCTTTCAATACATAATATAACAGGTCTTTAAATTATTTTTATTTCAGAACTGTTCTGTGTATAAAACTTCCAAACTCTGCTTGTGAGAGCTAAATGAATATTAACTTTTAATTCTTTATTTGCAGTAATGCAGGTGATATTTTATTTCAATTTCAGGTTAATTTTTTTTAAACAAAACTCTTAATTTAACAGGAATAAACTTTTTTTTTAACAGATAATTAAATGGCAGCTTTAAAGGAAATCTGAGGTGATGAGCACAGAGGCAGTTTTGTGGTAAATGAGATTTCACCAGTTAAATGCTGTACTTCCTTTCAATGAATTGGTATAAAATACAATTGTTATCTTGCAAACACAGGGATAACTTTTCAAAGGGTCGCACAGGGATTTAGCTGTGCTGCTCTCAGTTACTTTAATGAGATTCATACAGCTAAAACCCTACAAACTGACTGGAAGATGTAGAGGATTTAGGGAGATGGGAGTTTTATTTATATGTAATGTAACTTTGCCAGACTTTATCTATGTGAGCTGAAATTCTACATGTCAGTTGATTGTTTCAGGCTTATTATTTATTTTGTAAAATTTCTGCCCAAATGGTTCAGCCATTTCTGAAAACAAGACTAGGGAAAGATAATTTGTTTTGCTCACCTTCAAAAAGTCTGGCATCCTTTGCTGTGAGAAGCTCTAGCACTGAACTGGAGGTCAGAGGAGAGAGAAACTTCAGATAAGGAACTGTGGATGCTGGAGGAGGGAGGGACCAGAAATGTCTGGCCAAGCGGCCAGGGCGGTTGTGGTAATGACACTAGAAATTGCTGGGTAAGGAGACTGGGAGTGGATGAGAAACCAGAGTGGAAACTGGGACTGGCTAATTGAGGAGAATGGGATTGGGATGAGGAGCAAGTGATGGGGATGAGACAGGATTGGGATTGGAAGTGAGACAGGTTTGAGATGATAAGGCATAAGGGGTTAAACTTGGTAGAATGAGCAGAAGAGTTTGTGTCCACTAGAGCACACAGAGGATGACAATCTACTACTTCTATCAGTTGCTCCTTTAGTTCAAGTCACAGAGGTCAGTGTTGTGGATCTAAAGGTTCTAACCTTGCTAATGAACCACCTGGGTGCTAATATGTTTCCACATGATAGAATTCTTCATTTTCAGCTTCCTTTTTTAAAAAACCTAGGGAATTACATACAAAAAATGATAAAAGAACATTATTAAGTTTGCAAAGCCATGGAGTCAAAATATAGGAAATAACAGAATTAAGGTTTGCCTGTGCAACCTTGTCATCTGTGGACTCCTTGTGCATATGTATAATGCTACTATTTTGAATTACATTATCACATACTACTTTTTTCCATAGGTCCCCGCTTCATTCAGTGCCCAGGGAGGGACCTGTGTAGTGGAAGAGGCTGTGGTCTGTAGGACCCTTGGCTCATTTGTTGCAGAAGTTGGGAGGCGTGTAGTGAATGAGGCAGGGGACTGCAGGAAGAGAAAGGATGGTTTCATGGTTAAGGCAGGTGAATGTCACCCTGGAGAAATGGATTCCATCCCTGTCTCTGCCACAGAGTTCTCATTTGATGCTGGCCAGTCACTTAAACCAAACTGCTCATATTATTGGTCAAAATTGGCCTCTAATTGTATGTTCCTCATTTTCTGAGTGCCCAGGCTGAGACCTTGGGATCTGATTTGCAGATATCCTGAGCCCTCACAACTACAACAAAAACAGGTCCTAGGTGTCTCAAAGTTGGCACCCAAAATTAGTGGATACTTTTGACTTTAATCTCTCTGCACCTCAGTTCCTCATCTGCATAATGGGTATAATAATACCCCCTCGTCTCACAGGGATGTTCAAGATAAATTAAATCATGTTGGTGCAGCATTCAGTTTACTGCTGAGTACTATAGCAAAGCCCAGGAAGAAATTAATAATTCTGTCTTCTGAGCAGGATTTAGTGAAGTAAATAGGGTCGGGGAGGGGGGCACACATTGTGAGCACCATCCATTCTGTGTACTGAACGAGGCAGGAGTCCTGTGGAAAATATAGTATGTAATTAAAGATGGTATCATAATACATACGTGCAATAGAGCTGCGGGGCTCAAGGTTGTACAGGCAACTTTAAATGTGGTAACGATTGACTTTGCAACCATAATGTTAATTTAACACTCGGGGGGGGGGGGGAGGGAGGAGAGGAGGGGAAAGAGGAGGGGGGAATGGACAGCGACCAAACCATCAGGCCAAGTTGCATGAAGGAGCACACTGACCTCGTGTCCTGATGTATGTTACTTCCATTTCAGGCTGTGATCTTGAGGATGCTCTGGCCTGCTGAGCTGTATGGTCTCTGCACCTACTTACCAAACGTGATGTGCAAAGCTAGTTGGGAGGCTGGGATTTCAGTGGATTTTGATTCTCTGTTCTCTCAGCACATGGGAATTTCCATACTGTATCAGACAATGGCTCATTTAGTACATTACCCTGTCCCCGACAGTGGCCAGAATCAGCTTAATCAGTGGAATGTGCAAGGAACTCTATAATGGACAACTATGGAATAATGTGCCCATAGGGGAAGTTTTTTCCCAACTCCCATCAGTTAGAGTATAACTTAGGCCCTGAAGCATAAGGGGATTTGCTAGAAGTTGGTGACTGTGCCCTCATTTGAAAGAGTTTCACGTAGATGCAGGAGTCCAATTGCATGGCTGTGCCTGAATGGATCAGGGCCTACGGCAGGGAATAGATCAGGCTGCTCAGTTGTATAGCTGAAATCTTAACGCCTAAGATTTATGCATGTGTTTAATTTTAAGCCTGTGAGTAGTCCCATATAGAGAACAGTTTTGGTACCATTGACTTTTGCAATATGTGACTGAGTTCCTTTCTCAGTGTTCTCCAAAAATGTTAATGTGCACTGCAATACATCTTGTAAATTCCAAGGATGACTGTTGGAACAGCGAGTTACTAGCTCTTTGTGCTTGCCTAATGACTTGCTACAGTGTACATAGGCCAAATAACTTGCTACAATGTGCACGGGCCAGTTTCTGTCCCCATCCCAACCCTGGTACGCCACTCTGGTGAAAGAGCAGTATGAGGCTGACGTAAGCTGTTTCCCCGCTCTGCAGACTCTCAGCAATAAGAGGCATGCTGGAAGCAGGGTTGTGTGTGGATCAGGGATGAGAGGGGGCATT
The DNA here is from genome assembly GCF_011386835.1 of Chrysemys picta bellii. Classification (NCBI taxonomy): domain Eukaryota; kingdom Metazoa; phylum Chordata; order Testudines; family Emydidae; genus Chrysemys; species Chrysemys picta. The sequence continues at coordinate 77,600,212 of NC_088799.1, forward strand.
GTGCATTATGACCATGTTATAGGGGTTCTGGGCTGTAGACCATCCTATAGGCAGCCCAGGCAAACCTGCCATAAGTTAAAGGCAGATCCCAGGGCTGCTCTGCCTTACACCAGGAGCCATTTTGGCCCCTGCTGCAACCCAAAATCCAGGTGGTGCATAGATGGTCTAAGCCATCCCACCCTTCCCCTTCTTGCGCTACCTCTCTCAGGAGGCACAGAACAGATTCTAGCTTTTGCGTTTGCTCTCTGTGCTGCACTGTTTTTCCTTTTTTCTCATTTTTTTTCTATCCTGCAGATATTCTCTGGCCATGAAATGAGACTTGGAGTTACATCATGCACCAAATTTCATTTCAGTTCCATGTCTGCCGGATCAGATGAAGACGGGAATATCAGTTGGGGTTTGTCAATAACCTTTATGAAGAAATGTTCTCTCTTTCCATTTTCATTTCCTTTTCTATTTGTCCAACCTGCTCCGAGGGGATTTCCCAAAAGAGAAATCAAACAAAAAGTAACAAACAGAAATCAAATGTTTATTTACATTTAAAATGTCATAGAACAACATTAAGGGATGTTATATTTGATCATTTCATCCCTTTCTGCCTTACGACAGCAGCTCTATTTAAACAATGCTCCTGTTCTGTTCTGTTCAATGGCTGATGTGTCTGGACACTTTATAGTTTCATAGCTCTTGACAGCAAGGAAATAGTATCTATCGGCAGTGCCCTGTTTTAAATATTTCTGAATTCAAATTGACTAAAGAAAATCATCTATTTAATGTGCTGGGTAATGGCATTTCAGAGCACAGACCAATGCCACAGAGCAATGGAAACTAGTAATAAGGGTCATACCTCACACCAGTGAGTGTACATTGGATAGATGGGCTATGTAAAACTGATTGTACCAAGAGATTAAAGGTCAGCAATCACTTTTTATTCTCCACCGCCTTTACAAAGGGAACAACAGCAGTGCATTTGAGGAGGTGATATCACACGTTGAGAGAGGAGTGGGGTTTACCTGCCTAAGGACAAGAGGCTCTTAAACTGTGAGTACCGCTACACTCTTTTCCTCTGCACAACTATCCCATCAGATAACTGAAGTGAGAATTACTCTGTGTTCCAGGTGAGAGTGGGAAATATCGCCCTGATCCGAGTGATTGTTGCAGACACAGCGTTGAATACAGAGCTGTGAGTACACAATATTTATAGAATTGGGGTGGGCTCTATGAAGAGACTGTGGCATTGCAACACTGAGTACCCCAGTACCTAATTTTTAGGCACCTAGAAAAATCACAGGCACAACAGTATAATTCAGAAAGCCTGAGGGAGTCACCTAGGCTCCTATAAAATGTGGGGGGGAGAGAGACACTGAAGAATCTAATCCACAAAAGCCAGCATGTTAGGGCAGCTGCCCACCTAAAACGATGAGAGGGGTGTGTGTAACCTCCATCCCTCTTTCAGAGAGAGTCACTAAATCCAGACTGCAGGGAGGTGATCTCTGCTTATGATCCATAAATGGGGACCAGACCAGCCACCTGGAGTCAGGTAGCTTAGGTACCTAAGCTGTTTCTTGTGGGAATGAGATAGGCACCTGCCTTGCTCCTCACAGAACAGCTGGAAGATGAGGATAGTGAGGGCAGCCACTTTATAACTTGGAGCCCAGAGGTTAGAGCACTCACCTCAAAGGTGGGAGACCCAGGTTCAATTTCCCTGTGTGATGGGGCGTGCCTGCCCTGCACTGGTATTGCAAGGGTTAACTCCAACCTTTGGGCCAAGAGGGCTGAGCATGCTCCGGCTGGAGACCAGGTATAAAAGGGAGCAGCTCAGCTCATTCAGGGCAGACTGCTGAGGAGATAGGATGCATGCTGCTGCTGCAGCAGACTCCAGCCTGGGAACTGCTGAGGTCCCAGGTGGCAGAAGCTAGAGACCCCAAGAGTCATAATCACAACTTTTCAGGGAAGAATAAAGTGTTAATTTAATTTATTTTTTTTAAATCACAAAAACATTGCTATTCCTATCAGGTTCAGCAACCTCCCTTTCCCTACCATCCACTTTCAGCCTGGTACAGGTCGGTAAAACATATAGATATCTGCCCAGCTGCCTGCAATAGGAATCTAGTCTAGCTTTAACAAAAGTATGGCTCAAGGTGACAGCAGAAGCTTCAACATCCCAAAAACATAATTAAGGTGGTATTACTGGGAGAGAAGGAAGGTGCATTAGTGGTAGAATGCACATAAAAGTCATCAAAGATCTACAACCTATCCTGAAAGATGATCCCTCACTCTCACAGAACTTGCGAGACAGACCAGTCCTCGCTTACAGACAGCTCCCCAACCTGAAGCAAATACTCACCAGCAACCGCACACCGTACAACAAACACTAACCTAGGAACCTATCCTTGCAACAAAGCCTGATGCCAAATCTGTCCACATATCTATTCAAGTGACACCATCATAGGACCTAATCACATCAGCAACGCCATCAGGGGCTCGTTCACCTGCACATCTACCAATGTGATATATGCCATCATGTGCCAGCAATGCCCCTCTGCCATATACATTGGCCAAACCAGACAGTCTCTACGCAAAAGAATAAATGGACACAAATCTGACAGCAGGAATCATACCATTCAAAAACGAGTAGGAGAACACTTCAACCTCTCTAACCACTCAGTGACAGACTTGAAGGTAGCAATTTTGCAACAAAAAAAACTTCAAAAACAGACTCCAAAGAGAGACTGCTGAACTTGAATTAATATGCAAATTAGATACAATTAACTTAGGTTTGAACAGAGACTGGGAATGGTTGGGTCATTACACTAATTGAATCTATTTCCCCATGTTAAAATATCCTCACACCTTCTATGGGTCATCTCGATTATCACTTCAAAGGTTTTTTTCTCTCTCCTGTTGATGATAGCTCATTTCAGTTGATTGGCCTCTTACAGTTGGTATGGCTACTCCCACCTTTTCCTGTTCTCTGTATGTATAAATATCTTCCATTCTATGCATCTGATGAAGTGGGCTGTAGCCCACGAAAGCTTATGGTCAAATAAATTTGTTAGTCTCTAAGGTGCCACAAGTACTCCTGTTCTTTTTATAGAAGTCAGAACTCATGTCATAGATCAAAGGGGCTCAGAAGATTTAACAGATGAGTAGACTTACTCTATATTAAAGAAAATGATCAAACAGTGGAAATTGTTGAGTCAACTTAACTAAAGCTGTCCAGGACAATAAAATAGACCTGTGCCATTAGCATGTTCAGTTGTAGAGAATTGTTAATTATCCATGAATAGCAGATAGGAATTCAGACAGAACCAGGAATAGGTGAGGGACATAGGATATAAAGCTAATTATGATAGAAATTCCTGAGCAGAACTGGCATTTGCAAAACCTCAGAACTCAACAGTGTGTCCCCCTATTAAACTGGGAGGCCTAGAACTATAAAAGAGAATCTCAACTTTCATTTCTAAGACAAAGGAGGTTTCTAGTCCTCTTCCTTGCAAAGATAATCTTGAAAATACACACCTGTGCACTAAAGCTGAACGCTGGTCACTGAGAGGGGAAAGTTTTCCTAAACACCACAGGTTATTTACAGTTTGCCCCAGGGCTTTGGATTCTGGGAAACCATAACCAATGCTCTTTGGATTATCAAGATGACCCGCCCCAAACCAGTTCACAGCTGTGAAGGAACTGCTCTCAGGACCAGTGCTGGTGACAGGAGCGTCACCACAAACTCCCTACCAGTGGAGCCATGGGCTGAGCCAGCTCCCTCTACTGAGGAGCCCATATGACCTCTGGCCACAAGGAAGATCAGCTGAGTAGCATTGGGGGGCAACATGTCTAGAGCAGCAGTTGTCAGCTTTTTGAATCCGCTACCCAAAAAGCAATTTAAAAAAATCCTGCAACCAACTATGCCCAACCAAAAAGTTGGATGAAAAAGTATCTAGACACCTGGAGCCTCTAATTCATACAACTAAAAATGTAAGTGAAATGAAAAGAAATCAATATAGAGGGTACAGCTGTGGGCACACTGATGGTGTTTGCTGTGAGGGTGGAGTAGAAAGTGGTCAATAAGCTGCAGGTGAAGAGTTCACAGACCAAGGTGCATCAAAATCATATCAATCACCTGGAAGAAAACATAAAATCATCACTGATGAAGTTTGCTAATGGCAAAAATTTGGGGGGATGGTAAATAACAAAGAAGACAAGTCACTGGTTCAGAGCAATCTGAATCACTTGGTAAATGGGGTGCAAACAACCAATATGCATTTTTAACACGGCTAACTGTAAAAGTATACATTTAGGGACAAAGACTATAGGCCATACTTACAGGATGCAGGATTCTAACCTGGGAAGCATTGATTGAAAAAGGGTTGGGGTTCGTGGTGGATAATCAGCTGAATATGAACTCCCAGAATGGCGCTGTGGCCAAAGAAGCTAATGTGATCCTGGGATGCATAAATGGAGGATGCTTGAGTGGAGTAGTGAGGTTATTTTACCTCTATATTTAGCACCAGTATTGACTCCTGCAGGAATCTTGTGTCCGGTTTTGGTGTCCACAGTTCAAGAAGGATGTGGATACATTGGAGAGGGTTCAGAGAAGAGCCATAAGCATGATTAAAGGATTGAAAAACATTCCTTAAAATGTTAGATTCAAGGAGCTCAATCTATTTAGTTTAACAGAGAAGGTTAACGGGTGATTTGATCAGACTACAAATATCTACATGGGGAACAAATATTTAATCATGGGCTCTTCAATCTAGCAGAAGAAGGTATAACACAAGTCAATGGCTGGAAGTTGAAGCTAGACAAATTTAGACTGGAAATAAGGCGTACATTTGTAATGGTGAGAGTAATTAGCCATGGGAACAACTAAACAAGGTTCATGCTGGATTCTCCATCACTGACCACTTTTAAATCAAGACTGGACATTTTTCTTAAACCTCTGCTCTCGGGACGTTCTTTGGCCTGCGTTATAGAGGTCAGACTAGGTGATCACTATGGTCCCTTCTGGCCTGGGAAGTTATGAATCTCTGAAAAAAAAGACAAGATTGAGTTTTAATACAAACCTGATCAGTTCAAGACAAATCTGGTGCAACAGTCCTCCAGTTACTTCTAAGCTCTTTAATTTATGAAGACAATGTATTACGTTATATTATGACTAAAAGTTGCTGTAATAGTAGAGGAGATTGAACAAAACACACAGCTGTTCCATTCTTGGGACACAAAAGAACAATTCCTCTTTGGTAAAATGAGTTAGAAAAGGAAATTTCACAAGCAACCTCAAAATGGGTACGAGTAGCTTTTAAATACATCCCATAAAGCTGAGGCACAAAGACATAAGCTGGTGACAAAAAGGTTGGATGTACTAGGCTTTTCATATGTTTTATGAATGCAAAATTACCCATTAAATATTGTAGGACAATATCAGTAGTAATAGAGAACATTTTGTGTATTTGATAGACTGTGACTGGCAATCTGATATTTTGTCTATACAGGACAGTGCCATCATTAACAATGCCCAAGAAGGCTCTGATTTATGTTAAAAGGGTAATATTAAGGAAACAGAAAAATGACAAGAAGCCTTTCATATCAGAGTGGCTATCGCTGCTGTTCAGTTCAGCTGCTTGCAAGATGGTGGTGTACTAAGCAGATCTCCCTGATGCTTTCTTGCCTTTTATGAAATATTTACCTCAGACCAATACCGATCGCTTTGTGCTGCAAATTAATTTTAAAAAAAGTAAATTAATTTGAATTGTGGGCAGTCAGCATTAGCACAGTAGGGATTTTGCCTTTCTCCTTCTAAGTGAAGGTTGGAATTGCATATAGAATTTGTTTGTTTTTATGGTTAAGGTTGAGAGTCTATATCAGTAATTTAGGATGAAATACATTACACGGACACTTTAATTATTCCCAAAATGCTCATCATGAACTCAGGATTCAGCATGTAGGTTAAACTTAAAAGAAATCCAAATATGTTCAGGTATAGAAATGCACAGGTAGGGCACCCAAAAAGCCTTAATGCTTCCTTATGGTTATGTTTAAGGCATTTTAGTATTTAGTATTAGATTAAACTGATTTTTTTTCCCTTTTAGGCAAGGCACACAAAGAGAGGGAAGGGAAATAGGTGAAGTGATCTACTCAACTTCACACAATAACTCAGAGTAGAACCCAGGTTTGCCTGATTCCTAGCCCACTGCCCTACCTGCTGGATCACACTGCCTCTCATTAAAGTAATAACCTGTTCCAAAACCATAGTCCTAATTTCCACCATGTAAACCCATCTCATTTTGTACACTGAGAATTTTTTTTTTTAAATCAAGTCCTTGTATTTTGCATGTGAGCTGTTTTTAGCAGTGCTGTTCTCTAAACTTCCACATTCGACTGCAACTTTGTTCAGCTGTATTATGATTAGCACTAAGCACAGACAGTTCAGTCAAATAATATTTATGACAAGATGCTATTGAAAAATTCAATTTCTGCTCTCAAAGAAGTGCAAATGTTGGCGATAGAAAACTGCTACAGCAATCAAATAAACATTACATAGGGCAGCATAACAATAACATCAACGTTATGAAAATGCATCATATAAAAATCAAGTGAGATAAATGAAAAACTGATTGTATTTAACTCTATAATTTTATTGTATTGAACACCAGGCAGTGATAAAGGATAGACCCATCTGTACAAGATGACAAACATCATGCACTCTGAGTCCAATTGCCATTCATATTAAATATCATTCATATGGAGATTAGGCCAGGGAACCTTTTCAATATTAAAACTTTTACAGTGCTTTATCTTTAGTCCCTAGGATTGTATAATATTGTCAGAGCTTGGCTCAAAGTGGTTCTGTGAGCACAATACAGATCTTTTGTAAAATTGTCAGACTCCTAGACTTGTTATGAAAATAATTCTTAGCTGTAACTAGGGAGGTGACTTGCATTGACTTGCAATGGTCAGACTGCACAGAGATGAACAGTCATTCTGCCTCTTCTTATAATGAAAAAAAAAACAACCTTTTCGGTTAAGATGTGTTATGTGAACAAGCCTCTCGCCACGTAACATCTTCCCTCCATCTCTTTCCTCATTTCCAGCCCTCCCATCAACCCCCTCACACTTCAACTACGCAGGTACTCTGTCTCCACTGAGCACTGAACCTTTTCCTTTTCACAGTCACAAAATCACCCTGAACACTTACAGGGAGCTTTTTGTCCTCATAGCACTTTGCAAACATTAACTGATGCAGTCTCACAACGCCCATGAGATCTAGGCTGTGCTATAGGCCATGTCCTGGTGCCTGGTCTTTCAGGGTCCTTCCAAGAAGCCCATGAATGTCAAAGGTCATAGAACAGTGTTAGTAATTTCTTTTGCTGTCAATAACCCCTTCATTTAGCATGAATTGATCAAATCACCCTCTACATGCTCATATAAATCCTTCATATTTCTCCTGTCCTCAGGGCCGGTCCAACTCCTATTGAAGTCAGAGGAACTCTTTTCATTGACCTTGACTGGATTTGAACTGGTACTTACTGATATAAAATCATGACACTGGCCAAAGTATAAATCCCATGTAAAAGTATTGAGTTTAGATCCCACCCATTGCTACTGTTAATAAACTTCCCACAGTATCGCTTCTCGGCTCTCTGAGCTGTGGCGCAAACGAAGTATCTATTCATTCACCTTTGTGATGGAGCATGTACCACACACACAAAGGCTCTGAAAGGGGTAATGTGGGCCTGAAATGCCAGTTAACATATCAGACTGCAGCTGGAGGGTGAGCCAGGCTTAAATGAGGATAAAGCCCAATTGGGGAGGGGTTGAGAGAGGACTATAAACAGAGGAAGTCCATAGAGGAAAGGGGCTATACTTCAAAGTATTGCTAGGATTAACTGGGGGGAGCTGATAAGAAAGTGCTGATGGTGCTATATCTGTGAGTCACTCTCACAGATCTTGGGAGACAGACCTGTCCTCGCTTACAGACAGCCCCCCAACCTGAAGCAAATACTCACCAGCAACCACATACCACATTACAAAAACACTAACCCAGGAACCTATCCTTGCAACAGAGCCCGATGCCAACTCTGTCCACATATCTATTCAAGTGACACCATCATAGGACCTAATCACATCAGCCACACCATCAGGAGCTCATTCACCTGCACATCTACCAATGTGATATATGCCATCATGTGCCAGCAATGCCCCTCTGCCATGTACATTGGCCAAACTGGACAGTCTCTACACAAAAGAATAAATGGACACAAATCATAACATTCAAAAACCAGTAGGAGAACACTTCAACCTTTCTGGCCATTCAGTAACAGATTTAAAGGTGGTAATTTTGCAACAGAAAAGCTTCAAAAACAGACTCCAATGAGAAACTGCTGAACTTGAATTGATATGATCAAACTAGATACTATCAATTTAGGCTTAAATAGAGACTGGGAATGGCTGAGCCATTACACACATTGAATCTATTTCCCCCATGTTAACTATCCTCACAGCTTCTTGTCAAACTGTCTTAAATGGGCTATCTTGATTATCATTACAAAAGTTTTTTTTCCCTCCTGCTGATAACAGTTCATCTTAATTAATTAGCCTCTTAGAGTTGGTTGGGCAACTCCCACCTTTTCATGTTCTCTGTATGTATATATATCTCCTCACTATATGTTCCAATCTATGCATCCAATGAAGTGGGTTGTAGCCCACGAAAGCTTATGCTCAAATAAATCTGTTAGTCTCTAAGGTGCCACAAGTACTCCTGTTCTTTTAGTGTTAATAAGCTCACTCATAGATTTTAGGTGGCAAGACTTTAGTTCTGTGTGTTTCAACAATTAGTCAATTCAAACTCAATCATTACAAATTGCATGGGGTGCATTTCTTACAATGCCCTTCTGTGTAAGGTGGGTAGCTACTGCAGAAATGCCTATCCATTTAAGAATGAAAACATTAACTTTAGCCCAAGATATGAAATTGAAGGCAAAGAGTGCAGCTAAGAATACTGGAGAAATGTCTGAGGAAGGCTGGGAATTAAGTTGATGAAACATAGCCCGACAAAATAAACTTCTTTGTCATCTTATGGTTAAAATGTGGGCAAAAGAGTTATGTGGAAAAGGAAGTGCTAGAAGATGTTACAATTTATAGTTATGGGGCAGTGAATTACTCCTGGAACAACATTTTTCCAGGTGTGGATTTAGAATTCTCTACATGTAAAAAGGAAAAGAGTCATCCTGTAAGGCAGATAAAGGTTATGAGTTTGTATATGGTAAATGGAGTCGTCATAGCCAAATAGATAGTGATGAATCTAAAGATGGAAAAAACAGGTAGAGTGGGAGCAGCCTTTTGCATCCCTGAGATTGGAGTTAAGAAATCTAAAAGAATATCTAATTTTGTAGCCATTATAATAGCTGATTTGGTGGGACTAATGTTAGCTTTAAATTGGATAAGGGATGTACATCCTATTGCAGCTGTTATATTTTTGGATTCATTAGCAGGTATACTGGCAATAAAAAGGGGTACCTCAAAGCAGGCATGATTTAATGAATGAAATATTGTTTTTGACTACAGAGTTAATATGCTCAAGTGTGAACATAGTACTAGCATGGACACATGTTGAGATACCTGGCAATGAAATGGTGGATGAGGAAGCAAAAAATGCTTTAAAAATTGAGAAAATGATATAAAGACTCCTTTGAATAAGCAGGAATTTAAAAGTTCAGTTACAAAGGATTAAAAAAGGAAGGGCAAGAATGATAGACCAAAGAGAATAGAGGAAGAAAAGTCTTTGAAGTATGCCCCAAAATGGAGGATAATGCGCTACACCAAAGTTATGAAAAGATCAGTGAAGTACTCCTATTTAGACTAACTGATCATTGTGGTTTGAATAATAATTTATATTTCCTGAATAGGCACAGTCATAAACATACAGCTAAAGGTGGCATAAAATCCCTCCTTATCCTGTAAAGGGTTAAGAAGCTTAAATAACCTGGTTGGCACCTGACCAAAAGGACCAATAAGGGGAGAAGATACTTTCAAATCAGTGGGGGAGGGTTGTTTGTGTGTGTGTGTGTGTGTTCTCTCTGGGTCAGCGAGGAACCAGGGCAGGGAAAATACATCTCCCTAAGCCATATCTGAACTAAACATCTAATATTACAGAAATAGTAAGTAATAGGAAGGAAATGTGTTAAATTATCGTTTGTTTTAGCTTGTGAATGTTCCCTGTGCTAAGAGGGAGGTTTATCCCTGTTTTTGTAACTTTAAAGCTTTGCCTAGAGGGGAAATCCTCTGTATTTTGAATCTTTTTGTTACCCTGTAAAGTTATTTTCCATCCTGATTTTACAGAGGTGATTCTTTTATCTTTTTTTAAATAAACTTCTTTTAAGAAACTGATTGTTTTTCAGTGTCCTAAAGACCCAGGGGGGTTGATCTGTGCTCACTTTGTAACCAATTGGTTAGGATATTATTCTCAAGCCTCCCCAAGAAAGGGGGTGTAGAGGCTTGGGGAGATATTTTGGGGGAGGTAGGGCGCCAAGTGGCTCTCCCTGAATGTTTGTTTAAATCACTTGGTGGTGGCAGCGATACCAAGGGCAAGGAAGGAATTTGTGCCATGGGGAAGTTTTTAACTTAAGCTGGTAGAAATAAGCTTAGGGGGTCTTTCATGCGGGTCCCCACATCTGTACTCCAGAGTTCAGAGTGGGGAGGGAACCCTGACAGGCACAAAGATGGGTTTTGTTACACAGGTAAGGTTAAAGAAACAGTTGATCACCTGATATGGGAATGCAGGGACTGTTCCCAGGAAAAAACAGGTTCTTTATGAAGAATTTAGACACTTTAAACTCCTCATAGTATTATCCTTAGTGAGAGTATCAGGAAAGTTGCATAACATTAAAAAAACTCTCCTATGTTTTTTCAGGGATATAGAATGGGATAAGAGAGTGTAGTGGCATGAATGTCCAGGGAATATAGTAGATAGCGGTTATAGGCTCTGTAGATGAGTCTGTTTCACCATAAAGCATAAGAAGAAGAAAGGGGGGCTACAGGGAGAGGGAATCTGCAGATACTCTCTGGGATTACAGAGTAGGGAAACCGAGAGGGTCATCAAAGAGGAAGCACAAGGGGGAAAGTAACCCCTGGGATCCTTGCCTGACTAGAGAAGTGTGGCTAGGGGAGACACAGAGTAGCCCCTGGAGTGGAACAGGCTCTGGTGGGAACGGAAGCTCTGACATAGGGGAGGAAATGGACCTCAGGGAGAGACCCCTGGGAGGCACTCAGTTGTGGAACAGAGCAGGGGAAGGTTGAGAGGGATGTAAGGTCAAGTCCAAGGAGGGGGGAAGTGGTTTATATTTTATGGTTTGGAAGTCTGTTAGGGGATTCCAGGGGAGGGCCCTAGCCATGAAAGAAGGATTATTCTAGAGGAGAAGACCTGAGAAAGACTGGATAGGAAGACATCCAGGGAGGTGGCAGCAAGGAACTTGGTGCAGGGAACATTGACTGGTCTGTCTTCATGTCCCTGGAGTGGAACCCAGGAGTAGAGGATTGGCCTGGATTCCCCTATAAGCCACCATGAACAACTGGAAGCTCTGAGAGAAGGGTGTGAGGACCATGTGGCCCAAAGACCTTTTGTGAGGATGTTGGGCTGTTTTCTGCTGGACTTTGTTACCCTGGAAGCAGTGGACTTAAACATGACCTGGCCAGAGGTCTGAGTCACAAGAACAGATGAACCACTGCAGGACTGGAACAACCGTTCATGAGAGGGGAGGGAGCACTAGATAGGAGAGAGTAGTTATGCCATGCCCAGCCATGAGGAGGCACTCTAGGGGAGAGTCCACTCTTTCACAAACCTGCTTTGACATCCCAATATCTGCTTGTTCTTGCAGATGGCTCGATAGCTGACCGTGAATGCTAAACTATTTATTCACTTTAATTGCATTTATTTTTAAAGAGAGCATTCCCCAAGGTGCTTTAACAGGTATTTAAAAATACACAATTAAAATTTATAAACAAACCTAGCTTCCTCAAATCAAAGCCTGTCCAACAGCTTGGTTCGTATAAATGACTGAACTCTGTAAATTTCTTTCAGAATGGCATGGAATTTAGAAAAACAGAGAAGGATTTTTAGTGATGTCAAGCTTCTACTACACACACACAGTACAATACAATACGACCATTTAACTTCAGACCAAGTTCTATTTCTACCCTGTTATCCATATTCATGGGGGTGGAGGAAGCTAAAGGACTGCTTTATTCCATTAACTGTACAGTACATAATAATAGAGCCAATACTATAGGGTAAAAATTCAGAAAATACATGGGGGCATATTTTTTCTTCAGATATGCCATTGCTGCCGCCATTGAGTTAAGAGGAAATTGTGTTTCTGAGGGCAAAATCTGGCTGTTGGTTTGATTCTATTGGTTGAACAAGCGGGGACGCTACTTATTGAAATGTAATGGAAAGATCAGTAATAAGCACATGCTGGTCAGAGCTGCAATGGCTGGAGTCTTCATCTATGCTCAGTAGAAATAAGAATTCTAAAAGGTGAATGAGATCTTAATCAATGCTTCCTATCACCCCTTATGTATTATAGTCTTGGGACCAGATAAATAACTGCCACGGTAAGGAAAGGGGAGCAATAGGGGAAGCAGCAATAAACATGAAAAGTCAAAATGATTACTTCTGTTTGAGCTCGTACTTCACCCTGTAAACACAAGAGCTCTAATCTCTCAATGTGATGCCTAATACCATAAAAGAGCTGGGAAAAGTGTTGTAAAATTTCCCAGGGTTTCTTGTTCCATTGCTGCAGATAAGAGACCTAGGAGAGCAGAGGGTGAGAGGATGAAGTACCCTGGTGGAACCATTTTAAAGGCTGTCACATTTCAAATGAATGTAGCTTTTTGGCGTAGGTCATACATACTAGAGCATATACATACTAGAATGACTTGAATTTGGAGCTTGAAGAAAGCCTATGATGTAGGGCCAGGTCCTGCCTATTGAAGTCAGTGGGTTTTTTGTCATTGATTTTAATGGGGAGAGGCTCAGGACTGTTTGGTTGAGATATCTAAGATTATGCAGGACACAGTGAAAAATGGTGACACCATTTAACACTTTTACCTTCCTATTTCCTGATAATCACAGAATAAGGGATCACTCCATAAAACTCATGGAAAATTCATTTTATACAAATAAAAAGAAACACTTAAATAAATGGAGATATCCCATCTCCTAGAACTGGAAGGGACCTTGAAAGGTCATTGAGTCCAGCCCCCTGCCTTCACTAGCAGGACCAAGTACTGATTTTTGCCCCAGATCCCTAGGTGGCCCCCTCAAGGACTGAACTCACAATCCTGGATTTAGCAGGCCAATGCTCAAACCACTGACCTATCCCTCCCCCCACTTCCTAACTCTCCAATCAGCCTGTAGGGTGCACTGTGCCATGTCACATAGAGCCTTATACTATGGCTGGAGTCTTTTATGACCAATAATATTTGTATTGATATTTTTATTGTGCAATATAGCATTGCAAAACTGACGAAGAGCATTCTAGGAACTCTGACCTTCCTCTGAAGCATCACGTATTGCCCAGTGTCCAAGGAAAGATAATCAACTTGGTGCACTGCAAAAAAATTGCACAATGGCTTGCTATTTCTACATTAAATCTGGAAGGTGGGTATCAGTGAAACTGAGTCAAATGGGACTGAGACCAGTATGCTATCTCCAACTGTGGGTCTGATTTTGCAGCCCACACACAGGCAAAGCCCCTTTTGAGTCCAGGGGCAAATAAGTAAGTATTTATAAGTAAGTAGTAAATCAAGTAAGTCCATTGCATGAACTGAACACTTTTAACTGAAACCAGCTATTTATTAAGGGACTCTGAAGAGAATCATGATTTCTGAATAGGTATTTTACTAGGATATGCAACATTGGCCTGGATAGATAATCTGTGGAATAACAGGTATGAATACAATTTGATTGTTCTATTAGACTAATTGTAATGTATACAGCACATATAGCTTTATATTTGTTACCAATACAGTGTACATGCTATAGGAGGGCTTGCTAGTAGGATACTATTTAGATCAATAGCTTAGACAATGACCCTGATTCTCCACTGTGTTGCACCCTGCATAGTGATTTATATCTGAATTAAAAGGCTACCATTCTAAATTGGTCATGTTTGATGGCCACCAAAGGAGTAAAGGATTACACAAGGTGCAAGGCAATGGAGATCCCAGCCTTGACTACACACAAACTTACACTAGTCTAACTAAATTAGTTTAAAAACAACTCTTGTAGCTGAACTGGTGCAAGTTTGTATATCGTCAAGCCCTCAGGCCCAGTATGTTTTCCTGTGTGATGGGTGCTAGAAGCTGGCTGCATTTATCCCATCTCAGTGTTCGGGAATAAACAGGGCTATTTTTAAGTAGCAAAGGCCTGATCTTGTTCCCATGACAAACTCCACTGAGAGCAGTATTGGGCCATGAATTTGTAGCACATAGTGGCAATATTGCAAGGAACAGTGGTGGATGTTTCCATATTAACATGAATTGGAATGCATGGTTTGTTCCTTTGGTTCTATAAACATGGGCTTGTTTTGGGATTAGCTCCTGTGCCTATCAACTCCAATGCTCTCAATATATTAATGTAGTAGAGTAGCCACCTGTGAGTAAGAGCAGCTAGGTCAGCTTTCATAGAGGGTCTTGTGAGGCCCAAGTGGGTGAATTAATAAGAGGGCTTGATTCACCTGCAGGTTGTCTCGGTTCTGCTTGTTAATTGTAAAAGCATCACTTGGAAAGCTGAAGGAGAATCAGAGGTAGCAGGGATTTTATAGGTAGGCAGTTACTAGAAGCATTTGCCTTTGTAGGGGGTAACTCTTGAGTGGCCTTCCTTGGATGGGTTTTCCTAACTAGAGGAATTTATTCGTGGTATAGTTTTCATGAGGTTTGAAAGGGCATTTGATTTTTGTGACTGCACACTTTTTATATGTGCATGAAATAACCACTTCTCTGCTGAACTGGGACTGCCTGGATTACCTCATGATACAATTAAAATATTTAATGTATGTGGAACACCATAAGGCTTTGGAGGTGCCTGTAGAGCACTATAAACCAAGTGCCTTTCTGTGAGGAGGCCCCAACCTAAATTAGAAACATGGTGCTGAAACCCTGAATGGGTTATTGTGGGCCAGAAGGGATCAGCTAATCTTATATGCTACACCTGGAGGGAAGCCAGGGCCTGATAAACATTAATTGCTGATGAAGCCCAGTTGGGGGAGGAACTAGGCTAATATTATAAAGCCAAAAGTGAGAGCAGAAGCAGGGGCCTCTAGAAAGGAGGGTTATAGTTAGACTGACCAGGTAGCAAGTGTGAAAAATCAGGACAGCAGGTGAGGGGTAATAGGAGCCTATATAAGAAAAAGCTCCAAATATCAGGACTGTCCCTATAAAATCGGGACATCTGGTCACCCTAGTCAGGGCCGGCTCCAGGGTTTTTGCCGCCCCAAGCAACGAAAAAAAAAAAAAAAAGCCGCAGCCGCGATCGGCGGCAACTCCACCGCGCCGCTTTCTTCTTCGGCGGCAATTCAGTGACGGGTCCTTCCCTCCGAGAGGGACAGGGACCCTCCGCTGAATTGCCGCCGAAGAGCCCGACGTACCGCCCCTTCCCCTTGACCGCCTCAAGCACCTGCTTGTTCAGCTGGTGCTTGGAGCCGGCCCTGACCCTAGTTGTAGTTGCCCCTGAAAGGCCAGGGGGCAAGGAGGTGATCTAGGGGGAGAGTGTTATAAGGGGAAGTAGTTAGAGGGGGTGGTAGAAGCTCTGGGAATAAAGGCAGAGATATGGAAACAGCCCAGGGAAACAGCCCTAGGGTCTGTGACTGAGCAAGCCTAGTAGATTAGTCATAGCGTCCCTGGGCTGGAACCCAGAGTAGTGAGTGGGCCTAGGTTCCCTTAATAGCCACTGGGAAAGCGGCACAGGACCTGCAGGAGAAGACTGCCTCAGATGACGTATGGACTGCTTGAATGGTGGGATTTGGTTACCCTGGACGGTGAAGTGACTATTTAATGACTTGAGACACAAAGAGGGAACACTGTGAGTCTGGGCATGAGAGAAGGGCTACAGCTAGGGTGACCAGATAGCAAGTGTGAAAAATTGGGCCAGGGGTAATAGGAGCCTATATAAGGCAAAACCCCAAATATTGGGACTGTCCCTATAAAATCGGGACAACTGGTCACCCTAGCTACAGCATGAGTGACTAACAGAAGAGTGCCAGATAGAGTAACAGTTAATTCCCAGGCCCAGCCACTAGGAGGTGCATCTGTGGTGAGTGGAACCCCTTTACAAAACACAGATATTATACATCATATGGAGCTAACAAATCGAACACAAGATGGCCAGTAAGCAAGATCAGTATGGAGATCAATTTAGGCAGGTTTCCTTAAAGAAACAGGCTTTATGGAAGGAGCTAAAAAGAGAGGGGACAAAAATTGCTCCAAATAGCTTTAAAAGGGTGCACAGTGTGGCAGGAATGTACTGAGGGACAGTAGGCAGAGAAAGAGTGGGGCAGAAGCAGTGGTAGAATTGTGTAGCGCCTTGAAGGCAGGCTTGAGGGCCCATGAAACACACAGCATAAAAAACAGACCAGAGAATGGGCTCTTTAGGTGTGGCAGAGTGAAATGAGCTCAGTGGTGGGACAGGAGGATGACTGTCAGCTTTTGAATCTCTGAATTTCTAGAATCAACTCTGAAGACATAATGTCCCTGCCTCCTTTTACCTTCAAGTGCAGCTTCTCTGAAGCATTTTGGGGCAGTGGTGTTGGTGCAAAGAGCTCTAAAATTTTTGTAGTAGGCAAAGAAGCAAGAGCTCCTAAAGGCACAGATGTGCTTTCTTATGCAGCATGGCCCACTATGATCGCAATGCCCTGCCTGTCATGGTGCAAGGAAGTGTCTTCCTTTAGGTTTCAAATCTCACCTCCCCATGCCATTGGCTAGGAGCATTATGAAGACTTCCATGCAGCCTGCCAATTATTTTTAAATGCTGCTGGACCTCTGTGCAGTGAAGCCACTTTCTAGCCTGAGTTCTGGTGCTTTGTATGTCTGAATTGTCTGTTGGCGTTTATAGATCAATTTGTCATTTCCTTGGGGTAAGTACTATATCTCCTGCATGTTGCATACATTGCCAAGTAGAATGTTAGTTGTCGAGCAGTAACGGTAATACTGGAGCTCCACCACAGTTAATTTAGTATAAGAATTTTCTTCCTCTACAGATGTACCCTTTTCTTCTCTACTTGTGCCTGTACTGATATGTGCCTTGCCCAGTCTCTGTTATTGTTAGCAAATCAGTACAAACAGCTGGGATCAGGTGGTTGAACCCTATTCATTTTGGGGAATTGACGGAGGGATGAAAGATCACCAAGGCATTGCAGCAAGGGATCACTGCTTGCTCTCCAATGGGTTTTAACAAAACTGGTCTCAGTGAAATAAGAGGGGAGAAGTGACATGACACACACAGCTGCAAAATATTTCTTCCGCTCAGAGTAGTGATTAGTTACCTTGTGCATTTCTAATAGCCCTGGATAGATCTTCACCATCTGAAAATGCTGTTGGGTTGTTCTGAACCTTCCAGATGAACTCACAATTCAACATACATGTCAGAGCTGCAATGTTCTGTTAGAAGGCGAATGATGCCCGAGGAGGGAAATCTGTTCTCTCCTGTTTGTTTCTTCTAAGTGTTTCAAGTGAATGTAAATGTTTGGGGGGTGGGGAGGGGTGGGGTTCTGAAGTCCTCTAGCCATAAACAGGTACTGGACAGCTAGCTGTCATGCATCTTCCTCCCTCTGCTCTGCCACCTCTGACTGCTCCAAAGTCTGGGAGAAGAGAATCGCTACCTCTTAGCCCAATGCCCTTACTGTATTTACATGGTTGTAATTGATACCTTATTCAGAATGAATTGTTTTCCATTGAAAAGCTTTTGGAAATGATTGTTCAAGCCTAAGCACTTTCTTTTGTCTCTTTGTCTTTTATTGAAAACATAAAGGGCACTGTCTTCTGTAGAGAGGAAATTGTAGATGCCTCTTATCACAGCACCTCCGTCTCTGCACCATCAGCCTGAGCTGAAGGGGGAGGGGGGAAGCTAAGCAACCTCTTGAAATCCTTGTTAGATACATCATTCTGCTGCAAACTGATCCCTCTAAGCTACCACTCCTGACGTTAGATAGCAGCACCACCTGGATTCTGTGTTTATTATCTGGCCTTCCTGGTGATAATCCATCTGAACAGCTTATCTTGAAAGAGTAAGCTGTCAAAACTTCTGCAAAAGCTGACTATAGGCAAACGAACAGTTATGGAATTAAAAGGCTCTTTTTAAAAAAATCTAGCAAACTCTTAAAAAAAAAAATTTAGACATGATCATCCACAGCCAGAGATTTTACCACTATAACTGCAACAAATATACATCTCTAATGTGACATTTTCCTCAAAGTAAACAATATCAGTAAATTAAACAATATCAGTAAATTTCTTAGGCTAGTGGCCGCAGATTGAATTACTCTTCATGAATAGAACAGATCTATGACCCCAGTTCAGGAAAGCAACCCTATTCAGGAAGCACGTGTGTATGTTAATGTGTCTCCAGTATTTCAAGTGGATTGCAACACCACTCAAATCTGGCCCAGCTGCCCTTCTGGAAATGGATAGTCCAAACCTGAGTGGCACTGCAACCCTGTGCTACAGGTTGTAATGCCATTTGGTTGGGGGGAAAGGTGGGGGAGCTCTCAAAGAGGGGGTCTGGGGCAAACTGTCTCT
The DNA here is from genome assembly GCF_011386835.1 of Chrysemys picta bellii. Classification (NCBI taxonomy): domain Eukaryota; kingdom Metazoa; phylum Chordata; order Testudines; family Emydidae; genus Chrysemys; species Chrysemys picta. The sequence continues at coordinate 77,619,004 of NC_088799.1, forward strand.
CTTCTCTCCCTCTCCCCCCCCCTCCGTGGCCCTGAATGTGCAAAATCGTCACTTCAACTGGGGCAGGAGGTTTTTGGAGTCAAAGCGGGACAGTCCCATGAAATCGGGGATTGTTGGGAAGTTGGTTCAAACTCATGTCTAAATGCCTTCCTGAATCAGTAGCAATGGAAACATCCCCATGCCACCCAGCCAATGGTGTATTGAAAACTGTTAAAAGCTGCAAGCGGGTCCTGGAAACCTGCTTGCAGGTTAGGGAGCTCTGAGGGAAGCATATGAGCAGGTCCTCAACAGTCTGCAAAAGAGCCAGTCTGGAGCAAGGTGGGGTGACCTACACCTCTCTGGGTACATCTGCACTGGAATGTGAACCTGGGATCAGATGTGGGCTTAAGCCCAAACCCCACTTCCATGTCACGTATCTCTGAGACTTGGGCTTGGACCCAGGGTAGGGTTACCATACGTCCGGTTTTTCCCAGACATGTCCGGCTTTTTGGTAATCAAACCCCCGTGCGGGGGGAATTGCCAAAAAGCCGAACATGTCCGGGAAAAATACCGGCCGGGCACTTCCTCTCCCGGGCTCCGGCTGCTCTGCTCCTCCCCTGACTCTTCGGCTCTGTTTAAGAGCCGAGCTGCACTAGCGCTCTGGCTTCGGGCAGCCCCCTTGCCTCCAGACCCCGAGCCGCCGGCCGGGCACTTCCCCTCCCGGGCTCCAGCTGCTCTGCTCTGGCAGCGCAGGGTCTGGAGGCAAGGGGGCTGTTCGAAGCTGGTAGCGCTCGGGCAGCTTGGCTCTTAAACAGAGCTGAAGAGTCAGGGGAGGAGCACAGCAGCTGGAGCCCGGGAGGGGAAGTGCCCGGCCGGGGGCGCAGGGTTCGGAGGCATGGGGGCTGCCCGAAGCCCGAGCGCTACCGGCTTCACGGTTTGCCGGGCAGCCTCCAGACCCTGCGCCCCCGGCTGGGTGCTTCCCCTCCCGGGCTCCAGCTGCGCTGGGGAAGCGCCGGCTGGGGGCGCAGGGTCTGGAGGCTGCCCGGCAAACCGTGAAGCCGGTAGCGCTCGGGCAGCCCTTTTCGCGTGGCTGGGAGGGAGGAGGGGGAGTTAGGGCGGGGACTTTGGGGAATGGGCGGGGAATGGGCGGAACTGGGGCGGGGCCGGGGGTGGGAAAGGGGTGGGGCCAGGGCCTGTGGAGTGTCCTCTTTTTTTATTTTTTAAATATGGTAACCCTAACCCAGGGTCCTAGGACCCTGTGAGTATGGAGTGTTTGAGCCCAAGTCAAGCCAGGTTTCAGCTCTATTGCTTTGCAGTGTAGCCACAGTGCCCCCAGCTCAGGTCCTGGGAATCTGCCAAAAGTAACCCACAATCCCCTGGGCCAATTTCCTTTGTCCTCTCTCTCTCTCTGAAGAGTCATCCAATCATCTCAAGTGAAAACAGAAGCAGTGCCCCCCGGGGTATTGCAGCAGCTCAGTGGATCAGCATTAACCCTTCCATTGTCTTCTGACCACTGAGCTACAAACACCCCATCAGGGAACCTTCTGTGATTTGCACTGGAGACTGATCAGCACAAGCCTTTTGCAAAGCACACTGCTTCCCGATCATGGGAGCACAGCCAGATTTTGGTAAGTCTGTGGTGCAAAGCCACAAAAACAGTGGACTTCAGTAAGAGTATCAGCAATGATCGCACATACCATCAGATAGCAAAGAAGCTGGTCATATTGCAAATACACATGACCAGTGGATGGAACAGCTGCCCCAGAGCCTCATAACTTTCTGGCTCCATTAGGTGTATTAATATAGAAATGGAAGGGATTTCCATTCTATGAACCAATGTAGAAGTAATTAGGTAGCAGCATGTATCTGCTAATGGCAGTTTGTATCCCAGCAGCCTGGGTCCCTCCACCACATGGAATTCAAAACGGCAATCAGGAAATGCAAACAGCAAAAACCTCCTTGAAAGTGGATTTTAGAAGAAAAGGACAGATTTTTGCTAGGGCATTCCTGTTTCTTAAATAATCTCTACACTGCCATACCTGTAAATATACCCCTCTGTAACCACTCAGCAATGTAATGAGCTGCCTCAGAACAGTAAACTGTGCAGAGGAGGGGGAGGTGGAATGTGTTCCATTCACAGATTTAGTCCATTTCTGTTAAAGATAGTCCATAGGTGACACAAGTGTAACCCACACCCCTCTGGAGTGTGGTGCTCTGTCCCATTTAGTGGCACCGAGACCATTTAGAGAGAGATTAATGAGTCTTCTCTACAGCCTTAGCTAAAGGCCATATGGCTTTTAGCTCATGCAGTAGAGGCTAATGCACTAAACTCCAGAGGTCCCAGGTTCAATCCCCCCTGCCGATAACCAGGGTCTGTCGGTGTTACACAAGTATTTGTCCCCATTCGACTGAGGTTTGAAAATGTATCCAGAACTGTGTCGGGGACGTGGGAGTAAGAGGAATGGCGATGTGGACATAAGCTGCAGTGTAGATATAGTCAAAGAAATGCATAGTTAATTCTGTTAATTTGTGGAAATGCCTCTTCTTAAAATCAAGGGCAACCTGTGTTTATGAAAGAATTTGAAAAGCAAAAGCAAATGCTAGTGTAGTGTACTGTGCCTCATTTATTTGTGTTCTGGCAGTGCCCGATCAGGGCGGGTGCGCTAGGCACTGCACGTACAGAAGGGAAGGCAGTCCCTGCCTCAGAACTGACAATCCAAATGGCCAGACAGATATAGACAAACAACAAGTTTGAAAGAGAGAGAATTCAGGTCGTCAGCAGGAAGTGAAGTGTGTGGTATCCTCTTTTTGAACATGTAGCATTGACCATCAGAACAGTCAGTGCTGTCTATTGCTCTCCTATTCTGGCTTTGTTGTTATCTCTGTATTTGTTGCACTAGGGACACGATACCCAGATAATGCATCATAACCTTGGACATTGTATGCAGCACATATTGAATATTCCAGTCTAGCAAAGCCCTTGAGCTTATGCTTAATTGAGTATTTCCATTTGAAGTCAATGGACTTCAGGCCTTAATGTTATATCTTTTCCAATAAAATGTCTCTTCTAGAGGTTTAGGCAAATTTGTACTCTTTTTACCTCTCAAATTTACACCCTAGACGAAGTGGCTTTAATGGAGCTCTCTCTCATACTATCATCAACCTTTCACTGTAGGGCACTGTTATTTTTACCCAGAAGTTAGTAGTTCTGCCCTACAAACAGTTTCAAAACTACTAGCTCTGACATTACAAGGTGTCGTGTTGACTTCAGCTCAGCAGTGTCAGGCTTTCTAAAAACCCATAACCCTTGTAGGGCCTTGGGGCCCGCACTTGCCTCATGGGGCAAAAATGTTTTCACTTTTTAAACTTGATTAATTTTGTAAATTATTTTTCTTTTAAAGTATTTCATATGAATTTAGAACCTGATCCAAAGTCCATTGAGGATTCTCATTGGCTACACTGGGCTCTGGGACAGCCCCCTTGTGCTCTGGAAAAGTGTCAGATTTTCAGGCCTGGAAGCTGAAATTCTTTATCCACAGAAGGGGTAGCTCAAAAAAACCAGCTGTGCAAATATTCCCACACTGTCCTACCAAGGAACACCGGCTCTGTCCTGCAGGGACTACACAATGAATGTAACAGGGTATTTCTGTGTTCATGCCCATGTAGATCTTGGCCTTTCTGCTGAGACTGCCAGTAAGAGTGTCAGCTTGTGCCAAGCATCATGAAGGGGTTGTGATTTGGACACCTGTCTAACTGGAATTAAACCAAAGATACTATTTTCATTTGACACAAGCCAGCAAATGCTAGATTATTAAAGTCCTATAACTGTTGACTTTTTATCCTGAGCCTATTGCACATCTTGTGGCCAATTCTGCTCCAAGTGAAGTCAGTGGAGCAGAACACGATCTTTCAAGTCAAATCCCACCATCTAATGTACCACATTTGTACATTGACCAATACGTTTTGTATGTTGCATTTACACACGCTCTGAGAATACTTTCAAGGTAGTGTTTTTTCTGTGATCCCGCTAAGCAGTCTGAAGTACTGGGAGTTTCTCTGCTGCTATGGTTTTAAACATGTAAGGGTACAGACTCACCCCTGCAGCGCCTCCTGCTGGTCTCTCAGGGAATTATCTCGATTTCCAGCCCAGAGCACCCTCTGCAGGCCGGTGATCCACTACCGCTTGGCCCCCGTGTCCCTCCCTGGACTCCGGTGCCCTGTTAACTGGGGTGCTGCCCCCTGGCAGTAACCCCTTTCTCTCAGGGTCTCCCCTTGGCCCCCATGTCCCTTCCTGGACTCCGGTGCCCTGTTAGCTGGGGTACTGCCCCCAGGCAGGAACCCCCACCCACTAACTCTACCTCACCTCCATATAAGGCTACTGTCAGTCACCATCTAGCCCCACTCCCTGGGGCAGACTGCAGTATATGCTACTCATCACAGGCAAGGTTGGGTTTGGACCTGCTGCCTTTGCCTACCCCTGGGCTGCCCTCTGCAACCCTCAATACCTATTTGCCTTTTGCTAGGCCGCATCCTGGGGCTTTCCAGGCTGGAGCTCCCCGGCTCCTTTCCCCAGCTCTGCTCCACTCAGGTACCCTGTCTCTAGCTCCCTGCAGCCAGGCCCTTCTCTCTCTGAATGCAAAGAGAGAATGTCTGAGCTCCTGGCTCCCAGCCTTTTAATACAGGCCAGCTGTGGCCTGACTGGGGCGTGGCCAAGCTGCGGCTGCTTCCCCAATCAGCCCAGCTTTTAGAGCTGCAGCCCTCTTCAGGGCTGCTTTCCAGCCCTCCCAGGCAGGAGCGGGTGTCCACCCCACTACAATGTATAATAAACACCAAGGTCATACCTGTAACACTGGCAGACCGGGTGCCAGCTCAAACCAAGGTCCCTGGACCTCACTGAACACTTACAAATGCATAGCTGGAAACCATTCCTGTATGTTAGCATTATCAAAATAGATATTAGAGTTATAACAATGTGTTTAGATTTTTATGGAAGGCTTGTAGGATGCATCATGTATTAATCCTACTTATAATATCTGTGTTATAAGGTAATGTTTGCTCTATAAATATAAAAAAAAAATTAAGACTGTAAATTCCCCACAGTCATCAGGCGAGAAGCCTTACCAAGTGTGCAATATTAGTTTACCCCAAGAGGTAAACTCCAGGCAGCGTGGCAATAAACGGTTAAAAGGAGAACACAATAACTGTTTCGGTCCTCTAGAAATAGTATTTGCTTAAGTGTAAGGCCTGGAAAATGTTCTTGGGTGTTCATCTGGTGTCGGTATTAGAGCTGAGAACATGATTACATGTGCTCTCTGCTAATTTTAATAAAAAGGTTTGCACTCGACTGAATAAGAGCGACTGTGGGTTATGCTGACAAGTCACTCAAAACCCCATAGAACACAAAGGCTTCACAAATATTTTAAAAAATGTGATATTAACTTTTTTTGTGAAGAAAATGAACAATTCCACAGCTCAACCTGAATATTCAAGCACCATTCATAGTAATAAATAAAACATACCAGATATTGTATGCTCCCTATCAGAAAGGCAATAGCCATGAATGAGTGAGACTATTGAATACTTTCAGCAGTTGATTGCTGTGAAAATGCTTTTATATATAAATTAACCTGTTTAGAAAATGGACACATAATATGGGCTCCTCTGGTGAACCTTTAGAAAAACTTATTAAAAGGATATGATTAAGTGGTACATAAACTTGTAACAGTGACAGCATGAACTGTGCTTCATTTACACAGCCTTTTGGCTGCAGAAATGCAATAGGGAATTTATTTTCTGAGATTCTAAAAATCTTGTCTTGACATTTAGAGAAGCAAATAATTCCAGTGCAGGGTACTCAACGGACAGGAATTCTTCATGAGAAAATAAATTCATCTAAATAACTTACTGCAGCTAAACAGTTAGTATAGTTTCTTTTCAGAGACTCTATATGAAAATTTGCATAATATAATTTGAACACTAAATCTTTATCGCTTTCTATATTTTTCTTTTGTATTAGTATAAATCTTTCCTAAACTGATTTATTGTAAACATCTTCAAGGGTATTTTTTACTCTTTCAAAAACTGAAGTTCCTGGGTATTTTACTTCTGACAATGTAGAATGTCTGTTTGTTGAAAATAAATGTGCCATTCTGGTCATCTTTAAGGGGCCAATCCTGCAAGGTGCTGAATGATACCAACTGCCATTGAACTCAGTACAAGCTGAGTGCATTCAGTATGTGCCTCAGAGTTTATTTGAACAGGATGGATTTAAGCATGTGCTTCAAAACTTTCCTGAATTGGGGCTCTGGTTTTCTTGGAGGTTTGAGTTTGACTAATCCGCAGTAGAAGCTCCCATCAGCCTTCCACCACAGTGGCCCTTTTCTATTCATCTCCAGTTGCCCCCTCTTTAAACAAGCCCCAGCACCTCCTACTTATCATAGTTGTCTTTAGGAAGCTTGGTGGCCTACCCTTCATGTCTTTCTCCTAGGGTTGGGTGGCCACTTCCCTTGGTTTCAGGAGGTCCATACTTTCTGTAGCTGTGTGAGAATTCTTCCTTGGTTGCAGGAACACACCAAACTTCAAACACAGGTTAATTTCAAACGTGTTGAGGGTGTGCTGCAATTGTTTTGCACAGTTCTCACTGTCTATATAGCAAAACCATTACCTCTGGCACAATTAATTAGGGCTGGAAAGGTATGTTCAAGAGAGACCCAGAACTGGAAGTGAGAGGGTGCTGCAGCTCAGGACAAACAGGCATTTGCCAAGTAACGTGGGGAAGCTTGAATAGCACTTGCATGTACAATGCATGACTCCAGACAGTGTTGTCACTTTCTAAGCACTAAAATTCCCTATATTCCTTGGAAATAGATCCTAAAAAGCTTTAAATTGTCCTATATTCAGAGAAATATGCTCAATCTGCAATCAAATTGTGGATACAAAAAACTTAAATACTAGTGAGAAATGCTACTAAAGAAGAGGAGAGTGATCACCTAGAAAACATTAAACCGCTGTGCACCATGGATCACTGGGTGTCATGTTCACTGACCTGTTATAAAGGAAGCAATCAAATTGTACTACCAGTAGATGTTGCTATGGATGCTGGAAAGAAAAGTCAAGAATACAGGGGGGAGTAATAGTTTATGCTAAGCACTGAAACCAGCATATAGGGGTTTTAAACTATGCTGCGGCTAAATGCTATGTAGGAACAGTTTAACAAACTTGGTAATTTTCCTCCCACTAAATAGAAGAGAGATCACCCTCTCTCGCTATCTGAACTTTAATCTCTCACGCTAACTGTATCTCCTCTTTTCCTTTCATGCCATGCACACCTAATTTAGCAGATATAATGCAGTGTAGAAGCAACATAGAATCATAGGGTGAGAAGGAACTGCAAGAGTTATCTAGTCATGGAAAAAGGTATGTTTCTTGCATCCATACTGACTGCTATTTAATAATAGCTTTAGTTCTGTGAAACAAGTGACATTGTCACAGCAAAGCTTTGTAAGGGAGAAGATTTTTTTTTCTTTGACACTTCTAAAAACACATTTAGGACCTAATCCAAACTCAGTCAGAGCAGAGACTGCGATGGGCTTTGGATCATGCCCTTAATACTGACATACTAAGCTGAGTATTCTGGGCGAATCAAATCAGATGACAAAATGAGGCTTGTTTTGGACATTTGTGTTTTAAACTTCTCAGGGAGAAATCCAAACATTTACATGCAAATAAAGAAAATAATCTTGACTACTGAGCAAGCTGAGCAATCCTTTTGAGTTCCACAGATGACTCCATGTGTTTGAGCATCTTAGGAAGTTGCTTTCTTATACACTGTCTTCTCCAGAGAAAGGCAAACACCTCTACCTTTCACCAAGCCTTCCTCAGATGGTAGAGAGAACCACACTTTCAAAGTGACTAACAGTTTTGGGTTCCACAGTTTCTGGGTGTCCAACCTGAGTCACCTTAAAGGATCTTGATTTTTTTCAGATGGCATCACTTTCTGACACCCATCAGTTTCTGAAAATCCTGTCGCTTTAAAGTATCTCAAGATGGGCAAAATTGAGACACCTGGAGCCATTAGTGATTCTTAGACTTAGGCCAGAGCCCCCCGAGAGTGTCTCTCGTAAGACAGATCTGAGCACTGGACAATACCATGCTTAAGAACTTGTCACCTCAGATACTAGATCCATCACTATGGACACACAGCTGAGGTTCACAAGTGTTTTGATTTTTCTAAGGTGTTTTCTGGAAATTCCAAGACTGTGGTCCACACTGGCCTCTTTATGGTCTCCATAGCAATGGTATACAACATGCCTAAAAATTCCTGTATTTACCTTACACTCTGAGCACTTATTAGGAATCAGGGCCGGATTAACTTTTTGTGGGCTCGGCGCCAAACATATTTGTGGGCCCCCCCGGGAAATGACGGGGCAAGAGCACAGCAGGCAGGGTGGATTTGATTTAAATCATGATTTAAATCACTAGTCAGGAAGACTCAATTTAATCATGGTTTTCTACATAAAAGTGCATTCTTGTTGGTTGTTATAACCTTAATACATATTCTTCACAACTCAGAGACAGATGTAGGTTTCAGTACACACTATACATTTTTAAACAGTAATTTATTCTGAAAACTTTTCAGATGAGTTTTACAGCTATAACAGAAAATGAATGATTGTTTGGTTATATCATTTACCATGATAATTGAAGCAGATATTTATGAAGTCACTGGGAGGTGAACTATCTCCAATTCAACAGATTAATCATTAATATTTGGAGGATTTTCTTGCCAGGCTGTATTAGGAGGAGAATATCACCAGACAGACATTTAAATTGTTTTATTTAATTAAAATAACAACGTTACATATTCTAGATTTTTTTCTTCAACAGCAAACATAATATTTTAACAAAAAAAGCATATGTCTCTCGCTTCTCACATTTATCTCCAGACTTAAAATAATAGAATATCAGGGTTGGAAGAGACCTCAGGAGGTCATCTAGTCCAACCCCCTGATCAAAGCAGGACCAATCCCCAACTAAATCATCCCAGCCAGGGCTTTGTCAAGCCTGACCTTAAAAACCTCTAAGGAAGAAGATTCCACCACCTCCCTAGGTAACCCATTCCAGTGCTTCACCACCTTTCTAGTGAAAAAGTTTTTCCTAATATCCAACCTAAACCTCCCCCACTGCAACTTGAGACCATTACTCCTTGTTCTGTCAGCTGCTACCACTGAGAACAGTCTAGATCCATCCTCTTTGGAACTCCCTTTCAGGTAGTTGAAAGCAGCTATCAAATCCCCCTTCATTCTTCTCTTCTGCAGACTAAATAATCCCAGTTCCCTCAGCCTCTCCTCATAAGTCATGTGCTCCAGCCCCTTAATCATTTTTGTTGCCCTCCGCTGGACTCTTTCCAAATTTTCCACATCCTTCTTGTTGTACAACATAGTACTCCAGATGAGGCCTCACCAATGCCGAATAGAGGGGAATGATCAAGTCCCTCGATCTGCTGGCAATGCTCCTACTTATACAGCTCAAAATGCCATTAGCCTTCTTGGCAACAAGGGCAAACTGTTGATTCATATCCAGCTTCTCATTCACTGTAACCCCTAGGGTCCTTTTCTGCAGAATTGCTGCCTAGCCACTTGGTCCCTAGTCTGTAGCAGTGCATGGGATCCTTCCGTCCTAAGTGCAGGACTCTGCACTTGTCCTTGTTGAACCTCGTTAGATTTCTTTCGGCCCAATCCTCTAATTTGTCTAGGTCCCTCTGTATCCTATCCCTACCCTTCAGTGTATCTACCACTCCTCCCAGTTTAGTGTCATCTGTAAACTTGCTGAGGGTGCAATCCATGCCATCCTCCAGATCATTAATGAAGATATTGAACAAAACTGGCCCCAGGACCAACCCTTGGGGCACTCCGCTTGATACCGGCTGCCAACTAGACATGGAGCCGTTGATCACTACCCATTGAGCCTGACAATCTAGCCAACTTTCTATTCACCTTATAGTCCATTCATCCAGCCCATACTTCTTTAACTTGCTGGCAAGAATACTGCGGGAAACCGTAGCAAAAGCTTTGCTAAAGTCAAGGAATAACATGTGCACTGCTTTCCCCTCATCCACAGAGCCAGTTATCTCATCAAAGAAGGCAATTAGGTTAGTCAGGCATGACTTGCCCTTGGTGAATCCGTGCTGACTGTTCCTGATCACTTTCCTCTCCTCTAAGTGCTTCAAAATTGATTCCTTGAGGACCTGCTCCATGATTTTTCCAGGGACTGAGGTGAGGCTGACTGGCCTGTAGTTCCCCGGATCCTCCTCCTTCCCTTTTTTTAAAGATGGGCACTACATTAGCCTTTTTCCAGTCATCCGGGACCTCCCCCGATTGCCATGAGTTTTCAAAAATAATGCCCAATGGCTCTGCAATCACATCCGCCAACTCCTTTAGCACCCTCGGATGCAGTGCATCTGTATCCATGGACTTGTGCTCGTCCAGCTTTTCTAAATAGTCCTGAACCACTTCTTTCTTCACAGAGGGCTGGTCACCTGCTCCCCAGTGCAGCAGTCTGGGAGCTGACCTTGCTCGTGAAGACAGGCAAAAAAAGCATTGAGTACATTAGCTTTTTCCACATCCTCTGTCACTAGGTTGCCTTCCCCATTCAGTAAGGGGCCCACACTTTCCTTAACCTTCTTCTTGTTGCTAATATACCTGTAGAAACCCTTCTTGTTCCTCTTAACATCCCTTACTAGATGCAACTCCAAGTGTCATTTGGTCTTCCTGATTTCACTCCTGCAATATTTTTATACTCCTCCCTGGTCATTTGTCCAATCTTCCACTTCTTGCAAACTTCTTTTTTGTGTTTAAGATCAGCAAGGATTTCACTGTTAAGCCAAGCTGGTCGCCTGCCATATTTACTATTCTTTCTACTCATTGGGATGGTTTGTTCCTGCAACCTCAGTAAAGGATTCTTTAAAATACATCCAACTCTCCTGAACTCCTTTCCCCCTCATGTTATTCTCCCAGGGGATCCTTCTTCTCCTTGTCCAGATCTATTCCGCCCCCAACAATCTTCTATTCATTGAACTTTTTGAAACTTTTCACTTTTAAAAAGAGGTAAGGAACTGACTCTGTGTACACAAATTTGCAGAGGGACAATAGAGTTGAGGTCTGTTATTTCTCACCTCTATATATTATTTATTTATTTAAAACGTTTTTTGCTGTTAACAAGCATGTTACCTCTGGAGACACAAAGCCACAGTTTGAGAACTGCAAAACTAAGCATCTCTGATGGTATCTTCTAGACTGAGCACTGAGTCCCACTGGGTAGATAGAAAGATTAACCTAAATAATCTATACAGAAGCCTGTGGAACCCCATAAGATTGGGTCCCTAATCCATGAACTATTGGAACTCATTTACAAAACTTTTCTTAAACATTACATGAATATATTGTCTCATATGCTAGAATTAGAATTAATAATCCCTATTCCATGATGAGATAGGTTATTTTCCTCAAAAATCCGATTTAAATAAAAAAAATCAGATGTTTTGATTTTTTAAAAAAAGTCATTGATGTTTATCCACCCTAACAGCAGGGCATGGTGTGGGGGAAGGATTGGTCCCCAGCTGGAGCGAGGCAGGGGCCAGGGGCAAGATGAGCACAATGGGATATGGGGGGAGGATTCGTCCCTGCTGACTGGAGCAAGGCAGGGGCCGGGGGCAAAAGCACAGTGGGGCCCAAGCTGGGGTTGGTCCCTGGAGCAAGGGAGGGGCCAGGGGTAAACTGAAAGTGCAGCAGGGCTGGGGAGGGGGTAAACAGGATCCCTCCCCCCCCACACCCCTGCCCACATAGAGTGGGTACCTACCTTCTCCCTGGTTCTAGCCCATTCTCTTCATCTCTCTCTGCACTGAGCTGAGGGTGGGGGGGGGGGTGCAGGGTGCTGGGGTGCAGGGTCTGGCCAGGAGCTAGGGTGAGGGAGGGGGCTCAGGGTTGGGGCAGGAGGTTGGGCTGTGGAGTGCTTACCTGGGGCAGCTCCCACTTGGGGTGAGGGGTGCAGGTGGGAATGTGGGGGGGTGCAGGAGTCAGGACTGAGGATGTGTAAGGGAGGTGCAGGAGTCAGGGCTTGCGGTGTGGGGGCTGGGTATGTGTGGGGGGGTACAGGAGTCAGGACTGGGGGCTGTGTGTGTGGGGGGGTGCAGGAGTCAGGGCAGAGGGCTGGGGGTGTGGGCTGGGGTCGTGGGGGTGCTCCCAGCCCCCTGCCCTGAGCGTCTCACAGCAGGGAGCTGGAGGGGGGTATGCCCTGATTCCACCCCCTTCCCCAAGGCCCCGCCTCCGCCCCGCCTCCTCCCCTGAGCGGCAAGCACACTGCGGCTCCGCTCCTCCCTCTCCCTCGCACTGGCGAACAGCTGTTTGGTGGCTGGGGAAGCACTGGGAGGGGGAGGGGCAGGAATGCTGCATGCTTGGGGGAAGAGGCGGGGGAAGGGGGAGCTTGGCTGCTGGCAGAGCCTGCCCTGCAGCAGGAGCCGGCAGGACCCAGATTCTGTCTGCTGCGCCTGCAGGAGAGGGCGGAGAAGAGGGGGCTGGGCCAGGGCCCCTTTGAACCGTGGGCCCAGCACCATGGTGCCATGCCATGGTAAATCCGGTACTGATAGAATTGATGTTGTTATTTTGTGAATTCATTCTAGATCAAGTATGTTCTATGAATAAAACCTTAAAAACACACTTTAGATGCACGATATTAATAAAAAAAGATTTGGTCATAGATCCATGTATTCTCCATCAGAATATTTGCATTCTACTTCATTTTCTTTACTTCAAGGTACACTTGGCTCCCATTGCTTCCATCACACTTTCCCAAAATAAACTAGTATAAATGAGTAGAGACTTTCCAGTTTGATTCTTATCCATAACTGATTCTCCAGATGGCTAAATTCTGGGGCACTGTAGTTGCTTGAATGAATTTCCCTTCTATAAAAAATGTTGGCGTTCACAAATATCTGTACAAATGTTAAGTGATACATGTTCCCTTTCTCACAAGTATCCTGACTGAGCGTGGCCATAATGGAAATTTCATTCCACAGATGGTATAAATTGTCCATAAGAGCCTTGGGGGATTGAGAATTGTTAATCAAAGGCCAAAGAGAGGGGTGTGTGCTTCATTCTGTTTGATCCAACAGGCTGTTTCAAGGAACTCTGAAGATGGGACTTATTCCTGCTCAGCACAGGAACAATGAAAAGTTGCCTTAGCAACATGACAAGCTGTTTCTGGCTGTTGCCATGGCAAACAGACCCAAGTTGGGGGAAAGAAAAAAAAAAAGACCTACAACAAGAAAAGAAAGACATTGACCTTTGGAACAAGAAGCATTACTGTCTATTCAACTTTGTAAGGTTCTCTGTCTGGCCACTTATCAGCTGTGTGACCACCTGTCCATGTTCACCTCTCCTTTGTGGATCCTTTTGAAGGATGTTACCTTAAAGGAGCAAAGAAAATACCTATGCTTAGAAATATCCCTGTTCGACTCTTCTGATGCTGACAAGGGTTTACCCTCTACATATTTTTGAAGGTTTTGCCCTTGTTATTAGGATGAAGCAGGATGGGAACTGGGTTTAAGAGGTTCCTTAACTCACAAAACTTGTTACTTTGGCTTTCCACCTGGGGCTTTCTGAACAAGTCACATGGTGAAATTTGCTCCTCTGCTGCCTTCTAGTGAGTCATCATAAAACTGTAGCTGGATCGTTAGTATTCTCTCTCCTCTTGCCAGTATTACTTCCACTAGGCACACCAGAATCCGGATCTAGGCATTGGGGTGAATTTACAAATCTCTGAAAAAAATGGTTTTGTTTCCTCAAAGTGGCAGTTTAACACAATGAATGCGAATCGTGTTCCCACAATGATTAAGCAAGGTTAAATCTTTTAAAAATGTGACCTATCTATCCCACGTGTGGCTTTTTGGACTATATTTAAGTGAGAGAATGTATGCAGACCGCTGGAAAGCCTACAATGAAAAGTATACTGGAGACTGGAAATAAGAATATCAAGATATCTTAGAGCAACAAATGTCCTATTGTAATTGTGATGGAGTAAATTGTGAGGCCTAAGTATTTGATTGTTTAGTTTAACTTGGAATTCTCATCACATTTCTATTGCACTCAAGGAAAAGTTAGGGAGTCTCTCTTATGGTAGCACCTGTACATTCCAATGAATGGTAATGAATGACTGCATAGCCTGGGGGATAAACAGTCATTTGGGCTGGTGTACACTGAAAACTCACATTGGCATAGCTACAGCTCTTAGGAGTGTGAAAAATCCACACCCCTGGGAGACACAGCTATGCTGATCTATGAAAACAGTGTTAGAATTCTTCCATCAATCTAGCTACTGCCTCTTGGGGGGGTTGATTATGTACAGCGACAGGAGAAGCCCTCCCACTGTTGTAGTGAGTGTCTACACTGAAGCAGTGTTGCAGCTGTGCTGTCATAGCATTTTAAGTGTAGACAAAGCCCTGGCAGTGAGTTTGCATCCTGTTAATTTGTTCTTTCATTCAAATGTTTACTCTCGTGGGTGAAAATCCTGTCTCCACTCTGGAAGATAACGTGATTGTGTTCCACAAGAATACTTTTCATATGGAAGAAATAAGGGAGACAAGACATGACAGAAAAGCTATTCTTTTGTCTCCAAAGTGGTAATGTTGCCTCAGGATTGAAAAAGATCAAAGAATCCTTAGGTAACATTCGAGGAAGGCTGGAAATTTCAATCAAAGCATTCATCAAATACCATGTAACTGCCACTTATTCTAACATGGTTTTGACAGACTTGTTCTTGCATCATCAAAGATGTTGAGTCATCGCTTGTTTCAGGGTCATATAAGCCTCTTCACATACATTCCCATTCAAGCATGAAGTTTTGAATTTCACAACACCAATGCATGCATCAAAAAGGAAGAAAAATAAAGGTCAAGAAAGGAAGTTGTTTACAAGCAAATCAAAGACATTTTGGATATATATATAAATCACCATTATTGTATTACTTATTCAGGAGCTAGCAAGTATATCAGAAAACAAAATAAAACACTTGCACTTCAGGCCCTAAGTGACTCATTGATATTAAAGTTCTGTTCTTTGGAATTCTAGTGATAGCATCTTGTGTCTCAATTACAGCAATGCCAGAGGCAGGAGCTCATGGCAGCATTCTGCATGGCTGCAGACAGATGAGGATGATCAGGCTGTGGCCATCAGAGAGAACAGGACTAGGAGAAATTCTACAAAGCTAGAAGCTTCCAATTGATACCAGGTTTTCAATATGGAAACTGTGGAAGATACATATCAAGATGCAGCTGGTCCAAAGGAATGGAGACATATATGCAACACACCTGTGGATGGCAGCTTGGCCTAACCTGTAAGAAAATCAAGCCTGCCCACAAAGATCTACAATTGTCCAGGGAGACATGATTTTTGTTGTGGATTCAATACTCGGAAGAACTGAATGAACATTCTGCAAGGGACAAGTAGAAAACAGGATGGAGTGCTGTCTTCTCAGAACCTAAACGTGAGATGTCACTCTAAGATTAGATATGCTTCTGAAGTTGCCAGGCAAGGATCCATTAGTGATGGTTCATATCAACACTAGTGACATTGCATCATGAGATATCTCACAGATAACAGATGACTTCAGGGAACTCAGAAGTGTGATGAAGAAGAATGTCCAAGAGATATTCCCTGAGATCCTTCCGGTCCCATGAGAGAAGGCACTTGTGATGTTGCACTACATATGTTTATGGAAATATGCTTATGAGTGTAAATATAATGTAACTGGAATATGCTTTATGCAAAAGGTCTCTTGTAAGGTATCATTACAAAGCTTATAATCTACTGAGTGTGTTCATCCTATTTGTATGAATGTATCATTCTTGTATCTGAAGCTAGAAATATGAAGTATGACTCTGAAGTCTTATTGTAACTATACAAAGTGTGGGCCATTAATGGTGGCTTGGAATCTTGATGGCTCCCATTAACTAGGACAACTGGTTGTGAATGGCTCTGTTTACTCGCAAACCTTCCTGGGTACATGCAGGCCAGCCCTGAAAGAATGGAGAATGAGGTCTTACAGTGACATGTGATCATGTCACCTGAACTGAAAGCCATCTTAAATCTAGTGCTTCTCCATTTAGAAGGAGGGGGGATCCAGAGAGACAAAAGATTCCTGCCTTGTGCCAAAGCTGTAAAAGGGGGTGGAGCAGAACAAAGGAGGTTACCAGTCATGAGACATCCCCTAGTTACCACCTGAGCTGGAACTAACAAGAACTGTGACAGGGAAAAGGATTGGGCTCAGACTAGGAAGGAATCTAGTCCGTGAAATAAGCTTATTGGAACATCTCTGAGGATGAGATTACCTGTATTCAGTTTCTTAAATGTATTAGGCTTAGACTTGTGTGTTTTGTTTTATTTTGCTTAGTAACTTACTTTGTTCTGTCTGTTATTACTTGAAACCACTTAAATCTTACTTTTTATACTTAATAAAATCACTTTTGTTTATTACTAAACCCAGAGTAAGTAATTCATACCTGGGGGAGCAAACAGCTGTGCATATCTCTCCATCAGTGTTATAGAGGGCGGACAATGTATGAGTTTACCCTGTATAAGCTTTATACAGAGTAAAACGGATTTATTTGGGGTTTGGATCCCATTGGGAGCTGGGTGTCTGGGTGCTGGAGATAGGTGACTTGCTGAGCAGTTTTTGGTGAAAGTCTGTAGTTTTGAGGGCGTGGACCAGATCTGGGTCTGTGTTGCAGCAGACTAGCATGTCTGGCTCAACAAGGCAGGGTTCTGGAGTCCCAAACTGGCAGTGGAAAACGGGCTCAGAGGTAATTCCAGCACGTCAGGTGACAGCCTCAAGGAGGTCTCTGTGACCGAACCCATCACAGCACTAACCTGGAGGAAACCTAAAATCATCAGCAATGAAGTTTGTAGACGAGACAGAATTTGGGGAGGTGGTATATAATGCAGAAGACAGGTAACTGACACAGAGTGATCTGGATTGCTTGGTAAGCAGGATGCAAACAATCAATCTGTTTTTAATGTGTCTAAATGTATACATCCAGGAGCAAAGAATGTAGAGGGGTACCATCCTGGGAAGTAATGACTGAAAAAAATTGGGGATCATGGTGGATAATCAGCTGAACGTGAGCTCCCATTGTGACACTGTGGTGAAAAGAGCTAATACAGTCCTGGGAGGCATAAACAGGGGACTCTTGTGTAGGAGTAGAGAGGTTATTTTACCTCTGTATTTGACACTGGTGTGACTGTTGCTGGAATATTGTGTTCAGTTCTGGTGCTTGCAATTCAAGAAATACATTGATAAACTGGAAAGGGTTCAGAGAAGAGCTATGAGAATGATTAAAGGATTAGAAAACATGTGATAGGAGCTTAGTCTATTAAGGGCATGGCTACACTAGAGAGTTTACAGTGGTGCAGCTGCAAGCTCTCTAATGTAGCCACTTTAAGCTGACGGGAGAGCTGTCTCCCATTGGCTTAACTACTCCATCCCTACAAGTAGCGGTAGCTATATTGGTGGGAGAAGCTCTCCTGCCAATGTAGCAATGTCCACCCCGGTGCTTATGTCAGTGTAACTCGGGGGTGATTTACTTGCACCCCAAGCAACATAAATTATGCCAACATAAACTGTAGTGTAAGCATAGCCTTAGCTTAACAAAGAGAAAGTTAAGGGGTGACTTGATTAGAGCCTAAAAGTATCTACAGGGGGAACAAGTATTTAATAATGGGATCCTCAGCTTAGCAGAGAAAGATATAACCCGATCCAATGGCTGGAAGTTGATGCTGGACTAATTCAGACTGGAAATAAGGTGTACATTGTTAACACTGAGGATAATTAACTACTGGAACAATTTATGCCATCCCTGGCCATTTTAAAATTAAGATTGGATGTTTTTTCTAAAAGATCTGTTGCAGGAATTATTTTGGGGAAATTATATTGCCTGTGCTATACAGTGCTATATAGACTAGATGATCACAATGGTCCCTTCTGGCCCTGGAATCGATGAATAGGGCTTTGACAGAAGCTAAAGGCAGCTGCTTTCTTTCCCCTAATCCCTAGATGAATGGTTAGAAAGTGGGACCAAAGGGACTGTTAGTTTTTATTTACTGTGATCTCATTAAGGTTATCTTCTGACAAATAGCAGTTGAAGCAGCCTTGATGGAGAGTGTAAAAGATCCAGGACATACTCCTCTTCACAGCCTCCTATTCTCCCCCATGTGGAGAAGGTTTTTTCAGGGTCCTGCCACTTAGCCCTTTTTCTCCTCCCCTCATATTATTAACGTAAATCCTGAACTGGACCATCCTTCCTGCTGGAGCTCATCTGTTGACTTGAGGTCAGTAGAGAATTAGGCCTGGTCTACACTACGAGTTTAGGTCGACTTTAGCAGCGTTAAATCAAATTAAGCCAGGACATGTTCACACGACGAAGCCCTTTCTTTCAACTTAAAGGGCCCTTTAAACCGGTTTCTTTACTCCACCTCCGACGAGGGGATTAGCGATAAAATCGGCCTTAGCAGGTCGGAATTGGGGTAGTGTGGACGGAATTCGACGTTATTGGCCTCCGGGAGCTATCCCACAGTGCTTCATTGTGACCGCTCTGGACAGCACTCTCAACTCAGATGCACTGACCAGGAAGACAGGAAAAGCCCCGCGAACATTTGAATTTCATTTCCTGTTTGCCCAGCGTGGAGAGCACAGGTGACCACGCAGAGCTCATCAGCACAGGTAACCGTGATGGAGTCCCAGGATCGCAAAAGAGCTCCATCATGGACCGAATGGGAGGTATGGGATCTGCTCGCCATATGGGGAGATGAATCAGTGCTAGCTGAACTCCGTAGCAGTAAAAGAAATGGCAAAATATTAGAAAAGGTCTCCAAGGCCATGAAGGACAGAGGCCATAACAGGGACGCACAGCAGTGCCACGTGAAAATTAAGGAGCTAAGGCAAGCGTACCACAAAGCCAGAGAGGCAAACGGAAGGTCCGGGGCACAGCCGCAAACATGCCGCTTCTACGCGGAGCTGCATGCCATGCTAGGGGGTGCAGCCACCACTACCCCAACCGTGTGCTATGACTCCGTCACTGGAGAAACACACAGGGAAGCGGGTTCGGGGTACGAGGAAGATGAGGATGAAAATGTAGATAGCTCACAGCAGCAAGGAAGCGGAGAAACCGGTTTCCCCAACAGCCAGGATATGTTTATCACCCTGGACCTGGAGCCAGTAACCCCCGAACTCACCCAAGGCGTGCTCCCAGACCCTGAGGGCACACAGGGGACCTCTGGTGAGTGTACCTTTGTAAATATTACACATGGTTTAAAAGCAAGCATGTTTAATGATTAATGATTAATTTGCCCAGGCAATCGCGGCCAGTACAGCTACTGGAAAAGTCTGTTAACGTGTATGGGGATGGAGCGGAAATCCTCCAGGGACATCTCCAGAAAGCTCTCCTTCATGTACTCCCAAAGCCTTTGCAAAAGGTTTCTGGGGAGGGCTGCCTTATCCCTTCTGCCATGGTAGGACACTTTACCACGCCAGGCCAGTAGCACGTAGTCTGGAATCATTGCATAACAAAGCATGGCGGCCTGTGGTCCTGGTGTTTGCTGGCATGCAGACAACATCCATTCCTTATCGCTCTTTGTTATCCTCAGGAGAGTGATATCATTCACGGTCACCTGGTTGAAATGGGGCGATTTTATTAAGGGGACATTCAGAGGTGCCCCTTCCTGCTCTGCTGAACAGAAATGTTCCCCGCTGTTAGCCACGTGGTGGGGGGGAGGGGTGAAGTGATTATCCCCGATAATTGGGTGTGTGTGTGTGTGCGGGGGGTTAGTTGGGTTTGTGCTGCATGTTAACCCAGAAACCACAGCCCCTCCTTTTACATTGCAAACCCATTTTAAATGGCCAACCCAACGGGTGCTTGGTATGGGAAATGAGGGCGCTACTGTTTGATACCATTCCCACATGTTAAGAAGGTTAAAAAAGCCAAAAGACTGTGGCTTACCATGGCTGCCTGCAAGCCGAAATCTGTTGCTTGGCACTGCGTGAGTGATCTCTCACACCAAACAGGCAGGCCCTCAATATAAGAGGAAAAATGCGACCTTGTAACGAAAGCACATGTGCTGTGTAATGTGAACAGTAAAATTTAATGTGAAAGAGTGTACCCATTGTTCTCTAAACTGTGTCTTTTTTAACCAACTCTCCCTTCTCCTCCACCAGCTGCAAATGTTTCTCCTTCACAGAGGCTAGTGAAGATTAGAAGGAGAAAACGGCAGACTCGGGATGATATGTTCACGGAGCTCCAGATGTCCTCCCACGCTGAAAGAGCACAGCAGAATGCGTGGAGGCAGTCAGTGTCAGACTACAGAAAAGCACAGTATGAACGAGAGGAGAGGTGGCGGGCTGAATCGCGGGATGAACAGAGCAAGTGGCGGGCTGAAGATGATAGGTGGCGTCAGCTTGCAGACAGAAGGCAAGAGTCGATGCCCCGGCTGCTGGAGCATCAAACTGATATGCTCCAGCATATGGCTGAGCTGCAGGAAAGGCAGCAGGAGCAGAGACCGCTGCTACAGCCCCTGTGTAACCAACAGCCCTCCTCCCCAAGTTCCATAGCCTCCTCACCCAGACGCCCAAGAACACGGTGGGGGAGGCCTCCGGCCACCCAGTTACTCCACCCCAGATGATTTCCCGAGCATCAGAAGGCTGGCCTTCAATAAGAGTTAAAGTTTTAAACTGCAGTGTGTCCTTTTCCTTCCCTCCTCCCCCACCCATCCCAGGCTAATTGGCAATTATCCCCCTAGTTGTGTGATAAATTAATAGAGAATGCATGAATGTAAAGTAACAATGACTTTATTGCCTCTGCAAGCGGTGCTCGAAGGTGGGAGGGCAGGGTGGTGTGGTTGGTTTACAGGGAAGTAGAGTGAACCGGGTGTGGGGGGCGGGGGTGGAGGGTTCATCAAGGAGAAACAAACAGAAATTTCACACCGTAGTCTGGCCAGTCACAAAACTCGTTTTCAAAGCTTCTCTGATGCGCACTGTGCCCTGCTGTGCTCTTCTAACCGCCTTGGTGTCTGGCTGCGCGTAATCAGCGGCCAGGCAATGTGCCTCAACCTCCCACCCTGCCATAAATGTCTCCCCCTTACTCTCACAGATATTGTGGAGCGCACAGCAAGCAGCAATAACAATGGGGATATTCTTTTCGCTGAGGTCTGAGCGAGTCAGTAAGCTGCGCCAGCGCACTTTTAAACATCCAAATGCACATTCCACCACCATTCGGCACTTGCTCAGCCTGTAGTTGAACAGGTCCTGACTACTGTCCAGGCTGCCTGTGTACGGCTTCATGAGCCATGGCATTAAGGGGTAGGCTGGGTCTCCAAGGATCACGATAGGCATTTCAACATCCCCAATGGTTATTTTCTGGTCCGGGAAGAAAGTCCCTTCCTCCAGCTTTCGAAACAGACCAGAGTGCCTGAAGACGCGAGCATCATGTACCTTTCCCAGCCATCCCACGTTGATGTTGGTGAAACGTCCCTTGTGATCCACCAGGGCTTGCAGCAGCATTGAAAAGTACCCCTTGCGGTTTATGTACTCGGTGGCGTGGTGCTCCGGTGCCAAGATAGGCATATGGGTTCCGTCTATCGCCCCACCACAGTTTGGGAATCCCATTGCAGCAAAGCCATCCACAAAGGCCTGCACGTTTCCCAGAGTCACTACCCTTGATATCACCAGGTCTTTGATTGCCCTGGCAACTTGGATCACAGCAGCCCCCACAGTAGATTTCCCACTCCAAATTGATTCCCGACTGACCGGTAGCTGTCTGGCGTTGCAAGCTTCCACAGGGCTATCGCCGCTCGCTTCTCAACTGTGAGGGCTGCTCTCATCCTGGTATTCTGGCGATTCAGGGCAGGGGAAAGCAAGTCACAAAGTTCCATGAAAGTGCCCTTATGCATGCAAAAGTTTCGCAGCCACTGGGAATTGTCCCACACCTGCAGCACGATGCAGTCCCACCAGTCTGTGCTTGTTTCCAGGGCCCAGAATCGGTGTTCCACGGCATGAACCTGCCCCGGTAAGACCATGATTTGCACATTGCTGGGGCCTGTGCCTTGTGAGAGGTCTATGTCCATGTCAATTTCCTCATCACTCTCGTCGCCGCGCTGCAATCGCCTCCTCGGCTGATCCTGGTTTTGCTTTGGCATGTCCTGGCTCTGCATATACTCCAGGACAACGTGCGTGGTGTTCATAGTGCTCATAATTGCCGCGGTGATCTGAGCGGGCTCCATGATCCCAGTGCTATGGCGTCTGGTCTGAAAAAAGACGCGAAACTAGTATCTGACGGACGGAGGGAGGGGCGAGTGACGACATGGCGTACAGGTACAGGGAATTAAAATCAACAAAGGTGGCTGTGCATCAGGGAGAAACACAAACAACTGTCACACAGAATGGCCCCCCCCAAAGATTGAACTCAAAACCCTGGGTTTAGCAGGCCGTTGATTTCACGGAGGGAGGGGGAAGCTAATGAATACAAAACAAATCTATTTTTTTCATCTTAAGCTGGCAGACGACGGTGCAGCATGACTGATAGCCCTCGGCATCTTCTGGGTGCTTGGCAGAAAATACTGGGCGCTTGGCAGAAAATAGCATACTACGACTGATAGCCATCATCGTCGAGACTGTTCGATAGGACTGAGCATGTCTGCCCAGGTGCCCATGATTGACAGCCACTGCAGTATGATGATGACGGATATCAGTTGTAATATACCATCTTCTACCAAAAGGCAAGGGGCTGCTGTTGTGTGCAATGCAGCCCCACGTCTGCCAGCCCCACGTCTGACAGCACCCAGATCGCCGATGAAGGCTACCAGTCATACTGCACCGTCTACTGCCAAAAGGCAATTAGCTGCTGTTGTGTAGCAATGCAGTACCACGTCTGCCGGCACCCAGAGGACATATGGTGACGCTGAGCTGAGCTGAGCTGAGCGGGCTCCATGCTTGCCGTGATATGTTGTCTGCACAGGTAACCCAGATAAAAAGGCGCGAATTGATTGTCTGCCGTTGCTCTGACAGAGGGGGAGGTGCCTGACGACATGTACCCAGAACCCCCCGCAACACTGTTTAGCATCATTCAGGCACTGGGATCTCAACCCAGAATTCCAATGGGCGGCGGAGACTGTGGGAACTGTGGGATAGCTGCCCACAGTGCAATGCTCCGGAAGTCGACGCTAGCCTCGGTACTGTGGACGCAGTCCACCGACTTAATGCACTTAGAGCATTTTATGTGGGGACACACACAATTGGCTGTATACAACCGATTTCTATAAAACGGGCTTCTATAAATTTGATCTAATTTCGTAGTGTAGACATACCCTTAGTTGCTCCTGCTTTCCCACTCTGGATCACTTTGCCTCCAGCTTCTGCCAGCCTAAGAGTAAGGGACAGAGCTAAAATCTAAAAGTAGGAGCCCCCTTGTGCTAGCATGTCGCATTATTGCTGGTCTGGTTTTGCATCTTCTTTCTAGTTAATTATGTCTGGGAAGAGTAGTAAAGCATTTGGTTCCATTTCTGTCTTTAGATTTAGACATTGCATCTACCAATAATTTTCATGTCTCGTACAAAATTTAAAAAACAGAATAAAAAAGAACTGTAGTGATAAACTAAATAGTTAGGGCCTGATTCTCAAGTACACTAAAGCTCCTTTATACTGCTTAGCTTTGTAAAAGACACTTATAGTCTATATAATTCACACTGACGCCCACATTAAGGCCACTTTACACTGCTAAAAAGGTGTAAAGAGACAGTGTAAATCACATTTGGGCCCTTTATATTCATTTTACTGTGATCAGGTTTGCTCATCAGATTATGTTAGCTCACACGGACTATTCAGTTGAAATCAGTGGGAGACAGGCACCTAGGTGCATCTGAAAATTCCCTGTATCACCTATTTGTATCTTTATGTTCCTAAATGCCTTGAAAACGCTGTCCTTTAAGTATATGTTTGAAGCCAGTGGGACTACTTGCATGGTTTAAATTAAGCCCAAGTATAAGTGTTTGCAGGATTGGGGCCTCAAATGCTTTTTCTGCTGGATAGAATGAAGTGACAGATTGGTCTAGTCAATATCTTATTTAGTAAAAAAAAAAATTTAGTCTGAATCTTGGAGAATAGTATGGTTCCGAGGGTCTGTGATAGCACATTTGGTTGTCCAAAGCAATATGTCTGTGGTCTGCCTCTTATTCAAATGTTATCACAAGGGACTGTCTTGTTGTTCTGTGTTTGTACAGCGCCTAGCACCATGGAGTCCTGGGGCTCCTAGATGCCATGATAATACAAATAATTCACCTTGGTGATCAGAATGACAACCACTCCCTTGCAAGAAAAACTGCTATGATTATAGCCATGAGAACTACAGAATGAATTGACTGGGTATTCTCTCCCACTTAGATTTCCATAATGCACATTTCTGCTTATGTCCTATATTTAGTCTCTGTTGGAAATAATTACCGGAATAAGTTGATTAAGGTTTTACCATGACTCAGCTTCCACACAAGCATTCCTTTGTTAAACACTTAGTGTTGGTTACATCCAAAATATCATTATACGCATATACATCCATATATTCTAGCAACAATACAGTTACCAGCATTGACTGAATACTCGGAACTGGAGCAGGCCCAGGAGACACCTTCCCATCATGACATGGCTCCAGAGGGGTAAGTAAAAGTTTGACAACCCCTTTTATACTCTTTATTGGACGTTAGCTAACGTCGGCTGAAGCAGTTTAGGGCTGCACTCTGCTCTCCAAGATTTTTTCCCCTTATATTACTTTGCCGTATTTTTCCCCAACTACTGGACTAAGGATTTCTAACCAATTATATACTACACTTGGTGCCCAATTAACCATGTTTTCTTCATTGCTCAGCCCAAACCTTAAATAAGATATCACTGGTATTTCCAGAGTCATTTCAAGTTTAACACAAACAACTTTCCTTTCTCTTGAGTTCATTCTTTTTAAGCATATGCTTTGGGCCTATCACTCATGCTAAAATCCCAATTTAATTTAAATCTATAGTTCACTCAGGCCTAATGGGGGCCCATGTTCCTACAGTCTCCATGGAAAGCTAGAGCAGAGCAGCAGGTGTGTCATTAAGTTATAGTGCATATCATAGGAGCCATTGTTCAAAACCAAAGACACCTTAAATATCCTCTCTGGTACTTCGTGTGTGCAGAGAGATACTAGATTTAGACTTTGCTAGCTGAGTTAGCAAGTAGTATTTCTTCTCACAGAATGCTACAAGGAGAACATATTGGTAAATGCCTTCCCTACTTATTCCACAGAAGCAAATCTCTTCTTCTGATCTGCCAATCTATTTGTAACTTAATATTTGATGTCAGGACCACAATGAATATTTTTATACTAGAGCCTGCACCTAGGCAAAGCAAAGGTCACCAGCACATGTATGAAGCTGTGTTGCATAAAACAATGCCAATGCTACCCTGATGGCGGAGAGCTCAGTATGTACTGAGTACTGCCTTCAGGGCTGGCTCCAGGCACCAGCCTACCAAGCATGTGCTTGGGGTGGCACCTGGAGCGGGGCGGCGCTCAGGGTTGGGTTTTTTTTTTTTAAACATACTGGGGCTGTTGGGGTGCCCAGCGGTGCTCCGGCCCGAGAGCGGGCCCGCGGCCGGGCTCTCCGCCCTCCTCCCGGCGCTCCAGCCGGCCGGGGAGAGCGGGCCCGCGGCCAGGCTCGCCGCCCTCCTCCCGGTGCTCTGGCCGGCCGGGGAGAGCGGGGCCGTGGCCGGGCTTGGCGCCCTCCCCTGCCACGCTCCCCGCCAGGGGGGCAGTGGGAGGCGTTTTTGCCTGGGGCAGCAAAAAAGCCAGAGCCGGCCCTGCTGCCTTTCATCCCTGTAGTTATGAATCAGTTCAGGTCAATACAATTATCTTGCTTATGGCTTTTCCATTATATTCAAAGGCTTTTCAGCATTTTCACTAGTAATGAAGGTAATGAAATTGTAGCATAAGAAGGCTGGAGTGTTTTACATAAAAAGCTACAATAACTAAGAGGTGCTGAGTTTTGTAATAATAATAATTTGGTGTCTGGAAAATATAGGCATCAGTTCAGAGAAACCAGGCACAGGTGGAAAGTAAGAGTCCACATGTGCTCTTTTGAGAGATGCATATAAGCCATGAAGTTTGTAATACTCACTCTCTTTTATAAGCTTATCCTTAGTTATCAGCCAGCCGGCTGGTGGCAGATCTACATTCATCAAATCTGTGTGGGGTAAAGTCCACCTTTATGACTGCTAGGTCTTCACTGTCATGTTGCCAGAGTTACTTTTTAACTATTCTTCTTTACTATAATTGATTCATAGACAGCAAGGTTAAACTTGATGTTTTTGTCATGTTTTCTTGAGGAAGGGGCCAAGGCCTTTTTCCACTACCATATATTTTCACTACTGTCCACAGATTCAGTTTCATGATTTAATTTAACTAGCTTATATCCTGAGAGGCAATCAGCAATGAATTCAGAGAAATATATACTTTCAGGGAAACAGAAAATTGTGAGATGTGGAAGATCATGCATCCCATATGAATGCCTGCAATAGATTTACAGTGACAGTGTCATAATACCACCTAGATCATATATAGTGTTTGTCAAAGCACTTAACAAATGATGTAAGCCTCATTATCCCCATTTTACAGATGAGGAAACTGAGGCATAGAGTGGTGACTTGACTCTCCCAAGGTCACCCAGCAGACCAGGGACTGACCCAGGAATAGAATCCAGGTCTCCTGAGTCCCAGTCCACTGCTCTATCCACTATTATCATTGTCGTGAGACAGGACATTAATAAACATTTTGCCACAACCTATATCCTAAGGCTAAATTCATGCCTGCTGTAAGTCTATTCAAGTCAATGGAGTTGTAACAGGCCAAGTACTTTCAAAGGAAGTGTCTTTCTGAGTCTAAAATTAACACATTCCATTACTGTGTCATAGATGATCACAAAACAGAAAACATTATTTTGTGTGGTTGTCTTATTAAGGGCCTGATCCAATGCCCAATGAAGTTAGTGAAAAAACTCCCATTGGATCACACGTTATGACTGAAGTGTGCATAGTCACAAATTAAATGATGTATACCAATAAACTAAACAGGAGAATATCTTGGCTCCAGGGGTTGGGAGAAGGGAGGTGAAGAATCTTTTTTTTTTTTCCCAAGTAGAAAGTAGGTGTAGGTCTATCTACTTTGGGACCTTAGTTCAAACATATCCCTATGGCAGATCGAGTGTCCAGTTTCCTGATTCACAAGGAATATCAATAACCACTTCCAGGCTGGAGTGACCAGATTACCTGTGATCTGTCAGAACATTATCCACATATCCACTGGGGGGCTTCCCAATGCCCTGTATCAGATGCCTCAGAGGAAGATGCAAGCCCCATAATGGGAAATTATGCTATTGTTTCTTCCTAATCGCAGACAGTTAGTAGTTCTTTTCTATCCTGAAGCATGAGCGTTTATATCTTATACATTTTTATCCTAGCTCAGGGGTTGGCGACGTTCAGCACGCAGCTCGCCAGGGTAAGCACCCTGGCAGGCTGGGCCAGTTTTATTTACCTGCTGACGTGGCAGGTTCGGCCGATCGCGGCCCCCACTGGCCGCGGTTTGCCGTCCTGGGCCAATGGGGGCAGCGAGAAGTGGCGTGGGCGAGTGATGTGCTGGCTGCGGCTTCTTGCCGCCCCCATTAGCCCGGGACGGCGAACAGCGGCCAGTGGGGGCCGCGATCGGCCGAACCTGCCACGTCAGCAGGTAAATAAAACTGGCCCGGCCTGCCAGGATGCTTATCCTGGTGAGCCGCGTGTCGAACGTTGCCGACCCCTGTCCTAGCTAGTGTGACTGCAGATATTCTGATGATTCACATGCATGTCTGGTCCAGGGGCTCTCAAGGAGGAGAAAACACATACTGTTAGTATGCAATGAATATACATTTCAAATGGAGTTATTATATAGCTGAAGACAAGTAGAATGTGTAAGGGAACCTTGTCCCCTCGCTGTATCAAGCAGCGTCCTACCATATGAAGTGTGCCAGTTCTAGAATGAATTCGCAAACATGCAACTTTAAAACTTTGTTTTCAAGTAGCATTCACAACTGTAACATATGGGGTGTGATCTCAGCCACGCCAATTCATTTTTAAATTCATGAGACTAGTCACTAGCATATTTTTGTGATATTTGTCATCTCTAATAATGTGTAAAGGGCTTTGGCCTGGCAGGTGCCAACTACATGTAAATGTTATTACAGTCTACTCTGCCTAATTGCTGAATCATGATGGTTACGTTATTTGACTGTCTCCGAGGAAAGTGATTTAGCCTAATGATACTGAACAGTAATGACTGCTGCCTAACTGGGCAAGTTTGATCATAAATTCTATTTAGCTTTATCTATAATTCCTGAGTATCTTATTTTAGCTACTGCCAAATATTTATGTGGCATTTATATGGGTTTAAAATGTGTGATGTTCTCAGCTCTAGCCTTTGACAATGGAAGCTGACATATTCAAAATTACAGGACAAGTTTTCAGCTTGTAAATTTTTGATTTGGGGCTTTGGGCATTTACATCAGCTGAGGATCTGCCCCAATGGTGAAATCCTGCTCTATGGAAGTCAATGAAGTTTTGCCATTTATTTCAATGGGGCCAGGATTTCACCCCATAGGTATATCTTCCTGAATGTACAGGAGGCCTCAAGCCAAATAGTTCCAAAACATGGAAATCACAAGCTCCATTTGAAATTTTTGTCTTTCTTTAAAAAACAAAACCAACCAAATGCCCAAGGTAATGCTTCAGGGTAATTTATAGCTTTAAAACTACTGAACTGAAATTTAGCATGGATTGTACTGTAGGCCTCATTGAAGCTTATCTTTCTATCCAGATACACATATAGCACTCATCACTATAGCATCTGAGTGTCCAAAAAAATGAAGTCAACTAAAACAGGTTACAGGACACTACATATAATCTTTATATAAAGTTCTGCAAGGAGTTCTACTTTGCATTTGATGACCTTATGTTACATTTTTTTTAATACTATAGAGCTCATGTTTTAAGATATAACATTTCAACCTTAACGCGACATTTTTGGAAACCATTATGATGCATTTTTTGCATGCAGTTTTGTTAATATATTTTCTAGTTTTTCAGGACGTGATTTTGAAAAGCTAGCCCAGTTCTGATATTCCTCCACTTATACATTATATCTCTAATTCTTTTACATATACACCTCTACCCTGATATAACGCGACCCGATATAACATGAATTCGGATATAACCTGGTAAAGCAGCGCTCCGGGGGAGCGGGGCTGCGCGCTCCAGTGGATCAAAGCAAGCTCGATATAACGCAGTTTCACCTATAACGCGGTAAGATTTTTTAGCTCCCGAGGCCAGCGTTATATCAGGGTAGAGGTGTAAAACCATTTTTTATACTAAAGAATGAATTGTATTAAGCTTTTAAAGTAATTGGTAATAGAATGGTCTACGATGCACTGCAGCAATGATGCATCAGCATAATAAGATTACAAAGACAATATTTTTGAAGTATCAGTTAATGATCTAAATATATAAAAAAATTCTCAAAGCTTTTCAAATGAGCTGTTACTGTGCTGGACATCTGAAACTGGATATCTGATCATATTATGTTCTATCTGATTTAACATCTGATCATACAAAATGATGAGTTAAGGCAAAAATGAAACACTTAAAGCTTTGAAAAACCTGACATGGGTGAGTTAGAATATCTAGTGTTACAGCAATGCACAGCATTGCTTCCACATCAGGCTGGGCTTGTAATTATTCCAGGGAGATGTATGGGCCAGGAACTGGATTAAATGAATGACTTCCACTTTCTCCCTGTGGGTACTTTCCAAATACATAAAAACTGGAGAGAGAAATTGGAGTGTCAATACAGTATTTATGCCACACATAGGAATAACTTGTTAATGTTCTTTTTGATAGGCTTGCTTCTGCTAGGATAGCAATTGCTGAAAACATACAAGAGATCTAATAACTCAGTAACAAAAATATCAAATTTCAAGGGTGAGCACAAGAAAAACTCTTGCATGAGATGGCTTCACTGCATCCATTATCAGTATATGACTTGGAATTTCTATCAGTTCATTGCCAATAATTTTTAATATCTACCTTGCTTTCCACACTTCACATGGGCACAATCTAGTGAAACGTGTGTGTGCACCTAATCAGGGTGGGATATTCTAGGTTTTGGACAGGAAGGCAGAGCCAGGGATCAGCTGGAGGCCAGGCAGACTTCATTGTGGAAATATACTTGGAATTGGTGGTGCTCCAAGAGGTATTCATTTCTTTTCCATGCCTTCTACCCCCTTTAGGGAATGAACAGCCAATGGCTGTACAGTTCCTGGAAGAGCCATGGTTCCTAAGGAGAAGGGGCCCTGGAGCTGCAAGAATAGAAGTTGTTTAACTGGTGGTTGTTTTTGGTTGAGCCTCAGACCCTACTTGGTTTCTTCACTGAACTTTCTTCCCACAGCTTCTGCACCCTGTCATGTGGGAGGGAAGGATGCAGAGGTCCTTTTGGCATTTACCACATGATTCTTGGATCTTCAACCATACTGCAGAAGATTTTGCCCCTTCCTGTTGATTTTTCCAACAATCTGGTTCAGTAAATCCAAGATTTTTTTTGTCAAAATCAGAATTGACTCACATTGATTATTTCCTAGGACAATGTGTATCAGGGAAAACTTGCCCTGCGCCTGAGTAACTCAGCCACTTTACCTTGACCCAGCCTTTAAACATTTGAACAATTTTCCCCAACCATTTACAGCAGTGGTTTTCAAACTTTTTTTTTTCTGCAGACCACTTGAAA
Organism: Chrysemys picta bellii; assembly: GCF_011386835.1. Taxonomy (NCBI): domain Eukaryota; kingdom Metazoa; phylum Chordata; order Testudines; family Emydidae; genus Chrysemys; species Chrysemys picta. Next base: position 77,649,908 of record NC_088799.1, read on the forward strand.
ATTGCTTGGCGGACCAGTTAATGATCTTTCCAAATGTTGTTTATACCATTAGCTAACTATTGTAAAGTGCTTTGGATAAAAGCGCTATATAAAAAAAACTTAATAATAATTAACTTTTTTGGTTCTACAAATAAAAGTACACAATGCATATTTTCATATCAGTAGTTTTACCTTTCTAATGCGATGTATGTGCCCTCTCTCCCTCGCCACAGAGCTGAGGCTGGGAAGGAGGGCCGTCTATCCCCAGCAGCTGCAGCCCTGGAGCTGGGGAAAGTCGCCTCTTTCTCTGGCCGCCGCAGCCCTGCACGTCCCAAATTCCCCCATCCCCTCTTCTCACCCCACTGCCCCCTCCACCTACCCCCTGTTCCCCCCAAGGCCACCACCTCACCTTACATATGCGTCTTCTCCGGGGTCCAGGCACCCAATTAGTGGAGCCACGCCTGCACAGCTCCACTAATTAGGTGGGTGGCCCTTCATTCTGTTGTGTGCTGCTGCCCAGGCACGTACCTTAGAGGGAATGGAGTTCGCAGACCACTGGTGGTCCACGGACCACAGTTTGAGAACCTCTGATTTACAGCAATAGCTGTCTACTAGCTATGTTTACTATGTAGCTTCTCACAGCTCACAAAGGGTTCATTCAGGATTTAGATGAACTCCACTGGAGTGAGATTGTGCAAAAGAGGAGTTACCATGTTTTATCATTTTTACTTTGAAGGATGCAAACTGTATTTATTTCCTGATAATTAATATCTCTGCTTAGATTACTAGACATAAGCCTGTTAACAAGTTAATATGGGAATAAAGCTTAACCATAAGTGTTGCAACTGAAGTATTAAATCTAGATTTCATGAGTGAGGTATTTAGCAATTCTAGAGCAGGCCTTTCCCTGTGAGATGGATTCAGAAGGCCTGGATCTCTGTAGTACTAGTGCTTCTCTCTTTTGCTCCACAGATAAAGCGGGGGGGGAGGCAGGGAGAGGGAGGAGAGGGGTAGAGAAGGGTGCAGAGAATACCTGCTGTGTATTGGGGCTCCGCATTGAAGTGAAGCTGAAGTAGTTGTTCTGTGCCAGTTCCTCTCATAGCTCCCAATATAGGGGGGAACTGGGACCATGATGAGAGTGGATAGAAGGAAGGAGATATGCTGAAGGAGAGAGGGGGCTGCTACCATTCCCTGAACTCCAACAATTCTCAGCTGCCCATTGTCCTTAGGGTCATGGGTAGCACAAGAGTTAGACCTTGTCTACACTGGCAAGCATAGACACCAACTTTCCCCAGCGCCGGTGGGTGCTCACACCCCCCAGTCCCTGGCCCCGCCCCAACTCCACCCTTTCCCTGCCCCGCCCCCATTCCAACCCCTTCCCCAAAGTCCCCGCCCAACTCCGTCCCTCCCTGCCCCTATTGGACCCCTTCCCCAAATCCCCGCCCCAACCCTGCCTCTTCCCGAGCGTGCCGCGTTCCTTCTCCTCCCCCTCCCTCCCAGCCGTGCAAAATAGCTGTTTTGCGGCGCAAGCGCTGGGAGCTAGGGGGAAAAAGCGGGCACGGAGGGCGCTCAGGGGAGGAGGCGGAGGCGGAGGTGGAGGTGAGCTGGGAGGGGGGGCGGGGAGCTGCCGGTGGGTGCTGAGCATCCACCAATTTTTCCCTGTGGGTGCTCCAGCCCCGGAGCACCCACAGAGTTGGCACCTATGCTGGCAAGTTTCTGCTCAGTAAAGCAGCTTTCTGCAGTGTAACTCCCGAGGTGTACACACTGCCAAGCCACTTTATGTGCAGAAACTCCTCAATTGCAGTGTTGCCAAAAAAAACACCTTGAGGAGAGTTGTAAGCCTTAAAGTGCACAGGCTCCAGCGCTGTATTGGCAGTGTAAACACATTACAGCGCAGAAAGCAATCAGTTGGCCTCTGGAAGTGTCCCGTAATCCCTCAAGTGGCTGCTGTGCTCATTGTTTTGAACTTGGCTGGTTGCCCTGAAGACATGCGGCCCTCCCCTTTCACAGCTCCGTTTCTGACAGCCCTTGCTTGCTGTGCTGATCTGCTCCAGGACACAAAGCAAACTATTAATGTGGAATGCTCATGCTGTTGAACACAGAGGGGTGTGTGTGTGTGTGAGAGAGAGAGAGCGAGAGAGTGCTGTGCAGAGAGAGCTGGGGAGGGAGGCGGGGGCTGATGTCAGGGTTTCCCCCTCCCCCTGCCTCAGGACTGGTTGCTTCCTGCCGCTGTCTGAACTTACAAGACAGCATACTGACACACTCTCTGTCCCCCAAAATATAGTCTCTTCCCCCCCATACACACACACACTCCCTGTCAAACACTCTGCCCTCCCCCCACTTCAGTTGAAAAGCAGCAATGTAGTAGGATACCCATGGAACAATGCGACTAGGAAACCTGCATCGTGTGACGCTGTGCCTGCCCCATGAGGCATTGCAAACCCTTCCAAAAGCACCCTGCTGCCAGCTGCACAGTGGGTTAGCTACCACAATGCACTGCCCTCTTTGCCGTTGCAAGAGCTGCTAATGTGGATGCACTCCAGTGTCACAAGGAGCACAGTGTGGACATGCAACAGCGGTTTAATTCCAGCGCTTTAATAAAAGTGGTGTAACTTGTTGCGCAGAAACTTGCCAGTGTAGACATACTCGTAGAGTTGCCCTGAGACTGCTCTAATTTACACCTCTGGCTGGCTAAGCCCTAGGCAGCCTCCAGAATCCAGAAGAGGAGTTTTTAAATTCTATTTCAGGAGATTGTGTCCTTCAAGAGGGTCCTGTTGCAGAAAGTAGGGATCAATTAAAAATAAGTATTGTTTGCTACAGCTTGGCTTCTAAACAAAGAATGTAAAAAAGTCATAACTAAAGGCTATGCAAGTTATCAATCTTAATGTCTTCATTTGGCTTCTTAATATAAAGCTTTGTGGGCACATATCCTCTGGCATTGCAAGACTTTTATTATAGGCCAGGATAAGCTAATCAGGACTCTCCACTCATCAGCATTTCAATTCCTGGACAGTATTATCTTAGTCTTTAATCTGTGTTGCTGCCTGCTGATATTTGCACAGCAGTTTTATCAAAAGTTCTGAATGTTTACCGAGAGCTCTAGTAAATGGATGTGACTGTCTTGCAAAGAAGTGGAACAATTAACATAAAAGGTAGTTTTATCTTATCTTGCTGGGGACTAAGACCATCAATTCCTGTGCTGTAGCTAATACACAGTGGATGCATGCTACCTGCAGCATTTGCTTTATTCAGAAGATATTTGCCTCCACATCTTTTGACTGATCCAGTCCTAATTCTAAATTAGCGAGTCGCAGTTCTCTAAATCAGGGTTGGGTGGCCATGTAATGCATCTGTTTCTGAGGAGAAAATAACCCATTGGAACAGGGAGCAGCCCCTAGTGTTTGAGAAGTCTAGAGCTCAAGACCATTCTGACGGGCAGCCATACATGTAAATACCATGGTAGAAATTTTAGCTGTGAAATTGCCACTTGATTTAGTAGGGTTACCATTCGTCCGGATTCTGCCGGACACGTCCGGCTTTTTTGAGTTAAAAATAGCGTCCGGGGGGAATTTGTAAATGTCCGGATTTCCCCCCCATGCAGAGCATGCACGGCTTACAGGGGAGCCGGCCGGATCCTGCCACTCGCACGGGGCTCCGGCAGCCAGAGCCCTTCCTCCACTTCCCCCTCCTCTCCCCTGCAACTTGAGACCACTCCCCTCCTCTCTCTCCCTCCCTCCCCCCCCTCCCCCTGGATTCACAGATCGCCGGCCGGCCGTTCGCCTCGGGCCTCCGGCAGTCTGGAGCTCCGCCCCCTGCTCCCCTCCCCCTGCTGCCGAGCGCGCTGCTCTGCAGCACTCTGTTCTGAGTGGCACAGTAAGGGGGCCAGGGGGTCAGAGAAGCGGCAGGGAGGTTCTGGGGGGGGGGTAGTCAAGAGACAGGGAGCAGGGGGAGGGTTGGATGGGTCAGGAGTTCGGGGGGGCTGTCTGGGGGTTGGGGGTGTAAGGTTTTGGGCAGTCAGAGTACAGGTGGGGGGGTCTCAGGAGGGGGCAGTTAGGGGACAAGGAACAGGGAGGCTTAATGGCTCTCTTAATGGCTCTCAATGCGTCTCTGGACCCTCTCAGCTGTCGGGCTTGGACGGAAACATTGCCTGAGGGTAGTGAGAGAATGGGTTATCGGTGAGGTGGGGGTGGGCGTGAGCCCGGTCAATAGGGGCAACCCCTACCAAGATCTGAGCCTTTTCTCACACGCCCGTTAGAGCTCGACATTATGCTGTTTGGGACCCCTCTTTGAGGAAAGCCTCTGGATTGCAAGTCCAACCGCTACCTCCTCGTGGTGAGAGTCGGTAACTGGCTTGGATAGCCAGGCGGATTGCGGAGGACGAACCCACATCCCACATTCAGTGGGGTGTGGGATGGGGTTGGGCAGCCCCATATGGAGCCACATGGATGCCCCCCTGGTAAGGGTAGCCTCCCCCAGGTACGGGTTGACTCCCCCTGGTAAGGGTTAGATTCCCCCTGGTAAGGGTAGTCTCCCCCAGGCACGGGTTAGTTTCCCCCTGGAAAGGGTAAGTTTCCCCCAGGTACGGGTTAGTTTCCCCCTGGAAAGGGTTAGTTTCCCCCTGAGAAGGGTAAATCTTTTAGCTATGGAAAAAAGTAATTTATATTTTTATACCGGATTGGTGCTGGACCGGGTTAATAACGCCCCCGCTGTTGGCTTTGATGCCCCGGCTGACAGTGTTAAATATATTAGGGGTGTGATCAGGGTCGCTGGACCAATGGATAAAATGGTGTGGACTATAATGAAGTCTCATGAGAATGAGAGTGAGAATCATGTCCTCCCAGTGGAGCATGGAGAGGAGGTAGAGGAGAATGTTTGTGATGATCATGGTGAGGAGATTTTATCTATCTTACCGATGGTTTTTACAAGGGACACTTTTAATGATTTAACTATGGACAGTTTTAATCCAGATTTTAAGTATTTAAGTACATTTGATGATCCATATGTTAGGGAATCGGGATATCTTCATGCTCATTTAGTTAATGGGTCTAGTTTATTAAATAGTTTTAGACCAAGTACTGATTTTAATAGGGATCGTAATAAGGATCTTAACAGTACTGGTGTAATATAAATATATTAGAAAGTAGTTCGTGGAAGGATGGGGTTTTTTATTTAGAGTATCCCGTTGATAGTTTTAATTGTCCAATATGTCCCCAGATATTACCAACATTTGGTAAATGGGCCAAACACATTAATGTGGTTCATAAAAGTAAAGCCATACGAGTTGTATGTAGTAAATGTGGAAAATCTTCTCAATATCATAATATAGCTTGCCACTACCCCAAGTGCATACCCAAGAAGGCGGATACCCCAATGAAGAGCCATACGTGCTCGGTCTGTGGGCTTGGTTTTCATACTAGATCTGGATTGAGCCAACACTGTAGACATAGACACCCTGCTGTGAGGAATGAGCAAAGAAAAGAAGATATGGCTGCTAAAAGTAAGATCAAAGAGGGATCGACTAGATCTCGTATATGGACCAAAGATGAGGGTGCGCAGCTTATACAGTTGGAAAGGAAATATATTGGGAAAAGGAATATAAATAAATGTATTGAGAGCGAGATGAGGACCAAAACGAATAAACAAATATCAGATAAAAGACGAGAATTTGCAAAGAAGAAGTTAGTGGTAACAGGAGATAGGGAGGAAGTGACTGAGGTAGAGGACATTAGAGTAAATATATTAGAAATTCCGCCCCCAAGAGAGAGGATTTTCCCACTAAAAGGACATCCAGAAGTGGATTTAGTGGAGAAAATATGTAAACGGGGAAAACAAAGTAGGGAGGGAAGAGAAATAATAAATAGTTTAGGGGAAATTGAAGGATTATTAAAGGAGGATTTAACAAAAGCTCTCGGATGGGCAATGTTGGAAAAATTATGTTATTCATTAGTAGAGGGAAAGGACCCTAGAAATGAAAGTCAAATAGAGTTGAGGAATAAAGGAAAAGGGAAGATGAGAAAGGAGGGGAGAAGGAAGCAATTTAATGCAATTAGGAGATATGCTACAAAGAAAGCTAAGTATAAATTCTATCAACAATTATTTGATAAGGATAGAAGAAGATTGACTCGCATTATAATGGGAGAGCCAGATAAGGCTAAGTGTGCTATCCCTATGAAAGAAATTGAGGAATACTATGTAAATATTTTGGGAACAATTGGACATAGTAATATGATAGGGTGGCCATCATCCACAGAGAATGCGGATAATGATATATTAATGAGTCCGATCTCTGTGGATGAGATTAGAATAGCTTTAAGAGAAATAAGAAAAGATAGTGCTCCTGGCCCAGATAAAGTAAAAGTGAGCAATTTGTGGGATATTTTTAATTTAGACTCCTTAATACTTACAAAAAATTTTAATATATGGTTTCTAAATAGACAGGTACCAGATGAATTTAAGAAAAATAGAACGATTTTAATACCAAAGACACAAGATGAGGAGGAAATGAAGAAGTTAACATCTTGGAGACCATTGACAATTGGGTCACTTTGGATTAGAATCTATACCAAAATATTAGCAAAAAGACTGGTGGAAACAGTTAAGATATGTAGTAGACAAAAAGGGTTTATATCCGCCCCTGGGTGTGAGGAAAATATTGCTATATTAGATAATTTGATTAAAGGGGCTAAACGAAATGGGAATGAAATTGCAATAGTGTTCGTAGATCTGGCTAAAGCATTTGATTCTGTGGGACACGGACATATAATAGCCGGGTTGAGAAGATTTGGTATAGATGAACATTTTATAGATATTATTAGGGATCTTTATGATAATTGCACAACTAGGGTATGGGTGGGTGATGAAGCTACTGAGTCTATTTTAATTAGGAGGGGGGTCAAGCAGGGTGACCCGTTGTCCCCAATTTTGTTTAATATTGCTATGGATCCCCTTTTAACTAGATTAGAAGTAGAAGGAAGTGGTTTTTATGTTAAGGGTAATAGTGTCACGTCATTGGCTTTTGCCGATGATGTGGCAATTTTAAGTAGCTCATATAAAGGAATGATCAAAAATTTGGGTATCTTAGAGGAGTTTTGTAAAAATACTAATCTCTCTGTTAATGTGAAGAAAACGAAAGGCTTTCATATTTTAACTAAACATAAAACCTATGTAGTTAATCCTAAGGATAATTGGCAGATAGGGTCAGAGGAGATTGAATATGTTCAACCAGGGGATTTTGAAAAATATTTAGGGGCTAGAATAGATCCCTGGATAGGTGTAGGGGGACCGGTACTTAAAGAAAAATTGAAAGATTGGAGTGAGAATTTAATTAAGGCCCCATTAAAACTGGCCCCAAAAATATTAATTTTACAGACATACATCTTACCGAAGCTATTTTATAATCTTCTTTTAATAGAACCCCCTTTTAATCTTTTAGACGATCTTGATGTGTTAGTTAGAAAAATAGTTAAAGAGATTTTACATTTACCTCAGTGTACCACAGATGGGATATTTTATTCTAGAGGTAGGGATGGTGGTTTAGCTCTCACTAAGTTTAGTGTGCAAATCCCAAATATGTTAATTCGTAAATGGAGGAGACATATTGTCTCGAGAGATGATTGGATGGACCTATCTTATCTATATGCAGGAGAAAATCTGGTGGATAAAATATTGTCATTTAGTGCAGTAACATCTCATCCCAAGAAATGGAGGGAAGAGGAATTTTTAAGATGGTCGGAACTGAGATGTCAGGGAATAGGGATAAAATGTTTTAAAAATGATTTAATTAGTAATTCGATTTTTAGAAACTCTAGTAAAGTTAAATCGTCAGCGTATATCGCAGCATTGCAGGTTAGGGCAAATATTTATCCTACTAGGGAGACATTAGCAAGAGGAAGAGGAGGTGTGAATGCTCTTTGTAGATGGTGCGGTAAAGTGCGGGAGACTGTTCCCCATATCTCAGGACAATGTTATAAGACTAAGAATGCTAGGATAAAAAGGCATAATAGAGTAGTGTCTGCAGTTGTAGATAAGGTTGGTAAATTAGGGTGGAAGGCAATGATAGAGCCCCATTTGAGAAATAGTAAGGGTGAGTTAAGAAAGCCGGATATTATATTTATAAAAGGAGATACAGCAGTGGTGGTTGATGTTACAGTGCGATGGGAGGATAATGCCGGAAGTTTGGAACAAGCCCACAGTGAGAAGGTGGCTTATTATCTTGAGTTAGAGGAAGAAATTAAAAACTTAACGGGAGGTAAAAATATCCACTTCTTTGGTTTTGTGCTTGGGGCGCGTGGCAAGTGGAGTGAAGGTAATAATGATTTGTTACAATTATTGGGAATGGACAGAAGTAAAAATTTTAAGGAGAGTATATGTAGACTTGTTTTATATTCCACTATTGGTATGATGGCTATATTCAGTGACAGGTAAAGATCCCGGAGTTTCCATTCCGTGTATCTTGCCAAAACTAAATTTTAGCTATTTTGGTTTCCATGCTCTAAATTTTCAAATTTTTAATATTGTTTTGAACATTATCATATTTAGTGTTATTTAATATCTGTCCTTCAATAGAATGGTTTTAACTATATAATAAATACTTATTAATGGATGAAATTCCAATTTAAATTATTAGTTTTTGTTTTTTTTAACTACTGGATGTGGATGCGGACTGGCCGCATATAGTAACCAGGAAAGGGCAGGTAGTCACGCCTGTACATAAATAGGGGGTGGGGTTCTGGAGGGCAGTTAGGAGCAGGGGTCCCAGGAGGGGGCTGTCAGGGGACAGGGAGCAGAGGGGTTTAGATGGGTCAGGAGTTCGGGGGGGGCTGTCAGGGGGTGGGGGTGTGGATAAGGGTTGGGGCAGTCAGGGGACAGGTAGGGGGTAGAGTCCTAGGGGGCCAGTTAGGATGGGGGGAAGGTCTCAGGAGGGGGCAGTCAGGGGACAAGGAGCAGGGAGGCTTAGGTAGGGGGTGGAGTTCTGGGGGGCAGTTAGGGGCAGGGGTCCCAGGAGGGGGCAGTCAGGGGACAAGGAGTGGGGGGGAGGGTTGTGGGTTCTGAGGGGGTGGGAAGTGGGAGGGAGTGGAAGGGGCAGGGGCGGGGCTAGGGCAGGATGGGGGTGGGGCTAGGACAGGGCTCCGCCCGTCCTCTTTTTTGATTGTTGAAATATGGTAACCCTAGATTTAGTAACAACACTGTCTTGCTTCCTAATGACTAACATGGCAAAATGTCATTATGTTATATACACATTTACAGACCTTACCTGTCAAACAAAATCTAAATTTATTTATACTAGATGTGCAAAGCTAAATATAGCCTTATCTGAGACCTTTTATAATTTGGCCATGCATTTTTAAAAGCACTAGCTAATAATTAAGAGACCAATTCTGCTCCCAAGTCAATATCAAAACTCCCATTCTCTTCAGTGGAAGCAAAATCAAACCTTAGGGGACAACTTCACATTATTAACCAATAATGGCTTAAGTTCCCCATCTTAATGTAAACCACTTTGCTAATTATATTTTATGCTTTAATAATAGCATGTTACGATCTGAGATGGATAGATAGGCTCACATAAAATAAGCAACAACTTGAAGTAGCCCAGAACCTAAATTCTTCTTACGTTTTAAAAAGTTTGGATAAGTTTTTTTTAAATGAATTTTAATTTGTGCCTGCACTGTGCCAGAAATCTTGCAGCCTCTTTTTTAATACCACTCAGATACTTCTCTGAACCAAACCTTCAGATATTTACACTTTACAAGTTAGGAAGTTAATGTATATTTCCTACACAAGTAATGCAGGGTATGTGGGTTGATTCTACATCCATTGCACAACCAAGAGTCCTATTGGAATCAGTGGGTGTCTTGGGTACACATGAAATGCAGGATTGGAATTTACCATTATGGAAAAGTCCCACTTATAAAAACAGTTATTAAATTCAAGGTGCAGAAATCCATGCCACCATTTTATTTAAATAGATACAAAACATTCTATTGTAAAAATGGACAAACTTGACATTGGCCAGTTTTATGTATATAGATGATTATTATGTGTAACCTAGAGGCCCTCACCTAGTTCAAGGCCACATTGTGTTAAGTGCTATACCCATAATCACAGTGTGAGAGACTCCCTGACCCCCCTCCTCCCCCCAACGGCTTACAGTCTAAATAGAAAAGACTGACAAAAGAATGGGGGAAAGGAAGTAGTATGATCCTAATTTTACAGAGGGGGAAACTACAGCATAGAGAGTATGACTTCTTGAAAACAATGAATCAAGAAATCTTCACAGAAGGTTGACAGTATGACGCATGTAGGGATTAATGCCTCAAAATAGAAATTATAATGGCAGCATTTAAGTCCTTTTGCTTCTATATGAAACCCTGGGAATAAATCTAGTCTTGAATCTTGGAGCAGTAATGGAGTGTTAGGAACATGACGCAAAACTACCAGGGACTAAAACTGTTCACCACCTGCCCTGATAGGTGACATCAGACTGATTAGACCAAGCCAGTTTAGCCGCGGACACTAAAGTGCCATCAGATGGGTCAGGCAGATGCTACTCAGTTCCACGCACAGTTCTGATAAATGTGCATATGTCTGTGGCAGCCTTAATTCATCAGAACATCACAGTGGAAATGAATTAACAAACCTGCTACATCTGTTAAGCATAGCTCAGAGTAAGGGGTTGCACAGAGCTGCACTGCCTCAGCCGGAACAGGCATTCCTTGACCTCCTGGGTGCCAGCTACTACAACCATTATCTGGAGAACTTTTACTCCTCCTGAACGCTGGTCCCACTCTGTGGCTAGTGAGGAGACAGGGCTATGGGTCTGCCTTCTCCCTAACCCATCTTGGATGCTGTGCAGCCCTGAGGGAGTAGGGATTTGCTCTCCTGGGTGCTGACCCTTCTGCAGGCTCTGCGAAGGTGGTATGTCTGAGCTCCATTTAAACACCTGTGGCTGACCTGTGTCAGCTGACTTGGGTTCAGGCTATGGGGCTGTTTAATTGCTGTGTAGGCATTCAGGCTCAGGCTGGAGCCCTGGGAGCCTCTCTCACTCGTCGTGAGCACCTGTACAAGAACAAGGCAGAACCTGAAATACTCCATGCTGGTAGTAGGTGTTGATCCTGCTGGGAATAGGGTAAGTGGGTTCTGCTGACTCACTGAGGCAAGGTGCCCCTTACCCCACCTAGATATAAAGGAGATGGGAATACCCCTCTGAGAGAGGGCATCTGGGGTGTAGATGCCTCCCAAGGGAGGAATCCTAGGAATAGACAAATGTCGGGAGAAGGTTTGAGAAGAACATACTGCATTATTGCTATAGGTGTTTATAGAACTACCACCTAGAAAAAGGGTGAGTTTGAATTCTACTGAGCATGTTGCCTGTGCTTCAGAGCAGGTTGGGTATGGCACAGTTTTGCAGAATCTTACTGGGATTATAATGGGTCAAACAGTTATTAAAACTGAATTGAGTGTCATTAGACATACCTGTAAAAACAGTAAAATGTCAAATACATTTAAAAAAAATGTTTAAAATAAACTTTCCCTGGCAGGCTTGGCTTAAAGTACATTTATCAGTGTTTTAGTTGTGACTAACAATACAAAACAATTTAAGGTTATTTAAACAGTGGAGCTGATTTATGCTGCAGACTGCCTGCTTTGGGGGGAGGGAGGGGCTGGGAGCAAGCCCTAATGTTGGGGGAGGGCAAACGTACAGCAAGTGAATTCATTACAATAGCATTCATCATATTAGCAACTGTATTTCCTCAGAATCATGAGCGTCTGTTCTGTCATTTTAAAGTTCTGAATGAAAATGATTGATCTACTTTGCAGTCTGACAGAATCTCATATTAGCATCAGATTATGAGCGGAGCAGATAATAGCTTCTCCAGGGATCATTTGCTGCTTAAATTCTATTTCTAAAACTTCAAGGCAATTCTAAAGGACAGTTTGATATTGTCCCCAACAATCTGCATTATTAAAGTGCCACAAGACTATAGAGTGAGTCATCAGCACAGGCTGGACAGCCAAGATAGCATGACATAAAGATAAATTACATCTTCACAGCCTTTCTTTGAAAGGGAATGTATGAGTCTCGCATTGACTATGGCGTGGACTTGCAATGTTAAACAAGTCTTTAGAGGTCTTCTAAATTAAAGTTTTTTGGTGCAAAGTTAGTCAATTAAACAGAAGTCTTGAGGTTCTTGTGCAGTTTTCATTCAGCTTTTGCATAGAACTTGTCCAAATAATGTCTGAGCAAATATGGAAAGAAAAAAATGAATAAAGTGTTTTGTAATTTTGAAAAAAATTGTGCCCTGAAAATTATTTTGTGTTTTGTAGATCAATAGGTAGTCAGATGCTATAATCAGTGATTCATTAATAATAATCATAAAAAATTGAATGTGAAACTTCATTTATTTAATGTGTGTGTGTGTGTGTGTGTATGCGTTCGCAATAGAATTGGATGAATATTGCAAAAAAATCTGGGTATTCTCTCAAATTTGAATATGGATTTGCTTTAGCTGTATTTGCATCTTATTGTGTTCCCTTTCCTCAAACATTTATTACCTGAATTACCATAGTGCGTAGGGATTCTTGTCATAGATGAGGACCCCGTTGTGATAGATGTATAAACACAGAAGCAAAAGACAGTCCCTGCCTTAAGGGTTTACATGACAAGAGACAACAGATGGATGTAGACAGATGGGGGAGTATGTCTAGCTACATGCTGCAGTGAAAAGCATGTTGTGTCCACATCACAGTGTGTAGCCACATGTGCTAGTGGAAGGCTCTGGCACTGGGTAGGCAGTGGAAAAAGGATTCAGCAGCTTCCCCTGTCTGAGCCTTTCACTGAGGTGAGGAAAGGTTCAGGCAGCGGGGAAAGGCTGAGTCTTTCCCTGCTGCCTCCCCCCTGCGAGAGCCTTTCCCCACTGCAGGAAAATACTCAGCAGGGAGACAGCAAAACACTACAGTACAGATAAGGTGTGGGTGAGTGGAGAGTTGTGTAGGGTATGTTCTTAGGTACGTACCCACGCCATTCAGGCATGGTCTCTGTACACTAGCAGCCAAACCAAGTTACTAGGCATCACAGCATGAGGTAGGCATGAGGAGGGATTTGAAGGTGGATAATGAGATAGCTGTGCGGATGTACAAGTAGTCAGACTGGATGGCACTGCTTGACATGGTAGGGAACGAGGTTCCCAAACTTCTGGCCAGAAGAGGCTATTTAGCAAACTAGATAAGGATCTGAGTGCCTTAAACAGGACTGACCACATTGTTGGTAGATAGGAAATCATTTCTGTGGTTCTGGACTTAGTATCTTCCCATTGATCTTTTTAATAGAGAAAATGTTGGTAGCAGGGCCGGCTCCAGGCACCAGCTTAACAATCAGGTGCTTGGGGCGGCCAAGGGAGAGGGGCGGCACCTGCGGCAATTCGAGGGCGGCAGGTCCCTCACTCCCTCTAGGAGCGAAGGACCTGCCGCTGAACTGCCGCCGCCGATCGTGGCTTTTTTTTATTGTGTGTTTTTTTTTTGGTTGTTGTTGTTGTTGTTTTTTTTTGCTTGGGGCAGCAGAAATGCTGGAGCCGGCCCTGGTTGGTAGCATGGACCAGTAGGGATACTCTCCTTTTCCTCTTAGAATGATCTATCCTCATGCTTGCATGATTTTTTTTTTTTAGAGAGAGAGAGTTTCCATGGAAGGAATTTATTACGTGACTAAGTGTTATGAGCTCTTGAAGAGATTTTTACTTGTAACTTTTCTGGAAGTTATCCAGCCAGATCTGTAGAGCTACACTGATTAACACTGGTTGAAGATCACCCTAACACTATTATTTGTCTATCCAAGTGGTGAACTGACAATCAGAATTGGGAGTCTAACTGTAATTTATGCCTTTGAAAATCTCCTCTGTAGATTCTGTTGCTAGCTCTGTCCCAGCCCTTTCCTCTATTGAAAACTGAAGGAGTTTGTATTCCATGCTCCAGTTTTGGCCTGTCTCTACTTTAAACCATTCTGAGGCTTGCCCTTCATTGTTTGTTTGTATCCAGTCCCAGTTTTAGCTTTGATGCATATAAATCAGGTGCAGACAAAGAAGTGTAGTGGTATGATTCTTAGATAAAGCCCCATTGATGTGCCATTATAATTCATTGCAAAATGCAATTGAAAAGAAAAAACAAATTCTTCTGAACAGAATAGCAAACAGACACTCTCTTAAAGCAATCTTGCTTCTAGGTTCTTCTAGGTCTGGATGAATTTAGGGATTCTATCTGTTCTTGGGGAATGCTGCAGTAGGTAGATGAGCTCTGAATGACTTGGCAGCTGGCATTTAACAATCTTGGAATCGTATTCATTCTATTGTTGAACTACAGAATGCAATTACTATTTATTCACAATATACTGCAGCTCATTTAACCAGCTGAAAGGCTGTTCTGAGTTACGTAAGCAGTACTTACTGTTCATTGGAGTGTTTAGAGAAGAGAGGGATTTGGTGTTAAGTCTAAATCCTTATGTTTTCTAACACTTTGTGTATTTGGTCTGTAAGAGTAGTGACAACTATGTTACATCAATTTCTTTTATTGGGATTTCATTAGTTCAAATGGAAAGTAATACTGTGAATAGTCTACAATTAAATGGATATGAATCTTTAATGAATTTCAATATATATTTTCCTGTACTGTTTTTATAATCTACTCTTGAAGGTTTTATGAGAGAACAGAAACAGCATGGTTAGAGGAAATAAAATTGGTAGACGTTAAATAAAAATATTAAGGAGTGTAGTACTATGATTTTCCATACACAAAGAGCCATATGCTTTAGGTGAGAGTGGATTTTATTTTAGATTATGAGAATAACAAAATGAGAGCGAACCAGAGTCTCCATAAGAAAGTACACGGAGTGTGTCTCCTCCTTGAAAGTGTGCACTGAGCTCTGCCTGCCCCCATGTTCCTGCAAGGAGTCCAATAGTAATAGCAGAGAGACACAGAAAATCAGTCATAGCAGATACAAACTAGACACCCTGCAGACAACACTTTATGATCTAAGAAAGGGTGCAAGCATTCTAGTTGCCAGAACAGGTGACATTATCAGACATGTAAATCATTTCAAATGTTGGGGTTAGCTACTATATGCAAAAGTAGATGGGTAGTACCCCCAGGTACGGGGGGATCCAATTATTGCTCATCTTTAGTTCTTAATCTGATTCTGAGTGCAATCTATTTAGGTAGGATCATCCATATCTGTATTGTTTAATTTTATGAAGTGATTACTAAATGCTATTGCACATTCAATGGCCCAGATTCTAAGTGGATATGAAGCATAACATAGCTTCATTGACTTCACTAAGGTGTATATAGTAACAAATCACATTTTTAAAATTCAGCCTAAAAAAATAGAGTAGACATGTCATCTGAACAGCAGCAATATTCACATACAGCACTATTACAATATCCTTATTTCACATACAGATAGATAATAGAATAGACTCACCTCTGGCTATGAACCTTCATGTTCAAATGTTTGTAACAAACCATTTTACAGAAAACTGCTATTGCCACATACAATGGTTTGATATTTGTACAAAAAAGGCCAACCAACATGTCAGTCTTTGGGAAAGCTGGTGATTATTAATTGAACCAGATCAGTATGTTATTGCATTACAATGTTTATACTACTTTTCTTCTGATTGTCGAAATATAATGATATGAGGTGCACAGCTGACAGCAGCTGATTCATTGTTTGCCTCACCTAATGACTTGTTGAATGCAGTACATTGGATATGATATCTGCATCTGCATGATATTTTAATATAATTTTCAGTCTAAACCACATGTGATCTAATTATACTGAACATGTATATGCCATTCATTCTTGATATTAAGAAGTGCTACAAACAGACAGGGTGACCCATTAAATCTTTGGAAAAATAGAGGGACAGTCCTATGAAAAATTGATTAGCAAGATGCTGCAGCAAAATGGATTTTATTCAAAATTATTTGCAAATTAATATCATAGAGCTGTATCCATACTATGGTATAATCAAAAGCTGACAATAATATTACTGCAAATGTGCACTTGGGGCAACATGGAAAATCAGTTTAGCCTTTTTAACCTACTGCTTTATTGCATTAGTATATTTTTGCATCGGGGGATGCAATTTATTTTTGCTTTTATAAATGTTCACCTTGATATCTGTTGTCAAAACACATCTATCGGTAGATCACACTGGATCTTGAAGACCCTGAATTTTTCTTTCTATTCTTTCTTTCTTGGTAAAGAAAATTAATATGTGTAAATCTGATCTGAGTTTGATATACGATTGGAGTTTCTTGATGAACACAAATGCAGGGTGTGCCTGGGATGGGCCACACTGAGAATACGATACTCAGGGCAGACTGCAAGGAATAGGGCTGCCCAGGGGGTGGGCAAGTGGGGCAATTTGCCCCAGGCCCTGGGCCCCACAGGGGCCCCCAGGAGAATATAAGTATTCTATAGTATTGCAACTTTTTTTTATGGAAGAGGCCCCCGAAATTGCTTTACCCCAGGCCTCCTGAATCCTCTGGGCGGCCCTGGGGCAGATAATCCCCCAAACTGGTGGTTTATTCTATAATTAGATTCACCAAGCCAGTAACAGAACGACTTCTGTAATACCACACTGGTTGCCAAGAAGCCAAATACAGTCCCTTTAAGCAGTCCAGCCCTTGACTCCGATCTAGACAGCCAAGTCTAATATAGGGGCAGCTATACATACAGGTGTAGAGTGAGACTTAAGAAATAATATGTGTAAATAAAATGTGCATAATAATAGCAACGGGCCCAATGCAACACAATACCCACAGCTTTCTAAACCTTGGAATCTCCAGAAGTCTCTAGACACTAGCTGTGCAGGCAGCAGGCCCCTTGTGGGCAGGGGGCGGTGGAATGTTGGCTTGCTGTGCAAGCCTATTGGTCAACGAAACTCTCTGCAGCAGGGGGTGACAGACAGAGCACCTTGTGAGGGAGGAGAACTGAAGGAAATGAGCTTTCCATACCCTATAACTCACTTCTACACCAGGGTGTCTCACCACCTGGGACCATGCAACAAGCAGGAATTTACTAAATACCTAGCTCTGCAGCAGCTCACTGCTTTGCTCTCAGACAAGAGAGGCACCTGCTTTTCTGGTGCATAGGGGGATGCGATTTACTTTTGCATTTATAGATGTTCACACCGACTAGAATTTTTTTAAAAATCATCTGGAAGTGATGGAAGGCAGTAACTTTCCCATTGGTGGTACGAATCCGGGGGACTCTCCCCCATCACTGTTGTATGGGGACCTTATCAGGCTCATCATAGTGGATGGCCTCTCTCCTTCTCTCCATACTCCCATTTGGTTTTGGGAGGGTGAGGAGGGAATTGTTAGCCCTCATTTTTCACTGGCTGACCTCTGGTACAGAGGTGTCAGCAAAAACTATTTTAGGGCTCCATGGCCCTTTTAAAATCTTCACTTGCTGATTAAATGTTACTCGGCCAAGGCAGAGCCCCCTTTTCATGATAGGACACTGGCACTCGGCACATCCTCCACCTCATTCTCTAAGCCTTATTGCCATGGCATTACACTGCGGGGAACCTGAAGATGTTCCCATGAAAGCAGAATTACTGACTAGTCACTGAATGCCTGAATTAGTTTGCTGTAGCTACAACCAACGAGAAATACCTCTTTGCAATATAGACTGCCTCCATGGATGCTAGCACTCTTACTGTTTTAGCCTTTTCCCTTCATGGACCAAATTCCTATCAGGTGTAGAATCCTAGAATATCAGGGTTGGTAGGGACCTCAGGAGGTCATCTAGTCCAACCCCTGCTCAAAGCAAGACCAATCCCCAACTAAATCATCCACCACAGATGAATTTGTTTTTCTATTCTATAAATTGGGGATTTTATCTGTAATTCAATGCAGCCATGATCTATTGCCCTAGATCAGAGCTAGCTTGGCACTTGTAGTAGTTTTGTGCTCTGATAAAGATGAAAAGCATAGCTTATGCTGAAATATAATTTCTGGAAGGCTGTGTTATCATGAACTTCATTACCCTCACATTTTTAGGAGGTGATAAGGCAGATATACAGTAGTGTGCATTGATTCCCTTATCATAATCCGAGTGGCCCAAGTACAGAAAGATAGGTAAGCTGTATTTGTAGAGAAGCTATGTTCTCCTTAAATGACTTTTAATGATGAAGTAGATAACTGTATGCAGTACATGAAGACTATCTCAGGCAGCAATAGAAACAAGTAGCATTGCCATGTTACAAACGAAGCAGGTAGGTACCTATGAGAGGAGGGATGTTAAGATTTATAAATACAGTATGCTGGGTCAGATTTGATGGTTTCCCAAGCTGCTTTTCTGACCCTAATTTCCTACTTACAGATGTTTGAAATGTTCATTCTATATAGATTTAGAAGAACACACAGGATGCCGCGAGAGCCTGTCTCTTTAGAAATGCCGGCACACACCACAGCCCTGCATCTGTAATGGAAATGGCAGGCTCTGCCTAATCTCGGTTATCTGCCATCTGTAACCCTGCTGATCCACAACATTGCTCACTTTTTTGGATGCATTGTAATCCTAATGCAGCAACACTTGCCTAAATTATCTTAGAATCCCTGCCTGTGTCCTGCCAGACTCTCCTTTAACAAAACAAAACATCTTATTCTGGAAGAGAGAACTGGCTGTAAGAAATGTCATGGTCCATACAGGAAGTGCCTGATAGCCTTAGATTAAGCCCATTTTGTAGCAAATGCTAAATATTAAGGATGAAAGAGTGCATGGGGGTGAAAAAGGTTTGAGAGACAACAATACGGAGAATCTAGGAATCAGACAGGGATCGGGCCCAAGTTGAGACCCATGCCCGAGGGGAGGACAACCACCTCCAAGAAGCCCTGTAATGGGGAGAGGAAAGCAGAGTGCCATATGTGGCCAGCAGGGTCACTTTGCTGGGGAATGCCCACGTTGCCTACTGGGGCCCAGTGCAGTGCTAGAAAGGCACCCCAGTCTCATAGTTAACTGTGGGACCAAGAAGTTATATTAACACTATTAAACTTCAAAAGGATCTTAAAGACCTTACAGTAGTACACTTCTCCCTAGTCTTATAGCCAAAACACCTTGTTAATGTTATCCTTCTTACAGTTCCAGGGCCAAGATTTTCAGAACTGGAGGCCTAAAGTTAGACTCTTATGTCCGTATTTATCCATATAAATAAATGGCCTGACTTTCAAAACTACTACACCCACATAGCTCCCATTGACTTCAACAGGAGGTGCCAGAGGCTCAAAGCTTTAGTTATCAAAGTATAGACTTAAAAGCCTAACTTTCAGCACCCAGTTCTCAAACGCTTGGCCCCCAGTAGTGGAAATTATGCTTTATTTAATTATTTCTTCCTATTATGGATGATGTGCTTATAATGAGTATGTCTTCTTGGAACCTCATTGTACTTAAAAATATATTAGAAGGCCAGAGCTTAAAAAAAAAAATCTTGAAAGAGCTTCCTAAAACTCTGGCCTTCTAAGAATACATTTCTAAGTGATACTTTTAGTGTTAACTAACTTGGTTTTTAACAATAAAATTCTAAGGAGTATTGTCAGCAATTAAGATGATGGCACCATACTTGCAATTGAATAATGCAAAATCTTCAGTGCAGTACGTTTTTTGTTAGGTCAGTTCCTTGTTCAAGTTGTCGCTCATTGCCAGTAAAATTTGATTCATTCTGACTCATTGCTCTCTGTTTAATACCTGCATGTCCTATTTGTGAAGAGGAATATTATATCAACACTAATGGAGGCAGCATGTACTTTTCCCATGAAGGTACAGTCTCTGCTTTTTGAATTAAGCATACTGGACCAAATTCATCCCTGGTGTTATTCCATTGAGGTCAATGTGGGACTTTCAGCCAGCCAGAATTTAGCCCCAAATATATGGATTTTTCTAAAGAGTCTTCAGAGAATGCCAAATAAATGTTCGTGTGTGTAAAATACTCTTTTGTGCTCTAAATACTTTGTGTAGTTAAGTGGTAACATCAGAGCTACTGAAGTTTCATGCATAGAACAAAACACTCATCACCAGTTTTTCAAAAAGGTAAGAGAAATCCACTTTGCATAATTGAGTCTTTCTAGACTTCAGTCATTATTCAAAAAGTTTTTATTGATGACAAAAGCAGTAGGATGAGCAGGTTTCACCATAAACTTGGAACAGAGAGCATCCCTGTATAATGTATCCGCACTCACTTCACCCCCGTACTCATATGGGGAAGGATGTATATGTACAAAATCTGATCTCTTTAGGGTGGGGACTATCTTTTTGATCAGTTTGTACAACACCTAGCACAATGGCATCTTGGTCCACAATAAAGGCTCATAGGCACTACCACAATCCAAATAATAAATTATTTTGCAGTTTAGTCCTGTCTCTAGAAATAACTAGCTTTTCCTCAAAATGAGGAATGCAGCCATCTGAAAATCCCAACTCCTAGGCCGAGTAATCTAGTCCCAATAGCT
The DNA here is from genome assembly GCF_011386835.1 of Chrysemys picta bellii. NCBI lineage: Eukaryota > Metazoa > Chordata > Testudines > Emydidae > Chrysemys > Chrysemys picta. The sequence continues at coordinate 77,670,392 of NC_088799.1, forward strand.
GATGCATCTGTAAAGTCACATTCTCTCTCCAGTCTCCTTGCAAATAGTGCATTTATGCACTAATAGTGAGTTGACACTAGGTCATCCAGTCCTCAAAATTCATTTTCTTCTTGAAATCTGTATCTTCTTTTAGAGCCTGATTCCTTTTCTCACGTACAGTTTCTTCAGTGGATTAACTCTGTTGCCTTCAGTGGAGTTGCTCCTGATTTACACCACTGTGCGAGGCCCTTAATCTTGATTTTCTCCTTATTTGAATAATTTATTTATTTGAAGTGTTTCAAGACTTTCCTCCAAGTTATTACAATCACAGCAGCCTCCAGATGAGGAACCTCTCAGGAAAACTTCCCATCATGGCTACTATTTGATTTCAGTCACCTGAAGTGGATGCTTCACATGACGTATTCATACTCACAACTGTCAAATCCTGTTAGCGTGATCTTTTCTTCTGAAAAACCCAAGGATATCTTTTTCTGCCCCCTCCCTACTCTTTAAATACATTTTTGCATTAATCAAAAAAGTTAATGGGCCAAGTTGATAGCTAGTGTAACTCTATTGACTTCAAGGGTGAGTTTGACCCCAGGTGTTGGAATTACACAAAAATTACCATATATACTCGATCATAAACCGGTTCCTTTATAAGCCGACACTGCCCCCCCACACACACCCAAGATGGATAAGTAAAAATAGAAAAATTTTATAACCCGTTCATAAGCCGCCCTCATAATTCAGGGGTCAGCAAACTTTGGCTCCCGGGCCATTAGGATAAGCCGTTGGGGGGCCGAGATTGTTTGTTTAGCTTGAGCATCCGCAGGCACGGAGGTAAACCTAAGTAAACAAAATGTCCTGGCACGCCAGCTGCTTACCCTGACGGGCCGGGACAGCAACTGGTGGGGAAATTTTTGGGATGGAGAAGCTGGGGGTCAGGGGAGTAACCCCTGTGACCACCCCTGACATGACCCCACCCCTAGCCCGGGACCCCCACACTCTCCCCATCCCATCCCTTCGCACCTTATCTGGGGAGGGCTGGGGAGGATGTCTCTGGCCTGGCTGGAGCTGCTCCGGCAGGCTGGGCAGTGCGGCCGCAGCATGTCCCAGCGGGCTGGGCCGGGCGGCACGGCCGCAGCGTGCTCCGGCGGGGTGGGCAGAGCGGCCACAGCCTGCTCTGGGGGGCGGGGCCGAGCGGGAGGGCTGCAGCCTGCCAGCCCCAGAGCTGCAGCTGCTTTGGAGGCTGGGGGGAGAGCAGCGTGGCCAGAAGCAGGGAGACTCTGGCCCCGCCTCTTCCCTTCTGTCTCTGCTGGCTGTGCTGCCTCTCCTTGCTCCCTCTGTTGGGGGGAGGGGCTGTGTCCCACCTCTCCCTCTCTATACCCGTTCATAAGCCGACCCCCTTCTCTGGTGCTTCCCTTTTTTACTAAAAAAAATGTGGCTTATGAACGAATACTTGGCAGGTTTCTGTGATTATTTTACAGCTCAGAGAAGTGCTACCAGGAATGGCTCAATCTCTGTCCCCCTGAAAGCTACAGCTCTATCTGCATATTGTACAATGGAGCATCAGGCCTTTATGTTCTGTATACTAAATCTAGAGACTAATTTTTTTTCCCTCTGCACAAAGCTGAGGCAAATGGTCTTACTGCAAAAGATTTCTGTGGAGTGCAGGATACAGAATCTTCTCTCCAAAGCTTTTGGTCAGTAGCAAAGCTGTGCTGGTTGCTAATGCAACCTATGGACTCTAGTAACATCTAAATCCCCTGCACAAAAGTTTGTCCAGTGTATCTGCCTTTAGGATGAAATAATGGATAGAATGTTACATACAGAATTCTAGGAACTTATTAAAACAGTCATAATAAATTTCATTATTTTGTAGGTCATAAGGCACATTATTCTTAATTTTTGTAGGGTTTTTTACATGCATGTTTTAAGGCTAAGATTTTATTCATACAACCTGGAAAATTCAAACACCGGTTTCCTGCAGCAATCTGAATCCTGCTGTCCCGTGCTCTTGCATGATAAATTATGATCACATCATGCCTTGGACTTTTTAAGCAGCAGGTCCCATTGATATGAATGGCAGGTTCTGCTTAAAAATCAATAGCATTGTGTGACCTCATTTATGGCTTTCATTACATGATCACACAGTTTTTTCCCCAGTAACACACAATCCTGTATATGTTCCTCTAAGGCTGTAGACAAAGGTTCAATTTAAAAATAAACTGTACTCAACTGAGTCAATTTACACAATCTTATGAGTTGCAATATTAAAATTCAGCATAATAATGCATCTATTTTATATGTGAACGTTTAGTGATTGAAAATGAAGGCTCAGAATAGAAACAGCTGATCCTTCACGACAGCATTTCTACTGTGGAATTATGATGCAGAAGCATGTCTGTTGCTAAACAGGCAGGTTGTAGTGAGTCATTAACATGGAATTCTTCATTAGTGCACTGCTTTTAACCACCTGAGGAATAAGAGAACCAAAACACACATCCTTTCATCATCATAATGCTGCTATATGGGGATTCTTTGTTTGATATCTAGCTCTTTTCATGGTCACGGTAGCTGAATCAAGCTACTTTTAGGGGCAAATGATGCCCCCTCTGTGGCTCTGGGAGTCTCCAGATGCAGCCAAACTGATACAGTTTTACCACATAGCTGGAGGGCAGGATTTGGGGATCCCAGACATGAGGTCAGCACTATGAGGCCCAGTTCTACAAGGTTCCCTGTATGTTCCCACTGCAGGTGTAATCTTGGGAGGAGCAAAGGTGGGGTTAGTGGATCTCTCCCATCCTGGATTCACTGTCCATTTCCTCCTGCAGAAGGGAGGCTTAGTAGAGGCAGAGGCTGCATCAGCCTCAGGGCCAAATATAGGCTCCACAGAAAGGTTCCATTGCTACAGTGTAGCCTAGGATTGAGCGATTCTTATTCCTCCAGCCAAGCTACTGGGTCTTGCTGCGTTCTGCCTCGAGTTCTTAGAACACTAGACCCATTTCAGCTCTGAAGCATGTTCTTTAAAAGGTGGGTATTTCTGTGTTGGAAGAGGAAAGAGAGGACAATGTCAGTCATGTCTCTTATGGATGAAGAAGATAACTCCTAAGCTTAGGCTGACAGAAATAGATCAAGCCCTCCATCAATGAGGATAACAGTAAGTTGAGGGTTTTCAGTGACTTTTTTCACACTGGACTGGAGTAATTGTACAGTCAGAGAGCTACTTTGCTTGTTATTTTACTTTCACTTATAGTGCAACCCTAAAGAGGACACCTTTTAAATCATTTGATCAATTTTGTATATGGGGCCTGCCGCGCAGAATAACCAATATGGAGAACATTAAGAAATAACTAGCATGAAAGATAAATGTTTCTAATAGCACAGAACAAGCAGTATGTGTACTGAGCTGAAATGGGAATGTTCAGACACTCTCAAAAAGGAGCCATTAGCATTTTGTGACTATATAATAGATGTATATTTTTAAAAATAACCTTTAACTCTCTTTACTGCCGTTAGAAATGTATTAAGTTTATTCACTATAACCAAATGGATTTTGTTGAACACAAGGAGCAGATAAAAAGAATCCAGAAACAAAATTTTGCTGAATTTTAATGAACCTAAAAGGAGGTAAAATGACTTGGACAACAGCTACTAGCAAAAATATTACATAAATACCAGATCTTTGTAATTCCCCTTAATGGATTGGATCAAATAAAATATACAATGAAAAGTGAGCTGTAACTTTAAACACAAAAGGCCTAGTTCTCATTTACAGTAAGGGCTTTTGGCACTATTCAGGTTAGGCTACAGGGGCCTTAACATAAAGGGGAATCAGAACTTAAAGGAATCAGTTATTTCCTTCTTCATGCTTCTTGCATTTATGTACAGTTAGTTTCAAAGAATCTCCCATGTGCCATCTTTTTTATTGTCAGGGTTTTCATTCTCTGTTGTGAAGGGTAAGTGTATACTGACTTAGGTGATTTTTTGTTTGTTCGTTTTTACATTGGCATGTGTCGAAGTCACTTGATAAGATAAATATCTACTGAATTGTGGCATTTCAGCAGAATATATTATCTGTCCACTCCTGTGAAAGATGACCTTAAACAAAGCGAAATAAGATAACAAGTAATCTACTTGGCTAGAATCAATATTAAGAAATTATTTTTAAAATACAGAAAAGATCCAACGAGATTATTACCCTACAGCTAGAGAACTTGCAAAACACAGGTTGGTCCATATCTCAGAATACCGTATGCAGTGGGTGTCTTGCAGCTGAAAATATAATATTTTAGGAATTGGGCTTACATATCCGTGGATAAAATCTGGCTCTGTATTTCTAAATTGAACCTAATTTTCTTCCAATCACATAAATGATCCAAATGCAGGTGATTTTTTTTTCTTTTTTCTCCCTTTCTTTTATTGCTTAACCTCCAATTTTAGTAACTTCTGCAAATTGGAGACCTTAGGTCAGATCCTCAGCTGGAGCAAATTGACATAACTTCACCTGATGTAAATCAGTACAAGTCCATTGAAGATCTGGCCCCTTGTTTTTAGTATTTGTATTTATATATAATTTATAAACAATGGAAGTCTTCACTTCTAACCCCTTGTAGTCTAAAGTTCTCATCTCTGTGTACTCTTTTTTGCTTTCTATATTATACATTCCTTAAATTATAAGTAAGTCCTAACCTTATCTATTAATCTTTGCAGCATTCCATCTCAATCTTAAGTACACTGTTCTGTTTTCACTGGGAATCTCTCTTGTTTACTAAGGCCTGGTCTACACTACCGACTGACCGGTAGCTGTCTGGCGTTGCAAGCTTCCACAGGGCTATCGCCACTCGCTTCTCAACTGTGAGGGCTGCTCTCATCTTGGTATCCTGGCGTTTCAGGGCAGGGGAAAGCAAGTCACAAAGTTCCATGAAAGTGCCCTTACGCATGCGAAAGTTTCGCAGCCACTGGGAATCATCCCATACCTGCAGCACGATGCGGTCCCACCAGTCTGTGCTTGTTTCCCGGGCCCAGAATCGGCGTTCCACGGCATGAACCTGCCCCAGTGACACCATGATTTCCACATTGCTGGGGCCTGTGCCTTGTGAGAGGTCTATGTCCATGTCAATTTCCTCATCACTCTCGTCGCCGCGCTGCAATCGCCTCCTCGCCTGGTCCGGGTTTCGCCTTGGCATGTCCTGACTCTGCATATACTCCAGGACAATGCGCGTGGTGTTCATAGTGCTCATAATTGCCGCGGTGATCTGAGCGGGCTCCATGATCCCAGTGCTAGCTATGGCGCCTGGTCAGAAAAAAGGCGCGAAAGTAGTATCTGATGGACCAGGAGAAGGAGGGAGGGCGGGAGGGAGGGAGGGCCGAGTGACGACATGGCATACAGGTACAGGAACAGGGAGAAACACAAACAACTGTCACACAGAATGGTCCCCCCAAAGATTAAACTGGAAACCCTGGGCTTAGCAGGCCATTGATTTCAAGGAGGAAGGGGAAGCAAATGAATACAGAACAAATCTATTTTTTACATCTTAAGGTGGCAGCCAACGGTGCAGCATGAGTGATAGCCTCTCTAGTATGATGATGACGGATACCAGTCATAAAATACCATCATCTGCAAAAAGGCAAGGGGCTGCTGCTGTGTAGCAATGCAGCCCCACGTCTGCCAGCCCCACGTCCGCCAGCACCCAGCATCGCCCTCGGCCTCTTCTGGGTGCTTAGCAGACAATACTGGGCAATTGGCAGAAAATAGTATATTACGACTGGTAACCATCATCATCGAAACAGTAGCATGTCTGCCCAGGTGGCCATGATTGACAGCCACACCAGTACGACGACAATGGGTACCAGTCATAATATACCATCGCCTGGCAAGGGGCTGGTGCAATGCAGCCCTACGGCTGCCAGCCCCATGACTATCTCTCATGCTACACCGTCTACCGCCAAAAGGCAGTTAGCAGCTGCTGCTGTGTAGCAATGCAGTCCCACGTCTGCCGGCACCCAGAGGACATATGGTGACGGTGAGCTCAGCTGAGCTGAGCGGGCTCCATGCTTGCCGTGGTATGTTGTCTGCACAGGTAACCCAGGTAAAAAGGCGCGAATCTATTGTCTGCCGTTGCTGTGATGAGGGGGGAGGGGCCTGACGACATGTACCCAGAACCGCCCGCGACACTGTTTTGCATCATCCTGTAGGGATATTAAAGAAGGTACTAACAGTGATTCCCCCAAGAGACAGTGACCCCCTCATAATTTGGCCCCCACACTTTAAAATCCAACAGTTTCACCAAGTACAAAAATCTCTTGGGTCTTCTGTTAAAACTTGTAAGCTACTGTCTGTAGAAACCATTGATTATATCTATCCTGTGACTACTATGTAAAACTTACAAACAAGTTAACTGACTTTGTTATACAATGTAAACAAACACTATAAGGTGTTAAGTGTCTTTCACTTCATTCAACTGCTCCTAGGACAGACCCCCACCCTCTGTGATTAAAGGGCCAGGAGTCTCAAATGAATTAGCACACACTCTGAAAGTGGTGGAGACAGTAAATTAAAATATGGTTAAGGGATGGAATGTATGCTGATGAATGCTTGATATACATGGATGGTTAGGGAGGTGCCAGCCTAGAAAAGGAGTATCCATAGGCCGAAGAATGTGTCGAGTGGATGACCAGAAACCCCCGGAGGGTAAACTGGGACCCACCCCATCACCTGGAAGGATGAGAAACACAAACTTTGGACAGTGTGGAGCCACCAGGAATGTGCCACTTTGGACAGGAATGTGCCATCTGCTGATTGAGTCAGCAACAGCAGGATGAAACAGCTCCCATAGACTAACATAGGAATTAATTCCTATAAGAAGGGACTCTAAAGACTGATGACTTTGAGTCTCTGGTTCTGCTGCCAGCCTCCAGGAGCATCAGGTGCACCTGACACAGACTCGGCTCCATCCTCATGACCAAGATACCTGGCCAGTAACTTGGCATGAGCAACTTCTAGGCTGGTAACTATAACACCTATACAGAACTTGAATGAATGATTGTGTGAATGAATCTCTCTCTCTCTCTCTCTCTTTATATATATATATATGTGTGTGTGTATGTATAAGAAATAAGTAGTCAAACAACGTTGTTTACTTTTATCTTTTGCTTTATCAGTATATTTACAATAAATGTGGCATCTTTGCCTTATCCCTCTTAATAAGATCCTGCTGGTTTTTATTCTATTGGTATAACATTTTGGTGGAGAATTGCGAAAGGGGGAATATTGGTAAAAAGCCTCAGGTATTGTAAATATTGGTGTGCACACAGCCGGCTCTATAGAGAGCGGTTCTATTTTTGGTTAACCAAAGCCTACTGACCTCCGGTGGGTAGAGGCTTCATAAAAGAGCTCATAGAAACTTTAAGCTACAATTAATCTTATCCAAAGTGTTCACTGAGAAATCAGGGGTAACAAGAGCCTATAGGGCAAGGTAAAGCTGCTCGCTGAACGAGATCAGGGGTAGCAGGATAAGATAATTTAGGCTGTGTCACTCGCTGCAAGGGTTCAGGGGTGACAAAGGAAACTATACACGTGTTAAAAATGTTTAAGAAAAGACAAGGGAGAACAGTATCAGAGAGAGGAATGGAGTTTGAAGGAGCTCCAACCTCACCTTTTGTAAAAGAAATAACACCCTTTAAACAAATCCTTCAGAGATATGGGCACAGTCCTTGGACTGAACAAGCCCTTGCAGATGCTTGCTCTATTTCGGATCTAGAGGACAGATTGGCCCAATATATCCTCATATGTAAACCCCCAAATGCAGCTAAAAGAGACGCTGCAGGGATCTGGCTGCTGTGGGAGGCTTGTAATGACAGCTACCTCCGCCTAACAGCCTGTACAGAGGAAAACTTACTGTTTCTCGCTCTGATCCTGGGAAGGATTTTTATATTTGGTGGATGAACCCTCGGTGGTAAAAGCCCGAGCAATACAGAGGGAAGCTTAGCGTCTCTCCCTCTGGCCCAAAGTGGGTTAAAATCATAAGATACAAATCTTGTTCTGTTAAACCAAACTCTGAAGAATATAGGAGTTTGGGCAGTGTAGTGTGGTTTATGTTTGTTTATTTGTTTTGCTTTGTTTTGTTTTTCTTGTGAGTGATATTGTGGTCATTTCACAATATTGAAAGAAATGTTTAAGGAAAGGGACCAGGAAGGGTGGGGGCTGGTTGAGAAGCCCACTCTCCTTGCTAAATTGGTAGTGGAACAAAGCTTGTGCCCATGGAAAGGAAAGGTTCATTGGAAAAAGCAGGATCAGGCCCAGACAAGCAGGCAAGCAACAAATAAAGAAATTGGTTGGAAGCCTTAAGGGCATAGTGGCAGGAGTAAGAAAGCAATAAGTGCAAGCATGTATCCCTGGAACAATACTTAAAATGGTAAAATCTAATTGATAAAGGTGTCATTTTGGGACATAAACAGTAATTTAAGGAAAGACCCTGAAAAGTTAACTCTACAGAGGCTGAACAGAATTAAGCAGTTAAACTTTGTGAAAATGCTAAAAAGTACCATGTTAAAGAGAAAAGGAATTCTTGGTTCCTTTGCAGCCATTCTGAAGGAAAAATGGGCCCTTTTCCAAAGGAATGTCTGTAAATAATCCAGGTATTTGAAATAATTTGACTATGAACAATTTAGTCAAATTTGTTAAAAACATGAGGGGATTCTATTGAAACTTAACTGACCCAAATGTATGAAGGGAATATAATCTATGTACAGCTATGTAAAAACAGCAATGTAGAAAAGATGTTAAGGGAAAGAAAATGTGTATGTATCTATTTGTCTGTGGAAATATGTAAAGTTCTAAGAACCTAAACCAACACATCTGGTTTGTAAAACTCCTGTTTTGTAGGTTTAAGATACATTAGTTTTGTTTTGTTTTTAATGTGTAACAAAATAGCAAATGAGAGCTGTAGTAAAAGAATAAGAAATTAACAGTGCCCCTCTGAAGCAACAGCAGGGGTGAGGTGCACAAAACAAAAAGAAGCACTGCTAGAAACACTGAGCCTTAAGATGGCTCTGTGTAATCAGACTGTCACTTTGACGAGGGTACATGAAAACTCTGTAAAAACAAAAGGAAGCAGCTGCAGTTTGGCTTCTATGGAAGACCTGTAACAAGGTATTCCTTCAATTGGCTACATGCAAAAATAAAAAACTGCACCAAGATTTACAAGCCTCTGCTGCAAAAGCAGAGAAATAAAATGTATGTCCAGCAGTCACACTAGAACTGAGGATAGCACAAGCCCAAGCACCACCCCCCCTGGAAGAATTGGATACCATGGGTCAGGAGAGACATATTTGGTACACCGATGGTAGTTCCATGGTGGTGCACGGTAAAAAGAGAATCAGATATGCAGCCATCATTTTAGAAGAGAAGGTACTAAAGGGGTATTTGGATCATGGCTCAGCACAACATGCTGAACTCCATGCCATATACCCAGTCCTAAAACAATATGAAACAGAGAACTGCCCCAAAACTGTATACATCTATGCTGACAGCAATTACTGTGTAAATGGGGTGCAATATTGGATGTTTGATTGGCAGAGGAACAATTGGAAAGCCACAGATGGGAAAAAAATAGCATATATAGATGAATGGAAATGGATTTATGCCTGGGTTACCTCTCATCCCAAACAGCTTAAAATCAAACATGTCAAGGCACATGGAAAAGGCTCTGCAGCTGAAACAGTATGAAATAACCGTGCTGATGCCATAGCCAGAGATTATGAAGGGATAGCAGCGGTGACCCGAAGGCAGGAAAAGAAGGTATTAGAAGCAGTCTGCGTCCCAGGAAGGATTGAAAGGCAGGAACTGGTGAACATAGCTCATCAGTTCATGCATGAAGGAGTGGAAGGGATGCTGGGAAGGTTAAAGCAAGTGGCAGAATGGAAGGGGATGAGAGATGATGTGGATACATGGGTCAGGAATTGTATACAGTGTGCCAAAGATAAAGCTTGTCCTCCACACCAGCCTCAGATGCTACATCAAAGAAGGCTGGGACCCTGGCATAGAATCCAAATTGACTTCATTGATAAATTGCCAAGGAGTAAAGAAGGATTTCGATATCTACTTGTAATCACAGATTCCTTTTCAGGTTGGGTGGAAGCTTTCCCTACTAGGAACAATAGCGCCCGCACAGCCGCTAAGAAACTATTCGCTGAAGTGGTTTGCAGATATGGGACTCCCGAGATTATCGACTCAGACAAGGGAGGATCCTTTGTGGGAGACATATTAGGGGTTTCACACAAACTCCATGTCCCATACAGACCGCAGTCTTCAGGACAAGTATTTCCAGGCCATGGCAAAATGGCTGGAGATTTTAAAACAGAAAATTTTTTCTAGATGGAGTGTTAACGCCCTTTTACTGAGAGAAAGGGAGGATTTACACTCACAAGAAATGCACCACTTAATTAGCATTTGTGCAGCCCCAAATACCAAACACACTGTGGCAGAGACCAAGCAGGTTCTGCCAGGGTGAAAGCACTGTGCTAATTTGTTTCCAAGCTTCTATCTTTCAGGCTCTGAACCAGAACATCAGGAGAGCTGGTACCAGCTGAAGAGTTATAAAAGACCATGGTTATAGTGTCATGACAAAGTCTGTGTTCAGTGTTGTGTGTTGCATGTTCTGTGTCTGTCTCTAGTGGTGTCCTGTGCTAGCACTGGGTCTAGAAAAAGAGGGAATACTACACTAGACAGGGTAAATGTCTTTTCCTCTCTACTTCCCCCATCTCCATCCAACTTATCAATCACCACTTGTGTCCAAAAAAACTTTGGTTCCCCAATGCATCAGGTTTATTTTTTGTTAGGTTCTCTAATAGTCATTTTGTTGTTAATTTTTGTTATTAATACATTTGTATTGTTAGCTACATTTGCTTGTATTATTATTAATTCCACACTTTCCTCTATGCACTCTGTATTCTAGTTCCCCAAGCCCTGAAGGGTAGTTCTTGGGCCCCCATAACCTGTAAGACCTTGGCCCATAATTGTATGGCCCCATCTTTCAGGTCCCCAAAAACCTTTGAGAACAACTGTTAGAAATAGGGGATTCTGCATTAAAAAGGTCCTAACCTCAGTAACTTTTATTGTTTGATGACTATTGCAGCATCAAACTTGGACCTCATTTTATTTGTCAATGTACTTAATTATTGTAATGGTTTTAGGTTTTATTGTATTCCCAATTATTATAATTAATTGTTTGCATTTCTTTTTATATTATATCTGGTGTTTGGTCAATTGTAATGATTTTAGTTATACTCACCTGCTTATAATTGTTTGGTTTGTTTACAACAGATCACCTGTGCCCTACAATGACAACTACTGTACTGTAATGATCATAGATCAAGGGGCGGAGTGTTGTAGGAGCAGCACTGATCTGTATGCAAATGGCTATAGCTATGGGATGCACTGAAATGCAGATACTTGCCCTATCTACTTTGGAACACAAAATGTTTTGGGTAACTTTGGGTAATATTAAGGTTTTAATGCATTTGTTAAAACAAAGGAAATGATCTCTGTTTGATACTTACCAATATGACTGGATGCAGTATGTTTCCAGCACTGTGAAACCAGACTTGTTAATTGGGGAAATAATTGTAAAAATAGCACATCAACAGTCTCTGGAGGCAAAGGTATGGAAGGTTAGCCCACTCCCCATATTACACATGGGATCATTCTGGCTGCCTCGGACCTCGAGCCAGTGGGCTGGGGAGGGAGGAAAACTATTGGACACTAGAGGTTGTACCGAATGGACTCCTCAAAAGTGGGTATGCCTCACCTTACCGGTTGCCCCAGAGCCTTGTAGTAAAGATGTTTCATTGGAATCATGTATGTGGGATGAATTGGATAATGCCACCAAAGTATTGTACAGTGGACAATGTGTCTGTATCCACTCATGGGAGGAAGTATTTTGGGAGGATGGGAGTGTTAGCAACCTCCCCAGTAGATGAATGTAAATGATTCTCTGGATGGTCCCCGACTACCACTGGCATCCTACCAGTAATGCTACACCCCTTGATAGTAGTCTTGATATTAAATTGTATTTGTATAATTGGTATGTATGGCATGTGTTTTCAGATAAACAGAATGTACGCTAAATTGGAATCACAAACACATGTTGCCTCACAGTACCTTCTCTCAAACAGGTTAAAAAGAAAGTGACACTAACGATTATATAAATATCGTAGTGTCAAAAGGGGGATTATGTAGGGATATTAAAGAAGGTACTAACAGTGATTCCCCCAAGAGACAGTGACCCCCTCATAATTTGGCCCCCACACTTTAAAATCCAACAGTTTCACCAAGTACAAAAATCTCTTGGGTCTTCTGTTAAAACTTGTAAGCTACTGTCTGTAGAAACCATTGATTATATCTATCCTGTGACTACTATGTAAAACTTACAAACAAGTTAACTGACTTTGTTATACAATGTAAACAAACACTATAAGGTGTTAAGTGTCTTTCACTTCATTCAACTGCTCCTAGGACAGACCCCCACCCTCTGTGATTAAAGGGCCAGGAGTCTCAAATGAATTAGCACACACTCTGAAAGTGGTGGAGACAGTAAATTAAAATATGGTTAAGGGATGGAATGTATGCTGATGAATGCTTGATATACATGGATGGTTAGGGAGGTGCCAGCCTAGAAAAGGAGTATCCATCGGCCGAAGAATGTGTCGAGTGGATGACCAGAAACCCCCGGAGGGTAAACTGGGACCCACCCCATCACCTGGAAGGATGAGAAACACAAACTTTGGACAGTGTGGAGCCACCAGGAATGTGCCACTTTGGACAGGAATGTGCCATCTGCTGATTGAGTCAGCAACAGCAGGATGAAACAGCTCCCATAGACTAACATAGGAATTAATTCCTATAAGAAGGGACTCTAAAGACTGATGACTTTGAGTCTCTGGTTCTGCTGCCAGCCTCCAGGAGCATCAGGTGCACCTGACACAGACTCGGCTCCATCCTCATGACCAAGATACCTGGCCAGTAACTTGGCATGAGCAACTTCTAGGCTGGTAACTATAACACCTATACAGAACTTGAATGAATGATTGTGTGAATGAATCTCTCTCTCTCTCTCTCTCTTTATATATATATATATATGTGTGTGTGTATGTATAAGAAATAAGTAGTCAAACAACGTTGTTTACTTTTATCTTTTGCTTTATCAGTATATTTACAATAAATGTGGCATCTTTGCCTTATCCCTCTTAATAAGATCCTGCTGGTTTTTATTCTATTGGTATAACAATCCGGGCATTGGGATCTCAACCCAGAATTCAAAGAAAAGGCGCGAACTGCTTCTCGGCTCTCTGAGCTGTGGCGCAAACGTAGTATCTGACGGACTAGGGGAAGGAGGGAGGGCGGGCCGAGTGACGACATGGCGTACAGGTACAGGTACAGGGAATTAAAATCAAGAACGGTGGCTGTGCATCAGGGAGAGACACAAACAACTGTCACACAGAATGGTCCCCCCCAAAGATTAAACTGAAAACCCTGGGTTTAGCAGGCCGTTGATTTGACGGAGGGAGGGGGAAGCAAATGAATACAGAGCAAATCTATTTTTTACATCTTAAGACGACGGTGCAGCGTGACTGATAGCCCTCGGCATCTTTCTGGGTGCTTGGCAGCAAATACGGGGCGGTGTATGACGATGGTCTTCAGGCCTATTGCACAATTGGCTGCTCAGGAAAGTCTCTGCTAACGTACGATGACCCGACTTGTAATAGGACGGCTACCAGTCGTAATACACCATTTACTGCCAAAAGGCAAGCCCCACGGCTGCCAGCACCCAGATCGCCGATGAAGGCTACCAGTCTACTGCACCGTCTACCGCCAAAAGGCAGTTAGCAGCTGCTGCTGTGTAGCAATGCAGTCCCACGTCTGCCGGCACCCAGAGGACATATGGTGACGGTGAGCTCAGCTGAGCTGAGCGGGCTCCATGTTGTCTGCACAGGTAACCCAGGTAACCCAGGTAAAAAGGCGCAAATCTATTGTCTGCCATTGCTGTGACGGGGGAGGGAGGGGCCTGACGACATGTACCCAGAACCGCCCGCGACACTGTTTTGCATCATCCGGGCATTGGGATCTCAACCCAGAATTCCAATGGGCGGCGGAGACTGCGGGAACTGTGGGATAGCTGTGGGATAGCTACCCATAGTGCAATGCTCCGGAAGTCGACGCTAGCCTCGTACTGTGGACGCGGTCCGCCGACTAGAGCACCTAGAGCATTTTATTGTGTGGACACACACAATCGGCTGTATACAACCGATTTCAATAAAACCGGCTTCTATAAATTCGAACTAATTTCGTAGTGTAGACATACCCTAAGTCTCTACTATCACATTCTGAAAGATATTTTCCTCACAAAATCCATTAGTCTATAATTCCTTGATTTGTCTATTGACTCTGTTTTAATGGTATTATAACAACTATTTTCTCATCAAGATTCTCTCCCAAATCTAGTGACCTTAAATTGTTTAAGGTACATTAATTTCCTTTATGTAACATTCATAGATTTCTAGTATGACATCTGAACCTGATGATTTAACTCTATTAAGTGCACCGAATCCATTCTGTACGTCGGTCCATTTCCCAGATTCTTGCCTGCCACCAGGGCCGGCTCCAGGCACCAGCCCACCAAGCTTGTGCTTGGGGCGGCACCTGGAGGGGGGCGGCGTGGTGCTCCGGCTCCGGCCGCTGGGGAGAGCGGGGCCATGGCCGGGGCTCACCGCCTTCCCCCCGGCGCTCTGGCCGCTGGGGAGAGCGGAGCCCTGGGTGGGCTCGCCGCCCTCCCCCCGGCGCTCTGGCCACCGGGGAGAGAGGAGCCCCGACCGGGACTCGCCGCCCTCCCCCCGGCGCTCTGGCCGCCGGGGAGAGAGAAGCCCCGACCGGGACTCGCCGCCCTCCCCCCGGCGCTCTGGCCGCCGGGGAGAGCAGAGCCCCGACCGGGACTCGCCGCCGGGGAGAGCGGAGCCCCGGCCGGGGCTCGCCGCCCTCCCCCCGGGGCTCCGGACGCCCTCCCCTGCCGCCCTGCCTGCCACATCAGGAAAAGTTCCGATCCCAGACTCAGGCAGATCTCCATTGTCATCTTCGTTGAAGATGAAACAAAGCTATTTGCCTGCTCTGCTCTCTCTGTCTTTCATTATAAACCTGATTTCATTTTAAGTGATTTAATTCTTTCTTTTCCTCAGCCAATTGCATATATAATTGAAAAACCCTTGTTATCATTAACATGTTTCTTGTAACTTCATAACAAATCAATGTGTTCTGCAAATCAGGAGGGTTAAAGAAGGATGCTGCTTATACAAAGCCCAATTCTTGCAAAGCGCTAAGTACTTCTGTGGGGTACTGAGCATCCTTAACTTCTATTATAGTAAATGCTCAGCATTTTGGAAGTGTTCAACATTTTATAGGATTGGACCCATATTGTACATCTCCTTCCTGCTTGGTAGGTACTTTACAGCTATTTATTGATTGTAGGTGGCCTCACCCTGGCAATTATTCAAGACCATTTGCCTTAAAAGTGTAGCTGATCTTAGGAGAAGGGAAGGTGGGAAGATGAGAAAGTATAAAGGGGCATGAGTCCTTGAAAATCTGCTGGCTGAAATTACTGGGTTTTACATCTAATTGTTGGTGGGATTGGTGATGATAAAAATCTTACACCATCTATACCCAGGACAAAGACTTCCATAATGCTTATCCTGTTCTTTCACTCTGGTGAACGGGGGTTTCCAGAAGTACTATTTCAGAATGTTGCATGACTCCTTATTGCAAGGATAATGGACAGGCTGTAGATATCCTGTCACATTTAAATAAGGGAAGCACATTAGGTGTAGCACACAGTACTTAAGATTCTCAAACAGCCTTTGAGAAAGTTCCCCATCAGCAATTAATTAATAAACAGGAAGATATTAATAGCTAAGATAAAGGTGCAGATATTTAAAGGGTCCTTACATATGAAGTACGGCACTGTAATGGGGTGCCCTGCCCCCTTAAGGGCCAGGGGCCAGGCCTGGAGCTGGCTCTCATAGTAGAATTAGCCCTGCCTGCCATACCTGGGATGGGGTGTGGGGTTTAAGTAGTAGAACCAGCTGTGTATGGAGGAGCTGATGCTCCTACAAAGAGCAGCAGGCAGCTGCAGGAGCTCAGGGAGAGAGATTGCAGAGTCAAGTAGACTCCAGCAGGAACCCTGAGTTTTCAGGGAAAAGGCTTCCGGCAGGGAATAGCCTTCTCAGTAGGAAGACTCTGAGCTTGGACTGGATGGGGCTTTGAGAACTCTTCTTTGAAGTATTTTGTTGTGTTAATAAATCCCGCCTCAGGGAGGGGAACAGCTGAACTTGGGAAAAGTTTGTTCTGGTGATTTGATTGAGAACCCTAGACCACAAGGGGTGCCCAGGAGGTGGCTGGCACATTCACTGGCACCTGTAGTTGAAGTTTGATTTACAGGGGAAACATTGTTCAGTGGGGTGAGGAAGGAGGCAAACCCAATCCAGGAAAAGTGGCTACTCTCATGTGTGGAGATATTTGGAATTTTTTCCCCCAGAAAGGTATTTAGAGGGATTTGCTGCTTGGTATAGTTTTGTGAGCTGGCTTCTGTGTGATAAGAGAATATAAGAAGCCTAACTAGCTGAAGTACTTGTAGTAGATGGGTAATTAGGAACTGTAACTCTGAGCTTTCTTTTCACTAAACAGGGTTCTATGAATGAATGCTGAATTTGTAGAAATGAATTTTAAAATTCCCCATGCCTAATTATAAAGCTCTGCTTTCAGAACTGAAAATGTGGTATTGGTAATGAGACATGGAGCCTTTCATTTCTATGTCCGTTAAAATCTGGTCTAGGTGACCAGTGACCCAGAGGGACTGTACCCGGGCAGTATACTCAGATGTCTAACGTTTCTCCTTCAACAAGGGGAACAACAAGAGGAGCCTGTCGGAGACAGACTATGGGAGTCCCCAGATACTTGGGCCTCCTTCCCCAAAGCAGTCAACATCATCTAAAACAATGTGCAGGGAGCAAGCCAGGGCCTTCCAGTGTCCCTTCTATGCTGCCGCCTCCCCATATGGGCCAAAGGGGCCTTGGTAGCCTCATGGCATCCTCTCTTACCCCGTTCTGTAACTTGGATTTTGCTCATTCGTTGCATCAGTTGTGGTTGTTGGTTCCCTTCTATCCTGCTCCTCACCCTATGGCAGCATTGTAACCCCTCAATCAGACTCCTGCAGTGAGTGCTTCCCATCTCACCTTCCTCCTTTGGATCTCCATCCCCCTCAAATTCACTCTGCCTCTGCCCACTCTGCCTGCCTGACTCCAACAATCTTCCCCTCTCCCAGCCCAGCCTCTCCCAAATTTACTTAGCTTTTGTATTGTGAAGTAAATATAAATAACTATAAAACATTATATATAAACCAATACGTGAAAAGGCAAGATCTAGGATTACCCTGCCCAGTGCCTATCTTCACCCTGGCTGTTTGCTTTGTCTGAATGGTGGATCCCTTCCCTCACCCTTGGTCTGTTTTTTGTCATTTTAGATGGTAAACTCTCTGGGGCACAGACTCCTATGTGTTAGGCCAGTGTCTTGCACAATGGGCTCCCAGTTTTAATGAGGCTTTTGGCTATCACTACAACATAAATAACAATAGTGAAGATCATCATGTGGATCATCACCTTGAACCCAGGATATCCTAAGCGTGGTGTTTGGGAAATAGAAGACCAAAGGTTGAGTGACTTAAATCATCCTAGAAGTGCAATTCTTCTCTGTCAATACACTTTATACACCAATCTAAAAAATGGAAATTATTTAAAATAGATCAGGAAATAGTTCAGAACTGTGCATTCACTGAATGTTGCTGATATGATACAAGTGACTTGCCATACAATATGCTGCATATGATTTCTGCTGCAGAACAGTCATAGGGTATAATGTATATAATGAAATATCTAGGGCCTGATCCAAAGCCCTTTGAAGTCAATGGAAAGGCTCCAGCTGACTTCAGTGGGCTTTGAATCTGGCCCAAAAAGCACTGTTTGATTTGCCACACGAAATTACATGTTGTGCTGAAGGTTAACATTATAAAGTTTATCGGCCAACAAAGAAGCAGCATATACTGCTGGGCTGAACTAGCAATCTAATCTGTCCTAGCTATGTAATCAGTCTGTCTAGGTTTCTATAACCTGCCCATCACTATGGCATCTGAATGTTTTACAGTGAACTGGTGAGCAGGCATCGTTGTGCAGAGTTGCTGATGTTCTTTTCCCTACAGCAACAAGAAAATCTTGGGGAAGCTCCTCAGAATCAAGATCCTGCCTGAACCCCCAGGAGCCTGTATCTTCCTGGGGATAGCTACTCTGCAATCACAAGAGATTGGAACCTTTGGGGCAGGAAGCCAATCACAGATCACTCTTCCACTGGAAGAAAGGGGTGAGTTGGCTGCTCATGACTTATTCCTTGACAATAGAACAATCTTCCTCTCTGCTAGAGCTGAGGTCACCCTTCTGATTCTTTGAGCTTAAAGGAACAGACCAGGTCTTATTTCTTCAGATAGATTACAGGTCCCCAATCCACAGTCTGTGAACCCTGCTGTTTTCTGTGGACCACCACTCCATGGTAATGACTGATCATCATCCTTCTGTTTCCAATTGCTAAATTGCTTTAAAACAAAGCAAACATATATTCAGTACTTCCCTACCACCATCTTTCTGGATAACAAATTGTTGTAATTGCAATAGCGATGCTATGCAATTCTGAATGGAGGGGAGGTGATCAGTTAGACAATAGACTATTAAAATATGGTTCATACTATGAAAAATTGGGAAACCCTGATCTAGGCAAATTGGGAACTGAAATTAACACATAAAATAAAGTTTTGAAAAGAAATGTCTTCATATATCTTCTGTTTCCATATTTGAATATTAAGTTATTGTTCTAAAAATATTGAATGTACTAGACTTGCATCTCTCTCATGAGAATAGAACAGGAGTACTTGTGGCACCTTAGAGACTAACAAATCTGAAGAAGTGGGCTGTAGTCCATGAAAGCTTATGCTCTAATAAATTTGTTAGTCTCTAAGGTGCCACAAGTACTCCTGTTCTTTTTGCGGATACAGACTAACACGGCTGCTACTCTGAAACCTCTCATGAGAATGGGTGTGGAGGAAATACATAGATTATTTTTAGTTTGTTATTTGCTTCAGAGATGTTGGAAGAACTAAGCAGGACTTTGAAATATATATACAGGTCTGTCGCATCTTACGCACATTTAACATGCACAATTTCAGCTTTACGCGATCGGCAAAAACAAAAAAAAACAAACCAAAAAAAGAGAAAAATAACAATTTTAATACTGTACCTGTAGCGCGGGCAATTCAGCCCGCCATTCAACTCAATGTAATTTTGACTATACGCAGTTTTTGCTTTACGCGCTAACCGCGGAACGGAACCCCCACGTAAGATGAGACTCGCCTGTAAATATAAAATAAAAGTATACCTTAAGAAAACATAATGAAGGCTCTCTTGCGCTATCGCATAATAGGGGCAAATAGAAATAAATCTTATTTACATACTACATCATCGCTTTGTTTGTTTAGCAATTGTTGAATCCAGATTTCATTTTAGCTGGTTGTAAAGCGATCACAGGTGCAGAGTAGTTGCTTTTTGTTTTCATGGCAGGTGGCTGGTTGATACAGTGGAACGCCGATTCTGGGCCCGGCAAACAAGCACAGACTGGTGGGACCGCATAGTGTTGCAGGTATGGGATGATTCCCAGTGGCTGCGAAACTTTCGCTTGCGTAAGGCCACTTTCCTGGAACTTTGTGAGTTGCTTCCCCCGCCCTAAAGCATAGGAGTATCAAGATGAGAGCTGCCCTGACAGTTGAGAAGTGAGTGGCGATAGCCCTGTGGAAGCTTGCAATGCCTGATTGCTACCGGTCAGTGGGGAATCAGTTTGGAGTGGGCAAATCTACTGTGGGGGCTGCTGTGATCCAAGTAGCCAAGGCAATCACTAACCTTCTGCTAGCAAGGGTAGTGACTCTGGGAAATGTGCAGGTCATAGTGGATGGCTTTGCTGCAATGAGGTTCCCTAACTGTGGTGGGGCGATAGACGGAACGCATATCCCTATCTTGGCACCAGACCACCTTGCCAACCAGTACGTAAACTGCAAGGGGTACTTGTCAATGGTGCTGCAAGCACTGGTGGATCACAAGGGACATTTCACCAACATCAACATGGGATGGCTGGGAAAGGTGCATGACGCTCACATCTTTAGGAACTCCGGGCTGTTTGAACAGCTGCAAGAAGGGACTTACTTCCCTGACCAGAAAATTACTGTTGGGGATGTTGAAATGCCAATAGTTATCCTTGGAGACCCAGCCTACCCCTTGCTCCCATGGCTCATGAAGCCATACACAGGCAGCCTGGACAGTAATAAGGAGTAGTTCAACTGTAGGCTGAGCAAGTGCAGAATGGTGGTAGAATGTGCCTTTGGATGTTTAAAAGCTCGCTGGCGCTGCTTGCTGACTAGGTTAGACCTCAGCACAACCAATATTCCCATTGTTATTGCTGCTTGCTGTGTGCTCCATAATATCTGTGAAAGTAAGGGGGAGACGTTTATGGTGGGGTGGGAGGTTGAGGCAAATCACCTGCTGGCCGATTTTTGAGCAGCCAGACACGAGGGTGATTAGAAGAGCACAGCAAGGAGTGCTGCGCATCAGAGAGGCTTTGAAAACCAATTTCATGACTGGCCAGGCTACGGTGTGACAGTTGTGTGTGTTTATCCTTGATGCAAACCTGCCCCCTTTGTTGATTTTAATTCCCTGTAAGCCAACCACCCTCCCCCTTTGATCACAGCTGGCAAAGTAAATAAAGTCACTATTGTTTTGAAACCATGCATTCTTTCCTTATTAGTTTAAAGAAGAGAGAGAGAGAAAAAAAAAGATAACTGACCAGGTAGCCTGGGTGGGGTTGGGGAGGAGGGAAGGACAAGGCCACATTGCTTATTGAAGCTACACTACAAATCAAAACTGTTTGAATGACAGCCTTCTGTTGGTTGGGCCATCCTCTGGAGTGGAGTGGCTGAGTGTTCGGAGCCTCCCCTGCGTTCTTGGGCTTCTGGGTGAGGAGGATATGGAACTTGGGGAGGAGGGCAGGCGGTTATACAGTGGATGCAGCGGCGGTCTGTGCTCTTGTTGCCTTTCCTGCAGCTCCACCAGACGCCTGAGCATATCCGTTTGCTCCCCCATTAGCCTCAGCATCGCCTCCTGCCTCTGCTCATCATGCTCATTGTATGCTTTCCTGGCCTCTGTCTCTGTATCCCTCCATGCATTCAGCTGTGCCCTGTCAGTGCGGGAGGACTGCATGAGCTCAGAAAACATGTCATCACAAGTGCGTTTTTTTTTTCACCTTCTAATCTGTGATAACCTCTGGGATGGACATGATAGGGGGAGCGTAGAAATATTTGCACTTGTGGGGGGATAAAAAAGGAGAGTAGAATTTAAGAAGATACATTTCTGAGAACAAAAGAGAGACTCTTTCACAGTGAATCAAGCAATTCACAGCAGACAGCACATGTGTTTCAGGTACAAGGTCGCATTTTGTCTTTTATATTGAGCGCCTGCCGATATGGTGACACATAACACATGGCTGGGCAACAGAATTCGGTTTCCAGGCAGCCATGGTAAGCCAAAGGGTATGCGGGGTTGGCTTGTTCCACCTTCATAACATGTGGGAATGGTTTCAAACTGCAGTGCCCTCCTTTCCCATAGCAAGCAATGCTGGTTGGGTTTATCGTTTAAAAGGAGGGGCTGCGGTTTTCGGGTGGATGTGCAGCACACCCCTCCCCCCACCCCACCAAGTGGCTATTCTCTGGGATGATCCCTTCACCCCTCCCCACACCGCATGGCTATTCTCAGGGATGATTCCTTTTAGCCAAGCACAAACAGCCCAGCATGAACAGGGTCCTTTTACTGTTCCCTTACAAAAATTCCCCTAATTCAACCAGGTGACCATGAATGATATCACTCTCCTGAGGCTGACACAGAAAGATATAGACCGAATGTTGCTTGAATGCGACCAAAACCCAGGACCATTCGCTGCTATGCTTTGTGCTGCAATGATTCCAGATTACTTGCTACTAGCTTGGTGGGATAAAGTGTCCTATGGTGGAGGATGAGATAAGGCAGCCCTCCCCAGAAACCTTCTGCAAAGGCTTTCAGAGTATCTCCAGGAGAGCTTCATGGAGATGTCCCTGGAGGATTCCCACTCCATCCCCAGACACGTTAACAGACTTTTCCAGTAGCTGTACTGGCCGCAAATGCATCCCAAGTATTCAGTGCAAATCAAACATTAAACACTATTGCTTTTAAACCCTGTAGTGTAGTTACAAATGTGCACTCACAAGAGGTGCCTTCTCCAGCTTCAGGGTCTGGGAACCTGCCTTGGGAGGGTATTGGCTCCAGGGTGATGAAAAGGTCCTGGCTGCAAGGGAGAACAGATTCTCCACTTCCCTGCTGCACATTCTCCTCCTCCTCCATAAAATCCTCCTCCCTGTTCCGTGAGACTCCCCCCCGTGCAGGTATCCACGGACAGTGGTGGGGTAGTGGTAGGGTCCTCCCCCTACAATGCCATGCAGTTGATCATAGAAGCGGCATGTATAGGGCTTTGATCCGGAGCAACCGTTTGCCTTCTTTGTCTTTTGGTAGGTTTGCCTGAGCTCCTTAAATTTCACGCGGCACTGCTGTGTGTCCCTGTTGTAGCCTCTCTCCACCATGCCCTGTGCAATTTTGGCATATATATTAGCATTAATTGGAGTTCGGCCTGCACAGATTCTTCTCCTCATACAGCAATCAGATCCAGTGTCTCCTGTTCGGTCCATGCTGGAGCTTGTTTGCGATTGTGGGACTGCATGGTCACCTGTGCTGCTGAGCTCGCCATGCTGACCAAACAGGAAATGAAATTCAAAATTTCCTGGGGCTTTTCCTGTGTACCTGGCTAGTGCATCGGAGTTGAAAGTGCTGTCCAGAGTGGTCACATTGGAGCACTCTGGGTTAGCTCCCGGAGGCCAATAACATCGAATTGTGTCTGCACTACCGCAAATTCAACCCAGCAAGGTCGATTTTAGCGCTACTCCCCTCGCCGGGGAGGAGTACAACAGTCAATTTTAAGAGCCCTTTAGGTCGACGGAACGGGGTTGGATATATAGACGCATTGCTTATAAAATTGGCCTAACACGGCTAAATTTGCCTAACCTCGTAGTGTAGACCAGGGCTAAGTGTTCAGCTAAATGCAGTCAACATTTCGTATTTACAGGGAATACTTTTTCTAAAATGGATAAACTGAAGCTGCATATAATGTTTATATCATGGATGGGATCCTCACACAGAGGGAACTTGTGTAAAGGGCAAAAATGGCCCCATGACAACAACAATCAGTAGCAACATTTCCTTATTCTGCTATGACATTGAGTTGTTCCATGAGGTCCAGTGCAACAACCTTGGAAGTCAGTGGAAAGATGCCCATTAACTTCCAGTAGAATTGGATTAGGCCTTGAAAAGGGGGAAGGACTGACATTTTACTTCCACATTGCACAGCAAGATTTCCAAAACCCAAACACTAATTTCTATGGGTAGTTTTGATTTAAGAATTTTAAGATGGTTTGAGTACTTTTTTGGTTCTTAAAATCCAGGCCTCCTCCCATGGATGCAGAGACTGGTCAGAAGCTGAGTGAATTGGAAATTGGTATGTGTGCACCTGGCTACGATTTTCAGAAAATGGCTTACAGAAGGGCAACATGCTTTATCGGAAAATGATGGAGTAAGTTTGTGGCTCCTTGATTCTTTGTGTGTGTTTGCAGTTTAATTTCCTGTAAAAAGGAGACTAAACAGGATGAAACATGAAGGCAATTATAAGAATATATCTCAGATGCAAGCACAAAATACATGCCAGGTTTCTTCTTCCAACAGTGACATGAGGCACCAATTTGAAATGGTCCACACCCCATGACTTCAGCACCAGATGCTAAGGCAGGGGTGAGCAAACTACGGCTCAGGGGCTGCATCCATCCCTTTAGACGTTTTAATCCTGTCGTCAGGCTCCCACCGGGGAGTGGGGTCCGGGGCTTGTCCCGCTCCAGCTGGGGAGTGGGGTCGGGGACTTGCCCCGCTCTGCGTGTGCCATGGATCTGCATGGTTCCCGGAAGCAGCAGCATGTCCCTCCTCTGGCTCCTACATGTAGGCTCTGTGCACTGCCCCATTCCCAAGCATCACCCCCGCAGCTCCCAGTGGCCAGGAGGTAAGTGCTGCCTAGAGCCTGCACCCCCTCATCCCCCTCCTGCTCTCCGAACCCCTCGGTCCCAGCCCGAAGCACCATCCTGCACCCCCAACCCCTCATCCCAGAACCTGCACCCACCCCTGCACCCCGACCCCCTGCCCCAGCCCAGAGCCCCCTCCCATATCCCGAACTCATTTTTCCCAGAGCCCGCCTCCCCAGCCAGAGCCCTCACCCCCTCCCACACCCCAACCCCCAATTTTGTGAGCATGCGTGGCCCACCATACAATTTCCATACCCAGATGTGGCCCTCGGGCCAAAAAGTTTGCCCACCCCTGTGCTAAGGCCTCTAGCACTGGAGCTGTAAGAGTAATTGATTCTCTATATGGTGCATCCACTAGAGGGGGAACATGACACACTGCACGTTACACAATCCTTTACATCACAGAAGTGCTGCCCATTTACACCAGTAGAGAATTTGGCTCAAAGTTTTATCAGTCATGGGAGTTCTTCCTGATTTATTAACCTGAGCCGCTTTAGACTTACCTTGTCATTGCAGTGTTCTGCTTTATCTGTTGTGCTAGCTAATAAACCGTGAAGAAAATAATTTTAAAACTTAAATTCCAGTGATACTAATATGGTGTTAACTTTCCCCCCCGTAGGCTACACAGAAACCAAACAAGCAGATGGCTAACATTGCTGTCTTTTACAGTACGTCTCAAGCAGTTTCCCACAATCGCTTCATTCTGATGTACACAGCTGGCTTTACAAAATAATTCAGCATGATGTGTGGTTATCACAAGAAATGCAATCTGAGTGTCTGAGTTTTCCCAAATTAAAGGCCATACTCTGATGATGCATCACATGTAGCTTCATCTCCCCAGTCCCCATGCATTGGAAACTTAGAGGTATTACATATATTTGCATAATAGTTAGTACAGAACAAAGAAAAGCTAGCATTGCATCCTCCTTCCCCTTCCACCCAATCCACCAAAATACTGTCCAATGACCCCCAAGTCTGCTGATTCCCAAACATATCTCCCTACCGTCTCTGCTCTTCCAAAGGGAGGAGGGGGCTCAGTACTGGCACACACTGCTGGGCTCTAGCTGGCTGTTCTATTCAGATCTCAGACTTTGGAATTTGGTCACATCAGATGCTACTTAGAGGAAGTCCCAGCTGTAGTTATAATGCCTATAATATAGTACATGACAGAGAGCACGACCACACTTAATGTTCAAATTCCAGATCCCCATGATTGTGACAAACGTGAAGATGAATACATTGATGGCAGAAACTGAAGGATTAGCTCCACCATATATTGACAATGAACCTAAATAGTAAGCTAAAGCAAGCTTTTGAATTTGAAGATGCTCTTCACCTCTTGATAGTGAAAGCACTGTGTCATGTTATTAGTCTTCCGATGAAAATGTAAGCATTGATTTAACAACAGCAAAGAAAAAACTGATATGCTAAGTTTCTGAAATGGGCGCTTTCTTAAGATGCACATGCTGTTCAAATTCATCAAGGCAGAGGTAATAGGTTTGTTGGAATTTCACTTGAACTCACTTGCTTAATTGCTTTATTAGCCCATGACATGCATTTGTACCAATATTCCACTGCTGGATAGTTACAAGCCATGCAGCCACTTATCCATTTGGCAACAACATCATTGATGATCAGCCTTCTCCAGGCCATATGGGTAACCAAGAACTAATTTCTTGACTTGTGATTACACAAGCAGAGAGGTATTATTTATGTATGAATTAACATGCATTCCTTCTGGAATAGCACAACAGATGGAGAGCTCAGGAAAACTACAAAATCTTTACTTACGCACTTTCTGAGACACAGCTGCCCCTACTGATGCAGTTTCTACAACCAGGAAAATGTGTGCCATATTTATTCTCCTGGGCACTATGCAGTGCCTGAGTGTAATTGCTTTGGCATAGACAACCTTTGAAAGAATAGCCCAAAGTGCCTGAAATGATATGATAAGTGAAGCTCCAGCTGCTGATTGAATAGATGTGGCATGTGACTAATATGATGCAAATGAATTGGTTGAGGAGTGAAGGGATGGTAAATGTCACATTGTCACAAAAATGAATTAAAGTAATTGTCCACATCCGTGTTCCACATTTCACCATTTTTAAAGTTCCAAT
The DNA here is from genome assembly GCF_011386835.1 of Chrysemys picta bellii. Lineage (NCBI taxonomy): Eukaryota > Metazoa > Chordata > Testudines > Emydidae > Chrysemys > Chrysemys picta. Next base: position 77,696,826 of record NC_088799.1, read on the forward strand.
AGGTTTTCTTGATGACCATTAATAGTATTACTCTCTAGCTGTCCATGCTGCTCTTCAGAAATAAAAAGTCATTCTTCTGTGGTTTTTATCATTGAAGTCAAATGAACGCATCAAATGATGATGACAGGCAAAGACATACTCAGTAATTCATTTTTGTGTGTGTATGCAACTTGGTCTGATTTTAACTTTTCTTTCCAATAACCTAGGGCAAGAGAGGGGGAGCAGATGACAGTGGAGGGGAGCACAGGTTGGAGGTAGAAGGATAGCCCAAAGAAGTGAAATTTGAAGATGCATTTGAAGGAGAAGAGCAAGGGCTCTTGGTGCTCTGAAGGAAGAAGGCAGTCCCAGAAATAAGGGAGCAGTATGAAAAAAGAAACACATGGAGGCACAAGACAAAGCTAGAAAGGGTGAACTCCTGGCTCCACTGAAGTCAATGCACAGCTGCCATTGGTTTCACCCAAGATGAAGGAGATGGGCAGAGTTTTGGGTGCTAGATGCAGAGTAGCTGAAATTTGGGCTGAGACCTAGTCAAAGGAAGAGTGGTGGAGTGTCCTGAAGATGATGGTCAGGAGTCTAAAGCTAATGCAGAACATGGCAAGGAGCTAGTGAGGACCCTTGAGGAAAGGGGTGAAAGGGAAGGATTGGCAGTAGGGAGAGACATTCGGCAGCAATATGTTAAATAGCAGACTGGAGATGTAAGGAAAACTGGAGAGGAAAAATTACCACCATAAGCAGCTCAGCCTTCACATTTGTTTTGCAAAGCTATCTTACCAAATCAACAGGACTGGCTAGAGCTAAACTCTCAGCACCCATATGATGTATGACCTTTAATCTGCAGAATGACCTCCCCCTGTGCCTGATTGCATTTGGTGCCTTTTCATGATGGACATTGACTAATTGACTATAATTAGAAAAACCTGCACAGGAAACGGGTTGTTTCCTCCATTGAAAATCAATGTCTTGTGTGTAGCTTGCTTGCATTGCTGGGCTTTTCTTTGGACTGATTTCTGAATGTTTTGGATGGCAAGCCCTTGACTGATTCGAGTGGTCACTGAGATCTCTTAGGTGTTTATTGCGTCTCTCTCAGATTTTCTTTAAAATAATGGCTACTAGGAGGTCTGGTCTTGCTTTGTGAGGGCACGTTTCCTATTGTCTTCATGGGCATTATTGCCTACATCCTCCCCTGCACATATGAAAGGCACAATGTGGAGATTTACTTTCAGTGGTGCACAACTGTGGGAGAGGCAACTCCACCAAAGTTTTGTTTCTGGGAGGTGGAGCTTATGGATTGGAGTTGAGTTGCAGAAATCTGTTACTGATGATAATACTAACTCATAGGTGAGCAGCAGCAGCATCTAGTGGCACTAGACTGGGATCAGGAGGTCTGGGTTCTATTCCCAGCTCCACTATTGACCACAGACTATCCATCTGGGGTACAAGTCACTTTCCCCTCCTACCCTTTGTCTGTTTCGATTGTAAGCTGTGGTAGAAGAAATGTCTTGCTGTGTGTTTATATAATGCCTCACATAATGGGTCTTGGTTTCAATTAGGGCCTGTAGGCACTATTTGGATACAAATAACCAATAATAACTGAATCCTTCCCCTTCCACTGAAAGCTTTATAAAATAGACAAGTTTCATTAGTGAGCCAAGAGTCCCACTTCCTTTGTAGCTTGAGTGTGTCTACAGACAAGCAGAGAATGGCTTTTCTCTGGGCCACAAAAAACCAAACCAGGAAGCAGCACAGACCAGACTAACATTACTTAATCAATCACTAACACAGACTGCTTGTTATGGAAATCATGCAAAGAAAACTAGAAGTGGTGGTAAAATAATTTCAAATGATCGAAAGGCTGGGGAAAAAACCCAACATGCTGCACCTTCAGCATATTACATAATTTGTGGACTAACACACAGAAAGCATAAATCCTGAAGGCCACTTTTGTTTAGTTGATAATGGCCAAATTTCAATGCACAAATCAAAACTCCCGCCCCACACCCCCCCCCGCACACAAGTGAGTTTCGCTCCAAGTCACTGATTTCCACAACCCCTCTGTATAATTAAAGCATTTTATGCCTTGTAATTGCCACTTTAACTAAACGTTGCTGTTTATTATTAAATAATGAACCTCATTAGCATGTTCTGGTGAGCTGAAATGCACGGGGCTGGGTTTTGCATCTGTAAGTTCTGCCCCTTGGTATTGTGTTGTCAGGCAGGCAGCCAGTAGCTACATAGCCTTTGAGGGTTTGATTCTGCAAGGTGCTGGGCACTCTGGCCCTGATCCGGCAAAGCACTTCAACGCAAGCTTCCCTTTAAACAGGGAAGTAGTCCCATTGGAGTCATTAACGTTAAGCACATGCATGAGTACTTTGATCAGGGCCCCAGTGCTTGGCAGCAGCTTGCAGGATTGGGCCCTGAATGAGTCAGCCAGTTGTAGTGGAAGTGTGGGGGGGAAAAAAGGTAGCCTAGGTATGAGATAAACAGAGCAAAGCAGCACACCCAGCCCTGAAGCCCTTGATCATTCTACACAACAGATGAAGATAAGGGGGAAGAATGACTCATCTGAACTATTACTGGAAGCTATAATGTCCTCGGTAACTTAAAAATGAATAGAGCTGCCACACTTTGTTCCTCTACTGAAGTTTCCTTTTTTGATGCCCATCCTTTTCATGTGATTCTGACAGAAAAGTGAGACTATAATTCCACTGTTATTTCTCCATCCTTGTCTAAGGCTGGGTCTACACTACCTGCCTGAATCGGCGGGTAGAAATCGACCTCTCGGGAATCGATTTATCGTGTCCCGACGGGACACGACAATCGATCCCCGAATCAACGCTCTTACTCCACCAGCAGAGGTGGGAGTAAGCACCATCGCCGAGAAGCCGCAGAGGTCAATTTTGCTGCCGTCCCTACAGCGGGGTAAGTCGGCTGCGATACGTCGAATTCAGCTACGCTATTCGCGTAGCTGAATTTGCGTATCTTAAATCGACCCCCACCCCCCCGTAGTGTAGATGTAGCTTTAATCATCGAGTTTAATCAAACTTGGAACACGTATCTGGTCCTGCCTAAACTCACTGTCCCTACCGCTTTTCCCTAAAAACTTGGCAAAATTCCTTCCTCCTTTTACATACTATGTCCAACCCTTCCCCAGCCCCTCCCTTCGCCCCACCCCCAAAAAGGTTGAGAAGGGCCTCTTGCTCATAAGATACCTGAGTGTAGAAGGAAGACCAGGCTCACTGTTATGCATTGTGGAGAAGCTGAACGACTCTGCCATGGGTGCTCCAATGCTATGGAAATGACTTGAGTGCTATAGAAACACCTATAAATAAGTGAGGCTTTCACAGTGATGCTGCACAAAGATAGCACAGAGCTAGGGCTATGCCAAAAACATTTCACAGTCATTACATGAGAGGCTTGTCTACATTTAAAAGGTTGCAGCGGCACAGCCGTAGCGCTTCAACAAAGACGCTACCTATGCCAACAGGAGGGCCTCTCCTGTTAGCGGAGATAATCCACCTCTCCAATAGGCTGTAGTTATGTCAACAGGAGAAACCCTCCTGTTGACATAGCACTGTCTACACTAAGAGTTAGGTCGGTATAACTGCATTGCTCAGGGGTGTGGATTTTCCAACCCACTGAGTGACACAGTTATACCAACGTAAGTTGCTCTTGTAGGCAAGCCCCATATGAACAAAGTTCAGGCACTGAGACATTTTAAGTTGTCTATTTTGCCTCACATAGAAAGTTTATAGAGACAAGGTATGAAAAAGTTCAGTGAGGGAAAGGGAAGCGATAAGAGAAGAAGCCATCTCCTGAGAGTGGATTGATGACAGAAGTTTCTTACTGTCCTTTCATCTGGAATGGCAAGTTTTATATCTATGAAGCCTTTAGCTGGGCCTACATTTTCAACCCTGCCCCCACATGCAAAACTCATGCAACCAAAGCACTGAAAAATGGAAGGGCAAACAAAGAAGTACAGGAAGTAGATCTAAACAATTGTATCTTTCAGTCATCTTGCATTTAGCTGATTAAAACCTAACCCTGAGAGCAGCGTGAACTGAGACAAGAGTTTTTTCCAGTGTTTTGTAAATTTTTTCCCAGCTTGTACTGAGGGGACTGGAGTGTTTTACTGGTCTGGTCAGAGCACTTTGAGTCTTTGGAATGTTCTGTGAGATTTTTCAGAGCTAGCCTATCCTGTAACATCTGTGATGTTTAGGTCACTTCTGACGCCCATTATGGTACTCTATGCCTGTACTGATCGATGATGAGTTCTAACATATTTTCACGATTAACATTTTTTCAATCTGTACAAAGCCAAATTGATTACAAGTGTGCAGTCAGCTAAGTTTGTTTGCTGTTCTATTGATACATCATAGAACAATAGTTACGGAAGTTACATGGGCAGCACACAGCCTCACTTTTAAACTTTCTAAACTGTGTTGAGTAACAGGATTTTAAAATTTCAAACATATTAAAAATATTCACAATAGAAAACCTCAGCACATAAAAGCAGCTAACTTAAATGTAGTCTGCACATGCTATTTGTGAACATTGAAACAAAATACCTAGATCAGGGATTACTAGAATATGCACAAACCACATGCACTTTATTGAAAGTAGGAAAACATGAGAGAATCAGAACCAACATCCTTTTTAGGATGACAATAAGTAAATAGACCAAAAAAAATTTGGGGATTGTGGTGGGTAATCAGCTGAACATGAGCTCCCAATGTGTCTCTACGGCCAAAAGAGCTAATGCAATCTATAGATCTTATAACAGTCTGTGGCCCTTTTTATCAAAGCTCTCTCCAGGGCCGGCTCCAGCTTTTCTGCCGCCCCAAGCAGCAAAAAAAACAAAAATGATGAGCGGCGGCACTTTGGCGGCAACTCAGTCACACCACTTCTTCGGCAGCGGGTCCTTCACTCCCTCTCTTCCTCTTCGGTGGCAATTCGGTGGCAGCTCAAAGAGGAAGAGAGGGAATGGGGGGCCCGTCGCCAAATTTCCACCGAAGACCCGGGCATGCCGCCCCGATACCGGACAGAGTGCCACCCCTTTGAATGGCCACCTCAAGCACCTGCTTGCTACGCTGGTGCCTGGAGCTGGCCCTGGCTCTCTCTCTCTCCCAGGCCTCTGTGCCTGGAGAGCTTCACAATACTATCTCTGCTTGGGCACGGTTTCTCCCCAGTCTCTGTATCCATGGAGTCTCCCAGTCTTCCATTCCTTCTGGTCCCAGCCTGAGACTGCTCTGTCCAGTTGGTGCAACTTCCTCAGCCAGGAACACCAGCCTTCCTCCTCTGTGTCCAGGAAACAATTGAGCTGTCCACCACCTGCAATTCCTTTTATATGAGCCTGCTAAGCTCTAATTGCCTGTCTCCCCCTGCAGCCTCTCTAGGCAGCTTGGAGGACCCCACTCTACTGCCTTTTTCTGAGGCAGGACGTGGTAGGACCACAGGACCTTCTGGGGGGGTCTCAAAGAGTCTGGTACACCCTGTCACAGTGAGGAATTAATTCCAGTTATGGGAGGAGGAGACAGAAGATGTTAACTGAAAAAGCTAAAAGTTCCAGGGATTTACAAATGGAACAGGTGAGAGCTGCAGGCTAAATATCTTGGCTAGCAACTGCCTCCCAGGGGTGACAAAGGCATGGGAACTAGGGGTGTGGCTGCAGCACCCTCAGGTTTTGCGTTGAGTCCCGGCTGCTGGCCTCACATCCGGGGCTCTGCTCCTGCCCCTGGCTCCACACCCACCCCCAGATGTAGCCTCGGCCCCCTTATCCAGTCCGTGTCCCCCCACACCCCGAAGCCACAACCCTGCACCCAGCCCCAGCTCTAGGGGGCGGTGTGGGGTATGGACAGGGTAGGGGGGTGCAGCTCAGCATCCCCAATCTAAAAACTGTTCCAGCGCCACTGAGGGGTAATATATGGGACCCATTGAAGTCAAGGCAAAACTTCCACTGAGTTCAACATGGCCAGGATTTCACCCTTGGGGGCATGGAACTCAATGGAGCTATGACAATGTACATGAGCTGAGTATCTGCCTCATGTGTTCAGAGCCACAAAAAGGAAATGATGAAGAACAATAAGTGGATAAATCTATATTTGACTAGAGAAGAGAAGACTACGGGGATGGTCTGATTGATTATACTATAAAACTGTCTGCTTTTCCCTTTTTTGCACTCAATCCAGGTACTTCAACCAGCAAGGTGATCTATCTATCTTATATAAGGGTTTTATATTGCTGCCAATCACTGTAGTATCTGAGCACCTTCCACATAAAACCAATAGCAAAGCCCCAGGTAGATTTCATGATTCTGACTTTGTTGGGGTGGGGTGCAGAGGGGAAATCTCTCTCTTGTGGCAGGTCTACTAGTGGAAAATTAGGCCCATGAATATTTGAAATCACTTTCCTTTCAGTAGCGCAGTCCTCAGGCTTTTGCTAACCTGACTTATTAGAGTGCTTTAAACACTAAAGCACCTGCATTTTAGTCTTCATGTAAATAAAAAAAAAATCTAATCAAAATAAGAATATAGAAGGCAGAAGGCTACAGGGACACGGTTCTCTATTGAGAGAGGCACTAATTCGCTCCATCAGATGCTTTTTTGTATTGCGTAACTATATACACAGCAAACAGTTGTGTAATTGTAAAAAATAACTACATTTTCCTTTACTGGCACATGGATAAGGATTACAATTCTTTGCAACATAGAATTGCTATTTATTTTCATGTATAATTTGACTTTGATGGTTTCACATGTAAAAATACAGATCAATACTGAAGGCAACTGCATTCCCTTAAATGAAATTAAAAACAAACTTGCTCTCCACAAACAATAAAACAATCCTAAGAGAAGCTCTGTGTAAGCTCGAAAGCTTGTATCTTTCACCGACAGAAGCTGATCCAATAAAAGGTATTACCTTGCCCACCTTGTCTCTCTAAATTCCTGAAAGATGCAGACCTGCTACTTGGCAGCCATGACCCCCATTATAGTCAGTAGGTATTGCGAGTGCTCAGCACGTTGCAGAATTTGGCCCTGATGCTTGCTGGAGTCTTTTTCCTCTTTGCAGTTGTTAAAAATGTCACACAAAAGGAAATAATGTTGGAAATTCTGTGTCTGCCCCTTATCTATTTCCACTGAGCCATAAGTACTGCAAATGAGAAATGCGAGTTTTTAGCTAAAGGTATTTTTCTTATGGTACAGCAAGGACCTAACATATTTTAAAAGATTTTCTTTGTATCTGCACTGCATGGTTCTTTGTCCTGTTGAATTTTCTGTTCTACACATTAGGTTATCAGACTTGATCAGTCTTGTTGTACATTACAGCGTAATAATACTAAGATAGCTCTGTCTAATACATTAAACAATAGAACATGTCAGAAAATTGACAATTGTATTGGGGGGAGGAGCAGAGTAGGGTTCAGAAAAACTGTTCTGAGGATTAAGAGAGAGAATAGTAAATAAGAGGGCTTCACACATTCCTTTTAACGTGGCACCAGAGAATTGTGATGGGCAATTCTTCTTCTCAAGAGTGCTCAATTGTGGTACTCCACAAGGCCCAATCTTGTCTTCCCTCCTATTCAAAATATACATGTCACCTCGAAGGGAGATCACAAAACCCAATAGATGTCTGTGCTAACAGTATGCAATTGACAAAATTCCATCTCCCAAGATATTAGAATGAGCTCAGATTTACCACTATTAGAGAGAAATGTAAGACTTCTCTTTTGACAATGCTGGAAACATAACCCAGCAACCATTCCCAGGAGAGAGGCAAGAGGCGGAAGAGAAGAAGACACAAAAGACATTATTCACTTGAGCTAGTTAAGAATTCTCTGCTGGAATCATTTTCCTATAGAGAATGCAGTTTCTGCAAAATCAAAGTTTTCCATGGGAAAATCAAAATGAAATATTTCGTTTTAGGTCCATTTGACCAAAGTTGGAATACTTACGGTAGTTGTTTTTTTTTTTTTTAAATTGGACTGAAATATTCAGTTCAGGATCAGTTTAACAAAACATTAAACTGCATTTGCCTCTCAGTGCATTGCTTTATTGGAGTTGTTGGATGGACCTCCAGTCTCTACTACAGGCTGTGTTTCCTGGAGGTCTACCATAATGTAATATAGCTTTCCCTCTGACTGAGCTGCATGGTGCATCATGGGAGTCACTTGACTTGGTACATTATGGGAGATGTAGTTTGGCCAGAGAACTTGGCCTATAGGGGAGAACGGGGACATCAGTTTCCTGAACTACAACTCCCATAAGGCAATGCAATGCTATGAGATAAACCAAAACAAAGCATTTTGATTTTTGGGAAGGTCAAAACTTTTTGATAAAAAATGTAAAAATGAAACATTTCAACGTTTTTGAATTGAAACTTTTTCAAACTTTCCATTGTGTGAAAAATTTTAGAATGTCAACTTTTCACCCCAATTTAGGATGAAAATGAATGTGGAAGTAGTGGGATTTCCTGTGGACTGGAAATTCTTAATTTCACTCCACACTATTATCTACACACTCCAAACGTAATCTGAGGAAGAGATTTTGGGGCTGAATTTTCCTCTATATAATATCCTTAGTCAGATTGTGAACTCTTTGTCACAGGGCCCTGTATTTTGGTTCTGTCTTTGTACAGCAACTAGCACAATGGGGTCCTGGTTCATGACTGCAATATAAATAATAAGGCCAGAGAGATGGATGCACTGGACATAATTAAATTACTCATAGAGCACTGTAAATTTACATGGTAGTTGACTTTCAGTGAGTACAGATCAAGCCCTTTATCGGTCAGATCTTTCCTGATACTAGTAGATATATATTGGAAAATACAGTTCTACATTCTGTTCTATGACCTGTGGTATGCAGGAAGTCAGACTAGATCACAGCGGTCCAGTCTGGTCTTAAATGTTATCAAAAGGAACCTGCTATTTTCATGTGCATGTAGTTCATCCAATCAGTGACCTTATTTATTGAAGTGTAAGTATGGGTGACTTACTGGTCTAAGCTCAGGTTTAAATTTAGACTTCGTAGAAATTGGGTTCAAACCTTGACATGGTTGATATAGTCCTTCATTCTTCTGAAGTAGATAAAAGTCCCCATATAGTTTACAGTGTGGAGGTCTTTTGGATTTGACCTTAAAAATGAAGGTCTGCATCTGTTTTCAGGCAAAATGTCTCTCTCTCTCCACTCTAGTTGGGCTTGGAAGGAATAGATTCATCAGTAAATGCTGGTAAATGTCAATTTTAGAGTACAAACTGACTAAACCGACTAAAAATATTTCCATTGATAATAATGGAAATTTACAGATAGGCAAAGTAAGAAAAATGCTGCCTAAGAACTTATTAGAGTCAGAATCCAGTGATTTAGACTTTTGAATTAGGCATGCTATAACTGGATTAGCAAATGAATAGTGAAAATAGGTATGATTTGTTGATTTAAGGATATTTCCTTTGTATATTTTGACATTGTGGTTAGATGTTGATCGATTCCTTATACCAGGCTTCTGATGCAAGGGTTTATGTCTCAGGCTCTGTTTCTACTACAGACATGTTGACGGTTTGTGTTTTAATGGTTATAAATATTTAACTTTTTGAATCTCGGTGTCTACTGTCATTCAATAATTGTTTGACCACCACCTCCAATAACTTTCTGCAACTGTGGAAATTTAAATCAATAAAAATCTTTTAAAATGCTTAAAATTATCCATTGAGATAATCTGTTACAACTATCAAAATCCCATTCTGCCAAGCCTAATTCTAGGTCAGTGTGCTGTGAGTAGAGCTAGGTGACAAATGGTTTTCCCATCCTATAAAAACTTTCATGGTTTAAAAAAATCTTCCTATTGTTCATTAGGACAAATCTGAGCCCTTTCAAAGTGTTTAATGGAAAAAACGGAGGAGAGAGAGAGACCATCTCCTGCATCCGAGAAAAGCCATCGCTCGATGGTCAGGGCACTCACCTGCATTATGGTAGACACAAGTTTAAGTCCCTGCTTTGCTGATTCAGACTAGCGACTTGAACATGGGTCTCCTACATCCCAGGTGAGGGCCCTAACAACCAGGATACTGGGTATCCTGGGGTAGGCCTCTCTTTGTGGTTTTGACCAGAAATTTTTCCCTTGACCTGAGAAACTTTCCCAATGAAAGTTTCATTGAAACAGATACATGCCCATGGAAAGTTTTGGGTTTGACGAATCAGCATTTTACAATAAAAAACACTTTGTGAGAAAATTCCTGACAGCTCTAACTATGAGCTGGTTAGCTGCCACAATCCCTGCAAACAGGACCCCATGTGTTTCCTGGAACTCTGTGGGACTCGAACTGGGGCAAGAGTGACCCCATTTGCAGGGGTTATGTGGATCAAAAATAATACATAAAGGCCAAAATGCATAATAAAAGCAGGAGGGTAATATGGCCCTAGTGTGCCATCTCATACTCCAATGATAATATATTTTATGATAAATAATACATTAAAGCAGCAATTATACAAGCATGCTGTTTTACAAGACAACAGTTAAGTGTGTACATGGATAAATGCCTAGGCTCCTGATGGGGCAAAGTGCCGCACAGCCTCAACACCCATCTGAGACAATAAGTGATCACGGTGCTCAGAACCTCCCAGCACCCTTCAAGAACGGGCTCTAATGAAATGTGCCCGGGTCTTGTTCTCTAGGAAACTATAAAGCCTGTCTTTGGGAATTTTTAGCTAGAAGTGCTGCATGTTAAGTACTTAAATGATTTGTTCTAATGAGGGAATAGGAGCATTAGATAATAATTGTATTGTAACAAACTGAAAATAAATCAGGAATAGAAATCTTTCTCTGCACTCATATGCGGACTGGGGAATTATACAAAATATTTTGCACTAAAAATGTTTCTTTCAATGCAAATCTCACTGCAGAGAGTGGACAACAGAATATTTTGACCTGCAGCATCCATTGTATTAAGTTAATGAGACGGGATAACCACAGGGACATGTACGACCAGGAGAGAAATATGGTACATATGTCCAAGTGAATGAAAGAGAGTGTTTGATAAAACTCAGTTGTGACTGTCTTGGGAAATCAATTGTGGCAATGTAAACTACAAAAATCAGTGAGAAATAATATAGAAATTGAGATTATTTTTGTGCATGTAATCATAGTTTAACTAACACATAGAGAAATTAATACAAATGCATCACTCCAGATGTGTTGCATGACAAACTCCTTTAGTTCAATTCTGTCTTACCAGTTTACCTGATAAAATAATATGTATTAATCCATTATTCCCATGACCGCCTCTCCCAGAAATTCAGAAAAAGGTGAGGTCCTCTCCTTATTTTACTGTACAAGGCATACATTTCTTTGATAAACCTAAAAAATGCACACGGAAGCAGAAAGAACAATCCTTGTATCACTTATGTATTCCCAAAACTTTTATTCTCTAGTCTAGTCATACCCATCTTTCCTATCTCTGTTATTGTGCTGTGGTTCTATTTTGCCATTCTATGACATTCCTTGTCTCTTTCTATCATTCTGTGTTACAGAATAATGTATTTTAAAAGTATTATATTGTAGCAATGCTTCAAAAACAGACAATAGCAATATGAGCTCCCGAAAGAGACCTTTATTGCAGAGCTGGTTTTAATCTACTTGAAAGTTTCAAAACTATGTGTGCATGCACGTGTCTCTACTTATTTATCAGGTTTCTGCTCACAAACTGGACGTATGCACCTGCAAATGACTGGGTACTCATATGTGAAGAACGAGGAAATATAAGTATTATTTATTCTGAATAGGATGCAAGCCGTGAGTGTGTATTTATGATGGGTGACTTGCTATAAGGTTAGATTAAAAGGGGATGTTAAAGGCACTAAGCAGGACAGGTAAAAGTGTACCACGGACATGAGTCCTAGAAGAAATATTGGGGAAGACCCCATACTACTACCTAGTTCTTACATAGTGCTTTTCATTATTATATCACAATGTGCTTTATAGATGAGGGAACTGAGGCAGAGAGTCTTGCCCAAAGTCACCCAGCAGGTCAGTGAAGGATCCAGGAATGGAACATGGGTCTTTTAAGTCCCAGCTGAATGCTCTATCTACTGGGCTAGCTGTCCAAGCCTACCTATCTCTTGCCAGGCTAAGAATGGTTTACTCATTCCAAGGCTAAGCCTAAAATGAAAAAAGAAACAATTAAACACTAGTAGACCCCAGCTGGGGGTGGAGTGGCCAGACGTTGCTCAGGGTATCTGTGTGAGCTGACCGGCTGGCAAGGAGACATACACAGAGAGAGGCAGAGGCAGAAGCAGAAGCAGGGGCTATCAGCTTTTTCACAGCCCAGAGATGGAGGTAACTTGGCTAAATGAAATATACCAAAGTTTGCAAGGAAAGATTAAGGTTTAGGTAAAGGAAAATGTGCGTAGAGCCCTTTAGAGTATTGACCTTTTGCTCTGCATGCTTTGTACCTTTGGTGAATGGATACATGATGCTTGGTTTTGAAGAAGCTGGTTTTGAGTTGCTTTAACCATCTTGATCTGGCCAAAGATCCCTGGAGTGAAAAGGTTACAATGTGCCAAACACAGTTGGGCCTATCATGTTAACATGGGTGGGAAATGGGGACTGGTGCCCAGAGACCTGGGCCCAGTGTGATTGAACCACATGCGAGATTCAGGAAGCCAGGCCTGTCACCAAAGGGGTCCACCCAAGAGCTACTAAAGAGGGTCCAAAGCACAGTTTGCCCCATAATGCTGACAACATCTAACTAGCCTTTTGTGTGTAATTATAGCAGCATTAAATAATTAGGCATTTGAATGCATGCAGCTTTGAAACAGTTTGTATACAGATACAGGGTAATTTCAGTCTTGACTAAAACAACAAGGAGTCTGGTGGCACCTTAAAGACTAACAGATTTATTTGGGCATAAGCTTTCGTGGGTAAAAACCTCACTTCTTCGGATAGTCTTTAAGGTGCCACCAGACTCCTTGTTGTTTTTGTAGATACAGACTAACACGGCTACCCCCTGATACTTGACTTCAGTCTTGACTGTGCATCATTGCTTTTTGTGCCTAATACATATACTTTTTATACAATGTGTGTTTATAGAATATTGGTCAGGGAGAATGTTCTTATAAGAAAGGAAGGAAGTTAATGAACATCACAGATTGAAAAAAGAAATGCAATACTGAAAGATGCCAGTAGATGGCACCATCTTTTCTGTAAGGATTATGATTGGGGAAGGGACTTTTCTAGGAGAAACTGAGAGAGAAACTGCTAAGAGATCATAGCAGATGTTATCACCTTTTGGTGCCACTTAATGTTGTGTCTGGAAGAAAAAGACTTGATTGATGATTTTCAAGGTAGTAAATGTCTAAAATAGTCTTGTACCTTCATGAAAAAGAGCACGTCCTTCACTCAGTGCTTTGCAGATGTTGACTTTGCAGATGGTGCTGTGAAGTTGTGAGTCCTTTAGTGAGCTGCACAACTTAAAAGGAAAGAAAAGTATCATCATCAACATTTAAAGTGACACGTTCCTGTTGCTGCGGAGTTGGATGTCTTTGGCCAATGTCTAAACACCTGGCTTTTTCTACTTGCAGGATTCATCTAATGTCCAACTGGACTATAATGTATAGTGCACCATCTCATTTGTCATGGTATTACAACTGTAAATTTAAGAGGAGATAGATTACTTTTGTATTGATTCTTAATTAATTGCCTTAGCTGAGCACTGTACAGTGGAATAACTTTTATTTCATTTTCTGTGCACTTACTGATATTTTGAGGGAGAGCTTTGCCAAAAAGAAACCTACCTAAGGAATGACTGCATCTGTATCTCCTATTGTCCATTAAATGATGAGATACTGACAGGCATTGCTGGTTTTTATTTTACTAACTTGATTCTTTTTATGGGTGCTTGCATTCAATCAATCATAATAAATGCCTATTCCACAATTTTTCTGTCATTGTTACAGATCTTCAGGGTGATGACTCTGTAAAGAAAGCCAACATGAGCCTTATTGTAAATTGGCAACTAGAGAAAGGCATCTCTGACATGAATTTTTTATAATTTCTGTGAAACGTTATGAGTGACATAATTGAAATCAGTTTTGGTATTGCACTGAAAGCCCATCAGAAGCACTTACTTTGCTAAATTAACCAATGTGCTGTATTTACCGAAGTAATTAAAAATGAAAAAGATACAGCGGGTCAGAAAATGGAGATGCTGGATAGGGGCATTTGCATTATGTAGAGCTTGATCACTGAAATCACTGTTAAAACTCATGTTGACTTCAATGGTGCCAAATCAATGACTTAAATGGTGCCTAGAGGCTTATAAGATCATAGTAGACTGAGCAAGTGAGGCAGACAGAGTCCAGCTTAAAATATTGGTGCTATTTTAAGGTCTGGGAAGGGGAGTTTATCATGAGTGACCCATAGCGAGGAGGAACTAATAATAGATCCCACTCACATTGGAGTTAGGAGGGAACCACTGAAGAAAATAAAATAGTTTATGCTTCTCTACAGTGCTGTACTAAGGCTTGATCCTGCACCATTCCAGTCAATGGGAGTTTTCCCATTGGGAGCAGGAATCAAAGGTAGGATAGTCTCTTTGATTCAATTTACCCTTCTGAACAATGAATAAAGTATATCACAATACGATGTCTGGAAATTTAAGCTGGACAAATACAGACTAGACATAAGGTGTACATTTTCAACAGTGAAAATAATTAACCATTGGAACAAGTTACCAATGGTCATAGTGGATTCTCCATTGTGGCCATTTTTTAAAATCAAGATTGGATGTTTTTCTAAAAAATCTGCTCTAGAAATTATTTTGGGGAAGATCTCTGGCCTGTGTGATACAGGAAGTCAGACTAGATGATCACAATGGTCCCTTCTGGCTTTAGAACCTATGAATACTTTAAGGGTGTTGAGAATCTGGGCCTATATCTGAAGGCTGCCGCTATATGAATTGAAAGGTGTATAGTGGATATTTATGGCTGGATCTGACACCCATCAGTCAGTTGTAATCTTTTCATTCACTTCAATGCAATTTGGATCAGATTCTTAGAGAATATATAATTTTAATTTAATTCTGAAAAAAATAACTCTCTGCATAATTTATACTGTAATATGATTTGAATGAGTTTGGGCAACAATCTTGTCTGATTCTTAGGAAAAACATACCTGGCTGAATGGCTGAAATAGGCAGCATTTTATTACATTGACTAAAGATGACGTGTTGAATTCATAAAGAGCATACACTATTCTCTGATTGCTCTATGGTGATTTCTCCTGTACTGCGCTCACTTAGGCCCTGAACCCTGCAAACCTTATTTATGTGAATAATGCTTGCTTGTGCAAGTAGGCTCACTGGCTTCAGTGTGGGTAAAGGTTGTGGAACTGGGCATAGGGGCTGTAAGCTTTTCAGAAGAGGGGCTTGTTATCTGTTGGGCACAGTTCACCTATAGCGCTGAATACCTATAGTGATAAACAATAACAAAGTATTAACAAAATCCCATTATCAAAGCAATTTGAGTACTACATAAAATGACATTACAGTTTGTTACAAATGGGTGCCTATCTTTAGGCACTCAAATATATTCTAATTTAGGTGCCTAACTGTAGACACAAATGCCTAAGTTTAGGCAACCAAGCTAGAGAATGCATCTCCCAATGTATATTTTCTAAAAACCTTTGAATGCTAGAATCTGTAAAATAAATAATCCCTTGAATATAAAATCCCTAATTAACATTGTAAGCTGTTCTACAGGCAATCCTTCCTCTCATGAAAACAAGGGATTCAACTCATTACAAAGGATGTTCCTAAAAAATTACCTCTGTATCACAGTGGAACAGCTATGGAGGAATAATTCAGACACGAACATGTTAATAAAGTCAAAATGGATCACAAGAAAAGGGCGTCTGATGGTCCATTCACAATGCAGCAAAGGCATAAAAAAGGTTAAGTATTAATTCTGTGTGGACATGGGCAGAGATACATTCAGAGAAGGTAAATAATAGTTGACTCCTACCTTGTGTCAGTATTGTGTAGGTTAGTGGAAGATCAACACAGCTGGACATGACCTCTTAAAGACAGAATCTGGAAATGATAACTAGCAGAATAAGAATAATACTTTGCACTCAACTGCTCCTTTTCCCAAGAACCTCAAAGTGCTTTACAAACATTAATTTATCCACACAACGTTCTGGTAGTTGTTGTTATTACCCTCCTATAAAATGGGTAAACCGAGGCACAGAGAATTTGAGGCCAATATTTTTTATAGTGTCACTAATTTGGGGTACCTTTGTTTTTTGAGTGTCCAATGTGAGACATCTAAGGGTCATGATTGCTCAGAATGACTGGGCATCCACAGCGCCTATGCAGCAACAACCACTCAGCATCTCTAAAAATCATGTCCAAGGTGTCAAAAGTTGGTTACCCCCCCAAAAAGGCACCTCAAATGAGTATTTTGAAAATTGTGTCCTGAATGACTTGGGGAATATTCCACAGCAGATCGGGGCAGAACTGCAAACAGAGTCTAGGAATCTTGACTCTGTCCCTGGTTCAACTGTCTAGACCAAACTCCCCAAATAGAAAACAAGTTTGTCTGCAAAAGGAATAGAGCAGTAGCGTGTGTACTCAGAAGTGGTTATTTGGCTGGAATTTACACATTTCTTGAGTATTTATAGAGTAGCAGCAGCACATGAGGCAGGGAAATTACTTTAAAAAAATTAAGAAAATACCATACTAAAAATGCAAAGAATAGTATTCATCCAGGGGGTGGTGATGGAGAGGTTCAGACCTAATGTTTTGAATTCTTATTAGCATAGAATTATATCTTACTTTTATTAACACAAAACATCTGTGAATTTCAACAGATGTGGACATTCGCTGAAAGAGGATCTTTCTGTGGGTCCAGAAGATTAAATGTGTCAGTTTTTAACAACTCTTTTAGATTCCCTCTTAGGTTTCCGTCTTATGAATCTGCTACTGAAGAAAATGAAGGGTAGCACTGGCAGGATGACTCAAAGCCCATTGAAGTCAATGGAAGGACTCCTAGGGTATGTCTACACTACCCGCCGGATCGGCGGGTAGTGATCGATCTATCAGGGCTCGATTTATCGCGTGTAGTGTAGACGTGATAAATCGATCCCCGATCACTCTCCCATCGACTTCTGAACTCCAGCAGTGTGAGAGGTGGAAGCTGTCGATCCAGCGCCGCGAGGATGCGAAGTAAGTAATTTTAATTCAATCTAAGATACGTCGACTTCAGCTATGCTATTCTCGTAGCTGAAGTTGCATATCTTAGATTGATTTCCTCCCCTCCCCCCCGTGTAGACCAGGCCCTACTGACTTCAATAGCATTTACATTGGGGCCTGTATCTTAGTATAGCGCTGGCATGTAGGTAGTTATTATAGAAATGAGGCCCCCTGATTCCCAGGTATCGTACGGTCCATTTGCTCCTTCTTCCTATGTGGTTCTGTGTCCCACCTTAGGCCCAATAGGTCCAGGGTTGTCTGTGTTCCTTGGGCTAATGGCACTATCAGCCCATAGCATCCTGGTAGCTGGATCTTACTGGATTCTCATTGTGCAATGTCTGCATCTAGTGGTGGCATGAATAAATTAATCTGACATTACAAATTAAAATCAATCAAGGACCAAGCAAGCTTAAAAAGGAGAAACACTTTATTAGGGGAAAGAACAGAGTTAACTTATAAAGTTTAAGGATTGCAACTGGGTGAAGAGAAAAGGCAGGGAAACCAAGAGGAAGTGATGAATGAATATGTTAAACCGCACAATTATCAGACCTTCCTACACATAAAAACATCCCATCAAATAACTACAGGTAGTTAAAATCTCCCACAGAATATAAAAAGCAAATGGGTCTGCCCACAGGACCTGGGTGGTCAGTGTATACACTGGTCTTGTGTTGGAGCTTTATCAGGCTGCTTGTACAGTAAAACAAATACATATTGCAGGTCTGCTTGTTGCTTACATGGGGTGTTGTGCCCCTTCATGTCTGGATGAGTCTGTGCACCCATTGATCGGGTCTTTCCTCACCCAAGGGCCTTTTACTTGGTAGCTAGGTATGGAGGGCAATCAGTACTCACTGTTGTGATGTCCTACTGTGAGGCAGGCAGATCTATCATGGGAAGGAGCAGATCCTCAGTCACTCCAACCGCCGCCTTCCCTTGGTTTCTAGAAGAAGGGAGGCCTAAAAGTCGAAACTGGCAGACAATCCTTCTCTCCCTCTGCATATGGAGTCTGGGGGCTCCTTCTCTCCCTCTGTATGGCTGGTGATTGCTTGGGCAGAGGGCCTGGATTCTCTCTGCCCATGCTTTCACCAGCCAAACTGTGTCAAAGACAGTTAGTTGAAGGGGAAGGGAGCACCTGGATGCTTGCGGTCAGCTGGGCCCTCTGGCTGCGATGCAAAATGGAGTTTTCTCCCGTATTCTGCATAGAGCACTCAGGAGCTGTTGCATTCCTTTGCTAGCAGCCCATGTCTAGCTTCCTTCAAATACTGTCTGTCCATGTTCCATGCATATCTATATCAGCAGTCTCAGACATGTGCCTGCTGTTGGAGCCTGCATTTGGTAGGGTTACCATACGTCTGGATTTTCCCGGACATGTCCGGCTTTTTGGGCTCCAAATCCCCGTCCGGGGGGAAATCCCAAAAAGCCGGACATGTCCGGGAAAATCGGACATGCGGTCGGCGGCTCGGGTGCCTGGCCGGGGGCTCGAGGGGCCTGGCTGGCGGTGCCGGGCCGGGCCGGGGGCTCGGCCGGCGGTGCTCGGGGGGGCCCGGGGCCGGGCGGCTCGGCCGGCGGCTCGGGTGCCGGGTGCTCGGCCGGCGGTGCTCGGGGGGGCCCGGGGCCGGGCGGCCCGGCCGGCGGCTCGGGTGCCGTGTGCCGGGCCGGGGGCTCGGCCGGGGGCTCGGCCGGCGGTGCTCGGGGGGGGCCCGGTGCCGGACCGGGCCGGAGGGCTCGGGTGCCGGGCCGGGTGCCGGCGGTGCTCGGGGGGGGCCCGGTGCCGGGCCGGGCCGGGGGGCTCGGCCGGCGGCTCGGGTGCCGGGTGCCGGCGGTGCTCGGGGGGGCCGGGTGCCGGGCCGGGCCGGGGACTCGGGTGCCGGGTCGGGAGCTCGGCCGGCGGTGCCGGGCCGGGCCGGGGGCTCGGGGGACGGGCTGGGGACCTGCGGTGCTGGGGGTGGGCCGCGCCTCCTCCCCCCCACCCCCCCTTACCTGCTTCAGGCTTCCCGCGACTCAAATGTTCACGGGAAGCAGGGGAGGGGGCGGAGACTTTGGGGAGGGGGCGGGGTTGGGGCGGGAGCGGGGGCGGGGCTGGGGGCGGGGTTGGGGCCCCTTTAAAGTGTCCTCCTTTCGGAGGCACTAAATATGGTAACCCTAGCATTTGGTTGCCTTGAAATGTTAGGTTTCTGGCCTGGTAACATCTCTTCTTATCAGTCCTGGCACTCACTGCTGGCTGGGGTCTCAAGCACAGGCTCAAGAGGCAGTTTCATATGATGCTATGATGAAAAGAGAGACTACATGAAGACATACGAGCAATTACCAGAGTTAAAGTTGAACTTTTAATATTAACTGTACATGTTGTGATCTTTCAGTGCTTGATTTTTCAGCCTTAATGCCGCTTAATGCTACTGCGTGGTGTTGTTTTTTAATATATGTAGGTATGCGACACCCTCTTGAGATCTTATATCTCCTATGGTTGTAAAACACTAGTGAGATGCATAGATATCAATAGTGAAATTACAAAGATTGTTGTATTTGGAATCCTGTCCATGTTATAGATGTTTCATATTTGATTGGATATCTCACATCACATGAAAATTTGGCAGATATGAATGATGTGAGGGAGGTAGAATCTAGCCAATATTAGGCTAATATGGGCCAATTGTAATCAAACATTGGGAGACCAGATCCCAGGAATCAGAATGGAGAGAGAGTCCAAGGGGCTTGAATTAATTACTCGCTGCCATTTTTACTCTGAGATCTGTGGGTTGAAGGGTGAAGTGAGTTTGTGCAGAAAGCTCCGTAAGAAACATGGGTGATCTAGCTTTGTAGCTAAGAGAGCTACTTACTAGTCAGAGAGTGCTATAAGCACCTTCGTGTCTGGGCAGTGGTCCTGGTGTGCCGTAAAGAGCAAGGGTAATGTGTGTTAGGGATATGGAAAAAGGGAGCACATAATAACAAGGGAACCTAGCCAAATCCATAATGAACGTGTTATATTGTTACCTTCCAATCTAAGGTTACTGGCTTTCAAAAGAAACTTGTACAGGAATTCTTTAAGGCCAACATTAGGCTGTCAGTTTTTGGCATGTAGAGACTCTCATCAGTTCATGGATCAAAGTCATTTTCTCTGAAGACTGAATTCTGTCAGCCACCTTGGGTATGTGAGTAGATGTTATCCAAGTGCTGCCTGCCCAGAAGTTAGCTGCACTCAAATGAAAATAAATTAATAGTTCTCTTATTTTGTTTTCTCTTCCATTCTGGTACCTGAACAGGACAGCTCTTCCCTGAGAAATATCACTTTATTCTGATTTTGCATCATAAAATACAACAGGCAAAAGTCACAAAGAGCAAAAATTATTTTGGACTGTGTCCAATCCTTTTCAAAAGAGTCTCCTATGAAAATCCCAGATGAAAAGCATAACTTTAAAAACATAGCATGCATGAAGGTCAGCAAAAATATGGCCACTTTACTTAGCCTGTATAAATGCTTTATGTAAAATGTCCTTTGTGGCCAACAACATTGTCAGACAGAATATAAATGTATCAAATGTTAAACAGAACTGCTGAACTGGGCATTAAGGATTCAGGAATCAGACTGTAAGCTTCGTCAAAGGGAACCATTGTCATTACTTTTTAACATGGTGGTATGTTTACCAAGAGACACGAGAGAATATTGGTATCTTCATTTGACTAAAAAGCTGATTTAAAATGTAGCTAAATACTATTTTCAAACAGATATGCCTTCCAAAGCCAGCAATTAAAAACGCTTTGTTTGTGGATTTTGGCAAAGGTTGTACAACAGCAGCTCTACTAAAATATTAAATGCTTTGTGTTCTTTTTAGGATTCTTTCCTGCTCAGTGAGAAGTAAACAGAATTAAGTTAGTTTGCACAGCAGCCAACAATAACATAGAAAATATGAAAAAGTCTGCAAAACACACGTACACAGCAGATTCAGGTACTGTGCCTTGGAATGAGAGTACTAATCTACTTGTGGGGAGACTGAACATGCTAATCATGAACCCGATGACACCTTTTTCCAGTTGTCAGTGACATTTTAATTCAGTGGCTGTCCCTGGAAGTGGTTAAATTATAATTCAGTAAACTATAGCTGCTACACCCCACTTCACAAAGGAGTTTGGAAGCAGTGGATACAGCCCTACGTGGATCCATTTGACAATCTTCTCCTGCTCCACCCTTCCTGCATCTGAATGCCCTGGTGCACAGGCAACCCCCACAGAGCTGGAAGTAGCATGGATGTGGTCTGCAGCTCCAGGGCAAGACCCCTGCATCTTTACAGTGTATGGACTTTGTGTGAGATTATGAACTCTGTGAATCTGTATCAAGGGGCAGACTCCATTTTTGAATACACAGGTTTTTTTGCTGAATTGCCTGTTTGCCTCCACGTTGTGCTGAAGTCCCAACACATAGCGATACAGGGCTGACAATGGAGGATAGTTGGCTTAAGTACCCATTTATTGGAAATCTATTCACTCTAGACAAAAGACTAGCTCCTACCCAGAAGAACTGGTTTAGCAGGGGAAAGTCAACTTGGCAACCAAGTCACCTAGCTGAGAGTTGTGCTCATGTGGAGTTGGCAAGGATGTTCCCTGACACAAGGGGGAAAGTTATTTGGCTCATGGCTGGGGCAATTTCCTCCTCTCCATGACGGAGAAGCAACCCAGCATGTGGCAGCCCATGAACCATGCACTGAAGCAGAAGGTTTCTGGACAAGTTAAGGGACTCTGACCCCAGCCCAAGAAAAGCCTGGAACAGGGAGGATACTGAGGCAGGGTTATGCGGGTAGTGTTTGTTTTATATGATTTGTACTCCCATGTTTTACAAGATTAAATGAAAGAGTGAGAGTGTGTGTGTATTTGTGTGTGTGACCTGCTTCACAACTGCTGCATGTTCCTGAGAGAGTTAAGCTGTAAACCAGAAGCTTTAAGCCTTTTGGGTATGTGCAGAGGGAGGGTATGTTTAAGTACAAGGGAGTCTGAAGCGTGATTCACTGAGCCCATGGGCCAGGGAGCTGGACAGTGGGTTCCAGTTCTCAGAAGGGGCTGCCAACTAGAAGGTTTGTGCCCTAAGAGTACACTAGGGACCACAGGCTTGGGGCAGCAGCTGGACTTTGTTCAGACTCCAGGGGCTGAACCCACCTGGGACATCCAGGGACACAGAGGCTTGATTTCCCCTCACAGTAGTCCTAATGAGTGGCCAGGAGTGGGCATTTGCTAGGATCTGCGACACACAGACAAAATAATACTTCTGTCCCTCCTGAAACCTAAGAAAACTTTAATCTCCAGCCACATCATTTGAAATGTCAAGGCCTCATCTGCCTTTTAATGGAGGCTTGTTACATGAGGCAATACCTAGGTCATGTCTGTACATTTGTACTGAATCTTGTCGCATTATTCACACCAGTTCAAGATGGGTGTGAAACTGTTACCAATCTGGTTTAATAGCATTTTATATCATCTTTGCATTAGTGTGAATGATGATACAAGGTGCAAAGCAAGCTGGTCTTCCCCAGATATTGATGCAATGATCAGTTAGCCTGGCATTGTTTGTTTGTCCACACCTATCATTGCAGTTCTGACCTCAAGCTCTATACTAATATGAAGGATTTGGTCTCGCTCATGTGTAATATTTCTGCATTGTTTCTAGCCTGCCATCAATTTAGCGGCTCCTTGTATTGTGTAAAGTGCTTCCATTCTGCTGTATTAAATACAGTGCTCTCATTAGAATATAAACAGTGCCAGAACCCATTTTTGACTAACTTACAAATCAACAGACTCTTCTGAAAAATACATAGCCTGTAATTTTGTTTAGCGAATCAGATGCATTACTGGCTGCCAATCTGAGATCAGTTCAACCAACAGCAACCCTAAGGATCTGTTTCAGCCATGGATCTGCTTCATGGGAGATGCAGAAATGTCGCCACTCACTCATCTATTCAAATGAAAATGTTGCTTTCAGTGGTGCTACACGTCTAATAAGATTTGCATCCCAGAACAGAACATGTCACAGCAGCCACTGCAGAAATAATTGAAAAAGCCTGTTCACCAAAAAAATAAATAAAAAAGAATTAAATAAATCAAGACTTTCAGAATGTGTAGCATTCTTTCTGCTGTTGGCAGATGTCACTCTCTGGTTTAGCTGGAGGAGGAAAAGATTAAAATGATTGTGTTTAAAAGAGAAGTAGATGCAACTTGACATGAACCACAGAGTCCCACCACAATTGTGGAGAGCTGAAAGACTAGATTCATTTTCCTGCTGATTTACTTGCTACTGGCTTGATTCTGCTACCATTGTTCACATTAAATAGAGCCTTATTATGCAAACAATCCCACAAAAATACCATTGATTTCATGCCTACCAGGGCACCTCTTGTGATAAGTAAGTGTGGGAGAATCTGTCCCCAGATTCTTATTAGAATAAACTGAATTTGTTGATGGTATGTTTAAAAACCATCAAACTCCATAATAAAAAGAAGGAAGGGTGTACATGCACATGCCCACAGATCTCTGCTTAATTGTAAATATCCGAGTGCCATCTCCTCGGGTTAGGTGAGTCAGCCACCACCCCCGCGATATGTCAGATCTGTGCAGGCATCTTTCTAGATCTGCTTGACCTACTAATGATTTACAGCTGGTCTGTTCAGTGGACCATAAAAGGCTCTCGATAATTCTTATAATGCTATTTTAAATGATACATTGGATTTCAACTTAGGGGCTCTGCCTATCTCAGGTACTTTTAAAGTGCTTATCAGCAAGGTACCTAAATGTTATTAATTAATCCTCAATGCAAGTGTGTGCTGTGTAGACTATGTGCACTTTCTGTAGTTTAATCCTTAATGGGATTTATATACTGAAGATCAAGTATGTTATAGTTACCTTCTTTGATTTTTTTTTCCCAGCCAAAGCGTTATTTACTTGAGCAGACAATGAAATCTATTATCCTGGACAATAGTGTCTCTCTCTGTCCCATTCTGTATCTTTCTGGGCTGAAATACTTTTAAAGAAAATGAAACGTTTCACATTACATTAGTATAATTTAATGTGAAAGTGACTATGCTAAAGTCATTGATTAATGCAGTTCATGGAATAGAACAATTCATGGGGAGATTACTACCTTCTGGGGACATATGCAAATATCCTGCCTTCTTTTATTCAGCTATGTTGTTAGGAATCTTCTGTGGGGAATTAGTTTATGATTGTTTCTGAGTCATTACATAAGCCACGTGTATATTGAGTGTGGTTTATGAGGAGTTATTTATAATACTTAATGAGCCAACTCAAGAAAGATCAGGTATAGTAAACAGTATTACTGGATTCACACAGAAACATAATTCATTATTAACATCTGCTGTGTGGTGGTATGAAATCGTAACAGGTACTTTACCTTCATTAATACATTCAAAACTAATATCCCCTCAAATGTCCCTTTGTTATATTTTTCCTGTTGTTGACGTATTATAGCCACATCCGGATACCGAGTATTATATAGAATTATAGTGGTGTTTTGGAAGGCTACTGCTGGGGTTTTCAAAGCATCCTAAAGGCTTGAAAATCAATGGGATACAGGGCACCTAAATCCCATAGACTGCTTTGAAAATGGCAGCCTGTAGAGATTTAGGGCCTTGGAAGAGAGGAGGATATTTTCAATATTTCTGGATTGTGATCTCCTTTAATAGATTGAAAGTACTGAAGGAGCAGTGTTGTCAGAAAACTGAAGAATTTGCAGTCATCATTTCAAAACATAAAGTCCAATAATCCACAACTGTGTAGCAACCATTTATCATTATAAAATCACGAAGGTGCAAATTCAGTAGAAGTCATAACAGAAGTATCAGTCCATGTCCGAAAAACAAAGCAGGCACATTTCACCTGTGTATTCCTCAGGGTTATTACTCACCATTTAGAAAGTTATTTATATGCTATTTCCATCTCCTGCATGTATTGATATATGTTTAGTTTTGTTATGTTTATATTTTATATCAAAACAATAAAAATAAAGTTTAAAAGAAAAAAAATCTTTAAAGCAGCTATCAGAATGAAGCATCCCAGGGGCTGCCATGCAAAAGACATTGGTTCAGAAGTGACCTTTTTAGACTTTCCCTTCTTGGACACATTATAGTTAATGCTAGTCTCTGAAGAGTGAAATTGCTCTCTAGCTATGCTGCTATACAGCGGCATACTGCAAACTGATCCAGAAATGACATTGGTAGTGGTTAACCCAAAGTGATAAGCATTGCTTAGGAGACCTTATTAGAAAGCCAGGGAATGGATACAAGCAGTAGGATGGTTCTTGTCTAATAAATAGACAGTCCTAATTCGCATCTTCCCCTGTTTTGCTGCAACTGGGACTTTGATAGAGGAATGCTTTCACTTTTCATATACCAGCTCATCACGTACCGCCAGCAGTATTTGAAGATGGAATTACTGTGACACGAGGAAAGAGGAGTATAGGAAATTGGCAACATAGTTTGGAATGCTTGAAACTTGAGTATTTTCTCACTTCAGTGCAAATTCCGAATTGATCTCATTTTAATGGAATTTTAGTGCTAATGTTACCAGGTATTTAGAAAACCACAGTGCAAGATTTGCTATCCAGTTTTAAAAACCATGAGTAGGTTCAGTCTCAGTTTGATGGCATTAATCCACCAATGGTGCAGAAGCATAAATACTGTAGTGCCAACCCTCTTCTGTTCAGCATTCATTTCGACCTTTTCCACTCTTTGGACTAGATTTTTTTTTTTTAAACCCTGGGCCATGAATGTTTGAGGCTGAACACTGAAGTTTTAATGTTGCTGGTGTTTGTGTTTTCTCCTTTTAGTGTTATGGCAGGCAATCCAAGTGGTGCTGTTACACATAACATTACAAGTTCTTTTTGTATTTATGCGAACCGGTGAGTTGTCTTTGGAAGACATTGCTGTGTTGTTGTTTATTATGCAAGGTTCTACTAACAGCTTTCTTTGACAGGGTAACAAGCCTTGTGGATGGGGGGGAAGCGGTAGATGTGGTATATCTTGACTTTAGTAAAGCTTTTGATACTGTCTCACATGACCTTCTCATAAACAAACTAGGGAAATGCAACCTAGATGGAGCCACTATAAGGTAGGTGCAAAACTGGTTGGAAAATTGTTCCCAGAGAGTAGTTATCAGTGGTTCACAGTCATACTGGAAGAACATAACGAGTGGGGTCCTGCAGGGATCAGTTCTGGGTCTGGTTCTGTTCAATATCTTCATCAATGATTTAGATAATGGCATAGAGACTACACTTATTAAGTTTGTGGATGATAACAAGCTGGGAGGGATTGCAAGTGCTTTGGAGGATAGGATTAAAATTCAAAATGATCTGGACAAACTTGAGAAATGTCTTAAGTAAATAGGATGAAATTCAATAAGGATAAATGCAAAGTATTCCATTTAGGAAGGAACAATCAGTTGCACACATACAAAATGGGAAGTGACTGCCTAGGAAGGAGTACTGTGGAAAGGGGGTCATAGTGGACCACAAGCTAAATATGGGTCAACAGTGTAAGTGTAACACTGTTGCAAAAAAGGCGAACATCATTCTGGGATGTATTAGCAGGACACAAGAAGTAATTCTTCCACTCTACTTGGTGCTGATTAGGCCTCAGCTAGAATATCGTGTCCAGTTCTGGGTGACACATTTCAGGAAGGATGTGGACAAATTGGAAAGAATCCAGAGAAGAGCAACAAAAATGATTAAAGCTCTAGAAAACATGACCTATGAGGGAAGATTGAAAAAATTGGGTTTGTTTAGTCTGGAAAAGAGAAGACTGGGTGGGGGGGATGGACATGATAACAGTTTTCAAGTATGTAAAAGGTTGTTACAAGGAGGAGGAAGAATTTTTTTCTTCTTAACCTCTAAGGATAGGGCAAGAAGCAATGGGCTTAAATTGCAGCAAGGGAGGTTTAGGATGGACATTAGGAAAAATGTCCTAACTATCAGGGTGGTTAAGCACTGGAGTAAATTGCCTAGGGAGGGTGTGGAAGAGCAGGTTAGACAAACAGCTGTCAGGGATGGTCTAGATAATGCTTAGTCCTGCCATGAGTGCAGGGGACTGAACTAGATGACTTCTCGAGGTCCCTTCCAGTCCTACAAGTCTATGATTCTATACAGAGGGAGCTATGAAAGCAACTGGAAAGTTTGCTGTTTGTCTTGGGC
Source organism: Chrysemys picta bellii (assembly GCF_011386835.1). Lineage (NCBI taxonomy): Eukaryota > Metazoa > Chordata > Testudines > Emydidae > Chrysemys > Chrysemys picta. The sequence goes on from NC_088799.1 coordinate 77,724,248, forward strand.
TCTTATTAGAATTACTTCTTGAAGCAGAGTTGCCCATGGCATTGGAATTCCTGATAGAAGGTGTTCCCTGCTTGTGGTTTGACCTCTGTTTTAGGACTGGTGTGTGTGTGTGTGTGTGTGTTTGTATATAAATAAAACAAATTACATTTAGTGATGTGGAATCTGAGTATATACTGATTTCTTCTCCACTGGGAAGCCCACATGGAAGGTCCCAGATATTTGCTGCTGCTGCTGGACAGAGGCATAATGCAGGTGTTAGAATGGGACACTGGTGTCAGAACGAGGGTCAATAGCTATATACTTTTCAGTATTGCTAATAGTTTCACCATGTGTTTTTTGAGGAATTTCAACAAGCTATGGATAATTAAAGGCCAAATCTGGCAGCCCTTACAGAGGAAAGACACCCACTGACACTAATAGAAGTTTTGTCTTAGTACAGACTGTATGATTGGACCATAGATAAGGAGTAGTTTAGCTGGGGCAATGCTAAAGAAACTCATGCTAATATTTCTTACCAGTGGGTAACCAGATGGATAAGAATTTTATTATGACAGGATGTGATGTTAGCTGTACAATAACAATATATTATCATTCATATTGTAACATGGAGATATTTTCAATACAGCGTACCCAGTTCTATGAATTATGTTAATTCATTATAAAGTTTGAGCCATGCAAGAATGTATAGACCATCAGCTGTATGGAGATCTATCCTTGTTACAGAAGGCATTTATGTGGCAGCTTTCCCACTCAGTGGGTATTGCACCAGAGGAACAGATTGAGATCACTTTCTTTAATGGTATAGATGGCAAAAGAAAAGAGAGAGAAGCTGAGGAAATCACTGAAGTCCAAGCTGAACTGAGATCAAATAACTATTAACAGCTTGAATGACCTAGTTCCCCATGGCATTGGTAGTGTAAAACAGACAGCCAAAGGGAAAGTAAATAGGTAACTACCATCTGTAAGCTCGATCAATTTCTTTGCAATTTAACCTGGTTTTCTCAAACACTATTTCTGGCACTGCTTTGTGCTCACCAGGCCAACTGGGCTGCTGAAATGAAGTGACGCTGTGAAGTGTGACCTGCTTTAACACTACTCTCAGAGAGCTGCTTTTTAGTTTCAGAGACACAGTGTGCAACCTTTTGAGAATGTAGTTTGGTTGGAGATAAAGTACTTAATTTACATCCACTGGGTTGTAGCAGCGGAACTGAAGAACCAAGACAGTATTTTTAGGTAGCTGTGCACCATTTTATTAACATTTAATTGATTTTAGAATTCTTTCAGGATGGTAGAAGAATGGAAAAACAAAGTATGTTTTCAATTGTACACCAGCACTAGAAATCATATAGGTCCTGATTCAGCAAAGTCAATGGGATGCCCATAGGCATGTGCTTTTAGTACCTTACTTAAGTGAGACCATAATAGGGAAGACTTGCTTTGTATGGATAACCAAGGGAAGCTGTTGGATATACATTGCTGGGGTTGGTGAGTGGCAGTGGAGTACATTGCATTATCACTCTGCTGGAACAGATGATTGATATGATCAGTGACAGGAGACACATCATCTACAGAATGTCACTAACAGGCAACAGTCAGTGGAATATACCAATCAAACTGATGTACCTCCCAAAACCCATGCACGCTACTAAAGGCTACAATTGGTAGTAAAGCTCCTTTAAGAGCTGGAATAATGGCTGTCCTCCAATGATTGTTCTTAAAAGTTCATTCCAAAATAATCAGTCACACTATGAAATGTAAGGATGACAGCCTTAATGACTAGAAGTGAGTGAAGAGCAGCTGAAGTGTCAAGTAAAGCTCAGATCTCTCTAAATATAGGAGCATTTGGAGAGTTGTGAGTAGGCTGCGTATTTTGACTGTCCAGTCTACCACAGACTGGTGACTGTCACCCACTTGAATGAATGTTTCAAAGGATAACATCAGAGTATTTGCCACGGAAAAGATGGAGACACTTAAAGAGCTCTTTAATGAATTTTTCAGCACTCCATGTCTCTCAAGTTTCTGTGACGCATCATATCTGGCTAATTCACTACTGTGACATTAATTGACATGACAGAAATACCCAGATAATTAGCCATCATAAAAACAACCCCACATACCTCGCTGCAGGTTTTTCAGAACAGGTTAGACAAATGCCTGTCAGAGATGGTCCAGGTGAACTTGGTCCTGCCTCAGTGCAGGAGGATGGACTAGATGACCTCTTGAGGTCCCTTGCAGCCCTACATTTCTGTGCTTTTAGGTGTAATGGTAATGGAGACTGGCAGATTTTTCTAAAGCAGCACAAACTAGACGCCAATTATAGAAATGTGTGATACCGGGGGAGTTGAATGGTATTCATTCTGTATGCATAAAAGGCTGGTTCAAGGTTCTGTGATGCAGGGAGGGAAGAGAAGGAGTAACTGAGAATCACAGTAACTGTGCTTGGGAAACATAAAGTCTGCTACCATCCTGCAAGCAACTTATTGAAAAGTAGGTTGGACAGGATGTGAGGAAGGAGAAGGCTTTGACTCAGCAGCCCCTCTGTGCCAGGAACCAGAGTTTACTGGCTGTGAAGCATATGCTCCATACCTTGGAAGGCTGTGGCAAATTACTCCCCCTACAGCGTGGTCAGCTTGCAATGGTGTGTCTCCTCACTTCTGCAAATGCAGGGCAATGGCTAAATGCAACAATATAGCCCAAAAGCACAGCAGCATCCACTTAAGCAAAAGTTATTGAACATGTTCTAATGTTCACGTGGATACAAGTAATGTTAGAGAAAGGTCTTAGCTGATGGCCATCTGTCTGCTTTCCGAATATTATGTTAGGGGATTCCCTCTGAATAAGCAGCAGCTGCCACTCCAGTGTAGTGTGATTTAAACAAACTGGTAACTACCACATGCCTGCATTTTAAAACATAAATATAATTATTCATCTCCAGTCATATTAGATTAAGCATGTCAGAGAAGGGAATGAGTTTTGTGACAAACAGCTCAGTGAAATTTTCCCCTCAGTAAATGGTCCTAGAATTGACTGCCAAATGGGGGGAGAGGGAAACATGGAGAAGTAGGTGTGGGTGGGGGCACCTTTCCATCAGTTATATTTACTTAATGTATTTATAGATCTTCTCACTGCTTACATAATGTCTGAACTTCTCAGGTGCACCAAAGAGCCCATAAGTGTAGCCTTATGCCAATTTTTTGTCCAGGTTTGGACTACTGGGAAGGTACCAGTAGAGTGGAAGGAAGGGTTCATTGTCCCACTTTATAAGGGACAAGGCCTAGGCCTGAGTGCGGTAGCTCTAGGCCAATAACTCTGTGCTCTTTGTTGCTGGAAAAGACTTCACATGTGTCATCCTACTTACCCAGCTCCTGCCTCGCCTTGTGAGCAAGCTGGCTTTGATGCTGGGCGATATACAATAGATGCTATACTTGCGCTCCATATTTTCTCTGAGATCCATCATGAATTTAACCAGCCTTTGACAGCAGGAATCATAGACTAAGGCAGCCTTTGATTCTGTCCATAATGCTGCCTTATGGAAGTCCGTACGAGGCATTGGTGTTTCCTCCTGAGGCTAATTCAAGATTACATAAAGACTCATGGGCACAGGTGCATTGGAGGACCCAGAAGTCTGACTGGGTGATCTGGGGTGAAGCAGGAATGTGTCCTGTCCGCAGTCCTGTTCTGCTGTGTAGTGGGTTGCCACTTTGAACATCTCTCTGCAAATATCAGTATAACTGTTGTTCAACCTCTTTTATTGACTGGATTATGCAGCTGATATCTAGCACTTTGGTCAGGATGCAAACGATCTCAAAGATGCACTAGAAAGCTTCCAGCACAACTCAGCTGCCCTTGGTTTAAGGGGCAAAAATCCAGAGTGTCAGTGCAAAAGTTGTGCTACAAGACATCTGTGCTTCTGGACCCACTGTGGATGTAGTTTTAATCTATCTAGGCAGTAAATTGTCAATGAACAGGTGCAGCCAGCTGGACATCCTAAGGAGATGTTTAGCAGCCTCAGGCATGAAGGACCTGCATAGGGGCTGTAGCCAAAAGAGGGTGAAACTACATACAAAAGTAGGGATTTAATCAAACCCATGTGCTTCCGATCCTCTTATATGGATTTAAAACATGGACATTGCTTAAACAAGACATCAGGAGACTGCAGGCATTTTATGTGCATATCCAATGGCAACTACTGGGTGTAAGATAGTTTGACTTTATCAGTAATAGGGATGTATCATTGTGATTGAAGTCATTATTGGCCATTGCCTCCCCACACTGAGCTCTGAAGATTGGGCAATGACCCCTCCTGACCTCAAGCCCAGTCATGGATTGGTGGCAGCTACACAGTCACCCATAATTAACCTGGCTGCACCAGATCAGTAATAACCGTGGGGATCTCTTAGATGTCTGGAATAAAACCTTACAGTGTGGCCATGGATTCTTGGCACTATGGCCCTACACTGTCTAAGTATGTTGGTGGTGGTGGTCAGGGTCATCACTGTGGTCCGATTCTGCCTCTCTTATTCACTCCTTTCAGTGGCCAAGGCTAGCATGGACTCCTCCCTTGGTGCTAATGTGGGGGGTATTTTCTAGAATCCAGGAAAGGGGAAATGTTTTGTATAAAAGAGATACTTGAATATTTTCAGTGAATGATAGTTTCTGTTCAGACAAGGGCTGGGCTTTTCAAAACAGTTTATGGACTCTGGATAGCCAATTCCAGTTAAAATGGGAATGGGATGCCTCGGTGCCTCTGGCAAGCTCTGAAAATCTCAGCCTCAAGCCCGTGAGGAGAGCCATAGATCATGGTACCCCCAAAATGATGGAGATCGACCCACACTGGCTTCCCTCCAACATGAAACAGAGGAAGTATTTGTGTGCCTGTGTGAGGGGGACTGAGAGACAAAGCATCTTCTGACTACCTGCACGGGACTACTCCCCAGACACTACTGCAGAGCTACATATTTTCATGTAAAACAAAAGGTTTCAAATGGTGCCCACAAGCTAAATGTAATCTCTTTGCAGATTATATTTCCTGAGGTTTTTTATGTTTGTTTCACCTCAGGAATACTGGGATTTTCCAGACCACCTACTAATGGGCAAATCCTGCCTCTCCCCCACTAGTGTGGATGAAAAAGTTCTCAGATGCTATAGAGGGGTTGGTCTGGGGGACATGGCTTGGCGTGAGGGTAGGGTGTTCCCCTGCAGTGGAGTGGGGGGACTGGTAGAGATAGGGATAAGATAGGATTGGAAGAAGACTGGGAGATGCATGATATATAATTGTGTGAGGAGTAGGATAGGCATGGTAGTATGGCCTGTCCTAGATTTTCCAATGCCCCATGCAAAATAAGATGCTCTACCCAGTTATAACTGGCCCTCCCACGTTTACCTACCTTTGTTGACCTCCTCAGTTACTGGTTTGTGCCCTCTGGTGACTTCCTAAATGGACCAGGAAGCCAGCAGGTGGAGCCAGAACACCAGAGTACATTATCCATCACAGACTAATGGTGAGGAGAGAGAGCACGATGAGCAGGGACTGATGATCAGGGATGGTGCTTTGAGTGGCTGAAGCTGTGTGTAGAGAGTGTGGATTCCTATGCAACCAAATAATTCATATAGATCTCAAGCCATGAGTGCATGGAGTTGATTGGGTAGGGCCAATCATGGTATGGATAAGATAGGAAGGAGTATGCATAGACAGGCTTGGAAGGAAATGGGAGGAGGGGTATGGACAGGGTCTCAGGGAGGCTGGAGCAAGAGACAAACATCCTTTCCATTATTGTCATTCTGTGGCCAATATATTATCTTCAATCACTTGTCTAGTTAATGTATTGAAATGTGAAAATCTCATTGTTTTGACAGTTAAGGCACTATAAAATGTTATTACCATAATTGTAGAACCAAACTTGAGGTTATTACATGCCAGTGACCACACAACATCGCTCTTTAATTGACAGCCTAAAAAATGAACATTAAACACTGGACGTTTGATAGGGGATGAGTGTGTAATTACAGACACAATGCTATCCTCTAATACACGGTGGATCCTTTTCAGTCACATTCTAACTCACAGTACAACACTCAGTCATTTGTATGTTTCTGATGGTTGGTATTTAAGTGGGGCTGGAGATATCACTTAACAGTTTGTTTCTCTGGATATTTTGCAAACCACTTCCACTGTCCACTAACGCATTTCAGAACTGACTGTCTTACAAAATAATTTTTGAAGTTGTTGAATTAGTAAAACTTGGCAAATACTGCAAGCACGTAGTGAACATGGGTATGAATACAAAGTGCAAACTTTCTTTGAGGGTATTCCTGTCCCCTTGTATTCACTATTCACAAACATTCAGTAGAACAAATTTTTCAAAAAACCTCAAAAAAGAAACGTGCAATTAATATTTAAATTAATATGATTTTTTAACAAATATTCAAATATGTATTAATGACAGAAGGGTTCTCTTTGCAATTTTGGACTTTGAGTAGAATCAAATCAGGGAGCAGAATCAATATCATGATGCAGAAAAGTCAATCTCACCAGATGAATAGTGAATATTTGAAGCAATAGTCATGGGGAATATTTTGAGAGTCACCAAAAGCTGAAATATGTTTAATAAGACAGGTGTTGAATAATTTTGAACATAAGTAAAAAATGAAGGCTGCTTGCACAAAGATAAAGAAACTAAATTAATCATACAAATCATTCATTAAGAATAGTGTCAGGGCCATATAATGGAACCTTTATTCCTGATGAACAGCACTTACTCATATTAGTAAGTGCTCACCACTGAGTGAAACTCACCTCTGTACGGAGGGCCAGAAGGCAACCTATGAGGACTTAAATGGCAATTAAGTGATGCAAATAGTCTTCAACGGTCTTTAAAAGTTCCAAAATCAGGCCCTATATTTGTATCATATGTATAAGTTATTACGATATCAATATTTCATAGATGTGGGGCAAGTTAACTTTATAATAACTCAATGGTTAAGATGAAATATTAAGTCTGGTTTAGAAAAGGTTTGTCATCTTTTGCCTTTTCTTTCTAAATTTATTTCCCTTCTTCAAACACAGCAAAGCCCCACCGCAAGCTATTAGCTATATCATTGCTTAAGTCCTTTCTTCTAGAAGTAGGAGACTGATGTCCAGGGTCCATATTTGGTTGTCATGACAACATGATTGCACAGGACAAAAAAAAAAAAAAAAAAAAACCTTTCTGAAACCTCTGTAACTCAGAATGAATCTAAATAATTACCTCTTCAGCCTTCCCCTATCTCCAGGGACAACTGCGGAAGACCACTAGTGATGCACGCTCTGACGTCAAATCCTAACACCAATGAACCCACCATAAAAATTCTACGTCAGTGTTGTTAATGGCTTAATCGGTCCACATCCCTTAATGCTATTAGTGTCAAGCAGTGAATGGCAGTGAACAGAGGAAAGGTTCGCTCTACATCAGGGTCTAAAGTACTAATGAATGTTAACAGCTCATAAAGAAGCCTGTGCTTCTACATATTAATAATGCATCTGAACCACCATTGAGTGATTGTGCGCTAGGTATAATAATTGTAATATAGTTAAGCAGAAATAAATAGAGGCTAGTGTGAAAGTTCACGTCATTTGCATGGCAGTAATGTTGCTTTTTATCTTAGCATATGATGTGACTAAACACTGGCTGACAGAAAAGATGTGGGGGTGAAATGACATGTCATTTATAAGAATTAGTGTGCTGGATATTTGAAAGTTAATATTTTAATGGCTTTCCTTTGAAAGGTGTTAAAAAGAAAATGCTGGAACTTACAGGCTGTTTCACCTGATCGGCTGCAGATGTTCTGTAAGTTAAGTATTTCTTTTGCCATATGCACAGAGCGTATCCCCCTATGTATGTGAGAAAATGGTTAATCAAGTGTTGGGGAGGGGGTAATATTTCAGTCTTCTCTGTTGTGTTGGTTTCTGTGTAGTTCAGGCCCTAATTTTAAGAGGATTCCCCTTGAAAGAAGTTAGAATGTTCACCACTGTGTTGGTTTTCTACAGTGTATCTGAGCATTTGTAATGAGCTCATTCATCCATGTGGTGTTTGTTTGTGTGATGAGTGTACACAATGTTTTGAAATCAATGGAAGTACACCACTTTGTCAGCTGAGGATCTGGAATCCAATCATAACTTCACTGAAGTCAATAGAAATTGCACTGACTTCAGTGGAGCCAATATTGCGCCTCCAGCCACAATGTTTTGCACCGCTGTTTAAAATGGTGGTTGTATCTGTTCAGTTCCACACAGGATCATCATGTGTTTGATCCAATGCCCAGTAAGGGGAATGACAGTCCATCCAGTTACTTCAACAGTGTTGGACTAGACTCTAGGCGAAGAGAAGGAAGCAAAGATAAAGACAAAATTAAAAAAAATAATTCTTACATTTATTTTTAATACAGAACCAAGAAGGTTCACAGGCCCAAACTGAGCCCTGAAGTAATGACTGCTCTCTGATGAAATCAGTAGAAGTTGCTCTTAACTACATCAAAGCTGAATTTGATCCACATTCTTTGATAAATATATCTTTAATATCCAGAATGCCAATGGGCAAAGGTTTTATATATGTAGCTCTCCCACTGCATGTACATCTAGGAGAATCCTAGGTTCTTAGATTTTAAGGCCAGAAGGGGCCATTATGCTCATCTGGTCTGAGTCCTGTATAACAAACCATAGAATTTCACCAAATGATTCCTTCACCAAGTCCATAACTTCAAATTGAGCTAGACTATCTGGAGACTTCTTAACTGTCAACTGTAAAATACCAAGAACGTGGAACAAATAGATAATTTTTATATATTACATATTTTACATATTATAAGCAAGCCTTTTTGTTGAATAAATGCACATTAGAATATGTCCTCTTTAACCTAAGATTAGCTTGTCAAGTTCTCATGGGCATCACAGAAGAAGAGGGTCATTCAGTGGATTATTTAGCATTTCTATGAAAAATTTTAGCACCATTTTCAAAATAATATAAACTAAAAGTGAAAATCTACTCTGATATGGTATCAGGTGAAATACTCTGGATTTATCCTGGTGTAACTGAGAGCAGAATATATATATAATGGCAGTAATTTTTATCAGGTCTCTAACTGAAACAGAGATCTTGGTTTAAAAGCAGTCGGATATTTATGTACTGTATATTGGAGAAATGTAATGTAAATGTTTGTTCTTGTTTAAAATAATTGTACAGATTTTCAAACCAGTGCTTAGTATTTGGTTTATTTGTTATTGTATATACACCCGTTTATACATATACCCTTATATAGTGCCTACCACGGTAGTATCTGGATGCACTTGACATAATTTAGACCAATATGCACATATTCCCTCCAATAGGGAACATATCTCTTTAGGTCTTCTCTGGCTGTCAAAACAACTACCTTAGAGTAGGCAAAACCAGCTGGCAGATAGACTGCCAAAGGAAATTCCAATTCTTGCTATAAAATGTATGACTAGAAGAAGGTGGCCAGCTTCAGACTTTGGTAAATTTCTAGTCAGCTTTTGACCTAGCTGTGGTGAGCTTCTCCCTTAGGACAGAGAGCCAAAGAGTTTCTATTGAGTACAGGGGCCATGGAAGTGCCTAACAGAATGGGCATTGTGCAATGTTTGCAGAGTTTTCAATTTGCTTAAAAAAAAACACCACCACAACAGTTTAGGGAAAACTGTTGCTTGTGTTTGTGCAGAGGGCTCAGACAGCATAAGTGAACCTGTTCAATAGCTGGAATGTGGAAATTCTTGAAGTTTGTTGGATTCAACTGCAATAGCACCTATTTCCTATTATGCCACATGTTGACACATTAGATATTCTGCAGTTATCCCCTTCCTTTAGTGTCTATGGTTCTGCTTGGTCTGGTCACCAGGTACTGAATGGTAATTAGGTTCCAGAGGATTCCCTAATCATCTAACTTTCTAATGTGAAATGGATTCTTCCACAGATGAATGAATGTCAAGGAAGAATTTTAAAGGGGTCACAACCTGATGTCACTGCACATGTCCTGTCTTTCTGCTGTGCTGAGTGGTCAGACTCAGGAAGAAAGGAGCCAGACAGCCTAAAGATATCTACTCCTTTTCATGCCTACTCCTCCCCCCCCCCCCCCCAGACCAAAAACAAGCAAAGGGAAAAAAAATCACCCAGGTTCTTTGGGGAAGGGGAGGAGAGAAGCCCCACAAGTCTCTCCAGCAGTGAGGAAGCCCCTCCCCAGCACTGGGTAGGTGAAGGATGAGATGTTACAGCCAAAAACAATGGGCACTGGGGAAGGAGCATCCCTCATACGGGCAGAGCCATCCTTCTCTCTTACGTTCACATGCACACCCCCTGAAGAGCAATGTTTGTGAGCTTTTATTCTATATGTAGAATTATCTGTGTACATAGATTTGCAATGCTTTCTAATTTATTGCTATACCTGGATAGCAGTTTCCCCCACTTTCCTCTCTACTTAGTCATCATAACCTGGCTGATTTCTCTGTGTCATGATGTCCTAGCAAAAAAGATCAGGAGGAGGGGAGAGTATCAGCCTCCACAATCGTGTCAGGCAGGATGTTCCGTGAATGAAGGGTAATGTGGAAGATGGCACATAGATGGTTGTAAGAAGTTAACAAATAGGTTGATGAGGTTGGTATTTTTGGTAGGGCTTCCCAAACCTCTCTTCTCATTAACTTTTTATGCAGCTGAGATTCTCCTGTCCCTCTGCTGTGAGGATGGACTCCTAGGCCACAGACTTCTTATCCTGTCACAAGAAGCAGATAACCTTGTTCTACTGCCTGTGCACCAGGGACACTGTCTCACAAGGCAAGAGTCTTCTTGGGGAAGTGGCTAGTGTCATTCTCCTACCACCAGCCCCTGGGCAGGGCATCTAGCATGGGAGGGTCTCTTCAGCAGGTTCAGAATCAACATAAACTGGCTTTTTTCCACCCTACCACTGCTATGTCATAGGCAGAGTTAGAGATGGAGGAGCGACTGGGGCGTACGTGTACACTCATGGATGCGTGAGTGAGTGAGTGGGGTAATTCTGTACCCTGGCTGTCAGTGTCCACAGGGACCATTGCAACCAGTGCAAAACTTAAGCCAGCTTCCAGTAGTTCCCCCACTTGGAAGGTACAAGATCCCCCACCCTGAATCTCTGTCAGGCTGAGCACTAGCACAGGGCTGAATTTGGGCCTTCCAATACAAGCTCTTGCTGGCTGATGCCTTGCAGCCAGCCTGTATCATGTTTGTCTCCCACACTAAATTCAGAGCTAAGTTTGGTTCTGCAGGCTGCTCCACAGCAAGTGTGTGTGTGGGTGGGTTCCACCCAACTCCTTGCACCAGCCCACCGTAAGTGTACCTAAAACTGTGCAAACAAAGGAGTTTTCAGTTTGCTGGCAGTTTTGGGGAAAAGTATTTTGGGTCAACTTGAAAACTCTTTTGAAAATTTTCAGGGAATTGAAAAGTGCGGGGGAAATCATTCCAGGTTGAACAAAGTTTCATTTGACTTGTGTGGTGTTTTTACCTTTTTAAAAATAAAAAGGAAGGAAAATCCAAAGTGAAAAGTCCTTTTGATCTGAAGGGAAAAAACCCTAGCCCCCCAACATTTTGTTTAAGAAGTTTCAAAACAACATTTTTTGGGGGGGGAAAGGGGGTTGATATTTTTGTCCTACCAAAATGAATATCCAAAATGTTTGTCACCTCAGAATCTACTTTTTTGTAAAAAGTTTAGGCTGAAAAATTTTGCCCAGGTCTAACTGTATCTACTGTGCCATTTTTTTCAAAACAGTTCTCATCTTTCACTCATATGGTCATTTATACCACACACATTCCCTTCCTGGCTCAGCAGGATCTTTCTGCATTAATGGTGAAGTTTAAGTTAACAGGTTTCCTCTTCACACCAATATTTGCTTGACAGATAAAGTGCAGGTTAAAGGTGGAAAAAGCACAATAGCTGTGGGCTCAGATCTAAAAAGGACTTAAGCATGTAAATCCAAAATTTAGGTGCCACTGAGATCCTCAAAACCCTGCTCAGCTACCACTAACTCTGGAGGCACCAAAAATCCATACACACCCAAATTTTTGCTGTAAGAGTCCCCTAAGCTTCTGCCACTGGGCATGTGCACAATGACTCAATGTAGACATCTAGGCTTCTATGTCCCAGCAGGCTCCTCTAGCCAAGTGAAGATAGGCATTGCCTCACCTATGTAGCGTGTGGGGGGCCTGGTCTGGTAGGTGTTCTCCAAGCACACCTAACTCCACACAAAATGGTGGGCCAGAGGCAAACTCCCTTATAACCTTTAGCCCAGTGGTTAGATCACTCTCCTGGGTGTCAGAGACCCTGGCTCAAATCTCCCTGCCGCCTGATGTAGAAAAGGGATTTCCCCCCTCCCAGATGAGTGCCTATCATAGGGTTCACTCATCACTAGGGCACCTTCTCCTGGCTACTCTGGGGATTAGCTGCATCCACAACCCCCTTCTGTCACTTGTTCATGCATCCTGCCATCTCGCTCTCTCTGTGTGACTCAGTGATCTCTCTTCATGGTTGGTCCTCTGTCCCAGTAACTGTGTTTTCCCCTTCCAGGTATTATCCAAGTCTCTCTATCCAAAAAAAATAGCAGTCTTCTCACTCACTTCCCTAACTGTGCCACTTCTCAAGTAGTTGGTAAGAGAACGCAGGCCTGCCCTCTACTGCAGGTTCCAGGTTCCAGCTCAGGAACTCTCTATAATCAGTGGTCAAGGTCTGCAATATCCCATCTTGCTGCTATTTCTCTGAGTTCTTGTCTATTTTGCCTCTCTCAGGCTTTCATCCACCACTCTTCCTTCAGAGCCCAGATTTCCAGAGGTTTCTACTCTCCCCATGGCTTTCTGTCTTTGCCTTGCTAACATCCAAAAAACAACTGCAGGCTCCCTTGCTACAACCCTTCTCTACTACCAATTTCCTGGCTTTATATCACCCCCATCTGTTCCTTCTCAGATGGGCTCCATCATCATTCCAGGGTTACTTAGGACACCTAATTCCCCTCAAGTGTGGCTTGTCTGCTTAAGAATCAGAGGGGTAGCTGTGTTAGTCTGGATCTGTAAAAGCAGCAAAGAGTCCTGTGGCACCTTATAGACTAACAGACATATTGGAGCATGAGCTTTCGTGGGTGAATACAACAAAGTGGGTATATACGTCTGTTAGTCTATAAGGTGCCACAGGACTCTTTGCTGCTTTGTCTGCTTAATTGGCCCCTTCTCAGCCTCATTAACCCTTAGTAGGGTAGTGTGAGGTGAACATCCCATTACAGTGCCCTAACAATTAGGATCAGGGAGAGTCTGATGTGGGCCTCTCAATTTCTCCTGTTAAAGCTGTTCCTCTATGTATAAGTAGTTTAATATGCATAGGACCAGAGAGATAATGTCTCTATAATCAGGGCACTCACTTGAAAGTTAGGAAACCCATCTTTAATCCTGTGTCTTTATCAGGTGAAGTGGGGAATTGAACCAGAGTTTCCCACATCCCATCTAGCGAGTTCACTAACCACTCGCTAGAAGTTATAAGGAGGATTAGGGGTGGTGCCTCCTACCCCAGACTATTTCGTGTGGAATTCAGCACATGTTGCTGCCATTCTTGCAAGAAATGGTTTAAGTGCCTGACTCCAGGAGAGGCTTCCTGACTGAGGATCCCAAGTAGAGCTAGGCACCAATTCTGTGAGAAAGCAGGGATTAGGACACACCCCTCTTCTTGGCTCTATTATTGGCTAGTTTAGGCAGTTTCCCACCTAGCATGCTGGCTTTTCTGAATCCCATTCTCAGGTATCTAGCTCTTCCCCTGCATTGTATAGGGAGCCTACATGCCTAATCCAGTGTTTGTTGATTTCATTGAGTGATTAAAAATTAGGCAAGGCAGCTCTGGATTTAGGGTCATGTAGTAGTTTTGGGCCGCAGTTCAGCCCTCAGCAGGGCTGTGGGGTAGCCCACCGCCTCGCTACAGTCAGAAAAGAGCCCCGAGTCCCAATCAGGGTGGGGTAGTAATCACACAGTTAGGCCAATGCCCAGGCCCTTAAGCAGGGGCTGGGTCAGAGTTGGTAGCAGCCCAGGGCCTAGGCCAGGGCAGCAAACAAATAGTCAAGCAAATACCCAGCCTCTCTAAGCCAGGGGAAACAGGGGGAGTCTGCCACCCAAGGAGTGGGTGGCAGGGGGGACACAGGCCCTCCCACTCCACTGCATCCCAGCCCGGGGCCCTAGCAGCGACAGAAACTCGCTGCTGTCAGTGGGGATCCTGGCCGCAACACACTGACATCGGCTCTGGCAGTGCAGCAGCCAGACTGGGGTCGGCTGCCCCCAGGCTACTTCCACACTCCCCCTCGCACGGTACATCTTAGTGTCGTCGGTGCTCTCCACCAGCATGGGCTCCTCAGGGTCGGTAGCAAAGGGCAGGCTTGGCTCCTCCTCGAGGTAGCTGGCACGGGGCAGGCTTGACCAGCCCGGTGAGTTAGCAGACCGCTCACGGCCTGCGGCTGTCTCCCAAGCAGGAGCTCGGCCAGGGACATCTGCTCTCCCCACCAGCCTAGACTCCACTGAGCTCTGCAGGCAGGCTTTTATACTTCCGGGTCGGGGCCGTGACCTCAGAGGGGCGGGCACCGGACCTGGTGGCTCCGCCCATGTTGGTAGTAGGGGAGGTTCGGCCCTCAGCGGGGCTATGGGGTAGCCCACAGCCTCGCTACAGGTCAGAAAGGAATTTTTTCCCCAGGTCGGTTTGGCAGTGTCTTGGGGCTTTTTTGCCAGGACTATCTGAGTATAGCTCATTTAATCATTTCCCTGCCACTGCAGGCACTAGCACATCTCAGTCCCTCCTGTTCTCTGGCTGTAATCTAGTCTCCTGTGGGCCGTAATACTTTGCTCTCATTTCGGTTGTTGGGTTTAGTGTGCAAGTTCTAGGGAGCGGTGGAGGCCTGGGATATACCGGGAGTCAGACTAGATGATCTGGTGGCCCCTTGTGGCATTAAACTCTATGGCTCTAGACAAGTGGTTCTCAAACTAGGGCTGCCGTTTGTTCAGGGAAAGCCCCTGGCAGGCCGGGCCGGTTTGTTTACCTGCCACGTCCGCAGGTTCGCCGATCACAGCTCCCACTGGCTGCGGTTCGCCGCTCCAGGCCAATGGGGGCTGCAGTAAGTGGCGCGGGCCAAGGGATGTGCTGTCCGCCCTTTCTGCAGCCCCCATTGGCCTGGAGCGGCGAACCGCAGCCAGTGGGAGCCACGATCAGCCGAACCTGCGGACGCAGCAAGTAAACAAAATGGCCTGGCCCACCAGGGGCTTTCCCGAAACAAGCGGCGGCCCTAGTTTGAGAACCGCTGCTCTAGACTACTGCAGGCTCTGTGTGGACCCTGCTGACATGCAATAATGATTCATTAATGCACTTCGATCTACTTCTTTTTGAAACGGGAATAGATGAAAGCGCATTAATGAAATGTTAATGCACATCAGCAGGGTCCACATGGAGAGCTGGTGTGCAGCAGGCCAGTGCAGGGTAGATTCACATCCTAGCTTGCTGCAAACTAAATATTCATGTGAACAAGCCCATAGGTGCTTGTCTCATTCATTATATAGAGAGCAGAGGCGCTTAGCTCAGGCTTTCTGGATTCCAGTGATTTTCAAAGTGCCCAAAAGTTCGGTGTTGCAATGCTCAGCATTGCAATGCCAAAGTCCCTTTGTGGATCCAGGCCTAACTGTCCCAAAGGAAGTACAACTGTCATGCAAACACCATAGGACCATTGCAAGAAATGAATTTTCTTTCAGTGCTTCTCTGATCCTAAATCAAACAGTCTCAGCAGCTGGCAGGCAAAGACGATGTCTGTTTCCCTACTCTCTACCAGTTGTGGGGGGATAGGAAGTGGGAAAGAGAAGTGGGGTTTGGAGCATGCTACCTGAGCAAGCTAGAAGTTCCAAATGTGTAGGTGACAAAAGAACTGATGCTAATTAAAGGAAGAACAGGAGTACTTGTGGCACCTTAGAGACTAACAAATTTATTAGAGCATAAGCTTTCGTGGACTACAGCCCACTTCTTCAGTCTCTAAGATGCCACAAGTACTCCTGTTCTTCTTTTTGCGGATACAGACTAACACGGCTGCTGCTCTGAAACCTGCTAATTAAAGGCTAATTATGTTCAGCGAGGAATTGCTATCAGGTGTTTAGAACCACATAAAAGGAGAGGTTGAGGGGAGAAGGCTTCTTCTTTTGGGCTCAGTGGGTGGAGGAAGAAAAAGAAAAGAGAGGAGGAAGAGGTCACTAATGACAGTGTGAAAATTAGATGAATGCTTTCTATATTTGTGCCAGTTACATCTTTGTGTAATCCAGGAAATATGTATGTAGAAAGGGGCAGTATCTATTAAGGTGACAGGAGTCTGGTGTATCTGTCTTTCATTTTAAAAATCATATTAAATTAATCAGGTCCCTTTGAAACTGTTTTGTGACATGTTTGATTCATGTGCAGTTCCATCTTTCCTCTGCTATGGCCTTGGCTTTGTTACCCACCAGCTACTAGAAGCGATATTCCCTTTTCATTGGGCCACTCATTCACACAGGTTCATACATTTTCCAGAATTCCTTATCTTCTCCTTGAGAAGTACCCTTTCTTTCAAGCCAAAAAATTACTTTGACAATTTAGAGTGGCAACTGATTATTCTAATATTTGCTTCCTTATTAACTATTGTGAGCACTAGAACAAGCAGGCAGAAGTCCTGCACCTGAGACTGTTATCATCCAAGCTGGCAAGGACAAGTGCAGAGACAGTGTGACAAACTGCTGGGGTTCCCAGAATTGTGGGTTACTGTGTTACCCCTAAAAAGCAACAGAGGGTCCTGTGGCACCTTTAAGACTAACAGAAGTATTGGGCGCATAAGCTTTCGTGGGTAAGAACCTCACTTCTGAAGAAGTGAGGTTCTTACCCACGAAAGCTTATGCGCCCAATACTTCTGTTAGTCTTAAAGGTGCCACAGGACCCTCTGTTGCTTTTTACAGATTCAGACTAACACGGCTACCCCTCTGATACTGTGTTACCCCTCTCAGCCTCAGCAAGTGGAAGCTTTGCTGCTGCTAAGCTATGTGTCAGCTCCCTGATGCACCAGTTTATCTGCCTTGCCAACAAACTTTTCAGGACTCTGCCAGTCCAAACCTTGCCTTGCAGGTAGCAATCAGTGAATCCCAGTCCTTGAGTTCAGAGACATCTTTCTACAGTGCACAGTTCCTTCTTACTATACCATTCACAAAACCTTATCAAGTTGGTTCACTGATCCTTTAAGGAGACAGTCCACTGGAGTCAATAAATTCTATTTCATTCCAAGCCCCAAGTTGGTTTATGGTAATAAAAACTTGTTTTACTTTTAACAAAAGGAACATATGTTTAAGAGATACCATATCTAGGGAATAAGGATAGAAATGGTTACAAACAAGCAAAAGTAAGAATATGCTTCTAAGCCTTAAGTCTTATTTAACAAACTAGAGTCCTTGGTTCAAAGAAGTTTTCTCACCAGTTTTTCTTCTAGTGTGGCTGACTAGACGTTTAACCAGGACCCAACGCACAGAGATCAAGGTGTTGGTTTCTTTGACTTCTTAGCTGAAGGATAACCTAGGGTTTCACTCTCCTTCTCTCCAGTAAACCTTTGAAAGGTATTCTTCTGAAATGTATCCCCAGATAAAATTAATTGCCCCTGCTGGATGTAGACTCCATGCTGGTTACTCTCCCACTAGTGATTTTTACAATGCGAATAATGTCTTCCTGCAACCTCCAATACAAATGAATAGCCCATTGAATTTGACCACACCTGGTCTGAGGTGTCGGCCTCTTTCCTTTGTCTGGAGAAAATCTCTTTATCATCTCCCCCTGACATGCCTGGTTTAAGCACATTTTAGTCACATATTTCCAGCACATCTGTAAAGTTCTTTGCAGGTTAACCATACGTGCATCACAGAAGAGTATTAATGATCTGTGAGTTATTCGTTTTCCAGTAATATATCATATGCCACCTTTTGGGTAAATAGCCTGGCAACAGTATGCCATCTGGCATTGGGGTGCTCTTAGAGTCACAGAGGGATGCAGTTCTTTTGTTACCTTAATGGAACGAGACTCAGTTCAATTCTGTTATTATATAATTCACATTTGCCCCTATATTAGGTTAAAATGTGCACTACAGTTTTCAATAAAAACTAAACTGATGCATATGCTGCAAAATCTATTTTTCTCTAACTCCTCTGCAACCCAACATAAGGCATAATGGTCATACAAGTGTCAGCACATAGCACTCTTTTAATTTCCCCAGCTCCAATAGTTTGGCAAAGACTGCTTTCTTTTTTGAAAGGTGTTGACCCACAGTTGCTTTCCCAGTGCAGGTGGGGTGGGGCCAAAAAAATCAGTCCTCAGGTGGAAACTCACTCAATGTCTGTCTGTTTGTTCATACTACATTTCTTCAGCACGCACGTGGCATAAGCTGATATCTCAACTGTGAAAAGTCATTTTTGTAAGAACACTGAATTGAAGGGGTTTGTTGGGAGGACACGTTAGTCTCTTTACATTTTTAATAATATATCTGGTAGAGTCAGACCTGAGTAAACAGAAGTGACATCACAGGCTGCCACATCTATTCAATTAAGATCACTAATGCTTGCTGCTTCTATTTATAGCCCTATACCTGAACACATCAAAGCAACAATAGAACCATTGCAAACTCTCTGCCGTAAGCTGCCCATGCATGAAGTGGCTTTGCAGTGTTTAGAGAGATGCAGTGACTGATATCTGGTCCCAATTTTAGAAAAAACAAACTACTTCTGGCAAAAATAACTGACCTCCACTAATGACTAGAAACTCAGATCAGCTTTGGATTCAATACTTAGCAGAGTTAGCAGCAACTCGTGGACAAATACTGCAAGGAAAACTTGAGAAAAATTCCCCAATCACAATTGTTTTAGCTATTTGGCTTGTTACACTAATGTCTGAACAGCTGCATCCTATGTCTTAATTTCCATAATTCAATTATACCAGATGCATAAAAAATCTAAAGTATTTTTCTCCTGTAAATAATAAATCTCAAATAGAATTTCACATGCACTAAAAATGGGACAATGTGATATTTTATATGTACATTTTAAAATATTTTTCCTTTTAATGATTTGTGTGATATACATAGGGAAACTCCTAGTTAAACCATAAATGTCTCCGTATTCTGTTAACACCCCAAAGCAGTCATGCTTTGCTCTTGTGCTTATTGTCATGCTTTCTGCAGTTGCTAGGCAGTCATTTTCCATTTTGTATGTGTGCAACTGATTGTTCCTTCCTAAGTGGAGTACTTTGCATTTGTCTTTATTGAATTTCATCCTATTTACTTCAGACCATTTCTCCAGTTTGTCCAAATCATTCTGAATTTTAATCCAAAGCACTTGCAACCCCTCTTAGCTTGATATCATCTGCAGACTTTATAAGTGTACTCTCTATGCCATTATCTAAATCATTGATGAAGATATTGAACAGAACAGAATGGACCCAGAACTGATCACCTGCAGGACCCCCCTTGGTATGACTTTCCAGCTTGACTGTGCACCACTTATAACTCTCTGGAAATGGTTTGCCAACGAATTATGCACCACCTTATAGTAGCTCCATCTAGGTTGTATTTTCCTAGTTTGTTTATGAGAAGGTCATACAAGACAGGTTTCAGAGTAGCAGCCGTGTTAGTCTGTATCCGCAAAAAGAACAGGAGTACTTGTGGCACCTTAGAGACTCACAAATTTATTTGAGCATAAGCTTTCGTAGGCTACAGCCCACTTCATCAGATGCATAGAATGGAACATATAGTAAGAGGATATATACACATACAGAGAACATGAAAAGGTGGAAGTTGCCATACCAGCTCTAAGAGACTAATTAATTAAGATGAGCTATTATCAACAGGAGAAAAAAATCTTTTGTAGTGATAATCAAGATGGCCCATTTCAGACAGTTGACAAGAAGGTGTGAGGATACTTAACATGGGGAAATAGATTCAATTTGTGTAATGACCCAGCCACTCCCAGTCTCTATTCAAGCCCAAGTTAATGGTATCTAGTTTGCAAATTAATTCCAGTTCAGCAGTTTCTCAAAAGCCTTACATCTACTGCTTCCCTCCTATCCACAAGGCTTGTTACCCTGTCAAAGAAAGCTATTAGGTTGGTTTGACATGATTTGTTTTTGACAAATCCATGCTGACTGTTACTTATCACCTTATTATCTTCTAGGTGTTTGAAATTGATTGCTTAATTATTTGCTCCATTATCATTCTGGATACTTAAGTTAAGCTGACTTATCTGTAATTCCCCACGTTGTCCTTATTCTTCTTTTCATAGATTGGCCCTATGTTTTCCCTTTTCCAATCCTCTGGAATCTCACCCTTCTTCCATGACTTTTCAAAGATAATTGCTAATGGCTCAGATATCTCCTCAGTCAGCTCCTTGAGTATTGTAGGATGTATTTCATTAGGCCCTGGTGACTTGAAGACATCTAACTTTTCTAAGTAATTCTAACTTGTTCTTTCCCTATTTCAGCTCCTGATCCTACCTCATTTTCACTGGCATTCATTAAATTAGGTGTCCAATTGTTTCTAGGTGCATCATGAAATGTACTTTGATCAGCTATTAGGACAACTTAAGTTTAGTTTTACATATTTATGATTAAACTTAACAGTATTTATTTATTTAAATATATATAGCTAACTATATGCACGCAGCATATAGGAATTGGGTATCCCTTTCAGTACTATGGGGAGTATCCAAGTCCTGTCAAAAAGCCTACAAGCTCTGTGCACTTTTCTGTGTTTCTTGGTGTGAATTTTAAGACTTCATATAAACTCTTTGGAGCAGGCACAGTCATTTTGTTCTGTGTTTGTACAATGCCTAGCATAATGGAGTTCTGGTCCATGACTGGAGTTCCTATGCTTCACTGCAATACTACTAATAAATAGTAATAGCAAGTCACTTATACAGTACAGATCTGCCCTTATATTGTGAAATTATATTATTATAAATTATTATAAAAATCTATAATCTGTTGTTATAAATTATATTAAATTACTCACCAACAAACAATCATAAGGCCCTCACCTGATGCCTTCCCCAAATGACTGAAGGAAAAAGGTAGAACTTGAAATGAGTCTAGGAGGTTAACAAATCTGGTCTCTGGGAGACAGAGGGTTTGGTTACACTTGTGAGTTAGAGTGCATTAAAGCAGCGCCAGGCACCCTAGCTCACTCCCCGTCCACACTGGCATGGCACATAGAGCGTTCTGACTCCAGGGCTAGAGCGCTCCTGGTACTCCACCTCAGCAAGAAGATTAACACTTGCTGCTCATTGGCTGAAACGCCCGGGCGTCAGTGTGAACAAGGTATTGCATTACTGCGCTCTGATCAGCCTCCGGAAACGTCCCATAACCCCCTTAAGTCAAGTGGCCACTCTTGTCATTGTTTTGGAATCACTGCAGGCATGCCGATATGCCCTTTGAAAGCTCCATTTGACAGCCGGCATGCTTATCTGCTCCGAGACAAAGCAACCATTACTGTGGGATGCTGTGTGTGTGAGAGAGAGGTGAGGGGGGTTTGGTGCTATCTGAACTTACAAGACAGCATGCTGACATGCTCTCAGCCCCTCCAAAACTCACTCTCTCTCCCCCCACATACACACAACACACTTCCTGTCACACTCCACCCACCCCCCTCATTTGAAAAGCACATTGCAGCCACTTGCATGCTGGGATAGCTACCACAATGCATTGCTCTCTGTGGCCGTTGCAAGAGCTGCTAATGTGGCCACGCTAGTGCGCTTGCAGCTGTCATTGTGGACAGATTGCAGTGCTTTCCCTACTACGCTCTACAAAGGCTGGTATAACTCAAAATGCTCTACATCTGCAAGTGTAGCCATGCCCAGAGATTAAGTGAATTCCACAGCCAAGAAGCATTCTTCCCAGAGAGCACTCTACCAGCAACTACCTCCTGTTTAAATTCAGAGAATTATTTCAACCCAGCTTGAGCACTGTCAAGGCTGTATCCCCACTTTGAATTTTAGGGTACAAATGTAGGGGCCTGCATGAAAACTTCTAAGCTTAACTACCAGCTTAGATCTGGTCCGCTGCCACCATCTCAAAGCTAATTCCCTTCCCTGGGAAGCCTTGAGAGACCTTCACCAATTCCCTGGTGAATACAGATCCAAACCCCTTGGATCTTAAAACAAGGAGAAATTAACCATTCCCCTCCTTCTTCCCACCAACTCCTGGTGAATACAGATCCAACCCCCTTGGATCTAAAAACAAGGAAAAATCAATCAGGTTCTTAAAAAGAAGGCTTTTAATTAAAGAAAAAGGTAAAAATCATCTCTGTAAAATCAGTATGGAAAATAACTTTACAGGGTAATCAAACTTAAAGAGCTCAGAGGACTCCCCTCTAGTCTTAGGTTCAAAGTACAGCAAACAAAGATAAACGCTCTAGTAAAAGGTACATTTACAAGTTGAGAAAACAAAGTAAAACTAAGACGCCTTGCCTGGCTATTTACTTACAAGTTTGAAATAGGAGAGACTTGTTTAGAAAGATGTGGAGAACCTGGATTGATGTCTGGTCCTTCTCAGTCCCAAGAGCGAACGAACTCCCAAACAAAGAGCACAAACAAAAGCCTTTCCCCCCCCCTCCCAATTTGAAAGTATCTTGTCCCCTTATTGGTCCTTTGGATCAGGTGTCAGCCAGGTTACCCAAGCTTCTTAACCCTTTACAGGTAAAAGGATTTTGGAGTCTCTGGCCAGGAGGGATTTTATAGTACTGTACACAGGAGAGCTGTTACCCTTTCTTTTATATTATGACAAGCACCTCTGCTGATAATCATGAAGGGAGTATATTAGAAAATATACCGCCCAATTTTCAAACTGTTTCATAGCATGGACCATATCTCAACAGAGATTGTCTCATGCTCAACCTCCCTCCCCATGCATGATCAAGTAATATCCCTGGGACAACTACAGCATTTGCTTAAATGGAAGTTGAATAACAGAAAAGCATTTTATATGTCTCTTCCTGTCTTTTAATGCAATTTAGCAGCTGGAAAACAAAGAGGGAGGCAGCATTGTGTGACCAGCCAGCTCTATATAAACCAACAGCAAGAGCTCTGCGGACCACAGCTTGAGAACTGATGCTTTATATGCTTTAGGGAGATATTTAGACAATGTATGAGTCAGGGACTGTCATTTAGTATATGTTTGTACAGTCCCTAGCCTGGTTGGCCTTGGTGCTGCCCCAGTGAAAATGTTTAATAATAATACTGAACCATTTTATGGGTCAAGTCTAGCAGAACCAAAACAAGTCTAAAAAACCCCTACTGTGTATTAAAAAACCCATCTTTAACAAAAGTCCACTCCTCAAATGCCTTACAGTGAGAGACATAAAGTGCTCAATCTCTTTAGCTTATCAAAAAGACCGAGTGGTGATTGTTTGCAGTGTATAAGCACAACCATGGGGGAAATTTTTTGGATACTAACGGGCTCTTTAATCTACCAGAAAAAGGCATAACAAGAACCAATGACTGGAAGCTGAAGCCAGACAAATTCAAATTAGAAATACTACACATGTTTCTAACAGAGAGGGTGATTAACCATTGAACAAACTACCAAGGGAACTGGTGGATTCTCCATTGCTTGGAGTCTTCAAGACTGGATGCCTTTCTGGAAGATGCGCTGTAGCCAATCACAAGATATGCTTTAGTCAAGCATAAGTTATTTGGCTAAATGCAGGGCTAACTGGGTGAAAATGTATGTCCTGTGATATACAGGAGGTCAGACTAGATGATCTAATGGTCCCTTAAACTCTATGAATCATACAATGTATAAGTAAAGTATTTCTACTCTCTGCAATATCAGGGTAGTTGATGCTCATGAAAGGTGGTGTGCTCCAATCAAGAGAGTTACATTCTTTTCTGGGCTCTGCACAGACCTGTTATGTGATCTTGGCGAAGTCTCTTCACTCTCTGTGCCTCTCTTTCCCCTCCCACTTTTTGTCTGTCTTGTCTCTTTGGATTGTAAGCTCCTCAAGGCAAAGACTGTCTCTTACTATGTATTTGTGAAACACCAAGCACAGTGGTGTCCTGAATTCTACTGGAGCCTCTGTGTGCTGCTGCTGTAATACAAATAAATAATAAGGTAACCTGCTAGCCAATATGTTGCTCCATTCAACTCTCACATGCAGCAGTGATATAATCTATTCCAGCCAAAGGATGGCTGTGTCTAATTCTCCAGAAATAAATTTGAAAATCTGAATCTTTTGGGGATTATGTCACCTGTGGAAGTGCAGTTAGCACAGAGTTGTTCTTTCACTTCAGCATGTGTGTGATAATCATGAAGAATATAAAAGAGGTTTAATAGGGGATGGCAGGTGACAAGTGCTGATATAGTGGAATGAGTCATCTGTGGTCAGGATGGAGTGTGAAGACATAACTGTAAATATTGTAGAAGAGACTAAGGAATTGGAGCAGAATTAATAAAATAGTGCAAATTCCATACTTTTCCTTCCTCTGGGACCCTCAGAAGAAAAAGAGTTCTCCATCTTCATCCCTGCTGCTCTCGTCCTAGGAATCCTCTAGAAAGTGTTTCAATAATTTTAAAAAAATTATTTTAACATTTTAAAGTGTTTTTCTTTTAATTTAGCTTTCTGAATGGAGCTCTCTGAATGAATGTATTAGGTGCCTGAAGAAGTTGTGCTGCCAAAGTTTTAGAGTGCCTTGATTGAAAAGAAAAGTCGGTGTCTCAGAAGAGTTAGCCACATAAGCTCTTAGTCCAAAATATTAATGATAATGACACTCTTATGTATTATCTTCCATCATAAAAAGTGCTTTGCAGACTATATATAACTATCTGCTTGAAGCAGTTCTCCTACCACTGAAACAACCCCCTATGAGCCCCATATGTAAAATGTATAGAGATTTCCTATTACTGGACTAAGTCCTTGGGATATAGAATACTTCAGAGACGGGGGAAAGGGGGAAAAGCATTTGAGGCTTAGTAGTTCACCTGGATGGCGTAACGGGAAGAAAAGACACAGAATCTATATTAAGTAGAGCTGAGCAGGGCAAACCGAATGAAAGGAGACACTCAGGATACCCAGATTAATTTCTGAGTCTGCTACAGACTTCCTGTCTGAGCTTGGCAAGACCCTTAGTCGTTGCTTCAGTTCCCCACCAGTAAATTGAGGATAATAGAACTGCCGTATCTCACAGCAGTGTTGTGAGGATAAGTGAATTACTGTTTGTGAGGCGCTCAGATACTGTGGTAGTGGGGGCCATATAAATATCCAAATAGTTTATTGATTCTTTCATAGTTCACACAATAACAGAACAAATCTGGATTCTTTTGGCTAAAGCATACAGTCCTGAATGCAATGATTACACTGAAACCATCGCTGGCTGTATATGAAAACAAACCAGCAGCAGCAGCAATTTAATCATCGTCATTTTTAAGTTTCTGGATCTTGTTCTTATGACATTCAATTTCTTTTGGTAGACCATCTATTTCTTCATTATGATGATCAATCTCTTCCTCGTGGTATTTCCTCAAAGAGGCCAGCTGTCCCCCTCCTTCTACCTGAAGTATTGATCCTCCTCAGCCACCTGCTTCTTCCTAAAGGCCCCTCCGGTTTCCCAAATTGAACCACCACCTTCCTTTCCAGTCCCCTTCCATGGATTGCCAACCTGGTTAGATCTGGAGCCGAAGCTCCATTCCCATTCCTAATGCAGTATGAAAGCCCCGGATTGGCCAGCTTGCACCACCACTATCACTTCCCTGCCCTTGGAGACGAAGCAACCTGAGCTATGTAATACTGAACCTAGAGTGAGGAGGAGCCGGGCCAACCCATACTGCACCCAAGGAAATGAGCCGCTTGCCTCTACACCCATATAAATATCTAAGACAGGTAGATGGGCTGTGTAGACTATATGATAGAATCTATTAGTTGAGAGTTTGGAGCTCCTCTGAGCTGATTTGTGCATTTTTTGATTAAATAAAAATCAAATGCATATGTAGGCTTGGAAGGATTAGATTTTTATCAGTAAATGTCAGTCGGTCAGTAAAGGTCGATTTCACCATACACACACAAACTGACAAAAAATTTCTATCTATAATAATAAACTTACAGATAGGCAGAGTAAAAAAAATGCTGCTTGAGAACTTATTAGAGTTTGATTTAAGTATATTTACTTTGTGGTTTTGACATGTGATGTTGACAATTTGTGTTTTAATGGTTATAAAGCTTTACCTCTGTGAATCTCAACATGTACTGTCATTAAGTAATCGTTGTCTGACCCCTCTGCATAATTTCCTGCAATTGTGAAAATGTAAATGGATAAAAAATAGATAAAATTGCTTAAAATAAACATTGATATTATCTGCTGAAATTATAAAAAATTGAAAATGGAATTCTGCCAAGTCTATGCATATGGATCTGATTCTCCTCATACTAATTTTATCCTGGTATAACTCAATTGATTTCAGTGGAGTAGATCGTAATTTATATCCATGTAACTCAAGAAAAGCATCACCTCCAGTGTCATTCCACCATATTGGAGTTTCAAATGAGCAGGTAAAGCAATTGATATTACCAAACCCATTCCCTGCTTGAGATGAGTAAATGTTATTTTATTCGTGTCAAACATTCCAATAACCCATTTTGACATTCTTCCACATTTCTAGATTATAAATTCTCAAGAATTATCCAGAAACCTAACATTCTGCCTTGTCATCCATCTAGCTTTTTTCTCATCACTCTATCCTCTTTCAGAACTTCAGTAAGTAGTGGGTCAGAGGTGTCCCATGTCCCATCCATTTTACTTTCCAGGTCGATGCCTTTGGACTCAGATTTATTGTGCAGTGGGATGATTTCCTGAAGTCCTCAAAATCTCTGTTTAATGTCTTGTTGACTGATGTGATAAAGAAGATGGCAGGTTTCCAGAAAGTTTCCCCCTCTCCTCTCATGGTAAGACTAGAGCATGGATTCTGTGCGGTCATTGAGGGCATATGAAATCCTTTGACTCTTGACTGCTTTCTGCCCCTAAGCCCAAATCTGTCCCACTTAATTTTGCTTTGTTTAACTTTTGATGTATTTCTGCAGCCTCAAACTAGATGAGAAACCAAAACAAGGGACCAGTGTTCTTTATATAGGCCTAGAGCATGAGACAAGATGGATGCCTCTCTGAGGTGTTGAACTCTCTCAGCTCCCACAGAAGTCAATGGGCATTGAAGGTGCTTAGCAAACTGGCTCATGCTTCATCTTCCTGGCATGACAAATCTGTTATGTAAGTCTGTAATAGTCTCAGCCAACATGTCTGTGGCTTGCTTTTTTTTTTTTTTTTTTAAACTTTCTTGGTTCCTAATGACATGTGACTCAAAGCAGATAGCTGCTGTCTGAGGCAGTTGTGCTGTACATAAAGGAAGCTGCTTGATCCCGCTGAGACTGTAGACTCCTCATTTATCCATCATTTCCTCTATGATTTTATTCATAAATGTCTCATAATTTCATTGTGCAGTTTAATTGGGATTTTTTTCAGATGTTAATTGCTGGTTCCATGGAGCAGGATCTTAGAAATTGTTTCATACAAAGAAATTGTTTGGGAAAATATTTACCCATTTGTCTCGTGTACTGTAAATTTCAAAGAAATCATACCTGAGCTGATGCTGTAAGTGAAGAAGAGGATTAAATGTCTGGATACACAGAGGCTACTTTCTCCTGTTTACTCTACGTGGGGAAACAGTGTGTCCCTGTTACCGATAATTCACTTCAATGCAGGTTACAATGTATATGCTGCTCTCCATGTACCACCAACCAGAATTAAATCTTCTTATTGCTAAAATGATCAGTCGCCTTTACAGCAAGTGTCCTGGGTGCTTTACAGAAATGGTCTCTGCCCTGAAAAGTTTGCTTTTTAACTCCCTTTCTGTGAGATTGTAAGAGATTTGTAACTGTCCACTAGCTGATTGCTGCTCTGACTCTCTCCCATGTCTCTCCTTTTCTCCTTCCAGCCAAAGAAGGCTGCATTCATCTCTCCAGTGTACAAACCTGGGTCAACCTGCGGGAGTTGCTTACATGTGTTGTAAAAAGTGTCCTCTCCCAGAGGCTGAACTCAAATCTCCATATAATAATTACTACAAGGCAGCCCACTCTAGCCCGGTTACAAAGTCGGAGGGCCATATCATCCATTCTGACTTCACTGAAATCATATTATGGATGACTTTAATCCATAAACCCTCCAAAAAATAAGGGCTAGATTCCATCCTGCACCTGGGATCTGATTGGGGTGCCATTACAGCTCTCTGACTCTGAAGCCACAGCTGCTCCAATATCAGCCTCCAGTGCAGCCTATGAGCTCTCTGTGTATGGTTTCTATGAGACCATATGCCAACTGAGAATTGGCAAAGCAGAGTTGTGCTGCATGCAATCCCTGGCATGCTTCCTGTAAGCCCCACATGTCCTGTTCATTGGGGAGTGGTGTGATGGGGCAGCTGGAGCAGGAACTGGCTTTCACCAGCAGGGTGATCCCCCTGTGGTGGGAATTGTCAGCTGCTCAGTGATGGCCAGATCCAGCTCCTTTGCGTTGCTCGAGTGGCACAGAGGAGCTGGCTAGCAGAAGAGAGTCTGGCCCTAAGTGATTGCACAAGGCAGTGTCTTCACCTGGGAAGAACTGTTAACTTGGTAAGTGCTATTGCTGTAGAATACAGATTCCTAATCTCAACAATGATGTCTCTGTCACTAATAAGGTCATTTGAATGATCACACCTATGATAAAAAATTATTAGATTTGCATATAATGTGAATATTTTACTTACATATGATTTGAGTACAAGCTGAGAATACACCTCTGTGTACTTTGCTTTCCTCCATGCCAGGTTTAAACACCACAGAAAGCATTTTGAATAATATGTGAATTTAATAAGGATTCATTCATCCTTCGTAGTCAACACTAATAGCCTATTAACCTGAACTGTCATGACATGATTTCCCCAGGTACTTAAGTAATCTTGCATAGCGTTTTGCAGAAGACATTGTAATTCAAATACTTATTCATCATTCAAGCACTTACAATCTGAACATGCATTTTCTACAGCAATACTCTATTATTATATGCATTTATTTGTGACACTTCAAGAAAATTGTCATGGCTTTTGAACAATTCTTCAAGTAGTGCCTATGGTGCTGGTATTATGAGTTTTCTTCTGTTCTAGGTAAATTCTGATATACCCCATACTGTGAGTAAGGATATTATATGTGGGGCCATTTTAGGAATTTGTGTTCAGTATAAAACTCATATTTTTATGCACCTGGATTTTTTTTATTCAAGTACCATATAGCAACCAATTTTGCTTCCCAAAGCTGGAGTGAAAAAGAGAGTGCAATGAATGGAATATATGTGTCACATTCAGTCCTTCAGCTTTCTTTATCTTAACAATGTATTACTTTTAAAGAAAAATAATATTAGCATAGAGAGAGAACATAATTTTAAATGGCTAAATCTGTGAAAAAGACATTGGGTGAAATCTTGGCCTCACTGATGTCAATGGGAGTTTTACCATTGACTTCAGTGAGACAGAATTTCACCCACTGAGCATATATTACCTTGACACACTACAGAATTTTATTTGAAAGGTGACTTGTGGTAGCTAGAGAAGTACTTCTATCTATTCTTTTAGCCATATGCCTTTGTAGAGTATCTAAGTGTTCAGTTAAAGATCATGTTATTTTAACTACCTAAAGCCATGTGTGCAATATTTTGTGGTTCTACGAAATAGAAGTTTTTGTATTTAAAATTAAATAGTTAAAATTGTATTAAATGGGCATGAAACTATTTTTGGATATTCAAAGTTCATTTAACTCTGAGCTAGAGAAAACATTTCTTTGTACTGGATGCTATTTACAGATTAATTGGAAATGTATGGTTGGTAGTTTGGTTCCTTATGCTCACACATGCATATACTGGTTCGTTTGGTAGCCTACACTCAAGATCATTTGTTAGGTTGGCAATGTGCAGAGATGGGCCATCCACCCCACACAAGCCCTGAGTGGGTTAATGTGGGTCAGAAAAGGCCAATTAACCTTATGTACGGCATCTGCAGGGAAGCCAGGACTTGATAGGGCCGAATGGCAGATGAAGCCCAGCTGGGGAAGAAGCTGGGAGAAGATGATAAAGTCAGGAAGAGAAAGTAGGGAGGGGACTGCCGGGGAAGGAGTCTGCAGTCACTCCCTGGGATGAGGGTGGTCACCAGGGATAAGGAGGAAGCACACTGGCAGAGTAAGCTTTCTGAGCCTGTCGTGGAGTAAGGAGTCCGGCAAATGGCTAGGAGGGATGAAGTAGCCATGGGGAGTAGAGTAGACTCCCAATGTAAACCCAGAAGCACACAAGAGAAGACAGAGAGGCTACATAGGAAGGGGCCCAGGAAAACAGCACCAGGGATTGGAATTGAGCAGACCTGGATTGCTGGTTGTAGCATCTCTGGGTAGGAACCCAGTGAAGTGGGCGGGCCCAGGTTCCCATGCCAGCCACTGGTGTAGTGGCAGAGAGCCTGAAAAAGGGTTTAACACCATCTGGCCACAGCATTTGAACAGTTGTCCTGTTGGACTTTGTAACCCCAGAATGGGTGGACTAAATGATGACTTGACTAAAGGGCCAGAAGAAAAGCTATTGCAGCGTGAGGGAGTAACAAAGGGATACCTGACACAGCAAGAGCTAGATTCCCCAAAATAAATGCAAGGAGGTATGCTAGTAGTGAGCGGCTATCCCTTTACATGTGCCCATTCAGTTATATGGCCATCCAACATCTTGACAAATGAAAGGAGATGCAAGAAAGTCGGTCCATCAGTAGTGCTTAGCGATGGTATGGGAAAAGAACCTGATACACGAGCAGCAAACCTTCCCACAATGGCTACACAGGTCCACTCACCAGATGGAAGTTGAAACATACTCTGCTTCCTGGCTCACCTGCAGGCCTCAGCCTGGGCTCTATGAGGGCTCTCCGCGGACCGTGGTGACTGCACCAGTCTTAATCCGGTTTCTCCAAACTGAATGATTATGGGCAGGATTTTCCCAGTTGTCAGTGAGAATGCTGAATTTCTTGAGGCCTTGTCGCTGTATCAGAGCTTTGGCCTTCCTCTGTGTCATCGATAGTTCTTAAGATGGCCATAGAGCATAGCCATCCACAGCTGATCTTGAAGCATGCACTTCATGTGTCCCAGCAAAGCCTGCAAACATCCAGCATGGTCTGCCTAGACTGTAGGCCATTTTTCCCAAGTATCTCTTTATTGGTGATCCATTGGTCCCAAGTAATTCCAAAGATTTTTCTTTCAAGAACATATAGGTGATAACCAAATTTTTGTTAAAGACTCACTATATAAAGAGCAATAAATATAATCTCATTGCTAGGAAATGTTTCCTTTTATATACAGTGTTGACTGAGACTGAAGAACAATTTAAGAAAACAATCATTTGTCAAACGGCGATTGATTACAGCATGATGGTGCAAAACTCATTGGTCCAAATGAAGGAAGATCACTATATAAACAGGGTGTTTTGCCATGAAACTTTGGGTTCGTCCTGCCAAGACTTCCCCAGAGCATTGTGTCGCGACTGACAGAACGCGGCTCCTCCCTACCCGTGATCAACATAGCTGGTCACTAGATTGATCCGGACACTGGACTGGTAACTATAACATCGACTGGCGGGACTCTCTGTGTGTGTGTGTGTGTATGTGTGTGTGTGTGAGAGAGAGAGAGAGATTAAATGCATATGCTAATTCTCGTATCTCCAATAAATGCAGCGTATTGCCTTTTCCTCTGAAAAAGATCCCGTGTGATTCTTATAAGCATAACATTTGTACCATCACTGCACCCTCCATGCAGAATCACGGTGATCCACCAAATCCATACTAGGTGGCTGACTTTTCTCCATCTCCTTACTAGCCACTAGCCTGAATTGCATTCTGGATCTGTGTGGGCAATATTCTTTTACTTCCCTTTCGGTGTGAAGAAAGCTAGGTCAGATCTCCAGAGCGCTAGCACTGGTTTGATTGGATCACAAAAAGATTGATGAGATTTAGAATTTCAGATGCCTTTACACCAACAGCAAAATAAGAAACAAATTCTTCATTGTTTTACTTTTTAAAACAAAATGGAAGAGTTTAAAGTTATTTACTTTTCGAAAGTAAATATGTGTTTTTTCCAAACAGCCTCTACTGGTTACTTACTGAGTACCCCAAATGTTTACAGAATCTGAGGTGACAGGTGTTGGAAAGGGCAGCTTCATTTTAGTCCAAATCCCTAGGTACTAAGTGTGATGGGCTATACTGCTTCCTTTTAAATATTTATGCAGAGTTATCTTCTCCTTGTCCCTTCTCCTCTGTTAAATATTTTCTTAGGCTAAACAAACATGACTTCCTCAGCCTCTCCTCCTTATGATTTAGAGCCAAACCCCGGTGTTCTGTAGGGTTTAATCCTTACAGTATAAATTCTTTGGAGCAGACCCCTAGCTTCCTTTACTGTATCTTTGTACTCTACATAATATTCGGTAATACCGAGGTGAAATTGTAGCCCTGTTGAAGTTAATGGTAAAAGTCCCATTGACGTCAATGGAGCCAAGATTTCACTCCTTGTATCAATTGTTACCTTTGTTGTCCTTCCTTGAATCCTGACTGCTATATTGTTTCTATCCTCACTGAGGTGAGAATTTGGGCCCATGCATTCTCTTGTTTTGATGGGGGAATATTCTGAACAGCATCTGCCCTACAGAATAGATTTGGGCTTGATTTTTTTATACGCCAAGGCCACTGTATACCTCTCAGTGTAAAGGATGCTTTAAGTGGGGTGTCAGTTACATTTCTGCTCTCCACATGGCACGGCCAGAATGGTGTAAAGGGGCCTCAGTGCAAATGTGAATCAAGCTCCTGATGTTTTATTACAACAGCATTGGGCTGAACTCAGTAGTTGTTTTGGGTTTAAATTTTTTAACCATTAAATAATAAGTAATGGTTGAGAAGTGCAGGGATCTTACACACTTCTTTTGAACTCTGAGCACCATTGTTGAGGGTAAGTACTTTAGACAAGAATCCATACCTCCCTCCAGTTCATTTGGATGTCTTTCTACCCATCAGTCAAACCTTAATATTACTTTCCAATGAGATTTAATCTTCTCACTCCTGACAAGTGCTACCATATCTATGTTCTGCATTTTCAGCTAATAATTAATAATCCTAGTGACTTATTTCCTATTTATGAGCTATTTTGGGATGAAGGAACTATATAAATATAAGATTTTCTAATTTATTGTTATTGCTGCCTGTCTAGACAGGTCTAAGTAGTTTTGGTGAATGATAATTTTGAACATATATTATGGAGATGTAGATTTTTTACCTACTTTAATAAAGTTTATAGGGGAATCAAATTTCATGTTAAATTTCTGGGGCTTAGCATACTATTTTATTACTATATATAATCATCTAGTTATAAACTTCTCACCAGCTGATGCACTATTATTTCAACAAGTGTGCTTTTTCATTTAGAGCACATATTTCAGGCATTTTATGTGCTGATTGGCTTTTAACAGCCCTTTTGAGAAGCCTGCATTGTAAACTGAAAAGTGTAGTATTCTGAATTTCTTAGTGTTCGTTCTATTTTAATGGGTATTTTTATATCGTTCCAGTTTCATTTTGAGTTGCTTTTTTAGTACCCTTTCTCTATTTTTTCCTATAATTTGTCTGAAGAAATCTAATGTATTCTGTAATCTTTACTCTCTTTATGCCTCTTTAATTTTTCATTCAACGACCTGTCCCTGAAACTGATTGACAAATGTTTGACTTTTGGGCAGAACCAATCACTTGGGTCCAGAACAAACTCATAAGAAATCTTCCAACTTTCTGAGTGGCAATTATTTTACACATTGAATGCATTCTAAAAAATTATCCATTAAACTATAACACCTTGAAAGCAGATTTTTTAAGCTATAGTGCATATCTTTGCTGAAAAGTGGTTTTTGTTCTGAAGATCCATTGCCTCAAAATATTGCTGTGTTCTATCATCCGTTGTGTTTGGAAGTTCATAGGAAATAAAACTCTTACCTGCCTAGAATAATATCAGATAGTATGGCTGCAACACACTTAGCAGGAGATGTCAAAGGCACAAATGGCATTCAGCCACTAGCTGTTATTGAAATAAACAGGAGTTAGGCACATAACTGCCATGTGTGCCTTAAAAATCTTCCCCTTACGTCCAGACTACCCGCAGAATCGGCAGGTAGTAATTGATCTATCAGGGATCGATATATCGCATCTCGTCTAGACGCGATATATCGATCCCCGAACACGCTCCCGTCAACTCCTGAACTCCACCAGGGCGAGCGGCGGTAGCGGAGTCAACGGGGGAGCCGTGGCTGTCGATCCCGCACCGTGAGGACCTGAGGTAAGTCGAAATAAGATACGTCGACTTCAGCTACGCTATTCCCGTAGCTGAAGTTGCGTATCTTACATTGACCTTCCCCTCCCCCCCAGTGTAGACCAGCCCTTATAGTCTCACCGGACCTAATTCTCACTTACACTGACTCTACCCCACTCATTTCTTTTCTCTTATTCTAGACAATCAATTTTTTTTATTAGGGAGAACCAGGAGAGGTTCTGTTAATTGACCTAATGGCCCTCCGCCAAAGGCATCATCAAGTTGTTGGGTGGGAGTGGTCAGGCCCACGCCACTGGTTCACGTGGGCTGTTCAGCAAAGGAACTATGGTAGAATGTGCACTGGTCTTTTTTAAAGGAGCATAGGGAGAGGTATGGACATGCTGCTCCTAGGTTTCCATGAGCCATGGTGTCCTGTCATAGTGCTTGGCTTCATCTTTTTCTAAGCCTTGTGGCATATAGTGTATAATGAGTAAGATTTCCCACTGTTCTGAGACACCTTGTCCTCTATAGACTGAAGGACAAATGTGCTGTAGTACTGTGCTCAAGGGAATACTGAGTCATCCCTGGACTAACTCCAATGAGCTCACTGAAGTTAGCCATATCGGTGTAAGTACACTGTGGAAACATTAATTTAGATTTTCCTTTTCCCCCCAGGCTTGTATTTGAATTTTAATGCCATATTACCATTATTACTATTTATTGCTTCTATTGCGGTATCACCTAAGGACCCAAGTCTGGCATTAGAGCCCTCTTTGTACTGGGCTGAACAAACAAATCTCACAAAGATAATCCCTTGCCCAGAAATTCAGTCTAGAATTTAGACAAGTCACAACAGATGACTAAACTGCCAATCGATGGGAGTAGGATGGGGAAGGAGGACAAGGTAACAGCAAAGATGAGTGCCATTACATGAATTATTACTCACCATGGTTGTATTAGTAAGAGGTGAAAACGAGTTTGCTTTACTTTGGCAAATATATTGACTTATACACTATACTCCTATTATTTTGCCAGAATAAAACAATTGTATATTGAGGGCTTGATAGTGCAAGATGAAAAAGATTTTGGCCCCATCCAGCAAAGCACTTAAGTGCTTTCCTGCATTGGTGCAAGAGGACTCAACACTTTGTAGGAATGAGTCCTCATTAAGTTTCCCAGAAAACAATCCTCAGTCATGTCTTAGGTTTCTAAAGCTTTTCAGAATGGTGTAGTTCAGTGGTTCTCAAATTTCATTGCATTGTGACCCCCTTCTGATAACAAAAATTACTGCATGACCCCAGGAGGGGGGACTGAAGACCAGGCCTGCCCAAGCCCCACCACCTGAGCTCCGCCACCCTTGGCAGGGGGACCAAAGCTGAAGCCCAAGGGCTTCTGCCCTGAGCGGGGGGCATGTAACCTTAGCCCTGGGTGGTGGGGTTTGTGCTTGGACTTGCTGAGGCCTGGGGCCAACACCAGCCTTGGCGACCCCATTAAAATGAGGTTGTGACCCACTTTGTGGTCCCAACCCACAGTTTGAGAACCCCTGGTGTAGTTGATTTTTTTTTTTTTGCTTTGTTTTACTTTTTCTAACACAATCAACTAACGGTTATTTGAAAGTTTAATGGGAATTCAGTAGTATGTGACTCATGTGTCAGCTGAAATTTTGGCTTTCAGTAGATTCCACCTTCTTGATAACTTGTCAATTCTGCAGCATAACTTGTCAAAAAGCAAGGGTGCCTTAATTAGCCAAGTCAACTGACTGATCAGAAACTACTTATGACACAAGGAAAAACTATTATTCTCATAATGGTTTTTAAAGAAAAAAAATCAACTGAAAACCACCTTCATGTTTTTGATCAAAAGTAGGGTTAGAAGTAGGGAATAAATAGTAATTTACTTCTGTGAATCTGGGGGTTTATATGCACTTGAACTGTATAATACATTGTTCACCATTTGTGTTTCTAATTCAGAGCTATGACATTTTTGCAGCGATTCTCTTTCTGATGCAGTCATGTAACCAGCTCATTAGCCTTATTGGGAATTACACATAAATTACACTTTGAAAGGTGCATATGTCCCTTAGTTCAACTTCCGAGATACTGACAGAAATATGTAATATGTAATATGAAATACTGACAGAAATATGAAACACAAACCTGCATATGTGAGACCAGGTTTAAGCCCCAAGATCCAATATTAGGCCCTGATTCATCAAGATACTAAAGCACATACCTGCCTTTAAGAACCTGAATATTCCCATTGAACTCAGTGGGACTACACACATGCTGAATGTTACAAGATGAACTCTGTCCCCTTTGAAGGTTAGTGTGAGAACACACTCAATTAGAACTCAGGTAGCATTGGTAGTTTCCCTTTGAGATGTCCCCATTACTGATGTCTGCGGAGCAAAAAGTTGGAGTTCCAGTCATACCATTTCTAGACACTATGCACTGGTACAAATGGCTGCTTCTGAAACTTCTTTAGACATGGCAGTTCTGCAGTCTGTTGTGTCATAGGAGTCCAGGCACTCATCTCCTTTAAAGAGACGCTGTTTGTGAATCACCAGAAGTGCACTTCACATAGCTGGCAATCACTTCAAGAAGGATGTGTTACTCACTTTGTAGTGGCTTGAGTTCTTCAAGACATGTTGTCCCTATGTGCAGTGCACTGCCTGCCTGCCTGCCCCACTGCCTGTTCCCCATACTGAGGACTGGCAATAGAGAAGGAACTAAAATGACAGTGGTCCAGCATCTGCCTTTATCACCTCAGTGCAGAGCACAAGGAAAGTGGAGGTGCATG
The DNA here is from genome assembly GCF_011386835.1 of Chrysemys picta bellii. Classification (NCBI taxonomy): domain Eukaryota; kingdom Metazoa; phylum Chordata; order Testudines; family Emydidae; genus Chrysemys; species Chrysemys picta. Next base: position 77,761,476 of record NC_088799.1, read on the forward strand.
CATGGACCAAATAGATGCTCTTAGAGAAAAATCTCCTGTCCTGGGTGCATGGAGCACATGAGCAACCTCAAGTGCATGACACACAGAGACAACACATCTGAAAGAACTTGATACTACAAGGTAAGTAACCCATCCTTACCCAAATCTTCACACTGAACAATGAGGGTGTTGGGAAGAAAGCATTATTCGTGTGCTGTACAAAGGATAAAGGATTTTGGAAGATAACTTCCCCAGATGCAGCATGTGAGACAGTTTGGAGGCAATCAAGTTACAAAAAGACCATTTCCAGTTTAAAATATTGGTATACAGGTAGAATCATTAAAACTGTTCAAATGTTACTTTAGACTATTCCATCTACAGTATGAATAATTTGAGAGAATCCCTCAAGAGGTAATGGTGGTAAAGCATCCTGAATATGGATCTTTACAAAAGCAGCTGAGAAATAGTTTGGTGAATGAGGAAATCTAGAGGTGATAGACGAAAAGGCTTCTGGGTCCTAATAGAAGTGACATCAGAAGGGTTATTTTCAGGAGACAGTTATTAAAGAGTGAGACTCATGATGCTGGAAAAAAATCATATCTCAGTAGGCTGACACTCCAGAAGGACAGAGTGTAGGTTAATGATTGCACTGGGAATAGATTTCTGTTTGTGCTACATTTTTCATGAATGGTAAGTGAAGTGAGAAGTAACAGCTTATAAATATTGACAATCAGTTAATGGCTGTACTCTATTATTTACCTTTTTGGAGGCCCAAACCTGAAAGCAAGATTCTTTATTTTCTTTCGGTATTTTTGATTATTCATTTTGAGATGTTATTTCCAAATCCTATTGATTTCAGCTTGATGGGAGTTTTCCTTCTTTCTTTTCTTCCTTATAACCAGTAGACCATATTGCTCTGTTAGGCACAGGCATGGTGATCCCCCTCCTATAGCAAGTGCAGTTTCTCTGTCCATGACTCCTGTGTGGGTGGGGGCACCACAGGGCTTAATGGGTGCATCTCTTCCTTTTCTCCTCATTAGGGCTTTGACTAATATTAGTGATTGGATTTGCCAGTATCAATTCACGAGATGAGAAGTGGAGCTGAATTGCTTTGTCTGAGTGTTCTTGGGTGACAGGCAATCATCACTTTTGGAGACTGCATTTACCTTACATAAATCAACGCAGAAATGGTTTGTTCGGTCATTCTTCTTTGGGAAAAATGCATGACTCACTTTTCTTATTATCAATGCCTCTTAGGGACCAGCATTAGTGATTGAGATTCCCAAACCATTTCCAGATTTAAAATGTGCAGCATTAGTAAATCACTGCTTTTATGTGGTGCTTTTATTTCTAATATTGTCTATCCATCTGCTAGATAGGCTATTGTCTTATGACTCACTGAGTTACCACTCTGCCATTTTGATATATTTCCTAACTTTAGCATTATTGGGTTATCTTATTACAGGGTCTTTGAGTACCGGATTGTAGAACTGATTTAGACAAAAATAATAGAAATAACACCGTAGTGCTGCTTCATTGACCGGTGTGGAGCTACATCAATTTACACTAGTTGAGGATCTGGCCCTGTGCTGAGTTTGGTAACCTGAATGACAAACATTCAGGGGTGGAGACTGAGACAATAAATCCGCCACCACCGATACACACACCTGTGTTCCTCAACTATTAATTAACAAAGATGGCCAGAGCTGGATGATTGGATTTTATTAAGAAAGAAAGAAAACAACATATGCTAATATTAATACTGAGCTGCAAACTTGACTCTCATGATCAAATGAAAGCAATTAAACTGTATTAATAAAAATTATATTTAGCAGAAACTGTATGGTAACCTGTGGCTAATGAATACTAATGCGACCTTTAAAGCTCATTTACCAAATACATACAATTAAAGGGCAATGAGAATCATTACTTATGGAGCACACACAGGCATTACTGAAATATTCCATTCATTTATCACAATAATTGTAAAACAAAAACAATCAATTGCTACCTGTTCATAACTCAAGAGTGCTTTGTGTCTTTGGGCATTGTTACTAATGCGTGCTGAATGTTGTAGAAGGAACAAATATTTTAATATAAAATGATATTTTAATGCAAAATACAAGGAAAACTCTCAAACTGCATGAAATCTGAGAAATAATCCATTATGAATGAGTGATTTATTCATGTTCTTTTCCATCAGTGTACGCTGTTGTGATGTCAACAGGATGTGCTTGGATTTATTATTTATGAGCAGGTGTGCTATGGTTGGATTAAATTTCAAAATGATTAACAATTGTAGGGCCTAATTTATAGTGGTGTAAATCATGAGGCTTCAATGAAATTACTCTAGATTTATACCACTTTGTGGACAAAATTTGGTCCCTATCTTCTACTTTAGAAAGGGGTCCCAAGAGTTGCTGTGGTTTGGATTAAATATACTACAGTAGTCACTCCTTACTGTTTAATGAACAGGCCTGAGAGTTGCATGGAAAATGACAACAATGAAAAATAGACTGTACCTGTATTATTTAGGCCCTTGAGAATGATCATTACACTCCAGGCTGTGAGGGGACTCAAAGACCATGTCAATTAATAGATAAACTCAAATCACCATGGGCTCTGATCTCTTCAGTACTAAACAGGGTTGGGCCTGGTCAGAAATGTGACTGGATGACTTCCGTAGCAAAACCTATGTACTGCATGAAGTGGTGCTAGTGATTCCGTACGCGGCATTCTTCCCTTTGAATCACTCCTGAATCAATACTCTAGTATGGTGTTACAAAAGGACACTGTGCTCCAGTGTGTGTCCTGTTTCAGACTAGTTGGGAAACTGAGGCCATCCTGACTGCATGTGGTCACTAAAATCTCATGTCACTTTCTGAACATTAGGGGAGTCCTCTATGGCTGCGTTTGCTAAAATCCAAATGTTAGTTGCTTTCTGCCTACCTCAGAATCCCTAGCAGATAGATAAACTACAAGTCTGTCTCATCTTACGCGGGGGTTCTGTTCCGTAGTTAGTGCATAAAGCGAAAACCGTGTATAGCCAAAACCCCATTGAGTACAATGACGGGCGAAATCGCCCGCACTACAGGTATAGTATTAAAATTGTTTTTCTCTTTTTTTTGTTTTGTTTTTGCCGACCGCGTAAAGTTGAAATCGCGCATGTTAAATGTGCGTAAGATGCGACAGACCTGTACTCTTCACTCTCTTGACTATTGCATAGTGCCTACTGTGTGCTGTGTGAAGGTTTCTGTGTAAAGCAGGGTGTGTGCGTGTGTGCTATACCTTGCAAGGCCCTTTGGAATCTTTTAGGACAAAAGAAAGCACATGTATATTTAAGATGGTATTTTTAGGTATTGGTAAATGGCTTTAGTTACAGAATTAACTTTATTTTAACCTGTTTTCCAGGCTTCATTTTATCCAAGAGTATTAAAATCATGCTGGAGGGAGCTGCAGTAATTTTGGGTTGCTCTGGATATATAATCCAAATCCTAACTTGGAGGGCATAAGAAACAGCACGGTGACCTATTCTCCATAAATAGACCTGCTTATTAGAATATGCCAATCCATGCCCTCCCCAACAACACCCAAACTATCCACAACTGCATTCTACGCAATTAAGGGCAATCTTCTCTTGCATGTAATAATTTTAAGTCATAAAATGGTTGGCTGTTTAAATGGTTACATTAAAAAAGACATAGTTATGGACTAATGGTCCCACCTTCCTAAGTCAGAACTCGTTTGCAGCTACTGACCTGGGCATGGGAGAGGAATAAGATACAGACACAAGAGTATGTGGTTAAAAGCAGAGACTGGGATTTAATTAATTTCCACAAACCAATTAAAAGGAGGCAAAAAAGGACCCCAACAAGTTCAACTACGTATTAGGAATTATTCTACTGCAGATACTAAGCTGGCCAGTAAAAAAAAAAAAAGAGGAGAGAGATGAATAGCCCTTAGCTGCTGCCGCCACCCCCACTCCCCAACCCTCCTCTAACCCTAAAGGGATTTAACTTCAGCAGACAAAATCCCCTTCCATCCTTATCTCATGTAAGGTTGGAAGATGAGGAGTGCCCTCAGGGTGTGCATGGTATTGAAGATTGCACTCCACCCCAGCTGTCTCCCAGCACCTGAGGGCCCTGTATTCTCCCACTGCTCCCATGTGGTCAGGAATCCCAGTGAGAAGAGATGGGAGTCGACTCTGTATCTCCTAGAAAGCCCCCACCAATGTTCATCCCCCTGGCTGTCAGTCAAAGCCCCAGCCCTGAAAGCAAGGTGGGCATTGATGAAATTAATGAAGAGAAAGTTAGGTCACAAGACACAATTAAGGCTATCCCATTTAAATGGTTAAACATTTTCTCTGTTGGCGTTTATGAATATATGGAATCATACTTGGCCTCTATGTGTCAAGCTCCCCAAATGAATGGGTACTACCAAAGTACTAAGTATTATTTTTCAGTAGAAACTGCAGGATTTCATGGCATGTGTCACACCTCTTGGGGATGTTAATTTCTTTTTACGTAGATCTGTAAGTCAAAAGGCCACTCTAAATGGAAAATTGTCTTACCTCACCACCTCTGAAAAGTTAGATTGTCATGTATCATTATTCATAGGTATAGATATTCTGTGAATAATAGCTGAAATGTATTGACAGATTTACATTTTAAATGCCACAGAGTGTTTGCAAAGTGAACTTTATAAAATAAGTGATCCACAAAAAAAAAAAAAAAAAAAAAAAAAAAAAGTTATTGCACAGCCATTTGAATCCAACTGATTGATCTGAAACAGTGAAGCTATGCTGCTGTTTGAGGGCTTCAAAAGCATGGCTACTGAGATAAGATGTCCTGAAGCTACTTTCATGAATTAGGAACTATTGAAATATAAACTTTTCACTCAAACATTTTATTCACATAGGGCTATATACTGTCATTGATTAACAACCATACTTCATATTGACATAGCTTTTCCATCTATTAAGATCATCCCTATAACCAACTGACTTTTGTAGACCAAGGAAAAATACCCAACATGAAAGAATGAAAGGAAAGTTTACATAGGCCCCAATCCAGCAAAGCACTTAAACATGCACTTGATTTTAAGCACTTGAGTAATTCCACTGATGTCCATCTAGGTGAGAGCATAGTGTGTGCGTGTCTCTTTCGTAACTGTCTGTGGTAAGTCTGAGAACAAAATACCCACTGTCTTGGCACACAGGCAGAGTTCTTACAAACTTCATGGTGCAGTCCACAGAAAGCAGGCATCTCACTTTCATAACTCCATAGGCCAGATGTTAGTGGAAATTCAGTGCAGGAAGAGATGGTTGATTATGATGACACCTATGAGAGAGACAGATTTCTGTAGAGTAACTATTGGCAATTAAATCAAGCTGGTTCTGTAGTTGCAACAGAGCTGTTTTATTAACTGTCTGTAGAGCTGGCAAATTTCCCTAAAATGATGGTTATTGACATAATTTAGATATTTCATTTCCTGAATCCAAAACACCGGTATTTCAATATTCACTGTAAAGCAGAATGAAGATAAATATAAGCAAAGTCAGAAGACCAGACATTTCCATTATATCAGCCACTGTGTAGAAAACTTAATTTTCCAAGAGAATGATCCCTGCCACCCCGCAGCCCTTTCAAAAAGTTACAATTTGTTCTTTGCTAAAAAGTATCCATTGGGCATTTGAGCACATTACCAATGCTTGGGCACATGTCCATAACATCATCTATGTCTTTGCTAGTTTACATATAGATCACCTCAAGACTTCAATAAAAACTTCAACAACAAAGTATTATCATCAAATTGAGACTAGGGTGACCAGATGTCCTGATTTTATAGGGACAGTCCCGATTTTTGGGTCTTTTTCTTATATAGGCTCCTATTACCCCCACCCCGATTTTTCACATTTGCTGTCTGGTCACCCTAAATTGAGACAGACCTCCCAAGCGCACTGAATATACAAGAAATCAACTGGCAATGAAGCTATTAACCTCTACCAAATAACAGGAACCATCCCTTGAGTCAACAGAGTACAAAAACAAACTTACAGAAGGGGAGGAGGGATAGCTCAGTGGTTTGAGCATTGGCCTGCTAAGCCCAGTGTTGTGAGTTCAATCCTTCAGGGGGTCATTTAGGGATTGGGGGTAAAAATCTGTCTGGGGATTGGTCCTGCCTTGGGGGTTGGACTAGATAACCTCTTCAGGACCCTTCCAACCCTGAGATTCTATGAAGAAAACCACTAAGCCAATGAAAAATATTTCAAATACAGCAAACTTTGGAACTGAGCTCTCATTCCACAAACTGGATCAACTCTGAAAAAAATGCTACAGCTGAGAAACAAAAACATTGTGATCTACTCCAAAGAGCTTGCCAAAAACAGACGTTTGCATTTATATGCACCTTTTGTCAAAAGGATCTCAAGGCTTTTCACCCACTCAAATTAAATAAGCCACCATGAGGCAGGTAAGCTTTATTATACTCACATTATAGATGAGGCAACTGAAGCACAGAAAAGTTCAATGACTTCTTCAAGGCCTCACATTAAGTCAGCAACAGAGCCAGATGCCAGAAATAGAACCTAGTAGTACATGGTTCCCAGTTCTTTGTCATTATTAAATAACTCCCCTTGCCATTCTCTTCCTGATTTTCATCCTCCTTTTGTTACACTAAACCAAAGGTGCAAAAGTTGTGGTCCATTGACTACTGGCAGCACATGTAGCATTTGTTGGTAGTGAGTGTCCGCAGAGAAATGGGCTAGCAGATCACATGGTGTCAGGAGCAAAACACGGGTAGTCTGGCCTACTGATCAGAGCAGGGGTGGTCAGTTCTAGTGATCAGAGCCAAACTCAGAAACCAGAGCTACACAAGGATGAGGTCCAGTGCAGAAGTCAGCCAAAAAGTCTCTCAGTTGCTTGGGCAACTTCCTGTGCCTCCTTCTGGCTTAAATTATTTGGTCCAGCCAATTGTAGGGCCTGTAATAATCCCCAGTCGGTATCCTCATTGACCCCTCCCAGAGGTAGCATCTGAGTTCTGTAAGTCCCTCACTTCTAGAAGATCTGGGTGAGCTGCCCAGGAGAGACCAGGGTGTGAGGGCCACCTGGGAACCCCAGTGCCCAGATTTGAGACCTGTGGGCCCTTACACATGGTTCTGGATGACCCTCTTGTCTCTATCTGCTAAACTACATTAAAAGAGAGCTGTCTTTCTCACCACATCTGTATGAGCATGTCAAAATGCACACACCGCACATTAAATACTTTCATAGGGAGCGCAGTCTCAGTGACAGTATGTTTAGAGGATAACCTTAATCTTGATAAATTGACTAAAACTAACCAACCAATCTGTAACATTTCTCCTTGGGCAAAGAGAGATTAATAGGACCGCAGAGCTGATGTGTCTAACTTTCTGGATGTAGCGGGGTGGTTACCCCACTCCTGCCCTGAAGGGCTTAAAACAGCCCTGGAAGAGGGCTGTGGCAGGGAAAACAGCTAATAGGCTGATTGGGGAAGCAGCCGCAGTTGGGCCATGCCCCAGTCAGGCCTCACCTGACCCTATATAGGAGGCTGGAAGTCAGGAGCTCAGCAGTCTCTCTCTAGCTGTAGAGGGAGATAGACCTGGCTGTAGGGACCTGAGAGGAGCAGGGCTGGGGAGCGGCAGAGGAGCTGGGGAGCTCCTGCCTGGAAAGCCCCAGGCTGCGGCCTAGCATAAGGCTAATGGGTACTGGGGGCTGCAGAGGGCAGCCCAGGGGTGGTAGGCAAAGGCAGCAGGTCCAAACCCAACCTTGCTGGTGATGAGTAGGCTGATAGTAGTGATGAGTAGTCTGCCCCAGGGTGTGAGGGCTAGCCAATGACTGGCAGTAGCCTTATACTGAGGCAAGGTGGGGATAGTGGGTGGGGGCTCCCTGGGGTGGGGAGACCCTGAGACTGTGGTAGTATTGCCAGGGGGCAGCGCCCAAAGATAACGTGGCACCAGCGTCCAGGGAGGGACATGGGGGCCCAGTGGCAGTGGGACAATGGCCTGCAGAGGGTGCTCCAGAGGCTGGATGAGCTAATTCCCAGAGACAACCAGCAGGAGGCACCACAGGGATGAGTCCCACACCGTCACACTGGATAAGGATTGCTTATTTTTCCAAGTATCCTTTATTAAGCTCATTACAGAGCTGTTGGCTTGCTGTTCCTCCTTGGAAACCAAAGGCCAAATTTATTCCTGGTGTGATGCCAATAAATGTGTGGGTGCTACCAGAAATGATTGGGACTCAAGTATGTAGTATCTGGAAATGGGAAAGAATGTCATATCACCAGAGTGATGGAAAAACTTCGGTAGTAACCCAGTTCACCCTGATCCCTTAGATTGCAGGAAGAACAGGAGTACTTGTGGCACCTTAGAGACTAACAAATTTATTAGAGCATAAGCTTTCGTGGACTACAGCCCACTTCTTCACGGCTGCTACTCTGAAACCTTAGATTGCAGGGTTATTGATATTGTTGCTCCTTTTGACCTGAGCAGTTAGCTGAAAATTTGCAGTTTTGCAGCTTGTCTGAGTTAGGAGGAGAAATTGGTGATGGACTCTGGAATTTCTGTTTGTGCAATCCCATTTATTTCCCTGAACACCAGACAAATCAAACTACAGGAGATAGTTTCTTTGCTCACAGACCCAAGCCTTGTTCAGGCTGTACCCAACCCCAAACCTCTCTCTAGGCTTTTTCTTAGGGGAGTGCTCCCAGTGCTTGTCCAGGCTGTGTCCTTGGCTTTCAGATTCTGCTCCTTCTCTCTGTATCCTTCTGTGGTCTTTTCTCCTTCTCTCTCTCACATGCACACCTCCTTGGCACAGTAGCCAGCAAAACCCCTCTGCCCACAGATGGAATTCCTGAGTGGCCTTTGTTCTGAGCATTGACATATGCCTATGTTTTTGTTTGAAACCCTATTGTTTCAGTTACCTGGGTCCATAAAGGAGTTTATCCCGCCCCTCTAATCCCCTCTCCCCTGCACTCAGCTTTGCCCATTATCCCAAAGCATTCTAAAATGGTGACACCCTGAGCAACCCATCCTAGATTCCTAGACAAAAAAAAAAGAAATAATTTCACACATTACAAATAATACACCCTTAACTATTTACATGTTCACATAGGTCTTTTTGTCAGGATATTTTCACAACACCAACTGAAACCAATTTTACTTCTATTCAAATCTCTTTAGAGTTTTCCACTCTCTGCCTTATTTCCTCTCCTGTAACAAGGAGGAGCCTCTTGGTGCTCTTGAAGTGTGTTTAGTGTTTCTGTGGAATTTGCTAGCTGAGACAGACCCTGCCCATTTTAGCTGAGTGAGGGGCTCATTACTGTCACAACTTTCCCAGCCTCAACTCCCACAGCTACATTCTCAGTTTCTGGGGACCGCCATGCTGAAATCCTGTCCCCCAACACTTTCTCAGATGGTTTAGTCCATGACTCTGTAAGTGCATTTATAAAATTGCACATACACTTGGTTCATGTGTTACAGCTGAAATCATTTGCATGAGCCTTGGAGCCACAGGATTTTGCAGGTGTTATTTCTGACACTTGTGTGAGTGCAGAGAGTAGGCTAGTGAAAGCTCCTGCACTTTGCACCTGCAAAGTGACAGCACATGTATGCATTTGCACAAGTGGAGGCACTTCTGAAAATGGACTTCATAATCTGAAGGCTCACAGTTCAGGCCCCTGCTCTAGCATGGAAGATTCAGCAGTCACTTCACACTTGCTCTCCCCATGTTGCCACAGGATAAATTCACTCCTGCCTATTAAATAGGTGTGATAATCACTAGTTAACTGCAGGGAAATGAAACACTTTTCTCCCTCTTGTTTAAAAATGGCCTTTTTGTCATATTGCTGAGAAGCTACTGCAATTTCTGCATAAATGAACTGTATTTTCAGCTAAGCTAGAGAACATGCCCATGTAAGATTGACACAAATGCATAAACCTGCTATACTTCACCATGGTTTTAGATCATCTTGTGCATGTATGAAACAAGTCGCATCACCAGGTCATTTCCATAGCAACATTTCCAGTGTTAGACTCATGAAGGTTTATGCGAGTTGTTAAGCGGTACTGACACTAATGATATAATTAACTGTGTTAAAAGTCAAGTCTGGTAGGATCTACTTTGTTTCCAGGGTGACTGAAAAAATATAAATAATAATGTCCAGCACTGTTTTCATAGACTTGTTGTCCATAATCAAAGCAAGTTATAGGGATTTGGTTTTTTTATATAGTTCATCTGAGGCGCACATAAATGTCAGAAGTATTTTCATTATGATTCACAGTTCAGCAAAGCTAAGATTGCCAACTCTTATTGTAATGAAGAGGAGATGTGGGTAATTTAATGAGAAATATAGGAACGGAAACTATTATGAATCTGATCTGAGTAGTTTGTGTTTGTTGGAGAATGTTTGAAGAAGACATTTAGTTACAAGTCAGTTACATTACAAGGCTCCAGATATTGTATACTGAAGCCCTCATCATCTCCTCAAAGATCTTTATGGCCCAGTCCTTAAGGGCTGTAAATTGACTGTGACACCAGCTCTGGATCTGGCCTGTGATCTTTGGCATTCCACAGATATTTTGTCTCTGAAGATTATTGTGTAATATTTTGTTTATTTTTAGTTGCCATCCTTTCATCTCCATAAGCATGGAACCAGAGGGATAGATTGACAGTTGCTAACACCAGACTTCACATGTGCCACTGAGTACAATATTTCATTGTGACTAAAAGTAACTAGCAAGATACTGCCAGGAAAGATTCACACAAATCTTTGATTAAAAGCTCCATGCCAGAATGATGAGCCGCCTTGTAAAGCCATCCCACCGCTACTCTGATCAAAAACAACTGCGAATCAGTGGTGTGAATTAGTAAAGTAATTGAAAGATGCAATTTTAGTAGCCTATAGCAGCAAATCCAGGCAGGTGCCACTGTTGAGCACTTGCAACTTCTACTAAAGAATGGGAGTTGGTCTTTGGCTTATACATTTTTTTGGGAGCAAACATATTGCCAAATGGTATGAAATTAGAACTATTTAAAAAAAAGTTTTTTTATGAACTGAGGACCCAAACACTTCTTACTCCACGGGTAATGTCATTTGCCTTGCATTTATCACAATTATAAAGAGAGTGGTTTGTTATTTTGCAGAGCACTTAGGGTGGAATTCACCCCTGTTCATTGGGCTTGTCTTATGCCTATGTATTAGGTCGCACCAAAGCCTTAAATGAAGTGGTGCATGTGACTTGTATAGGTCCTCTGCACAGTTATAAATTTCATATATCACAGCAAAATAGAGAGAAATATGGTTTGTTTTGTCATTACCCTTTCCCCATCTCTTGCTATCGGTTGAGATAGGGGTATTATGGTGGGATCTATGCCACTGGCAGACCAGGTGCCAGCTCATGCTGAAGCACTAGATCAATTCACTTGTGTATTAGTATAGGTCAAATATTAAATGCATAGAAGTGTATTTGGTGTTTAAATCCAATGAAAACTAATGGGATGTTACTTGCACTGTATCCTGTTATAATATAATAACAAACATTTACATTGTGTAACCCCTGTAACTAAATAATCCATCAAACAAGAAAAAAGCCTTGTGAAATGCAAATGAAGAGCTTTAACAGAAAAGTGCTAATTTCAAAGCAAGTGGTCATTGTGTGTGATGATCGGAGGTCAAAGACTCAAAATGCATTCCTCGCTCTCCATCAAAGGAAAAGCCCAGGTGGGTAGTGACACTATCAGCTTGTTTTCTGTGAGAAGAAGCTATAGGAATAGATACAAGGAAAGATCATGCATTTCTGCCCTGGTAGAATCCAAACAATCCAGAATAATTGAACAAGAAGATGGAGATCCCCAGAGTTATTCTGGGTAGCCCTGAGAAACTTACATAAGAACGGCCATGCTGGTTTAGATCAAAGGTCCATCTAACACAGTTTCCTGTTTTCCAACAGCCGCCAATGCCAGGTGCCCCAGAGGGAATGAACAGAACAGGTAACCATCAAGTGATCCATCCCCTGATGCCCATTACCAGCTTCTGAAACAGAGGCTAGGGACCCCATCCCTGCCCATCCTGGCTAATAGCCATTGATAGACCTATCCTCCATGAATTTATCTAGTTCTTTTTTTAACCCTGTTATAATCTTCACAACATCCTCTGTTGGAGTTCCTTTTGTTTGTTTTAAACATGCTGCCTATTAATTTCATTTGGTGACCCCTAGCTCTTGTGTTATGAGAAGGAGTAAATAACACTTCCTTATTTATTTTCACCACACCAGTCATGATTTTATAGATCTCAATCATGTCCCACCTTAGCCATCTCTTTTCCAAGCTAAAAAGTCCCCGCCTTATTAATCTCTTTTCATAGGAAAGCTATTCCATGCCCCTAATCATTTTTGTTGCCATTTTCTGTACCTTTTCCAATTCCTATATATATTTTATATGGGGCGACCACATCTGCATGCAGGATTCAAGATGTGGGGGTACCATGGATTTATATAGAGGCAATATGATATTATCTATCTTTTTCTTAATGATTCCCAACATTCTGTTTCTTTTTTTGAATGCCGCTGCAAATTGAGTGGATGTTTTCAGAGAACTATCCACAATGACTCCAAGACCTCTTTCTTGAGTGGTAACAGCTAATTTAGATCCCATCATTTTATATGTATTGTTGGGATTGTTTTCCAATGTCATTACTTTGGGGAAACTGGCAGATTACTACATCTCTGCTACCATGTGGAGTTATAGACTGTGACTCACCTGTACACACATTTTACCTGCTTTATTCTCTCAATAACACTCACTTGCTTTTCTTAGCTAATAAACCTTTAGTTAGTTTACTGTCGATTTGGCTACAAGCATTGTCTTTGGTGTAAAATCTAGAGTACCAATTGATCTGGAGTAAGTGACTGATGTTTTGGGATTGGGAGCAGCTTGATGTGGTGTGATTTTTGGTTTAAGTGATTTCTTTTTTATCACAAAGTTCAGTTTGTCTGGGTGGCCAGATAGTGGAGAGTCTAAGGGGACTGTCTGTGACTCTATGGTAAGACTGGTATAGTGATCCAGGAGTTCATATTTGTTGCTGGCTTGGTGAAATCTAATTATGGAACACACTGCCAGGTTGGGATGTCTGCTCCGTTTTCTGACAGTCTGCCCTGAGGTAGACACTCACAGTGGTGAGCCACTCCAGACAGTGTGACAGAGTCATCAACCATTTATAGTAAGATTTGTCAGTTTCTAGAGGTTTTCTCCTTTGTTAGCAGAGAATTGACAAACAGAATTTATTCCTCTTCAGTAATGCTGAAGGCACAATCTGGATCAGGTGTAAGGACTACAAAGGTTTTACGTTGGAATTTCTTTTTCAGCTTGAGGGAAAGGAACAAGGGCAGTTGAATCAAACATCTTTCAGACGATATTACTCTGGATTTGTTTATTTAGTGCTGGCAATGTGATCAGTGCAGTACAAGACACAGAGATGAACTTCCCTGTTGAACTTGTAGACATTGAGAGGATACAGAGGAGATGGGAAATCCAGAAGAGGGCATAACTAGGGGGTTTGTTTGTATTGCTTTCATTATGATTGCTGTGGTGACCTCTGAGTAAGGACATTGCAGAATCAGTCATTTTAAGGAGTTGAATGTGGGTAATGGCTTTGCAAACTAGGGTTGGGAGCAAATTCCAAGCATTAAGGGCAGCATGGAAAAGGAATGGAGACAAGAATAGGGGAACTTTCAAATCCGATAAAATGGGCAAGCTATAAAATAGAAGCATGACTGTGCTGCAGATGGGTAACTTTCCTGCTGACCTGAATTGGGAATTTATAAAAGTCTTCTATCAGCAGGTTGCTGCCCCCCATATCCCTCCTCATGTCTATCAGCTGACCTGATCTAGACCTGAAGAAGAGCTCTGTGTAGCTCAAAAGCTTGTCTCTCTCACCAACAGAAGTTGGCCCAATAAAAGATATTACCTCACCCACCTTGTCTCTCTCATATCCTGGGCCAACACCGCTACCTCAACATTGCAAACATGAAATAAAGGAATCTTTATTCCTGCTGGGCTTCTCAGCCCCTCTGAGGTTATTTGTCCACCTGTCCTCAGGGTTCAGCTCTCAGGCCCCACTCTTCTCTTTGGGGGGGCATGTCCCTGCTGTGGCCTGGTTTAACAACCACTGGCAGGTGCCTAATAAACCCAAATACTCCAGTGTCAGGCTTGCCTTCCCTCCAGAGAGGCTCTGACCCACTATAACCCTACTCAGTTCCTGTGTTCAACCAGGCATCTCTCCCCTAGCAAGAGCAGGTGGGCTCCACTTCCTAGGCAGTTACAATTGAGTGAGCTCTCCCCTTTTCTGCAGGCCCAGCACCCACAGCAGGTGTAGCAGTCAGGGCTAATTGTGCTCACTGCAGCCAGTGTGGGGTTTGTATAGGCCACCACAATGCAGACAACCCTGATCTTTAAAATCTTGTCCCGGAGGCTATCCTTATGGAAAAGTTCAATAGAATTTACTAGAAAAGGATACATTTTTCCATAGGTTTTTGGAAGCATCTGTAGTTATATCTCTTCTATAGAATTCAGTAGGATGGTTCAAAAACATTTAGGGCCTGATTTAAAACCCTTTAAAATAAATGGAAAGACTCACTGGCTTTAAAAGGGAGCTTGTACTCTATTAACATTGATAGGGCTCTATGAAGATTATTCTTAAATCTTCATGTTCCCATAGAAACCTGGGGTTTCCCCACCTTGTAAAATTCTAATGGGCCTTTCTGTAAAGAAGGTGATGAAACCAATAGGGTTCCTTAAAGATGAAATAGGCTTCTATAGCAATTACTCTAAAAAACTATAGAAACTTTGTACGGGTTTTTTGTAGCATCCTATAGAATTCTATAATAGGGACATCACTCTTTTTTTAAAAAAATTGAATAGATTCATTCAAAAACAAACCCCACCCTTCAGATAGGAAAACCCATAAGAATTTAACAGGAAATAATAACCCAAGGGTATGTCCACACTGGAGGTGGGAGCCCCCTTCCCAGCATGGGTAGACAGACACACACTAGCTTGCTTGAGCTAGTGTGCTTAAAAAATAGCGGAGTAGGTGGAAGTAGGACAGGCAAGCTAGCTGCCTGTATAAGTACCCAGGGGCACTGGGTGGGTTTGTACTCAGGTAGCTAGCCTGCCCGGCGTGTTACCCTGGCTACGCTCATATCATTAGCACACTTGCTTGAGCAGAGCTAGGCCTCGTCTACCCTTAAAATTTAGACTGAGCTACATCACTCAAGGATGTGAAAAATTCACAGCCTGAAGGCAGTAGCTGTTCTAACCTAACCCCTGGTGAAGACACGACTAGGTTGACAGGAGAATGCTTCTGTTGACCTAGCAACCACTGCTTGGGGAGGTGGATTACTTATAGCAACAGGAAAAACCCTTCTGTCGCCGTAGGAAGCATCTACATTGTGGCGCTGTGGTAGCATAGCTACAATGCTGTAGCTGGGCAGCTATAGCAATTGTAGTGTAGACTTGTGTCTGGCTTCCCGCACTAGGAAGCCTGCTCCAAGCTGCAGTGTAGGTGTACCCTACATGGAAAGTTAGGTTTAGCTCAGCCACTTGGCTACATACATTAGAGCTGTACAGTTCATTTTCAGTTTACTCAATCCCTCTGCTAACTTCAGCAGTTAAGTAAACAAATTGCCATAAGGGATGAAAGCAGGTGATTTCCAGAAATGTCTTTCAGTAATCAGTATAAAGCCGTACCCAGGGTATTTACAGAACACTGATCTGGTGAAAGGGCAGTCACTGTGGGCTTGAACAAATAGCTGGGAAGGGGAGGGGAGTGGTGAGGAGGACTCTCTCTATATATTTTTTTAAATAAAGGCAATTTCAAAAGTCTCCGTATTATAGCTCGCTGGGAAAAGCACACATGCATTCTACATTAAAGAAGACTGAACTAGGGCCTGATCCAAAGCTCATTAAAGTTGATGGAAAGACTCCTAATGACTTCCAAGGGATTTGGATCAGGCGACCAGTCTGATTAAGATGCAGCCATAAATAATATGGAGGTTTAAATGTATATATTCCAGAGGTTGTGTGTTTGCTGCTCTCTTGTGTACTCTTTTTAGAGATTTTTATTGAACACGACAGTTTATTATTATTATCTATTATTGAGCACTACAGTTTAACTGGAAAAAATAACTCTAAGTACTGCATGGGTTGCCAATTTTGCTTGCAGGTATTCCTGGATGTTTCATCATGTGACATAATCTTTAATTAAAGTTTAATCTTTAATTCCTAGAGACTCCAGGACAATCCTGTAGGGTTGGCAACCCTAGTACTGCACTGTAAAACTGTAGTTAATTACTGATAGCATGGACCACAGGACGTCTGTACCTACTAAATTTACAACTTTGTCAGTAGAAAATGTGATTTGACTTGACCTTTATCACAATAACAAATGCAATTTTTGACTAATTCAGTGCTTCTGAATTGCTAATTAGAGATCTTTAGTGATGCAATTAAACTGATTGTGTAAAGGTGGGAAATTCTCTATGAGAAGGTCTCCATGGATGTGAATTGAAGAAAAAAAGAAAAAGCCTGACCATTTCAGAGTATTTGTCATAAATGGAATACTTTGTCATAGAGCATTAAGAGCTGTATGACCTGGCCTGCTTCCTTTTGCATATATTTGCATAATATATCTGCTCAGTGTTTAGCCTTAAAAATAAAATGAAGGGGCCTGATTTTCATTTACATTAAGGTTCTTTGTCAGTGGGAAAGGGCCTTAAAGTGGGAGTAAATTATATTTTTTACACTTTAAGTCTTCTCTATGCTTCCATTGTGAGGTAAAGAGGCCTTAGTTTAAAGGAGAACCAGGCTCTTCATGTAGCAGAAGAAGGTTATCAACTTTGTGCACTTCTCTGAGGTCTCCCACAGGTGGCGCTCAGTCTCCTGAGAGGTACCTGGGCAATTTATTGGATCAATTTAGCCTGTCCATGGACAGGATAGGTTTGCTTTGATGAATTCTTGCAGAAAGTACATTTTAATTTTGCCCATTCAACGAGGCACACTGGAATCATGGCATATTTTATATGGGAATGGGACACTGCTCTAAACATAGGGGGTCAGGGAACTGAGCATCGTGCCCCACACTTTTCCAGATCTTTGGCTGTGAGAACAGTGCATATGGGAGCATTGCAAACAGTGTAACTTAGAGCAACCTTGTGGTAGTTTAGGTGTAGGGAAGTAGAGACACCTCTCCTTCCTTTCCTCACCTGTGCTAAGTCTAAACTTGGTGTAGCCAAGGAATTATTCCACTGATACTTTGTGAACACAAGAAGAGAAAATTAAACCTAAACTCTGCATTAAGACAATAAATATTACAAGAGCCTAATTTTTCTAGTCACAAGGCCTATTCTGGAATCCTACTCATTTGCTACATCTCCCTAAGCTGCCACCTCTCCCTGAGAAAGTGCCATTGGCATCTCCTGCTTCTGTATTCCAGTGTTTCCATGCAGCAGCCCCTGTCTCAGGCTGTAGCGTAGACATAACCGAAGTCTGTTGATGACCGAACAGTGTCTGGCTTGTATCATTTATGTAGGCATAACTTATGTTGCTCATGGATGTGAATAAACCACCCCATCAGTAACGTAAGATACACTGACAAGCTTTTCCCGTAGGGTTGCCATCTTTCTACTTGCACAAAACCGAACACCCTTGCCCCTCCTCTGAGGCCCCATCCTTGCCCTGCCCCTTCTGAGGCCCCGCGCCTGCTCACTTCATCCCCCCCTCTCTGTCATTCATTCTCCCCACACTGGCTCGCTCATTTTGACCAGGCTGGTTCAGGGGGCTGTGGTGCGGGACGGGGGTGAGGGCTCTGGCTGGGGGTGCGGGCTCTGAGGTGGGGCCAGAAATGAGGATTTCAGAGTGGAGAGTGGGCTCTAGGCTGAGGCAGTGGGTTGGGATGCGAGAGGGGGGCGAGGGCTCAGGCTGGGGATGTGGGCTCTGGGGTGGGGCAAGGGATGAGAAGTTTGGGATGCAGGAGGGGGGTCTGGGCTGGGGGGTGGAGCCAACAGGTTCGGAGTATGGGAAGGGGCTCTGGGCTGAGGCAGGGGGTTGGGGTGTGAGAGGAGATATGGGCTCCAGGCTGGGGCAGGGGGTTGGGGCATGGGGGTGTGTGAGGGCTCCGGCTGGGGGTGCGAGCTCTGGGGTGGGGCTGGGGATGAGAGGTTTGGGGTGTAGGAGGGTGCTCTGGGCTGGAACCAAGGGGTTCGGAGGGCAGGAGGGGGGATCAGGGCTGGGGCAGAGGGGTTGGGGTGTGGGAGGGGTCGGGGTGCAGGCTCAGAGAGGCTCTTAACTCAAGCAGCTCACAGAAGCAGTGGCATGTCCCTCCTCCAGCTCCTATGTGTAGTGGCAGCCAGGCAGCTCTGCGCACTGCCCCATCTGCAGCCGCTGCCACCGTAGCTCCCATTGGCTGCGATTCCTGGACAATGGGAGCTGTGGGGGCGGCGCTTGGGGCCGGCCCAGCGTGCAGAGCCCCCTGGCTGCCACTATGCATAGGAGCCAGAAGTGGGACATGCCGCTTTCCGGGAGCGGTGTGGCGTGGAGGCTAGCAGGGAGCTTGCCAGCCCCACTGCATGTTGCCGCCAACTGGACAGTCAACGGCCTGGTCAGCAGTGTTGACCAGAGCCTCCAGGATCCCTTTTCAACCAGGAGTTCTGGTCATAAACCAGACATCTTGTCACCCTATAATCTCCCCCTGACATAATTCCTGCTGTTCGTGGAAGTGGTTTTATTATACTGACGGGAGAGCTCTCTCTCACAGAGCGTCTACACCAGATACGCTGTAGCGGTGCAGCTGCATCGGTACAGCTGTGCTGCTGCAGCACTGTATGTGTAGACATGCCCTAAGTATGTTTTTCAAGAGCATTTAAATGTTTCTAGTGAAGTGCATTTAACAGGGTTTTGTTTGCCTAGTTTGCTTCCTTCCTTGGTTTTGGTTTTGAGAAATTGATTTTATTTAAATGGGGAAAACAATTGAAGTGATTCATCAGTTCCATACCCCTTTCTTGTTGCACATACATGCCTGAAACATGGGATTTATCACAAACTAAAGGGAATTCCCTTTTTAAAATATAAGCGATTATTGCTTAATACAAAACAAGTTGTTACTGCTATTAGCACTGCAAAGCCAGTGAAGCAATGGAAGACTAGGCCGTGTTCTATTAGGTGTCATGCATCATCAACCAAATTATCAGGCAATTTGCAATTGCAGAATCTTTATCACTGGTGATGAGCTAAGAAGCACAATGATCAGAATTTCTTTTCCAGATCCCAGGCTGAGTTTGCCATTCTGTCAAGGTTTTTTTAAAATCAACTCTCAACTTGTAAACTGAGAACATTTACTCTGGGATTCGTGGACTGAGCATAAATAAAATAGAACCCCCACAATGACATTTTTAAAGAGTCACTTTTCTAGAGTATATTGAAAGGTGCACTGGGGCTTTCTTGAACTGATGTTGCCCCAGTGATGGCATATGGAAGGACAACAGTAGATTTGATGGTGACTTGCTAGTTTGCTGTAAAAACTAGCAGAATCTGAAGAGTCTGTGTGAGTGAGACCTAGATAAGCTGTTGGGGTCATTTTCCTCTTTTGTGAACTTCTGTGTTTGAAATTTCTAAGATCAGTCTTTGATGTCACGTACAATTATGGAAGTGGACTTTAAAAAGGAGGCTATGGTACAATAGATATGTCATAACTATAAAGGGAAGGGTAACAGCCCTCCTGTGTACAATACTATAAAATCCCTCCTGGCCAGAGACTCCAAAATCCTTTTATCTGTAAAGGGTTAAGAAGCTCAGGTAACCTGGCTGACACCTGACCCAAAGGACCAATAAGGGGACAAGATACTTTCAAATCTTGGTGGGGGGAAGGCTTTTGTTTTGTGCTCTTTGTTTTTGGTTGTTGTTCGCTCTTGGGACTAAGAGGGGCCAGACATTAATCCATGCTCTCCAAATCTTCTGAACAAGTCTCTCATATTTCAAACTTGTAAGTAACAGCCAGGCAAGGCGTGTTAGGTTTATCTTTGTTTTCTCAACTTGTAAATGTTCCTTTTGCTAGAGTGTTTATCTCTGTTTGCTGTAGCTTTGAACTTAAGGCTAGATGGGGTTTCTCTGGGCTCTTTGAATCTGATTACCCTGTAAAGTTATTTTCCATCCTGATTTTACAGAGATAATTTTTACCTTTCTTTCTTTAATTAAAAGCCTTCTTTTTAAGAATCTGATTGATTTTTCCTTGTTTTAAGATCCAAGGGGTTTTGGATCGGTGTTCACCAGGGAATTGGTGGAGGAGTCTCTCAAGGCTACCCAAGGAAGGGAGTTAGCACTTGGGAGTGGTGGCAGCAAAACCAGATCTAAGCTGGTAGTTAAGCTTAGAAGTTTACATGCAGGTCCCCAAATCTGTACTCTAAAGTTCAGAGTGGGGAAGGAACCTTGACAGATACATATACCAATGTTTTAATATTACAATTATAAGGCTGTACTATAACTAGTAGAGGTAGCTTTAGCTTCATTGTAAGTTCAGGTTGCAATTCTTGAGTTAGACAATGGCACTATAGAAATTTCAGAACCCAGCAGCAATAGTTTCTTTTCTCTTGACTGTGTATTGAGAAGATAAAATAATATTGTAGATTTTGCAGCAAGTTTTACATAATTCAAGAAATTAAAACCTAGAAAATATAGACTGGAAAAGCTCACCACAAACTGAATACGCTTTTGGTGGGGTTGTGAGGTATCTGTTTGATTTTGATCTACCAGACACCAGAAATCTGGTATTCTCTTCTCTCTCAGGCCTGGTCTACACTGGAGGATCGATCCAAGTTACGCAACTTCGGCTACGTGAATTAACTAAAATGGCTGCTGCTGTGAGGGCAATGGGCCAGATTCTGCTCCCAGTTGCACCAGTGTAAAACTGAATATAACCAATGTACCCAGCACATACATGCATATCCTAGGACCATACTGCCCTGTTTAGTTTATTGCAATGAAATTCCTCTGTTTGTACAATTGTTATGCTCTGATTTTTGCCATTAGTCCCCATTCTGAATCTGACCATGTGGCATTGCCTTCTTTGGTCAGAGTGCTCCACATCACAGAATTCAGCTATGACTGGATCTTCTTATTCCCCCACATGGTTGTAAGTACCCACACATCCATTTCCGCCCTATTGATCAATGTGACTGTAGGAAACTGGGTTAGATTGGCAGAGACCCTGGGGATTTTTCGCCTTCCTCAGCAGCATGGGGCATGGGTCACTTGCAGGTTTAAACCAGTGTAAATTGTGAATTCTCTATAACTTTAAGTGTTTAAATCATGATTTGAGGACTTCAGTAACTCAGCCTGAGGATAGGGCTCTATTACAGGAGTGGGCAAGGTTCTGTGGCATGCAATGTGCAGGAGGTCAGACTAGATGACCATGATGGTCCCTTTTGTGCAGCTCTCCCTGACCCGGCTCCAGCTAAGTGGACCAAATGGAACATAGTGTGCCAAATTTCCTGTGTGTAGACAAGGCCACAGAAAAACTGCGGCCTGTCTGGGAACATGAGCCCATCGCTGGTTTTGCTGGAGTTCTAGTAGTGCTGCTAAATCTTCTCAGCTGCTTTTGCTGTTAATATCAATCCTTTCTTGAAGGAAGAACAGAAGCGATGTACATCCTATAGTAAGGACTGTGTAAGAATTAACATCTTGAGGAGGGCACTGATTCAGCAAAGTACTTACACACGTGCCAAATTTTAAGCATATTAGTCGTTCTGTTGACTTCAATGACATTATCCAGGAGCTTAAAATTAGGCATATGCTTAAGTACCTTGCTGAATCCAGGCTTTGTAGTGAGATTTTTTCAAAAGTACATAAGCGGGTTAAGCCCCAAACTCCCTTTGATTTCCTATTCCATTCCATTGGAAGCACCTAAATACTATTGCAAGTCTGTCCCTTAGTGTGTAGTCATCTCTCTCCTAGCAAGGAAATAACCCACTTGTAGAGGCCAAACTTTCCCCGCTT
This sequence comes from Chrysemys picta bellii, assembly GCF_011386835.1. Taxonomy (NCBI): domain Eukaryota; kingdom Metazoa; phylum Chordata; order Testudines; family Emydidae; genus Chrysemys; species Chrysemys picta. Next base: position 77,783,519 of record NC_088799.1, read on the forward strand.
CTGGGAGATGACTGTGTCAGCATAAGGAATAATTCATAAATCCTCTTATGCATGTTATACAATAACAGGGAAATTAGTTGAAAGTCATTACGTCTCTTAACACAAGCAGGGAATGTATTTATATTCAGTACTGTATGTCAATTTGACTAGAATCCAGTATGTGCCTCAAGAAGTACCAAATTCCCTTCATAACACTGTAATGAGATCCAACTGTGAAAGTGATGTATTATTCATCAGCTTTACTTTCTTACAAAATATTATTACTTCTGTAGTTTAACAAAAATTGATCATTAACTAATAGACTGCTATGGAAATCAAACTCACAGTGAAAGCCAGAAATCCTTGGGCTGGTTTTGCATTCTGATATTTAATATTAATGTGATAAGATGTGTTGTTTTTTCCCCTTCCCAAAACGTACAAATGATCTTGTTTGTGAGACAGTTCCCTATAGTATAGTAGTGGTAACACCTTAATAATAATGCATCATTTTTGAACATCTCAATTAAACAAGTTTTATTTATAATAATACTTTGTACTTCTGTAGCATCTTCTATATAAGGATTTGAAGATGTACTGTGGGGAAAAAATGGTTTGAGCCCCAACACAGCACTGCTAAGTAGGTGTCATCATCTACATTTCACACTTAGGGAAAGTGAGCCACAGCGTTTAAGTCCCTGATCCTGCAAGCACTTACCCCTTTGCTTTGCCTTGCCAAAGAGAGCAGTCACTTCACATGTATGATTCGAGGATTGGGCCTAAGTGATTTATCTCCAAACTCCCATCCTGTGCTTTAATTCCAAAGCCATCTACTGCTCCCTTCTGGAGAATCCAACCACAAATTAACCTGCCATTTCCCACCCAAAAGGAAAATCATCCTTCTCCTTCTGCACTATCGCCCTGTCACTCTCTCATCTCCAAGTTTTATTATATCAAGGTGCTATTCACTGAGAAGGTTCTCATCTGAAATAAATGGAGTTGGATTTTTCTTAACTAAATCTGCCAATTAAAATAAAATGCACTGTTTATGATGTAATAACAATAGTGGTTCATTATTTTAGATCTATGTGATCACATTTAACAATCAATTTCAAGTCGGCCTGTTGATTGATCGCAGTTAACTCATGCGATTAACTCAAAAAAATTAGTCACGATTAAAAAATTAATCATGATTAATCACACTGTTAAACAATAGAATACCAATTAAAATTTATTAAATATTTTTGGATGTTTTTCTACATTTTCAAATATATTGATTTCAATTACAACACAGAATACACAGTGTACACTGTTCCCTTTATATTATTATTTTTTATTAAAAATATTTGCACTGTAAAAATGATAAAAGAAATAGTATTTTTCAATTCACCTCAGACAAGTACTGTAGTGCTGTCTCTTTATCGTGAAAGTGCAACTTACAAATGTAGGTATTTTTTTTGTTACATAACTGCACTCAAAAAACAAAACAATGTAAAACTTTAAAGCCTACAAGTCCATTCAATCCTACTTCTTGTTCAGCCAATCGCTAAGACAAATAGTTTGTTTACATTTGCGGGACATAATGCTGCCCGCTTCTTATTTAGGTCACCTGAAAGTGAGAACAGGCATTTGCATGGTACTTTTATAGCTGTCATTGAAAGGTATTTACATGCCAGATATGCTAAACGTTCGTATGCCCCTTCATGCTTTGGCCACTGTTCCAGAGGATATGCTTCCATGCTGATGATGCTCGTTAAAAAAATGTGTTAATTAAATTAGTGACTGAACTCCTTGGGGGAGAATTGTTTGTCTCCTGCTCTGTTTTACCCACATCTGCTATATATTTCATGTTATAGCAGTCTCGGATGATGACCCAGCACATGTTGTTTGTTTTAAGAAGAACCGTCACTGTGGATTTGACAAAATGCAAAGAAGGTACCAATGTGAACTTTCTAAAGATAGCTACAGCACTCAACCCAAAGTTTAAGAATCTGAAGTGCCCTCCAGAATCGGAGTGGGATGAGGTGTGGAGCATGCTTTCAGAAGTCTTAAAAGAGCAACACTCCAATGCAGAAACTACAGAACTGAACCACCAAAAAACAAAAACAACCTTCTGCTGGTGGCATCTGACTCTCATGATGAAAATGAATATTTGTTGGTCCGCACATCTTTGGATCATTATCGAGCAGAGCCCATCATCAGCATGGACCCATGTCCCCTGGAACGGTGGTTGAAGCATGAAGGGACATATGAATCTTTAGAGCATCTGGCACATAAATATCTTGCAACTCTGGGTATGTCTACACTACGGGACTAATCCAAATTTATATAATTCGAATTTGGAAAACAGGTTGTATAAAGTCGAAATGTATGCGGCCACACTAAGCACATTAATTCGGTGGTGTGTGTCCAAGTACCAGGGCTAGCGTCGATTTCTGCAGCGTTGCACTGTGGGTAGCTATCCCATAGCTATCCCATAATTCCCGCAGTCTCCCGCGCCCATTGGAATTCTGGGTTAAGATCCCAGTGCCTGATGGGACAAAAAACATCGTCGCAGGTGGTTCTGGGTACAGCCTCACCTCCTCCCTCCCTCCCTCCCTGCATGAAAGCAACGGACGGCAGACAACCATTTCGCGCCTTTTTTCCTGGGTGGGTGAATACTGCAGACTCCATACCACGGCAAGCATGGAGCCCGCTCAGCTCAAGACAGCAGTCATGAACATTGTAAACACCTCGCGCGTTCTCGTGGAGTTTATGCTGAGCCAGGACCAGAAAAATGAGGCGAGGAGGCAGCGGCGGCGGCAGCGCAGCGACAAGCATGATGAGGACATGGACACGGACACGGATACAGAATTCTGTGAAACCACGGGCCCCGGTGCTTTGGAGATCATGTTGTTAATGGGGCAGATTCTATCCATGGAACGCCGATTCTGGGCAAGGGAAACAAGCACAGACTGGTGGGACCGCATAGTGTTGCAGGTGTGGGACGATTCCCAGTGGCTGCGGAACTTTCGCATGCGTAAGGGCACTTTCATGGAACTTTGTGACTTGCTGTCCCCTGCCCTGAAACGCCAGAATACCAAGATGAGAGCAGCCCTCACAGTTGAGAAGCGCGTGGCGATAGCCCTGTGGAAGCTTGCAACGCCAGACAGCTACCGGTCAGTCGGGAATCAATTTGGAGTGGGCAAATCTACTGTGGGGGCTGCTGTGATGCAAGTAGCCAAAGCAATCACTCAGGTGCTGCTACGAAAGTTAGTGACTCTGGGAAATGTGCAGGCCATAGTGGATGGTTTTGCTGCAATGGGATTCCCTAACTGTGGTGGGGCGATAGACGGAACCCATATCCCTATCTTGGCACCGGAGCACCAAGCCACCGAGTACATAAACCGCAAGGGGTACTTTTCAATGGTGCTGCAAGCACTTGTGGATCACAAGGGACGTTTCACCAACATCAACGCGGGCTGGGCGGGAAGGGTTCATGACGCTCGCGTCTTCAGGAACACTACTCTGTTTAAAGGGCTGCAGCAAGGGACTTACTTTCCGGACCAGAAAAGAACCGTTGGGGATGTTGAAATGCCAATAGTTATTCTTGGGGACCCAGCCTACCCCTTAATGCCATGGCTCATGAAGCCATACACAGGCAGCCTGGACAGGAGTCAGGAGCTGTTTAACTACAGGCTAAGCAAGTGCAGAATGGTGGTAGAATGTGCATTTGGCCGTTTAAAAGGTCGCTGGCGATCATTATTGACTCGCTCTGAGCTCAGCCAAAGAAATCTCCCCATTGTTATTTCTGCTTGCTGCGTGCTCCACAATCTCTGTGAAAGTAAGGGGGAGACCTTTATGGCGGGGTGGGAGGCTGAGGCAAATCGCCTGGCTGCTGATTACGCGCAGCCAGACACCAGGGCGATTAGAAGAGCACACCAGGAAGCGCTGTGCATCAGAGAAGCTTTAAAAACCAGTTTCATGACTGGCCAGGCTACAGTGTGAAATATCTGTTTGTTTCTCCTTCATGAAAACCCGCCCCCTTTATTGACTGATTTTCTGTAAGGAACCCACCCTCCCCCTTCCCCCAGCTTTCTTTCAAACCAAATAAAGTCACTATCATTTAAAAATCATTTATTCTTTATTAATAGATTAGAAAAAGAGGGAGGGAACCCGGGTGGTATTTGGGAGGAGGATTGCAGGGAAGGAAAAAGCCACTAAGAAAAGGTTAAAAAAATGACAGCCTTTTGCTTGGGCTGTCTACTGGGGTGGAATGGGAAGGTGTACGGAGCCTCCCCCCCCGCGTTCTTACACGTCTGGGTGAGGAGGATACGGAACATGGGGAGGGGGGAGGGTGGAACAGGGGCTGTAGCGGCAGTCTGTTTTCCTGCAGCCGTTCCTGAAGCTCCACCAGACACCGGAGCATGTCTGTTTGCTCACGCAGCAGCCCCAGCGTTGCATCCTGCCTCCTCTGATCTTCCTGCCGCCACTTCTCATCTCGAGCGTCCCTCCTGTCCTTACGTTGGTCCCTCCTGTCCTTACGTTGGTCCCTCCTGTCCTCACGTTCACTGGCTTCTTTCCTATACTTTGAAACTGTTTCCTTCCACTCATTCAGATGAGCTCTGTCACTGCGGCTGGATTCCATAATTTCAGAAAACATCTCGTCTCGCGTTCTCTTCTTACGATGCCTTATCTGTGATAACCTTCGGGATGGAGGAGGGAGGCTTGAGGAATTTGCAGCTGCTGTAGGGAGGGGGAAAAAGAGAGAATTGTTTAAAAAGATACATTTTGCAGAACAATGCTTATACTCTTTCACGGTGACCAACACTATTCACATTACATAGCACATGTGATTTCTGTGCAAGGTCGCATTTTGCCTCTTAATGCTGAGTGCCTGTGGCTGCTAGAGATCACAGGTCTGGGCAACAGAATTCGGCTTGCATGCGGCCATGGTAAGCCATTGTCTTACAGCTTCTGCGCCCTCCTTTCCCACATACCAAGCATAGCCTGTAGAGTGCTGCGGTTTTTCTGTTAACATTCAGCAGCACCAGAAAACAAACTAACCACCCCCCCCCCCTCCCTGCCATGAATTCTCTGGGATGATCGCTGTACCCCTCCCCCCCCACCGCGTGGCTGGTATCAGGGAAGATCCCTACAGGAACCAAACTAACCACCACCACCCGCCGCCGCCCCCCTCCCGCCATGAATTCTCTGGGATGATCACGGTACCCCTCCCCCCACCGCGTGGCTGGTAACAGGGAAGATCCCTGCTAGCCAAACGCTAAAAGCTCAGGGCCAATTTCCCATCTGCGCTTGGCTAACTGCAGGGAAGGATTTATTTTCCGCCACAGGCAGAAATTCCAGTAGGAACGGCCACCTCTGTCCCCTTAATTAAGTTCCCGTATTTCAACCAGGTTACCATGAGTGATATCACTCTCCTGAGGATTACACAACAAGATAAAGAACGGATGTTGCTTGAATGCCAGCAAACACCGGGACCATACGCTGCCAGGCTTTGTCAGGCAATGATACCAGATTACTGGCTGCAAGCATGGCGTGGTCAAGTGTCCTACCATGGAGGACGGAATAAGGATGCACTGCCCAGAAACCTTGTGGCAAGGCTTTTGGAGTACCTCCAGGAGAGCTTCATGGAGATGTCCCTGGAGGATTTCCGCTCCATCCCCAGACACGTTAACAGACTTTTCCAGTAGCTGAACTGACCGCGAATGCATCCCAAGTCCTCAGGGCAAAGTAATCATTAAAAACCATTTGCTTTTAAAACAAGTTTTATATTTTAAAAGGTAACTCACCAGAGGTCCCTTCCATGGGGTCAGAGTCTTGGGTACTGGCTTGGGAGGCTTGGGAGGGTACTTCAGTCAGGGTGAGAAAAAGATCCTGGCTGTTGGGGAGAACGGAGTGCTGTGTGCTCTCTGCAAGCTCGTCCTCCTCGTCCTCCTCCTCCTCCTCTCCCCCATCGGCAGAATCCTCAGGTGTAGCTGATGAGACTATCCCCGACCCGGAATCCACGATCACAGGTGGGGTAGTGGTGGCAGCCCCCCCTAGAATTGCATGCAGCTCGGCGTAGAAGTGGCATGTCCGCAGCTCTGACCCGGAGCGACCATTTGCCTCCTTTGTTTTTTGATAGGCTTGTCTGAGCTCCTTGACTTTCACGCGGCACTGATCTGAGTCCCTATTGTGGCCTCTCTCCATCATGCCCTTGGAGATTTTTTCAAAAGTTTTGGCATTTCGTCTTTTAGAACGAAGTTCTGCAAGCACTGAATCCTCTCCCCATATAGCGATCAGATCCAGTACCTCCCGTACGGTCCATGCTGGTGCTCTTTTTCGATTATCGGCCTGCATGGTTACCTGTGCTGATGAGCTATCTGTGGTCACCTGTGCTCTCCATGCCGAGCAAACAGGAAATGAAATTCAAATGTTCGCGGGGCTTTTCCTGTCTACCTGGCCAGTGCATCCGAGTTTAGATTGCAGTCCAGAGCGGTCACAATGATGCACTGTGGGATAGCTCCCGGAGGCCAATACCATCGAATTGCGGCCACACTATCCCTAATTCGAAATGTTAAAATTGATTTTGGCGCTACTCCGCTCGTCGGGGTGGAGTACAGAAATCGATTTAAAGGGCCCTTTACATCGAAATAAATAGCGTCGTTGTGTGGACGGTTGCAGGGTAAATTCGAATTAAAGCTGATAAATCCGAATTAAAGTCGTAGTGTAGACCAGGCCTCTGGCTAGAACAGTACCATGTGAACACCTGTTCTCACTTTCAGGTGACATTGTAAACAAGAAGTGGGCAGCATTATCTCCTGCAAATGTAAACAAACTTGTTTGAGTGATTGGCTGAACAAGAAGTAGGACTGAATGGACATGTAGGCTCTAAAGTTTTACATTGTTTTATTTTTGAGTGCAGTTATTTTTTGTACATAATACTACATTTGTAAGTTAAACTTTAATGATAAAGAGATTGCACTACATTATTTGTATTAGATGAATTGAAAAATACTATTTCTTTTGTTTTTTTTACTGTACAAATATTTGTAATAAAAATAATATAAAGTGAGCACTGTACATTTTGCATTCAGTGTGGTAACTAAGATCAATATAATTGAAAATGTAGAAAACATCCAAAAATATTTAAATAAATGGTATTCTATTATTAACAGTGCAATTAATCACAATTAATTTTTTTAATCGCTTGACAGCCCTAATTTCAAGCATTAAAAGCCAGATTGTGCCTGGCTTTTGAGCAACTGTGCGAAGAAGGGAAGACAAAAGGCAACTTCTCTACTTCTTGCCCCCCTGTATAAAGGTCAGCTGCAACTGCCGTCCCTGTAATCTCCTGATCTTCAAAGGGAAGTTAGGATCCCAAGACGGGACCTGGGAGAAGATGGGATCATGACCATGCTCTTCCTCCTTGCTGGCCAATTAAACAAGGGGAAACATGAAATGGTTTTCTAAGGGCTGCATGGTCTCCCTGCATGCCTGTGAGCCCTTCTCAGACTGTGGGACTGTCTACACTAAGTTCCCATTGTTGCTACCACCAGTGCTCCACCAGCAGACTGGTCATGGGCATTTTTAGCACCCAGCAGGTCTGTCCAACATGCTGGTGTGGTGGCCACCCATGTCTAGTCTACACTAGCACTCCCACTGTTGTCACCACTGAGTGGAGCTAAACTGGGGGTAGCAATGGAGGGCATTTTGGGGGCAAAAGAACCTTTTGTAAGCAAGAGCAATGAGACAAAAACGACTGTAGCTCCTCTTGGTGCAGTGTGATTCCATATTACCCCCAGCTCAGCAGGCCTGTGATGGATCAGCTAGCTAGAAAAAAAGCATCTTAGATTTAAAAAAAAAAAATTCCAGTTTATATTTCATTGATATTTAGGCGGAAGTGTGAAATCTCTCCAAAACTGGCCTGTCATTGCTATTGACTGTTACTGGCCTTTCTCAGGCACACATTTCCCTAGAATCTGCTAGTGTGGCCAACTGCCTTCTGTTAGGAAAGAAACAACTACTGTGTGAAAGGCCTGAGAGCAGATGTGAAAATAAAGGAGAGATCATCTTGTCTAGTGGAAAGGTAATGGTTTTATTATTCACTGCAGTGCCCCAAACGTTCCATGTACTATACAGATTTAGAAGAAGACATATTCTCTTCACAGTACTGCTGGGCACTTCACTTCCTTCATGGGATTTTCAGTGCTGTATATCTGGTTGTGACAGTCCCTTCTGTGTAGACAGCTTCACCTTTTTTTGGGGGGGGGGGGGGGGGGCGGGGGGAAATAATGGTTTTAAGGTAACTGAATGAAGATGTCAAGGTGACCACAGATCTACTCCTGCTATCGGTCATCCAGACAAGACACCTGATTGATCCATGCTGTGAAACCTGCTTATGAGGATTGCTGTGGGCAATCCTTCCTTTTATAATTCTATCTGACTGATAGCCATATGACAGATGGCAATTTCCTGCAATATCCTGGACAAACCTTACTGAATCCAGTTTTAAATATGTTAAAAGTAAAAATATGTATCTACTACTGTAGGATTGTATGGAACTTCTTTAGGAGAAAGACCAGATTAATGCAATATCTGGGATGTACTGTGAACTTCAAAAGACTATGTTCAACAATGTAATAGATACAACTGAACTTTTGGGACAATACATGTGGAGTGGAATTCCTAGGAAGTACTGGGGGGAGTGGATTGCAAACCCCCATCAATGGAATCCACTTTTGACGTTTTGCTCGGGGTGGGGAGGAGGAGGTGGGCTTTTGTCTGCTGGTCACCTGTTACATGACAGTTCAAAGACCCAAACTAGATTCTCCGGGGACCAACAGACAAAGAAAGAACTTTTGAATAAATAGCCTAAGCTGACTCAGGGCCTTCTTTCTGATCCAGAAAAGGGACAGGAACTCCATGCTACAGAGGCTCCCAATCTTTAGGGGAGGATTAGAATGACTTTGTCCCACTGAGGCCCCATAAGACTGGTTTGTTGTTCAGAGCAAAGGGTCTGATGAACCTGAAAGCACAGGAAAAGCCCTGGGTGGTGGTTGAAGGACTGCTCCTGCAAGAGCACTTGTTGGAGTGAGGTGGGTGATCTCTGGAAAGCGTAGTAGCATGTGTGTAGGTTCCTTTATTGTTTGTAATATGTGTTCTTTGTAGTGCTTTTACCTTAAGAATAAAATATGCTTGCTTAGAAACATCTGGGTGGTAACTTATAACTGCAGCAATTACACTGTGTATCGTCTCTGAAAGGAGAAAAGCAAAGCATGTCTGTGTAGGGAGCCTGTCGTTTGCTGGGAATTACATAGTGAAGGCCGGGAACTGGTCAGCCTGGAAATACTGGTCAGAAAGGAGAGAGAGACAGGTTTCCATCCAAGAAAGGCAATGGCTGAGAAGCTGGAAGCCTCAGAGTGGATACCCTTTCTGAACCATACAGGGGAAATACAGGCACAGTTACCCTGAACTGTAACAATGAGTCTATGTGCAAATTTTTAACAGGCAGCCTCATATATCAGACGTATATGTGCAAGCAAAATCTCCATCTTGCAAGAGCAAGGCAGAGCAAGTACCAAGAGGCATTTTAAATGGACATGGCCAGTATGATTGTGAGGGCAATTCAATCACATTATCATTAGTGCTAATAAACAGCTTTGCAAACTATTAAATTATTTCCCAGCAGCCAAATCTCACTCCGTTTTTTTTTTTTAATTTAAATTCTCTCTGGCCTGTGCAAACATCAAGTAAAATCTGTCAGTTTTATCCCTGCAACCAAAAGCTTCTTCTCTGCTAATTATAAGCGAACTTTGAAAATCGGGCCACTTCTCACCGAGGAGTCTAAGTGTAGATTTAGGAGCCTAACTTTAGGCACCCACATTTGAAAATTTTGATGTATATTTTCAACGTAAGAGTCACAGATTTTCAATCTAAATGCTTTTAGCATGTTAGATGGTATAATGTTCATAAACAATCACTCAAAAGACAGGCAAGGTGTCAAGCTGCATCTAAGTTTTGGCAGAAAATGGGTGTAAGGGGAGTAGATTATTTTATATTATTAGTTTTCCCAAAATATATAAAGCAGAAGTTTCAGAGCTTTCTGCTGTGTCCATGCAATTCAAACCAGACTTTCTTGTTGAATTAACCCTTAAAAGACATTGCTTTCTGAGGCAGGCTCTTGCTTATGGGAAACTGGAAAAAAAATGAAAAACACCAATCTCTTACTTTCAAATGTTCTTGCTATGAGTGCTGCTGTCTCTTGAATTGTGCAGGCAGGCAGGGAAATAAGCCTCCCACTCAGCTCTGCACCTTGGATCTGGGCTTGCAAAAGTGAGAAGATTCCGTGCACCTGTTACTCCTTCCCTGAGCAGACAGCAGGGGGCTGGATGAGCAATGGGTGGAGCCTTGGCGCCTGCTGGCTGAGGCAGAGAGGGTTGTAATCTTCCGTTTGTATGCTGCAGCAGCAAGTGACTCCCCACTATGGAACAAGGGAGCAGGAGTGAACCAAGTGCCAGTGAGATAGGATTCCTTCCTAGTACTGCTGCTGGGGCAGCGCACCTATACAATGTGCCTTATGCAGGGATAAAAGTCAAAGCTAGCCTCATGAGCTCCTGCTTTGTGTGCCTCAGGACGTTCCAGAGGATTTTTTCCCTAGTCTTAGTGTGAACATAGTTCAGATAAACTGATGGATCAAACAGTAACAACTACAAAGGAGGCCTCAGCAGAATTAATACACTTCTACCCCGATATAACACGAATTCGGATATAATGCGGTAATGCAGTGCTCTGGGGGGGGCGGGGCTGCGCACTCTGGTGGATAAAAGCAAGTTCGATATAACGTGGTTTCACCTATAACGCAGTAAGATTTTTTGGCTCCCGAGGACAGCATTATATCAGAGTAGAGGTGTATCTATTAGCCACATTAGAAGAGGGATTGAAATGACTGACTTTAATCGTTCCATTACAGTCAAACTGGTCTTGATGTGCATTTTTAAAGGTCTATAAAAATGGTTCTGTTTTCCTAACTATGCAGCTACATAAACTATGTTGGTAAAAGATCACAGATACATGTGTGCGGGCAGGCATTTTCTTCTTTTTGTGTTTAGGCTGGGTAAATCAAACAATTTAAAAAGCCTTTTATGTCACTGGTTAAAAACACTATTAGGACTGAACATTTCTAATAGTAATAATAAAGCCCCAATCCTGAAGGTTGAGTGCTGTGCCTGCATGCAGAACCACTGAAGTCAGGGGGCACTGTGTGGATGCAGTATTCTGCTTGCATTGATCACAGTGCAAGATTGGGGCCTATATTTCTGATTTTAAAATACACACCATTGTATGTATGACATTGACTTTGGATGGCTTTGTTTTCATTGCTCTTCCTAATTTTGCATGTTTGTTTTGATTTCTTGGGAGTGCCTGTTTGCTCACACACAACACTCAGGAACAAATTATATCTGAATAACATTTTTTTTTCTTTTCTTTTTTTTTTTTTTCTTTTTTTTTTTTTAAATTGACTTTTATTGGCAAAATTCTCAGGGACCTGTCCCAGTAGTTCCTGTATGTGCAATTTTGTGGGTCCAAGAATTCATCTACCCAAAATATTAAGTGGTATTATTATTGAGGTAATGCCCAAAGACCCTGTTGTGATAGGTGCTGTACATGCACACAACAAAAAAATCAGTCCTTGACCCAAAGAGCATATGATTTGCACAAGTAAGCAGCATTTGCATGCTCAGGACATTTGAGTATTATGCTATTTGTGCTCCCAAATCTAACCATTTGGCTGGGCAGATTTGACCACGTAACTGGCCAAATGGCTTTTAACAGTTTTGACCCTGAATGTCAACACTGGCCAAATCAAGCCTGAGTATGTTCAGAGAAAGGAGCCTTCCCCCTACTTTGCCCAGCCAGCCACAATAGCAGTCCCTGCATTCAGGGAAACACAGGGATTGTTCCCTCCCCATTCCCCCAGGATACCCCAAAGGGGACAGGGAAGGGCAGGGAATTCCTTCCCCAGGCCCTGACTAGTGAGCTGGCCTGTCACACAGGGGGAGATAGCTGCGCCCCTGAAGGAATGCAGCAGCAGGTGCACTGCCTGCCTTTGTTCTCCCAGGACATCTATTGGACTGGTGTGACTCTACACTGTCCCTGTGAAGGGCTGTGCCTTATACACACACCTGAGGCCTGAATGTTGAAAGGATTTGACTTTTCCCCCAAAATTATCATTAAAATGTATTTTGGAGCTGGGCGAAAGCTTCACTCCAATGAGTATTTGTAGGATTTAGAGTTTTATAATACTGCAAAGGCTGGCAAAAAAAAATTACATTCTTTAGGGTAAATTGGCACTGAGGAGAAATTGAATTTGATCAGGGGGGTTTGTGGTGCATGTTACTCTTATACAGCTTAATTCTTTGCAAAGTCTCCTTTTCTTCCTCATATTAATAGTAAAAGTTCATTGTACTGAATGAGCTTCAAAACGACAAGAAAATATGGAAATATATGTGCACATTAGCCATGTAGTTAAGGTAAACACTTCAGCAAGCTGCTACAGAGAAGTGCCAGAGCTCATGTAGGATGACCAGATGTCCAGATTTTATAGGGACAGTCCTGATATTTGGGGCTTTTTTTTTATATGTGCTTCTATTACCCCCCCACACACACACCCTGTGCTGGTTTTTCACACTTGCTATCTGGTCTACCTACCCTCATGGTAAGAGGCAGGGGCTGCTGGCAGGGCAATCTCTGTGTGGGATCCTGGACTCTTGCTCCCAAACTTGGTTTGAAACAGCCCCAACTTGATGACCTTCTCCTGAGATGTTGAAAAATCCACTTAATGGACATGGTCTGGGAGGAAGGTACGTTCCTGTGAGTTTTAAAGGGGTTGTCTTGCTACTTGAGTTTCCTGGCTGGGCATGCACCAAAAATCCCTTGTTATTAGTATATTCCACTAAGATATTTACTTTAGCTAAATAAAGGTGTAATACACAGAGAGCAAACACACAGGAAGCCCAAAGCAGGATCTAAGATATTAGTATTCATGTTTTACAAAGATATTACTGGCATCTCTGTCCAGGAGCATGTATAATATGGGTGGAGTCTGATTTTTGGGAAGCAATCACTAGAATACAATGTGGAAAAGCACTAATGTACAGGTGGGACATTGAAAAACATACTATAAAATGCTACAGTAATTCTGCTGTTATTTATAGAGGCTTGTTTCTGCAGTAATAGATGCTTATGGAACAGTGGGAGATTGTAGCTACATTTGATGAAAATGCCCAGTAATCCTTAATTCTGGGTGAATAATTTTTAAATCCATGACCTTTGGGAACAAGAAGATTCCACCTGAACTATGTACTTTGTTACAGGGACAGAATGTCTCAGTGCAAGAGACATTCAGAAAGGTCACTTATTGCTGGCAGCTTGATTAACTATAGCTACAAATGCTAGACATCCCTCCTTACATACTACACAGCTGTGGGTTAACAAGGTTTGGCACATTCTAACTATGGAAAAAGCGAAGCACCTCTAAGTGAGACAAAACACTAATATTCTATCATCATCACTATCATCAAGGAGTATCCTGAAGGGATGTAGCATCTTTGCAGATCGAGCACCACCCGGATTGATCTCTAGCTAGGTTCTTTGGATGGTCTGGCTAGATGTTCAGTTTATGTCCATCATTGGTAATCTTATGGCACCACCCAAGCTTTTGGCTTTCATGTGATCATGAAATGTAACAGCATTCTTTGATAAAAGCACTTTGTAATTCATTAGTCTTCCATCCTAATATGTCTGTACCAAGAAAGCTGACAAAACTGAACCAGAGCTGACTAGTGCAGTTGGTGGGTTTAGCTATGAATATTCTCAGTACTGATCTTGTTCGATAGGATGGTTCTCAGGGTGCCCAGGAGGAGAGTCACTTTGTTACCCGCTGCCTCCTGCATCAGGGAGACTTGCTTGTGTTTAGCTGGGTGTCAGCTCCCTGACATCAACAGCCTGTTAACCACCCACACACTCTCCTTTGGGCTATGCTGCCCTTACTTTGCCTTGCAGGTTAAAAAAAGATGAACCCCAATCCCTGGGCACCTTTGAAGTTCTCCCCCGTAGTGTCCAGCCCCTTCTCTACTGAACACTCACAGAAATACCACGTCTGCTGTCCCCAAGAGAACAGTGTACACACCAGTTTGTGTGAATTAACTCAGGATCTGCTCCTTGCTTAACACCACAGCACTGAGATATATTTATAGTGAAAACCATAAGTTTATTATCAAAGATTCAAGAGATATTGAATAAGGATAAAGAAAACAAAAGATTATGTATAAAATAAAATCATAACACATTTTCTAGAGACTTAATAGGTTAACCTCCTGTCTAAAGAAGTTAATCTTACACCCATGTCTTCTTCAGTGTTTCAACTGAGGCTGGTTGTGATCCTATTTTCATGAGTGTAAATGTACTGTCTGTTTACTTCCTAGGTGCAGAATGACTGGGTGTTTTCTTTGTTCCCCAAGTATAGTCCAGCAAACTTTTGAAGTGTATGCTGAGATAAGAGTCTCTTCCCCTGATGTGTGCTCTTCCTTGTAGACTTCATTTCTCTCTATTGACTTTGTATGTAAATGTGCCTCCACTGTGTTAGCTTACAATGCTTAAACTATTTGCCAACAGAGAGACTAGTCAATTAATGTCTTTTGTCTGACAGGAAACATGTTTCTCCACCTTGTTGTGATACAGAATCGAAGAACATATTTTCAATGTACATACATAGTATCTGTACATACATTTCACAACAATGTTGATGACCAGGGTAACCCTGGTTTTCATTTAAGACCTCATATGACATTGTTTGGTGAACCAGAATGTACATAACAAAATCAGGATATCCTTGTAATCCACTTGCCAGTTGGCACTGAGGGGTTTTTGGGTTATGTTCTCTCACTTAATATGGAGCAGCTGACAAAGACAACGAAAAGCAGAAATGTCAATCCACCACTTTTCAGCCTTCCCCTGTGCTCACGTTTCACTGCCATATAATAAAGGTGGTAAAACCATGATTCTATGGATCTGCAACTTTTGTAGCAAGCTTGATGTCTCTGTGGCACCAATATTCTATGGTGCCTGGCAAACCTTTTCTCTCTCCTACTGAGGCTACCCAAGGAGCCAAAAATAAAGGACAACCCAACTCTCTCTCCTGCTTTCTTCCATGATGGGATGGGGCATTTGCTTACCTTCTTCATCTGTTGAGCCAACTCCTTTTAAAGCTGACACTCAGCTGCTCAGAGCCTCATAGCGGACATGCAGCAGTATAGGAACGGTGCTGGCAGCCAGTAGGGTTAGTCCCATAAGGGCCTAATATTGCCCCACCTCATAGGGACAGGTGGAACAGCACGGCATCCTTCCTGACCACCTCCCTTCCATCAGGGGAGCACTCTGTCTCAACCATCCCTGTCTTCTTTGACACAACTCTGTGGGTGTTAGTTTCTGCAGCTCTGGTGCTAGACTATCACAGGCCCTGCTCATGGAAGAGACCAGGGCAGAGTCCGTAATGGAATGATTGAGAGAAGACAGGGACCTCAATGTTAGGAGCAACTTCTTCCTTTAGCAGCTGCTTGGGTCCAGCCTGTGGAGCTGCCCTATGCTCCCTTCCACACCAGGATCAGTCAGGTGGATATAGAGCCAACAGGTTTGTTATTCCTGTGTATCAGAAGGTCACGCTATGGTCCATGATATGGTCTCAACTCTCTCTTTGTCTCATGGAAGGAGAACTAATAAAAATTAAGTTCTGTTTTTTAAAGTACTGTAAAATCAGTGATCAATCAAAACGTGAATAAAAAGGATGAGGTCTCGGTAACAGCACTGCTGATTACAAACTTGTCTCATTTAATTTCAAATTTTACTCTGTGCTGTCTTAAAAAAAAATTTCATCTGAGCTAAAATTCTATTCGATGGTGACAGTAAATCAACATGCATTCAACGCCCAATCAGTAAAAGTGTCAGAAGCTCTTTTGTGTCTCACAACATTATATCAGAGTGACAGAAGACTTTTTGGTGAAGTTAGTATATATTAATAATAATAATGTCTTACATTGCACTATATCCTTTCATCACAAAGGATCTCAATGTGCTTAGTGAACAGAAATCACCAGTGTTAAAAGCAACAATTCAAAATATTCTCAACATTTATTAAACTGGTTAGTTTTTATTTAGCAATGGGTGAAACTCAATGTTGGAGTTGGCTTCCAGTCATGGGACTTAAGCAAATGCTATCCTGAATTGGGCCTAAACTTGCTGAATAAATTAATCATTGGAAATTATTCCTTCAGCTCTAATGTAGTGCCTGGATCACAAATAAGACTGAACTTCCACACACAATTCTTATTCTTAGTTTATAAAATGTTCCACATCTCTACCCAGCCAGTGGAATGATTTACAGAAAAAGCTGAAGAGTAGCTGTGTTATGTGACTGAAATCTGTAATCCATGGCTCACTCTGATACAAATGCATTACAATCCACCCATCAGCGTAAAAGTCTGTAAACTATTATGCAGTTGATTGCATTGAAATTAATGTATTCATTTATTTGACATTTCTTCAGAAATGCCACATAAAGGACACGAATAGAACAACAATAGTCCTGATGCTTATTTATCATTGGTCTAAATGTAGCTTTGTTGTGATCACTGCCAAGTGCTTCATGCTGGTTATTAAAAATGTAATGGAAATAGTCCTGGAGGGAGACCTAAAATGTTTTGTTAAACTCTTACAAAGCATATCTGAGCTCTTTAATTTAACTTGCTTAGACTGTTTTGAATGTCAGCTGGTATCTGAGCAAGCCAGCTGATTTGACCACAAGCTGTATGTCACACTGAGTGAATTAGCCATCCTTTCAATTCCTGCAAGGAAATTACTGCTGCTTAGAATTCTGCTTTCAACTCTCATGTTCACTTCCAGTTTGACTTCAGTGGGAGTTGAAGGTACTCATCACCATGTGGGATATGGCCCCAAAAGCTCAATCAGATTAGCCTTCCATGGCATGCAATTAAAAGAGCATCATGGCTGAACAGCCAGCAGCACCCTGTGTTGCTCGTCCTGGCAGCCTAGAGTTCTATCCTTGTTTGTCTTCAACTGGCCAACCTGGTTTGTTTAAATGTGTTATTTTATCAGGGTTGTTGCTGCTCACCTCTAGTCATCTATCTGCACCACTTTATTTCCCCTAAAGGACCTTGTGTCCTATTGTGTCTTTCTGCACAAATGTGCACCAAACCTCCACCTAGATGGGGGCGCAGAAATTGTGCCATATGCTTCTGCTGTATGAGATAGTAGCAGCAGGAGGCGCAATGCAAGAGGGATGTCCTCTTGACAGTGCAGATCCAAGGATCAACAGGGAATCCCTGTCCCAAATCCATGGATTTTGGCACAGTCACACAGAGGGCCTGCACTCCTGCAACCACCCTGTTTGCCTCTCCCAGAACTAAGCTGGCCATGGTAGCTGTGGAGCTGTTAGCTTCTACAGACAATGGGTGTAAATTACTGCCCACTCCAGAAGCAGGGAATGAAGAGAATAGAAGCCAGTCAAAACACAGCACCAACTTTATAGCAATTTGCCTTATAAAGTAATGACTGTTGCTGAAGCATTATGCCTTGCTGATTGCTGATCTCTATCTGCCTTGTTTCTGGCTAAATCGTCCCACACAAATCCACATAATGTCACGTAGACAATAATGCTGTGGATGGGATGATGCTGGCTCTGCCGAGCTTGCTCGCTAGGAACATTGAAATTGCTATGGTCTATCTAGACCAGTATCCTTTGTCCAATAGTGCCAGGTTTGGAGGAAGGTATGAGAAACCCAACATGGACAATTATGGAATAACTAGCCTTCTGATGACGGATCACTGATTCAGAGTGATCTGGAGTTCTTGGTAAACTGAGCTCAAGCAAACAATATGCATTTTAATATGACCACACGGAAATGTATACATCTGAGAACAAAGAATGTAGGCCCTACTTACACAATGGGGGCTCTATCTTGGGAAGCCGTGACTATGAAAAAGATGGTGGTCATGGTGGATAATCAGCAGAAAATGAGCTACCAGTGTAACCCTGTGACCAAAAGAGCCAATGCAATCGTGGGATGCATAAACAGTGGAATCTTAAATAAGAGTAAAAAGATTATTTCACCTCTATATTTGCCACTGTTACAACCGTTACTGGAATACTGTGTCCGGTTCTGGTGCCCACAATGCAAGAAGGATGCTGATTCTCTGAGGGTTCAGAGAAGAGCCATGGAAATGATTAAAAGAATAGAAAATGTACCTTACTGTGACAGACTCAAAGAGTTCAGTCTATTTAGCTTAACAGAGAGGAGGTGAAGGAGTGACTTGATCATAGTCTATACGTATCTACACGGGGAACAAATATTTGATAATGGGCTCTTCAATCTAGCAGAGACAGGTATAACACGTTCCAAAGGACTGAAGTTGAAGTTAGACAAATTCAGACTGGCACTAAGGTATAATTTTTTTAACAGTGAGAATAATTAACCATTGGAACAATTTACCAAAGGTTGTGGTGGATTCTGACCATTTTAAAACCAAGACTGGATGTTTTTCTAAAGGATCTGTCTTAGGCAAGTTCTAGGGCCTGTGTTACACAAGAGGTCAGACTAGATGATCACAGGCATTGGAATCTAGGAATGGAGTTGTGCCTTGAAGTTGAAGGTGAGGATGAGGAATTTGAACTAGACATGGAGGATGAGGAGCAGCCATCAAAGAGATTGGTAAAAGGAAATTACATGGTCAGAGTCTCATGGGAGAAAGGTATGTACAGGGCCTTCAAATCCTTAGTCATATACATAGCTCTTACTCATGGAATTAACTGAGGTGAATGAGTCTATTCATGTGAGTGGGAATGAGAGGTTGGTGCCAAGAGATTACTGAGACCTATCAACTGTTAGCAAACTATGTATCCTCAGACCGAAAATGAATAAGGGACAATGCATGGAAGCAGGGGCGGCTCTATGTTTTTTGCCACCCCAAGCACGGCAGTCAGGCGGCCTTTGGCGGCGTGCCTGTGGGCGGTCTGCGGTCACGCAGATTCGGTGGCATTTCTGTGGGTGATCTGCCGGTCCCGCGGCTTCGGCGTACCCACTGCCGAAACCACAGGACCGGCGGACCTCCTGCAGGCACGCTGCCGAAGGCCACCTGACTGCCGCCCTCACAGCGACCGGTAGGCCGCCCCCCGTGGCTTGCCGCCCCAAGCACGCACTTGCTGCACTGGTGCCTGGAGCTGCCCCTGCATGAAAGTCTCCAATATACTGTTTAAAACAATAAGTCTCCTGACTCCTTTTGTTTTAGTCTGTTTTGCTCATCTTTGTGTGGTATTATGTAGAGAGAAGATTTTTTTTATATGCACACACAGAGAGACTGTGGTCTCATCTGCATGTGCACTATCATTATTCTTATATTTGTATTACCATAGTGCCCATTTATTATTATTATTATTATTTGTTTGTTTATGCATAATTCACCACAAAATGGTCTGGAAAAAAAACAGCAACAGTGACAGCTGCAATGGAATCTGAAAAGTAAATAAATGAACATATGGGCAACATAATGTTCTTGTCTTCTCCAGAAAGCAAAACAAATCTAATGAGGAGTGGATCTGCATCAACACTGGATGTTCATTTAGAGGAAAACAATTATATACGACTGAAAGAGGATCCCACATGTGGAGGTTAGAAAAAAACGTAGCTGCAGCCAGAACTAGCAAAATATTTTTTTCTTTACACTTTGTCTGCCCCTCATCAAACATTATCTGTGAAGGCACCTGTAGTGTTGTACTTTGATTTTAATTATCAAAAAATCCAACTCAGTGTTATATTTTAGACTACCTCTCTGCCATCCATATAAAGTGTTAAAGCTTTCCTAGTTAATAGGGCCTCCTTGTGGAAGCCATTCCTGCAAACTCTTTTTAAGCAGAACATCAAGAGGAGTTCCATGCCTGGAGCTTAATAAAGTAGGCCTCAGATCTCGTATTTATAGGAAGAAGTTCAAATAAGGTTTGGACTCAGGATGATCCTAAATAAAATAGGGCCAAATGCTGAGATGGAAACAGCTTTCAGTGTAACCTAAAATAGCCTTAATTGCTTTGGGACCCAATTACCTGAGTGACATTTCTCTCTGCGCTGTTACTGCAGTTGAGATTATGTGAGTTGCAAGAGTTTGTTATAAATGGAAGGGAACAGCTGGCAGGGCATTCTCTCTGTAGGCGTCTTGGCTTTGAAATTCTCTGCCTGTGAATTGGCCTACCAGAGCCTGGATTTGTAAACCTCTGAAGTTGAAACTCTGCCTCCACAGGCATGTGGGGAATGGATGGATTAAAGAATTGGTATATATACTGAGAAAGGGGATTATTACCTGACGACTGATTGACAAGCTTGTAGTAAAGCAGCAATCGCAGTTCACTAATTATTGTCCTGAATATTGTCACTTTAATGTATCAGTGTATATATGTGAATGATGTGGACCCAGTTCCCCCGAGTTTCTTTATAATACATAGTTGAATGTCCAGCTTCAAAATCTATTATGATGGTGCACTGCTGTCCCTGGCAACTAATTGTGATTTCATAAGCACAGCTTCTGTAATGGTACAAGATGTAATGGAACTAAATATAGAAGCAGGTGATAAGGTGGTGAAGAATGATGGAAATGAAAAAAAAACAGCCCAAACCTCTCTCTTAGTCATCTTTCTTCTAATACCATTTGCTGAGATTCTATATGTTGGATTCATTGGGAATTTATTTGGTGGGATTTTAAAGGAAAAAAAAACCCTCTTCTCTGAGTTGCTTTCCCTTTTCCTCTACTTCTGCTCCAAATACTGTTTATCTGAGGTGTAGGATAGGAAATGGCTAAGCACTAATGGCTGCTGTAATTATACTTGTTGGACCTGTTGGTTAATGTAGTATAAACAAAGCTGGCTTAATAACTGGGGAGAAATGTTCATTATTTTTCCCTATATTTGGTTGAAATATTTTACAATCACCTGATCAGAAAATGAGAGGGGGAGATTTTGCACAAGTTTTCCAATTTTTCATTGAAAAATATGTTGTTGAATTTTTTTTACCATCTCTGATTATAAATGTCAAAACGATTTATTCTGACTCTGAGAGACATTCTTCCCTCATTTCACACATACAGATGATTAAAGAGGCCACTAGATGATCTGGTGGTCCCTTCTGGTCTTAAACTCTATGACTATGACTCTATGAAAGTCATTGGAGTTTTGTGCAAAAATCAGGGGTAGAGTATGACCCATTTGTTTGGAAGTATTTTCTCTCTCTTACAACCAGGCATTCAGTAGTGGAAATTGCATGAACTCAGTTATGTGGCTGGCACGTATCTGTACAGTGCCCAGTAATTTTATTTGAAAATTCCTTCCATCCAACAAAGTAATAGTTACAGCACCTGTTCGATACAATGCACAAAATGCTTGAAATAAGTCTAATAAAAAGATTGTGGGTGGGTGGGTCACTATGCAAGAGGTAATAAGAGTACTTACGTCATGTTTAAAATAAATTGTTATCACAAAACTGACCCTTCAACTCTTTGTATGATGTTACACATTATCTGCTAACCATAACATTGAACTTTCCAAAAACTATATGCATGTCTGAGCTATCTAGGACTAATCAAAATGAGCAGTGAGCATCAATGACAAAATGCTAAGGAGCATTTTGATTCAAAACTTAGAAGCAACATTAAAGCAAAGAGGAGAATTACCTAATTTCCCAAATGGAGGAATTTTATTTCACTTTTCATCTGTTCCATCTCCAGTTTGCTCAAGGTTCATTTAATCTCATTGCACATTTGGTAGTAGAGGGGGCTTTCTTAGAATATTTCAAAATTTCTGTAGCAAAGGTAACATGGTGTTTGTGTATTCTCAGATTAGAAAGAAACATGAAAATGCATCTGCTCTACACTTGACACCTGTTTCCAAAAAGAGCATTGTCTGGGATGTAACATGGGTCACAATCATGGGCTAGGCCACAAAATAAACACAGACACATGACAGACCACATCTTTTATTAAATAGCCAGTTGAACTGGATCAACCAGATGTAAAGTAGGCAGGAAGCCCCTGCAGTGTGTGAATGAGTTCAGTGTATGTTGTAGTAGACAGTCAGCAAACAATGCAAAAATCAAATTAAAAAATCTACCCTGGAGTTTCTGAGCTCTGACACTAGGGCTATCACTTCATGTCATATTAATTCCATTTTACTGTGATCCCACAGGAAGCAGAGGAAAAGTAAACACTGTGTTGCCCGTCTGCTGATCCAGAGCTCCTGCAAGCAGAGAGAGGCTTCTTTTCTAAAACCAGATGGTTTTTAAAAATTACCCATACAGAGTTCCTGCTCACCACTCCAGCCCTGCTTTAGTCCTCTGCAGGAGGGTGGGCTAGGTAGAGAAAATAGCTGGGAAGCACCTCTAACCCCCTCTGCGCTGTGGGGGGTCCAGTGTTGAGCCAATGAGAGCAGCTGTGGAGAGGTGTTTGAGGTATCCCAGGGAAGGGCCTATTTGATCTGCACTTAAAGCATCTAGTGGTCACACAACTCATTGCTGAGGATGTAGAGATTATTCCAGCCACAGGCTGAGATAACTGTTAGGGCTGGCCTACACTGGGGGTGGGGGGGTGAATCGATCCAAGATACGCAACTTCAGCTATGTGAATAGCGTAGCTGAAGTCGAAGTATCTTGGATCGAATTACCTGGGGTCCAGACAGCGTGGGATCGATGACCGCGGCTCCCCATCGACTACGCTACCGCCGCTCGCTCTGGTGGCGTTCCGGAGTCGACGGTGAGCGCGTTCAGGGATCGATATATCGCGTCTTAACGAGACACAATATATTGATCCCGGATAAATCGATTGCAACCCGCCGATTCGGCGGGTAGTGAAGGCGTACCCTTATAGAAGGGCCTTGAGGTTAGGAGTATGACTTTCATCTCTACTCCTACAAAATTCCCCATACAAAGCCTAATTTCTCAGTTGAATTTCAACCTATATCAGATCATTTAAGGTTAGATTGTGCAAGTTTTATGTAACAATACCCCTGATAGGGTGGTGAGTGGGGCCTGAACCCAGGACCTCTGGATCTAAAAGCATCAGCTTCTACTACTGGAATGAAAATAATCAGGCCTGGTAGCTTGAAGGCAGTAAAACTCTTTACACAGTTCAGCCAGTAGATGGAGACAAAGTCCCACTTGGGTAGTGTGTTTCATGCTGTCACACAGATGAGTGCCCAGTCCGAGCAGCCCCACTGTTTGCGCACATGAGTAAGTGCTTACCATCATAAGGGTTGTGCAGTTGGACTCTTGATACTCAGAAATATCTGGCATTACTCTTAGTAACAGTCGTCCTGTCTGAGGTCTCTGAGCAGAATTTCTGAACAGCACCATCTGACAAAATACCCGAGTTTGCCTGATCCTGGCATGAGAATGAAACACAACAATGCTTCTTGAACGTGCTGACAACAGAAACTGGCTTTTCAAGTGTTGTTCTGGAAAGCTACATTGTGCAATATGAATCTGCATCAATTTATTTAAATGAATAAGCCAATAATACTAAAGATAATATATTAGAGTTGGCAGAAATCAGTATTGTATAACTATTTTTAATTGTGCATTGTCATACATATAATCTTCTTTTCAGTTGACAGATCAAAACCAACCAGAGATCTTAAGTAGTATTCCATGTGCCTTCTATAATTTGATTTATTATTTCTAATCATTCTTGGTGCCTAAAAATCTAAGTTTCTGCTCTGTAGCTTCAGGGGGTTTCATGTATATCAGGTGGGAATTTCAAACGTGTTCAGTATTGGCTTAACTTTTCCCCCAGTGAAATCAATGGGACTTTTTTCTATTAGCCTTGGTAGGAACAGAGTTAGGCCACTGCTAAATGTCTTTGAAAGTTATAATAGCCATGTACAACATATATAAACAAATCTGTGTCCTGAAACAATTTCTTATTATAGTGCTTTTGGCCAATTCTTGCAAAGAAACTAATAGTACAACGGTACACCAGAGTAACTAACAAGACTAGAGGAAGCATTTAAACCACTTGCTTGCTCAGATAAATCAGGTTTAAATAGCATCCCCCAAATTAATCCCTGCTTATCTTGTACTCCCTATTTACCTTCACAAGGGATTGCAGCTTCTCTTTATTTAAAAGTGATATGAAGTACATGGGCAAGATTCTCAGCTGGTGAATATCAGTGTAGCTCCGTCGACCCCTCCAGCCTACCCCTCTCAAACTGATTATTTTACTGATGTACATTTTTAAATGATTTCCTGTGCTCTAGGCACAAGTACAAATATTATAAAATGAAAACAAATCAGCCCAAGATTTAAAAAAAAAAAACCCTTTGCCAAACCCTACTGGATTTCCCACAAAGCTCTCCCACTACCTTCTCAGAACCATACGGCCACTAAGTCTCCTCCCCTTCTGCCTAGAAAAAGCCTCGGGTATTTGATAAACCTTGCAACATGACTTCAAGAGGAAGCCAAGATAAACCAAGGTGGGAACAAATTTCACAGCTAAAATTAGAATTCCCCCTCACGATCAAACAAATAGTGATGTTCACTGGAATGCCTCAGTGATCTAAGCTGCCATGGTATCACACAGGGAGAGATGAGGACCCTGCTAGAAATTGTATTGTCTGTCTATACTACTCGGAGAGATGACCTTGAAAAATCTGGGAGGGGAAACTAGATTCATCACTAAAACATGGAGGACAGGAAGGAACCCACCTTCACTAAATTAGGACAGGAGCGAAGGACAGTATGCCTGTATTTCATACATTCATTTATATTGATGGAGTTTGTATGACCAGATGGCCTATTGACCCGAAAGAACGTATGTTTATTATTGCCCAGGTTTGTTATGAGGTATGATCAGAATGAATTCATTTTATTCATAGTAAATAATTAATAATGGTCCAAAATTCTGCTTACCTATCAGATCTTAATGGTGTAATTTTGCTCAGAGTCCTATATCTGTTGTAGGCTGCTCAAAACTGGACAGTGGGAGACAGAGAGCATAGGTGCTGGAACTCCTGCACCCCCTGGCTTGAAGTGGTTTACACTTTGGTTCAATGGCTCTCAGCACCCCACTATACAAATTGTTCCAGCATTCCTGAGATACAGGCCCAATCCTGCAGGTCTTGCTCAGGTAAAACTATCATCTAAGTCTCTCCCTTGGCCTCGAAAAGGAGTTTTACTTGACTAAGGAATGCGGGCTGAGGACAGAGGAGGAATAATTAAATGCAATACAAATTAAATTCAGTAAAATGTGTTTGCTTTTTGGAAAGTGCAGGATTTACACAAGTAACTTAGGGCCTGATCCAAAGTCAGTAGGTGTTAGATAAGTCCCTTAGTTCCTTCAGAACCATTCTAGTGTCTTGGGTAAATATGTACTTAGGCTTACATGAATATGTTTTCACACTAGGTTAAAATATGTATTTAAGCATATGTAATGTCAAATTGCCCAGTTAAATATGTATTTTGATGCATGTATTATTTACCCCCAGACAATCATGGCTTTTTTATGTATTTAGGCACTTAAAAATGTGAATTTGTGACATAAGATGCTTTAATGATGGCTATAAAGCTGTTATAATTTATGACAAATATTGTACTTTAGGGCCTGTTAGTCTGTACATGCAACTCATTTAAATCAATAGTAATTTTGAGTGTGGATCAATGGCAAAATTGGGTTTGTGGGTTTATTGACTTAAGTATCCATAATGGCATTTTTAGTTGTAACATGTCAATCGCGCTACCATGCATCCACTCCACACTGAGGTGTCTTCATGCTAAAAGTGATATTTTTGTACAAAGTAATGAATGACGATTTACAAGCAAACCATGCATCTAGAATAAACAGAAGGTTGTTTTTAATGCTCTTTCCCTTGATACCCAAAGGCACTCATCAACACTGTGGACTCATCGCCTACAAATTTGTGTGATTAGTACAAATTTTTAGTATTACAATATCTTTTCAACAACTTCAGATGGCACATTACATGAAATACTTCCTCACTGAAACAGTTCGGTTTCTGGATACTAATCTATTAGTAGAAAAACACACTGACCAAACAAGAAATCATCTGTAGAAATTCTGGTCGCATTGAACTGCCTAAACTGTTTTTGCTGTTCTTTTCCCAGGAATATTTCTAAATACAAACATGCCTGATTCACCAATGTGTTACTCCAGTTATGTGTTGGTGTAACTCCATTCAGTGGGAGCAGAAGCTTCCTATAAATGGATGGTGTGTGTGTGGAGAACTAGGTGGGGGAGTGTGGTGAGGTACTGAGAATGGTGGGGGAGGGAAGCTTGGACCAGGCTGTGAATGATAATTCCATTCCAACCCCTCTGGGTCCCATTCCCTGCTCCCCAGCACAATCGCAGGCACAGTGGCAGCTGCTCCAGTCCCTCTGGGGTGCTGCTGTCACCTCTGCTCACCACCTCCCTGGGTAGGTATAAGTTTATGTGGGAGCTAGTCCCCTTTCCCCCTGGTTCTGCCACCCCGTCTGCATTGATGTCAGTAGAATTACACAGGTGTGAACTTGGAATAATTCAGTGGCAAATCAGGCCTATTAGTTTTACTTTTTACACATTTGTAGGATCAGTGTAACACAACAGACAACATAACATCATAACAGAGAACAATTTCACACCTTTTTATCCATCACAAAAAACCTTGTAATGTGTTGAGTATAAAGCTCACAAATTACAATTTAAACAAAATACCAGAACATATATGCTTCAAAAGGACCTTTTACAATTTAACACAAAATTCAAATGACAGATTTTTTAAGAAAGCACTTAAAACCTTTACACTTATGTGCTGACATTAGGTTACTTTAAGCTGTAAACTTTGAGAAGTTTTTAGTATGATTAAATAAAATCAGCATTACAATTTCCAGTCATTATTATAATTATTAAACAGATTGCAACATTGTAACA
Source organism: Chrysemys picta bellii (assembly GCF_011386835.1). Taxonomy (NCBI): domain Eukaryota; kingdom Metazoa; phylum Chordata; order Testudines; family Emydidae; genus Chrysemys; species Chrysemys picta. The sequence continues at coordinate 77,810,504 of NC_088799.1, forward strand.
AGAAATGTAAACATGTAGCTCAGGATACTGGTACTGAAAAAAGTCTCCTAGAATTAACTCTGTAGAGATTTTTATGTGCACATTGTAAAATAGATAAGAACTGGAGAAGAGGTTACAGAATAGTATCTTTCAGGTTGATGTCAATGTTTTGCAAGCAGCAGTCTAAAAATATCACATCCCTGCTTTAATATTAATTTACAGAATCAGTACTACCTTTACAAAAATCTCCAGGTTCATACTGCTGCTAAATATCAATGTAATTTATTCAACGAAATGTTAAAAAAGTTACATTTCGTAATTGTGTGCATGTGTGTATATCAAATTATTACCCTCCAATAACCTCCAAAATTGAAAGACTACCTCTAGGTAAGAAATACAAGACCTTTTCAATAAATTAAAAGGGTTTAATTATACCTGAGACATTTTTGCATATTGGTGTCTTTGTACATTTACCTGTATGTACTATAGTATGTCCTTTATGTTCTCTTGGAGTCTGAAACAAAGCCCATTGAAGTAAATTGAACTAATTCCATTAACTTCAATAGGCTTTGGTTCAGGAACTCACCGTATAATCTGGATGAATTTATAAACAGAAATGTGTCAGAATTAAAAAAAAATCCATCTGAGCCGTTGTTATATGATTGCTTTATCCATACCCTCAGCTATTTCATTATAGGCTGTACTTTTCACAGAGATCTTCACTACTCAAATAAGTATCATAATCCTACTAGACATAGACATCACATTTAAGATGTGTCTGCTTATTAGTAAAAACTGCTAACATTCTGAAATGTCTCTCCAGTTAATGGTGGTTGGGTATGCACAGGCTGTAAGAAACCTCTCCTTCTTGGCAGACCTGTTTTCTGGTTCTTCAGAAGGTCACAACATTTCTCCACAAAATTCTAGGAATAGCCAAGGAGGTTTGGGGGTTTCTTGGTAAGTTAATGTAACATTATCATGTTAAGACCCCCAGTCCTGCAAACACCTACGCATGTGGACCGATATTTTCAGAAGAACCAAAGGGGTCCAACTCCCATTGAAACTCCATGAGATTTACATGGCTAACTTCTTTAGACTTCTTTGAAAATCCCAGCTGTGCCTAACTTTACCCTTGTGAGTAGTCATATTGAAGTCAATGACACTATACATGTGCTGAAAGTTAAAGCATGAACATAAGTATTATCAAGGTCATGTCTAAATGACTTTCCATGGGATTATATGGTGCTTTTTATTTTTGTGAAAAGTAGAATAAAATTACAAATTCAATTTTTTATCTAGAGGACTCAATAAAAATTTACTACACCACGTATGTGGATTATCTGGTGTTTTACTAGGGGAAATTTTCTGGAAGAGCTTAAGTGCCATATAGCCTTACCAAATACAATAAGATATAAATGTAAGTTGCCAGTTTTATTAAGTACAATTTACACAAGTGACAGGGTAAGAAATCCATGAGCATAGTGGGGGAAGTGGAATGAAATGCGCCCTGAGACAAGCAATTGGGCATATTTGATAAATCAAGAAAAGAAACAGATAATAAATAATGTATTCATGATGGACATCACATGATTCATTTGCCGCTAAGTGTATTATTGCACCCTTCTTCCTTTGCACAATCATTTCACATGCATCATTTCATATTATTGAGTAGTTTTTATATTGCTCTACATTATACAGAAAAGGGATAGCCCAAGTGCTGAGATTCAACATAATCTTCTTTAAAACACAGCTGTTTATGTTCTACTCGACAGACACTTTAGTGTCAGTAAGCAGAGTTACATTTCATTGGCAAGCAAATGATCATAGATCTTCGAAAATATAAACTTGGAAATGTTTGAGTTAACATACCAACACGTAGCATATTTCTATGTAAAATAAATCAAACATTTTGCACACAGGAGATATTTTTCTAAGAGCTGGGAGTTGTCTGTATACTGGTAAAATATAGTCAACACTTTATAATATAATGGTCAGCCAACGTGGCATGATGTGAAATGATGCTACATCCTGTAACATCATGAGCTCTTTATACGGCAGAGTGACATATGAAGCATCAGAAATAAGAAAACCTGATGTTGACTAACAGCTTTAACTTTGTAACAGTATCCACTCTAAATGTTTTTGTCATTAGTGATTTTTTTTTCAGTCCCTGCTCCTGCTTCCACTTGAGTCATTGGCAAAACTCAGTTGGTTTCACTGGGAACAGGATCAGGTTAATTGGCCCCAATCCTGCGCACAATGAAGTGAATGGCAAAACTCCCATTTACCTCACTGGTGCAGGATCAGACCCTTGAAAGTACAGGATACATTAGATAACCCACAGGTGGAGTTCCAACAGCATATATTTCAGCTTTCCATATATCCAGCATGACCAATTCTAGAATGCATTACAGCTTTCATGGAACAATTGGCACTAGGAGGCACTTAAGTGACATGTTTAAAAACTTATCTTTGGTAAACACACACAAAAAAACTTGCAACTAATGTTTTATTTCCTGATCATGAGCAAGATTTTAATTTGCTATTAGTATATGTGCACACACATCTAAATGTATACAGGACATTTCTAGTATAAAATGTCATATCAAATGCAACTAAGAACATTTTTTTAAAATCACTTCAAAATGACACAGTACTGTTCTGGTGGGGTTTTGTTTGTTTGTTTTCATTATTACCATATGCTCTACCTTTTAGCTTACTTTTTTCCCCCTGGTCAGTATCAAATATGTATAGAAAGAAAGTTTTCACATGCTGAATGTTCACTTTCTCCCTCATACTTTTAATATACTTTTCATAAATAATTGTGCAGAATAATTAAATCACCTGCTTATACAATCTTCAGTATCGGTAGTTCAGACTCCGGGCCCAATGCTGCATTCCATGCACACTCAAATTTCCTGCTGAAATCAATGGGTGCAAAAGAAATACAGGATAGGGCCCCAATATGGATTGATCCTGCAAGATGATGAGCACTCTGGTGAATGACCTCAACTGCTAATGTCCTTAATGAATGGTGACAAATGTTCGACATCTTGCAGGATGGAGTCCATAGTGAAACGCTTAACCTATGAGGGTATTTCATAATTTCAGTCAATCAATGCACATTCCAAAAATGATTTTACAGTCTGCATTGCAAAATGGACTTTTTAGCAGAGTTATATGAGTGAAACTGAGGAACAAATTTGGCCCCGTAGGTTCAGTGTATCCATAATATCAATGTTTTCTAAATCTATCATCTTTAAATCAGGTGTTTCTACTGAACAACTTCAAGTATCTTAGTGGCATATTTTTTCCAGCTGCACTATTTAAGTTAATGAATGGTTTGGAACCTAGAACAACTGTGTATGGCCCTTTGTACAATTAGAATTGTTCATATCTTTCTCTTTTTGGCCAAAAAGGATGGAAAGCTCAGTCACAAAGTATGTCTGCTTTAAGAACATATGACGGTCATCATGGACTTGTTGAATAATGGCCAGTGATTTTACATAAACATAAATTATTTCATGATGTGCTTACTGATGTTTTCAGCCCTGACTGATCAAAGACCATTGGCAATCTGCACAAAAAATGAAATTGAGTGATGTAACACTTGCTGTAATGAGGCCTTTATTTTGGACAAGTGGGGTAGCGGGGTGGGCAGTGAGGAGGCTAACTTTTACTAAACCATTCCACTTTGCATTTGTATATGAAATGGATATGGCTGGTAGATGACAGGTGGCTGTCCATGAGCAACATAGTAATTGCTGAAGTTCCTGTCACTGATATATGGAGCGGGCTGATAGTAGCATGTTACGTTGGCTGCATTTGGGATGATGTTTTGTTCTCCAAGTACTTTTAAAGCGAGAATTGTAATCATGTTCAGAGTTTGTCGTCGTTCATGTCCCATGAGACAGACTGTGCTCTCATTTACAACTCCGCGCAGAGTCATCAGGTAGTCATACTTGCTCTTTTCTTCCCCAATGAAATGGTTGCGCAAATATGACTCAATTTTCCTTTGCTGCTCAGCGACATCAGGAAAATCAATGAAGAATCTGGAACACATATAACGTTCTAAAGATTTAATTTCAGCCTCATCTGCTGGCTTAAAGTCACGAACCAGAAGGTTGCTGTATTTCAGAAGGCCTCCACCTCTGATTTCTTCAGGGTTCCTTGTGGAAATAAGTTTGTATTTTAAATGGTCCATTGCCTCATTGAAGTCTCCATACATGCTCTCTGCAATAATGGTGGGATGTAAGTCTTCTGTCAATTCACATTCTGTATCACTGTAAACATTTAACATGGAGTCCAGTATTATTTGAAAGGAGTCAACGCTAAATTCAAACTGTCGTCTGAGTGAGTTTACAAATTTTAGTTCTACATTCTTTCCACTGTTGTTTGACAATGAGATGAGGCTCCAGCGGTCGTGATCAGTGGAGACTTTGACCATCTTTTGCACATATGCATCTTTCATAGTCTGAGCAGTGATCTTTTCTTTATTGACACATTTTGGTAAAAAGTCCAGTAGGCAATTCAGCACTGCCTCCTTAACAACCTGAAATTCTTGTTCACTTGGTAATTCAACACCAAAAATGATGTCCAGGTCTTTGTAGCTAGTTCCATTCTGTTTCACAAGGATGTGACTAGCTGTTGAACCATTCAGGCGGATGTCTCTAACAGTGATTTGCTTCTCAATAAGCTGCTCCTTTACAACATGAATGATATCCTTTGGCTTTACTTCCAGTGTTGGAAAATTTCCTCTTCCATGAATGGGTATTACCTCAGTTAATACTTGATCCAGTATTTTTATCTGATCCCAAGTGAGACTACTGAATCTGTGATCTAAATCCTCAGTCATTGTGAAGTTAGTTGGTTAACTAGGAAAAAACAACACAAATATTAAGAGGGAAACATTAGGTTCCACTCAAACATACAAAAGCCTGAAATATGCCATGACAAACCCACATCCTACCTGTAGAAGGCACTGTTAGGCACAGAAAGTAATACATTTTACATTGAGCTATATCATGAGTTGGATGTCTGACTAAACCATTGCATTTTCATTGGCCATAGTTGAATTTGGATTTTCTCAAGGTTTAACCCTATCAAATAACATTACATTAGCGTTTAGTCCAGTGACTAAAATACTCTGAAGTAAATTTAGGAAACAGTATATGATTCAGTGCAAAACCACTCACAGATTAATGATCTGAGCTTCCTGGTTGTTACAATTAAATTCAGTATAGTTTTCAACCTCCAGAATTAAATGGGCAAGTTCAGTTCTGTAGTCCTGAATGAAAAGCATCTATTTGTTTTCAATGGTTGTTACACACATGGAACTACTGAAGTGACTTATTTAACAAAAACAGAAATAATGCAAAATATTGACCTTCATGTATCTAGCTCAGTATTTCTAATGCATTTGTCGCTGGAGGCTTCTAAATGCAGGGGTGCACAGCATCTCATATTTTTTCATTTCTTTCATTATGGTTTAAGAGCTAGATGCTGAGGAACCTGTAAAATTGTTCTCATAGAATCTCTGGGCAAGTCGATCTGACCTATCTAATTAACTGTCTGGCAGTACTGTGCAGACCTTGCAAGTTCTGGTTTGCAGATAATGAACCCACCTCTGGTTTGCATTGAGGTTTGGGTTCCATTAAGTAGAACCTTTCTGGAAGCCTCTCACCTCACTCTCCAATATTTGTGACTGGAAATCAGTATAAAAGGCTCTGGGTGAAATCATGGCTTTAGCAAACTTAATTTTATTTTTTGCTTTTATATCATTATATTAAGATAAGCAGGCAGTTAGACCAGTGTGTGGATTAATTGGTTTAGGATTATAATTAGAAAAAGTTGGGAAAAAAAACAAAATATTGTGCTTAAGATATTGCTAACTGAACATGTCCAAAACATTATTTTCATGAAGTTTCATAATGAGTTTTATGTAATTAAATACTCTCATTTTGAGATTATAAGTATGTACACTACAAACGTAATTAAACACAGTTATACAATTAGATAATTAGATGTAATTATAGTAATTACATAAGTAGTGAAGAACTGCATTCAAGAAACTACAAAGTGAAGAAAATTCACAGTTGAGTGTTAGACCTCCAATATGTAAGGAGAGAGGCACTATCTTAACATTACCAATTACTAACCTAAATATTATTATCATTGAGTGGAAAATACTCTCCACATTTCTAAACTTTCCCCCCAGAATCTATTACTCCATTACTAAATAAATAACGAATGCCATTTTGTGATGATTCCCCCGTTGCCTGCCTAAGCCTCCTCAACTCCTCTGCAGCAGTTAACCACCAAATACGTACTTAGTGAAGGAGTTTTATTGCTGAAATGCTATCAAGCTTCTCCCTTAAAGGTCATACCATTTTTCATCACTCTTCCATAAGTCCCATCATAACTCATGGATTGATACTGTGATTTGTTGATAACTTTTCAATTAAACTCAATGTTTGGTTGCCCTGACTCAGAGTGTTGAGTTTGATGCTGCATTGTGAGGCTGTGTTTGCTCTGACTCACTGGGTGATGGAAAGAGTGATTATGAAAATGGTTGGACCCTCCTGCACAGCCCAAGAGAGGATGCAATCTTTAGTTAATATGCTCACTCCTGAGACTATCCAAATATTCAGGAGTGAGCACTAGAAATTCCCCACCATGTGAGAGCTTGTTGCTCGGACATTTTATGGACATACGTTTAGATAAGTGCTAAAAATTGGCTTTAGTTAATGGAAGCTATTGTATTTTCCTGTACATGCAATATAATTTTTACTCCTATATTGCACAAGTAGTTGAAGTGTTGTTTTTAGAATACACTGCCCTTGGTTTTGTGAATGATTAGCTTGTAGAGGTTTATGTTGAACTGAAGGTATTCATATTTTGAAATCTGTTCCTTAAATTATGTCAGCTGTTTATAATTATAAACAGTAATAAATGAGTTTAATGTGACTACTTTCAAAACACATTACTATAACACAATAGAAGGATAAGGAAGACAACCCTTACAATATACCTGAGCATTGTATGTAAACAAAATTGGTGTTTCTTGGCGGCAGTGTAATTAATCAAATTTCTTCTAAAAGTAAAATATTGAATTCCTTCATTACAATGACTTTTGGATTAGTAGGAGTTCATTGTAACATGGATATTTTATTAAGTTGATACATTAAATTGTTGGAGACTTAGAACCAAAAAGTCACTATTAAATAACAGACAGGAAGACTTTAAAGCGTAACTATAATGATTTTGTAAAAGAAAAAGAATGTTTTACCATTATACTGGTAAGAACAACATATTATTTTTTTTTAACATACAGTATTCCAGCTCATCCAGGTATAACAGCTGCCCAGGAGTGGTGCCAGGGTTTTTGCCGCCCTAGGCGGCAGCGCTCCTCCTCTGAGCATTCAGCGGCGGGGATCCTTCCGCTCCGCGTCTTCGGGGCACTTCGGTGGCGGGTCCCGGAGTGAGTGAAGGACCCACCGCCGAATTTCCGCCGAAGACCCGGAGGGGAAGGACCCCCCGCCGCCGAATTTCTACCGAGGACGGCAAAATGCTGCCCCCCCAAATCCTGCCACCCTAGGCAGTCGCCTAGTGGAAGCGCCGGCCCTGCAACTGCCAATGTTCTGTGGGTCACAATTAACCTCCAAACCTTCCCCCAAAGAGGAAAACTTAACTTACATGTAAGCAATGAGTAATCCTATTGACTTCAGTGGGGCTATGCACATATTTAAAGTTAAGCATGTGTGTAAATGTTTGCCTGATTAGGTCCTTATAGAAGAAAGCACATAGCACTTTTGCTTAGAGAACTTTGTTTCTTAAATTCCATTTAAGGTGAGGAAAGGGACTTGACTGACTTTAAAAAATGGACTGGTTATTTGAAGCTCATCATGTGGGTGCATATTAAATATGAGCTTTTGACTAGCTGGGAAGCAGTACCTTTATTGAGGATGTCTGATAATTGAATAAGCACATCACTGATGGGTCAAGAGATAAGCTCCTCAAGTGAAAAGGAAAATCCTCCCATTTTCTTTTGGCAAAACAAAGTATCAGCAAATTGTAATGATGTTATTGTAACATTTCTGGGCTTCATTTTATTTTCTAATCCACAGTGACAGCACTTGTATACTGATGTATATTTTCTTCCCTTCCCTCTTCAGTTATATACACTCTATATATTTGAAAATATTTCAGGTAACTTGTGAACTTATGGACAGTTTTGGGTGGTTGCTAAACCATTTTATATTTATTTTTAATATTGCTTGTAAGGGGCCCCAATTCAGCAAGCTATTTAAGCACATACATAACTTTAAATATGTGATCAGTCCTACTTAAATCAATGGAACTAGTCATATGTTTGATGTTTTAAGCATTTGCTTAAATACCTTGCTGAATCAGGGCCTAAATAGGTTAGTATTTTGTTTGTTTTTCTTAAACTGCTGCTGAAAAGACTTTTTCATGTGTTAGACTCAATCCCATAGTCCTCACACAGCCCGAACTTCCCCTTATTTTAGTGTGACATATATAGATTCGTAGATGCCAAGGCCAGAAGGGATCATTCTGATCATCTTGTCTTACCTCCTATGTTGATAAACATTGTACACCTGTATGAGTTTAGGGTAGACAGTATTCAACATGAAAACTAAAGAAATTGCCTATTCATTCCCTATGTGGCTATCATTGCACCTTTATAAGATTTACTAAAATCTGTTATAATGAAAACTCTGATCCTCTCTCCACAATCCTTCTCAAATCCCAGTACCCTGGGCTGGATTTAAATTGGATGACACCATAATTTCTTACATTCCCATGGGAAATATTTTAGATAGAAAATCTTATTTCAGTGGAGGAATATAAAAGGTCTTGTGAAATACTGTCATGGATGAGAATTTCCAATTCTAATAATATTTTTTACCCAGTTTGTAACTTTGAGGGAAGAGAGATACTTAGCCATCAGATTTCCACAGCCCTACATCTCTAGCTATGCCTTCCTGCACCATGACAAAGAATTTAACTTTGCAAAAATTTTCTGAATGTGAAAGTATCTCATATGTTTTACATTCAATATATTCCCCTTTTAAAAACTCTAGGTGAACAATGGAGGGCTACATGCTGACTAGAAGCATTACAGTGAAAGAATGGAGTAGTCTTTGAATATTTGTTTTGGAGAGGTTTAATTTTTCTCCCAAGTAACTGATACTACAACTCGTTAAAAATAATTTCCTAGTGAGATTTCTTAGAGTTCATTTGTGCCTTTTCTTGTAACTCCTGCATTTTTATGGGATTTATGGTGTTATAATATCATAGAAATGTAGGGCTGGAAGGGACCTAGAGAGGATATCATATCCAGCCTTATGTGCTGAGGCAGAATTCCCTCATCCTGCAGCAGGTTATTAGACACTGCAGTGGACACAGATTCCTGAACTTAGCATTATCAGATAAATGAGAGAAGAACTGGTTTTCAGGGTTTTCTTTTAAATGTACTTGCTAGAGCAGCAAAGCATAGGTGGACAGGATATGTTAAAGTTATACCACATATTGAACTTCTTACAATGTAACAAATTACCTCCCTGATTATTCATGTTCTGGGCTATCTTTGAGTAGACAGCATAAATCATGCCAAGTGGTAAATGGTTTGTGATGTGGAAAAAATATTTACAGGGTGAGTATGAGACCTTCAAACACATTTCCACTAAGTTTATATGAAAGGCCCGATCTAAAGTCCATTGACGTGAATGGATAAACTTCCATTGATTTCAATGAGCTTTGAATCAGGCTCCTGTTACAGAATTTAAATATAGTTCTACAGTGGCAAATGGTTAGGTCACAACTCTGTGCACTATGTAGTCTTCAGGTACAGGCAAGTTCCACCAAAAAAATAGGTATGGGATTTTACATCTGGAAAAAGAAAACCTTGCTGACAAGCGGTGTCTACTTCATAAACTTCCAAAGAAATCTAGATAGTTAAGATCTGGAGGACATTCTCTTCCGATTTCGGTCATGTTTTGACTATAAACTTTTTAACATCCTCTTTTTATATGCTCTATCTTACTGTTTCAAAGTATTTTCAGGGGGGTTATAATATGCTAACATTTTCAAACAGAACACATTTTTATAAAGATATGCTTGCTCTATTCTGATCTGCTAGCTTTTATCAACACTAAGTATACAAACAAGCACATTGAATATTTTGATGCTCCATTTATCTTTACTTTTTGTCTGTACTTGACACAAGTCACTGTGAGACCTGACAGAGATTACATTAAAATGTCTCATCAGCTACATTAATTAGCCTTGCTCTATTCTATAATATTGTGATTTTGTTCTAGTTCTGTGTTTTGGTTCACTATACACTGGTTATCTGTATAGCTAATTAAAAGACACGTTTCTCCATTAGGTAGGACCCTTTCTTGAAGTAATCTGCATTGACTTCAGGAACTACAGCCAGCATTGGCAAGTATGCATTTCTATTCACAGCACAAGTGTGCATGAGCGAAGTTTAAGCAGTAGTGGAGATGAGGTACTCCAAGTAGGGAAATCTTCTGATCGGCCCCAATTTAATTTTGGTTTTCAAGATCTTTTCCAGTAAACTAATGTTAATAGATGCAGTGAGGAGATTATTTGCCCTGTAATTCTGAGATTATGCACGAGCTGCAATAAATCAGTACATCTAGTTACTCTGAAATAACCAATAGTAACTCAAGGCCACCTGCTCTTCTCCTGTGAGAAAAGGTTGCATGGCACTGCAAGTAAACCTTAACAGGAACCAAGCACTTCAGGCTGTACTGCAGCATATCACCTTCAAGGATAGAACAAGTGAGTATTCAAAAGAGAAGCAGGAGCATAACCAAATAAAATGTGCCTCATCTTTCTCCCAACCAGATCAAAGCTATTGGAAAAGCAGCACTGTCATGCACACATGCCCCTGCCCAAGTACATCAGTTTGCAGAATTGTGAATCATAGGAGCAGTGATAATATACCCTGGCACAAAGCTGTGGATTTGGGAAAGGGAATCCCACAGCATAAGGTGAACAAAATCGTACAAAATGCAGTCCAAAGGGCTGAACTGGTGGTTGGCAGGAGGGGTTAACAAATGAATAATGAGGAGCTTGCTTTGTGCATGCAGCACTAACTTGCAATTCATGTTGCTGGTTTCACACAGATTATTTCTTTTCCCCCCTGAATCTTTCTATCATGTCTCAGAGCAGCCTTTTTAGCTGCATGTGGATCCACTTTCAGGTTAGATATTGTATGCCATTATACCTAAGTAATCCCTTTCATGTAGTATAGTCGTTTTTTCATTTATCTTCTTCCCTACATAGCATGCAAGGTACACCAAAATCTATGACTCCTGATAAATAATGTGGCTTATAGCACAACTTTCTCTTGCAATGTAACATCTACTACTAAGTTAAAAACTAAGGTAGAATGCACAACATTACATCTACTTTTGGCTATGATCATTTCTATTAACTTATAATGACACTTACTACATTATGTAAAGAAAAATACTTTTACTCTTCAATGCATACTATAGTCTCACTAAATTATGGAACCATGTTTCCAGGAGAATGGAAACAAATAGAGACTTACACTGTGGTAGGAATGTTGCCAATCATGTACTTCAGTAGAGTTAATAAGATGACTCACTGGGTCCTTTGGTAAAAATATGAATCGTCATCTTGTCACCAATAAAAACATGAACCACCCAGGGAAAGCTGCAGGAAAAAACAAACAATAACAGTCTTTTTGAGATTAAATGTTAACTACTAGTCACCTGCTGTACATAATAAATCATGCATTATAGCTTGACAGTGCTGCAATCATGACAATAGCCTTTTAAGTCATAAATGATAAGGTAAGAGCTATGAATGGGAAAACAGAGCAGTACTTAGAAAGAATTTGAGCTTCAGGTCATTCTTAAGCCTCTGCCAGTGTATTTACTCAGGCAGTAACTTGCAAGGCATTAATATTTTACTATTTCTCCAAGGGATTAAAGAATTATTACTTATAAGCAAATTAACAGAGACACTGTGGAATTATACAAGCGAAGAATTAGAACCAATAACAACCCCAGCAAAATTAAATATTTTCCTTTCACAAATGCAGAGCAGGTCTTGCACATTTTCCAAAGATGTCTGTGAATCACAGAGGGCTCTCATTCCCTTGGCAAGCCAGGCAGCAACCAATTCATTTAAGACAAGCATAAATGGCAGAAGTGGGAACTCCATGCAACTGAGTGTGTTGCATGGACTTATGACCAGCTCTACATAAATTATAAGGAATTTTTATTAACACTAGATACGTGTGATCACAAAAATCCCTTTTATATACAATAGTCACTTATTATTATTTAACATTTGTATTACTGCAGCACTTAGGAGCTCTAGTCACAGACCAAGACCTTAGTGTCCTAGGTGGTGTGTGTACACAGAACAAAACGATGGTCCATGCCCCCAAAGAGCTTATTTCAAGAAACACTGACAATCTGCTCATTTTTAATCTTTCCTCCAACATTCAGTTATTCCAGCTATATATGCCCCAATGTGTATAAACTCTAAGAAACAGCAAGGACCCACAATCCACCACAAGAAAGGCTCTAGGGATTCTGTGATCCTTCAACCACAAAATGTATTCCTTGCCACCAAAGTATGCGCCACAATCTCCGCTTTTATTTAAAAAATATTTGTTTCTAATCTTTATGATTGCAGAGAGAACCTTGGAAACATGAACTGAGGCAGCAATGTCTTCCTGAGTTTGCACAGAGCCCAAAATAATCGCTCTGTGAGGTGTGAGCTGCCTTATTAATTTCAATTAGATGCCAAATTTCAAAAAGATGCCACAGAACTCAGATTTTGGCTGCTGAGTATGCCAGTTAGCTGCAGTCAGGAGCCTGACATTTTGTTTTCTGCCTCCTTACCCTGGATCTGTCTGCAGCTACCTTTTGCTCTCCAGCTCTTGACAACGGTCAGCTAATTAAAGTGCACGCTCCCTGCATTATTCCACGGAGCCTGGCAGCACAGAAAAGGAGCCAGAGCAGGAATCCAGTTTGCAGGCAGAGAGTGAAAGGAGGCAGAAGTGTAAGCTGGCAGCTGCAGAACAACACAGCAGCTGAGGCCCAGGGAGCCTAGGAGATGAACTGCTGGTTACAAGCTCTCGCTATCCCTGGGAAACATTGTCCAGGAGTCCTGCTCAGAACCTCCTTTCCCTGCCAACTTTGAGAGAGCAGATTCGGTCAGGCCAACTGGAGAGCATAGCAAAATACCCATCCTCAAAAATAATCACTGTAAAAAATAAATGGAGAAATTTCACATCAGTGAGTATTTTCAACAGTGAGGTATGGATGTGTGTTTGTGTGGGGATGAGAGATGGTGGATATTTCATGATGATACAACTGATATTGCACTAGAACTTAGGGGTTGTTATTGTGGCATTTAGGGAATATTCACAAGGAAGGACAGAGTTTTGCTATGAAACATACAAAATGTCTTATTCTGTAGTATGCTCATAAAAGCAACATCTGCGGCTAAATGCATAAACTGTTCTTTGGATATTAATCTCAGTAGTGGTCTATTGCTGATTCATATGCTGCAGAGAAAGATAGTGTATCCCTTAACTATTCTACACTCAGATTGTTCCCAATATTTTTCAAAATGAATAAATATTCAAAAGCTGCCATAGGCAAAGTTCGGTTTTGTTATCTCAAAAAGAACACTTTTGATTCTTGAATACAAAATGTGAGCTGTGATTATGATGAAGTAGAGACAGATGCATTTTAGACCTAATTCCAAACTCATGTATACATAATGATGGATAGAACATAGTGACAATGAGAATGGCCCAGAACGTAAAACATGGGATTGGGTTTCCAGTGTTCTGTTCCCTGATCTACAACTGACTCACTGCGGGGCAGGTCACATGCAGTCAGTTTGTTAAACTATTTATTCTCCATGCCTGGATATCCACTTTGAGACACTGAGGCACTGATTTTTAGAACTGTTAAGCACCTGCAGCTCCTATTAACTTCAGCTGGAGTCATGGCTGTTCATTCCTTCTGTCTCAAACTGAGTACCTAGAAATTGAGGCATTCAAAATCAGTGGCCTGTTTCAAAAATTCTGGCCTTTATCTTTCTGTGTCCCAGTTTCTAAGTGCAACAATTGTATTTATTTCTTTAGATTAATACAAAATAAAACCTATCCTTTCTCTCTAGCACCATGACTCAACTTAAAATTCACGTACCAAAAATGCCCGTCAATATGACTAACCTCCAGCAAAAGCAGGCAAGTTACAGACTGAAACAATCCTCCTTTTCCATCTATTAACCATCCTCATAATTATCTCTCCTTTTCAAGTGATTGAGGGGCGGGGGGAAACGTGAGCTTTGCAGTGTGCCCTAAATGTTATCAAATTTGGACTACTGAAGACAAAGGAGGGAGGAGGGTACAAAGCCAAGGGGCTTTGGATGAGATGTAAAACTAAGGACACAGCCACTTGGGGTCCATAAAGAGCTCCTAGTTGTGTTAAATATGTTGTTCTGTCTAAATTCTAATTTAGGCAGGTGCATTCTGCCTATCTAATTTCTCTTCACTTCCTATTCTAAAATCCACCCCAGAATTAGCTGCATTTCATGACAGAAGAAATAATCCCTGTGTATACTGTATGTATAGTCTGTGTATCAGTTTATTAAGCATTCTGGGATCCTTTGTGATGAAAGATGTAGTTTTTTTAAAAGTTAGTTCATTATCATTATTGCAACAACAAAACCACTGCTGTACAAAAGCATAACAACAACTGTTGTGTCTGATAAGCAGAAACTTGTTTTATTCACTTTTAAAATATCTGTTCACGTTGTGATGATTTCTCCTAGTGATAAAAATTATTTTACAAAATGTTGATGCTATTTAACTATATAAGAAAAGCATCTGAATGCTAAAGTAAGACCACTTCAGACCACAGTGGGACATCAACATATCTTTATTAAACAGAGCTTTTTTAATGTGGCCATTACTGCTGTAACAAGCTTTTAATTTAAGTATTTTTGAAGATAATTTCAGAGCCCTAGAATAATGTAGTCCTGGTACCTACAACAGGGTACATCTTGCATAACTGATTACACATAAAATTAGTTTCCTGTTCGTGGGTGAATTTGCCTTCAATTGTTTTGGATTTTTTATATAATACTATAATTACACATATACATATATATTTATATATAATTCATATATAATTACTAGAGCTACTAATAAATTATGAATTCATGTTTATATTTTCCAAATTACAAACACTATTCCATGACTACAAAATGTAATACTGGACTTTCCTTTTAATGCTACATTTACTTTATAAGCTACATTTTTGAAGTGGAGCTAATACATGAAATATTTTACTAATTTAAGTACCTGCTCTACAAGAGTTTATTCTTAATTTTGCATCAGTAAGACTTGGGGTTCCCCTACAGCTTCACATAACATAGCTCTTTTATAATTAAAGAAGTCTCATTCAGAAATAGAACAAGGTTTTTCTACAATTATATAATAAAGTAAACTGCATCATTTAACTCAAATCACATCAGGAAGAAGGAACAATGCCGCAACCACAAGATCATAGTAATGCTATTTTTCCATGCTGAAAGAAGGATGAAATGTCACTGATGACGTTATTGCCACACTGCTGAAAGACAGTAAAACTGATGAACCAAGGAAAAGTGTGAAGCATAGCACAGATGTGTGTGTTCATCAGTTTCATGCTGCCATCAACAGTGGATGTTGAATGCCATGCAGTTGATGATATCAACTTCTAAGATAGCTTGAATAACACTATCACCCAAATTTGTAAAAAGAGGAATCACCATGGCATTTAGATGTCCAAAAGCCAGGCCCTGTATGCCAGGTACAGATGTAGAGAAAGAGAACAATGTAGAAAAAGAGTGACAATGTTAGCTGATAACACACACCTTTTCTGGGGCTCTGTAGTATTATATAGAAAAATCACAGCCTTTTGTTGATATTCAAAAGAAGAAACCGTGTCTGCTGCCAGATAAATACTTCGAATAAAAACAACAATAATACTACTAAATTCTATTTTATCAGTGGAATTCTATTTATTCATATTCAATATTTATAAATGCTAGTTTTGCAGATATTTTATATGCTACATTCTAGTTTTGTAGATCAGTGTGAGTAAACTGCTGATATCCTGTGATAACTGATGTAAATAAACCTGTTTTTTCTTGAAAGGTCCCTGAATTTTTGTCTCCTTTCCCTGCACTGATGCTTGCAATAGACCTTTGTGTAGTTACAAACCCATTCTGGCTAATGGAAAGGAGTCAGATTAAATACTGAGTAAAATATATGAAACATGAGAAAAAACAATAGACACAACGAGAGGGGGACAAACTCTGTTCTAACACCCATGCTGCTCCTTGGAAATCAGTGGGATTACATGGTCCTAAGAGCAGAATTTGGCCCAAATGTATTCATGACCAAACATTTTACCATAATGCGACAAATTTTGCTGTCCCCTAGGTTCAACACCACAGAACCATGCATACATTTAGTTTGCCCAGGGTGTAAGAGCCAAATTTGGCCCAATATTTGGTTCCAAATTCTATAAAGGCTCCATGGGCGTGATCCTGCACGTGATCCAATGGAAGGTATATCATTGATTTCAATGGGAGCAGCAACAAATCCCATATGCAGAACTCCTACCGAAGTCAATGGGAGTTCCACACACAGAAAGATAAAGCAAATCAAATGAGAGAGTGTGTTTTGTTTTTGTTTTCCTTGTATACTGCCTTTCATTTACCATTAGCCAAATTGTACATTCCCAATACAGGCAACACTTGTACAGGAGTTTTATTCTGAGTAAGAACAGATCCTCTTTCTTTTTTGTTTTCTTTATAATGTATTGTGATAACATGCTTGAAATTCATGTTTTCCATAGAAGTTGTAGATGATGAACTGTTTGGTTTCCATATGCAATATATTTAAATGGCAAACTCTTAATCAACACTGGACATACAACAGATCATGTCACCTTTACACATGCTGACTATTGCTTCTCTCCACAAGTAGTCCCAATGGATTCAGTGGGATCCGCAGAATAAAGTAGTACTCAGCATGAGTGAGGGTGGCAGGGTATTACACAACGGGTCTATTGATAACTTTCACTCTACATCACCCCATTATGCCCAAGGACTGAAAAACCTATGGGCTCAAATTCATTCTATTGCTACATCCAGGCAACTTCACTTATTTCAAAGAAGTTCCATGAGTATAGCTGAGAGCAGAATATGACCATCTTTCTGCCCTACTGAAAATCTGAAGTAATGTCTTTGAAACCAACAGAGCTATTCTGGATTTACACCAGTGTAACTGAGGGCAGAATTTGCCCCCAGAACACAGCTGATGGAGGAAAGTAAGTACAGAGAATACTGAATGTCACTGTTGTTGTGTGTAGGAACTAGAATTTTAATATCTTTTGAATATATTGGTACAAATCCTGCTTGCCTTACACACAAATAAGTAAACTTTAATGTAACTTTAATATAATTAATCATGTGATTTGCTCCATTTTTGAAGTCTGTAACACTACTTGGTATGTTACTTGTCCCACTCTAATGGTTGGTCAATAGTGGACCTGAGTCTACGCTAGATACTAACTATAGGAGTTCCTTCTTAACTGAAGTAATAGTCCTACTTTTAGCTTTGGAAGTTCTAGGTTCATTCCTCTGCCCATGAGGACAGTCATTACATTACTTTCATTTGTATCATTTGAATAATTGCTCTCCATACAATATATAATATAACACTGTATAATTTATGCCACTATGAGGCAACAAAACACAATGCCCAGAAAAAAATTGCCTTTAGACCCAGACCAGAGCAAGGATGGTGTGTAAGCTGCACCTGTGAGGCTTCATGCCTCAGAGACACCCCTCTGAGACACAATTCCGTCTCTGTGTCAAGGGTTAGTAATTTGATGCTGATATAGACCAACAGGAAATTACAGAACTCCCCCACCATCACTCATGCTGTTTCAGCTGTGCTGGTCAGAAAATTGTGGGAAAGTGTTGCCCAGGCTCCATCCATTCATCCCTCCATACTGCTCAGCATCCACTTAAGGCTTGGCTTGGTTTAGTTCAAAACGCCCTGAATTCAATGGAAAGACTCCTGGTGACTTCAATGGGCTTTGTATCAGGCCCTAACTTCTGTTTGCTAGCTAGGTGCATAGTTTGGACAGCGATGCAAGAGTGTAAGAGGTGGGGTTCTTACCCATCTGTGTGGCATGTAGCCCAAATCACAATATGGCTCTAAAGTTCAAGAACGCATAGTTTAAATCTTAGTCAGGGAGTCTGCACCATCAATTCACTTTGATTTCACATTCATTTTCTGAGTTAACAGTGATCCATGTCACTACTGACAACTACATTGTGTTTTTTTAATCAGTCCTGAAAAACCTGTTCTTTGGAATAAAGCACAGAATACAAAGCATATGCCTGTTTAATAAACCATCTTCCTTATGATGGAATAATAAGCATGTTTAGTTTTAAGAGTTACAAATGTACCATAAAGAGATGTATTGGCAGGGCTGGGCAGAAGGAGATAAGGAGTCCCAGTTCATTTTTTTTTAGAAGAAATTATGTAACAAATCTATAGCCCCCTTTTTTTTCTCATCACAGGTTGTTTGTGAGCCAATCTTGATTTCTGCAAATGCATTCCTTATTTGGAAGTCATCACCAAATAGTTTCTGTAAACAAATTGCAACCCATTGTCTCTGTCCAACGACAGACCCTGAGCTCCTTGGGGTAGGGACTGTCCCTTTCTGAAATGGCTTAACACATCATGAATGCTAAATAATTAATAACAACATTGGTTGCTATTTAAACTATTTGCAATTTATTTGTGCTGTGTGATTTATCACTTAAGTCACATGATATGATTTCTACTTCCTAGTTGGATGGATAATGAATAGTGAACATCACACATCCAGTATGATTTTGGGGGGGGAATTATCATTTATGCCAAAATTCATAAAACTTTTGGGATTCATCCAAATGTCCAGAAATAAGCCACTAATAATGTGCAGTGAATGATAAATCCCAACAAATTATAGCAGAGCAAATCTGCCACATTCATTCAGAAAAATATTCATAATTCACTTTTTGTATTATTTAATCTGCTCTAGTGACAAACACTAGACCCCAAAGTCATGTAGTTACTCTGGATTTTATACCAATGTAACTGAGATCTGAATCTGGTTCATAATTTATAAGCTAATTTATCAGTTAAATTCACATCTACTACAGGATTATTTTTAAGTCTGAGTTCTTAAATGTTACTATGAACTCAACTAGTATTCTATTCCTATTTAGAGGCACTGAGATAATAGACAAGGTGGGTGAGGTAATATCTTTGATTACACCAACTTCTGTTGGTAGAACGGATAAGCTTTGGAACTCCACAGAGCTCTTCACAAGTAGCTTTTGTCTCTTAAACTAACTGAAGTTGTTCCAATCAAAGATATTACCTCACCCACCTTGTCTCTCTCTCCTATCCTGGGACCAACACTAGATTACAGATGAATGAGTTCTGGGGAAGTGATGATTCCTCCGGGCAAGCAGATGGATCTAGTTTTCAGTTAAAAACCAAAACCAGGAGACTGTACCCACCATGACCAGGTAAGATCTAAATACAGTGTAAATATCTGGGAGGATGTTTGCACCCTCCTATCCAAAGGGGGTATCATTTCCTAAATTTCTATCTGCCGGTCTCCTATTGTTTATGCCAGGTGCCAGCCTCAATTGGTTATGATTATAAAAAAAACAACAACAGATCAATAGATCCCTTGCTTTCCAGTGAGGAAAATCATTTTAACCAGTGATTTATTTGTGAAATCCTTAGTACAGGAGGATTAGGAGAGAAGTTACACAATGGTCTTGAAAGTAGAGACCAAAGCGAATAGCCTGTTGTAATATTTAAGCAAATGATAATATACATCAGCACAATACAGAGCACGGAGGAAACATACTTCCTTGGTGCAGCGAAGTTAGTGAACAATTAGAGCTACAGAACAGTTTATATTGAGAGAGGGAGAGAGGGAGGGAAGAAATTTCACTTAGTGCTTCACTCCAAATAAACCAGTGGGCTCCCCATCGAGCCCTATTTCTAACCCTCCCTTACCCCCAAAATGGAGAGTAAAGAGCAATTAACCCAAACCAGCGGTGCAGACTATGTCTCCAGCTTGTGCAGGCAGGGGCTGGGGTGAGCTGCAGCCGGCAAGAAGAACCGCTCTGCTGTCCTGCGTGCGATCTGCCCACAACCCCGCCCACTCTTGCGAGAGAAGTAACAGCCCAAGGGTCCCTATGGCCCCAGAAGGCGCCTGTAGCACAAGGTACGACTCGGGAATGCCAGGTGCAAGGGAACCTATAACATCAAAGGTAAAGGGACCCTACAGCAGCCAGGAAGCCTAGTGCACCATAGGGATCCTATAGAGCTCAGTATCTCTTAGCACCCAGGGAGCCTAGAGCACCCAGGGACGCTATAGCACCAGAGAGCGTATAGAGCTCAGGATCCTTTAGCACTCAGAGACCCTATAGCGCCAGAGAGAACCTATAGAGTTCAGGATCCTTTAGCACCCAGGGACCCTATAGCGCCAGAGAGAGCCTATAGAGCGCTCAGGATCCCTCAGCACCCAAGAACCCCACGAGCACGCCGTGCCCGGGACCCTGTGAGATCAGCGTCCCCGCGGCGCTCAGGGGCCCTACGGCACCGACACGCACGCGGCGTGCAGCCGGGACTCACCGGGATGGAAGCTGCGCCCCCTTCTCGCTCCGTCCTCTCTCCCCCTTCCTCCCCACAGTCTCCGGGCGAGGGAGGCGCGCCCCTCACCGCCCCGTCCGCGCCGCTCGGGGCTGGCTCAGTCCGCGCCGCGAAGGGCGCCCGGGGGGGGGAGACACGCACAGGGGCAGGGACCCGCCGGCCCCCCAGCGCCGAAGCGGAGCCCGCAGGGGGAGAAGCGGAGAGTCGCTGAGCCTGAGCCGCCGCCGCTGCTGCTGTCCGCGGCCAGCCTGGTGCTGAAATGAGCCACCGCCCCCCTCTCCCGAGTCAGCCCTTGTAGCGTAAACCCGTGGCCATGGCAACCCGGCGTCACACAATTTAAGGTGGCGGGGACCTGCGCGTGCCAGGGCAGCCCCGCTCGGCGGCCGCGCCCCGGCCCGCCCCCTGGCACCGCCCAGCGCGAGCCCTCCGCCCGGCTTGGGGGGCCCCGCGCGCCCGGCTCTCGCGCCCCAGGGCGGGGGCTGTGCTCCCATGGGCTGCAGCGCCGAGCCCCTCCCGACCCCGCAGTCCCTTCTCCCCAGCGCTGCTATGGCTAGCTTCGCGGGGGGAGGGGAGGGGGCGGCTATCGCGGGCATACTACGCGGCTGTTATTCCTGCAAGAGTCTGAGTTCCCGCCTGTTGGGGGTTTTGTCTCCTACCCAGAATAAACAGCAGCAGAACCGTCCCCCCGCCCCGCAAGTTCTCCTCCCCACCGTTATTATCTCTCTCCTGCCTCTATTACCAATATTGGCTATCGTGTGCAAAGGCTCCCGTGTGCCTTATGCACTCACGTTGCCCCGAGTCAGGATCTGGCCTAAGGGAAAACCGAGCAAGGCTTAAGGCGGAAGCAGCTTGGAAAATAATGAATGAAAAATACGAATCGTGCAGTCCTGCCTCAGCCCACACTTCCTTGTCAGGCAACGTGAGTAAAGGAGGACTGCAGGAATTACAGTGCTTTGTGACCCTCAGGGGGACACAGATGTTTACCAGTTCGTGGTCATAAATTTCTTAATAGGGAATGATTTGTAACTATTTAGCTTCTGTTCTGGTCCAGAAAGGGTTCTGGGTTGATTGGAGAAAGCTGTGAATAGCAAAGACAAGTCTGCTTGGTGTGAGTGCTCATTTTATCTAAAACCAGGACCCAGCACAGCTTCCAAAAAAGATCAATAGAGAGATGAGAAAGCAACTTCAGACTGGGCAAGTATCAAAGGGGTAGCCGTATTAGTTTGGATCTGTAAAAGCAGCAAAGAATCCTGTGGCACCTTATAGACTAACAGACGTATTGGAGCATGAGCTTTCGTGGGTGAATACCCACTTCTTCAGACTGGGCAAGTTTCCATTGACAGATCTTGTTGCATTGATAACCACAAAACTTTCTTAAGCCCCTATCTATCCTTGGCTAATGTATCTCTTGTAAACTTAATTTTAAAATGTAAACATTTGTTTTCCTTGGCTGCCAAGGGTGAAATTCCTCACGGGGCAGAGGGCCTTTATAAGAATCATAGATGTGTAGGACTGGAAGGGACCTCAATAGGTCCTCTAGCCCATTGCGCTAGTCATTGTACACACGAGAGACAATCCCTGTCCCAAAGAATTTACAATCTAAACCAGAGGTTCCCAAAGTGGGCGATACTGCCCCCTGGGGGGCGCTGGAACGATCCAGGGGGGCAGTAGTCGCCCTGGGTGCAATTGGGGGGCATTGAATAAAAATAAGGGGGCGGTGGAAGCATAAAGAGAATATAAGAAAATTTAAAAAAAACGTTCGTACATGTTTCATCTGTTGTGTAACATAGAATTAAAGTTATAGTGATTACTTTATTTTCCAAATAAATTCACAAATTATAACCGATCAGGTGTCAAGTCCGCCAACAGCTCTTAACAAGCAAGTGTTGGCAGGCGAGCATGTCGCGCATTGTCGGGAAGTCCAGCATGCATCGGCAGGAATATGTGCGTGTAATGACTTGTTTACACAATACAATACTATAAATAGGCGACATGTATGAAATCTAATTTAGATTGTTTCTGACTTGCGTAAAAAGCAGTTAATAATAGTGCAATAAGTATTTAAAATTTTTTATTCATATTCGATACCTTTGATCTTTACGGATTACAGATCACATACAAAGCAAATTGTATTATTGTTGTTTCAATAAAACAGCAATTTACACGTGAGTATTTTTATACATTTTCTTACATATCTACCGTACATTTCTGTGTCTCTAGTGCTTACTAATAAAATCGTAGCAGGCTTGTGTCGGTACAGTACTATTTGAAGTGTACAGTCAATATATTTGTCATATTTTATTACAATATTAACAAAAACGGGGGAATGAAATCGTAAAAAAACTGTTAACTATTAACATTTATTTATATTTATCGAATCATCTGTGTTAAGTGGTAAATAAGGCGTGTGTTAATAAGGAACAATTATTTAAATAAGGGCAAACTAAGTTAAAACTATTAACTGATTTTTAATTGCATATTGATTATTTTTTAAATTAATTATTTCTTGATAAATTTAGTTTGATATTTGACAATTCAATATCAAATACATATATCTAATGCTGAGCAAAGAACAAAACTCAGTTTATTAGTTTCATTAGTATTTTAGTTTGGTTGTCTTTTGTTGTCTTATGCAAAATCCACTGTATACCTGATGTCGTGGGCTATATTCTAATAACACATCTTTCTTTACTATATTGTAGGACGTAGGTAGAAATATAGATACATAAAAGAACGCAAATTTGTCACTGCATCTTTCTGTTTGTTCACTTAAAGAAGGTAGATTTCCAGGGGGGCGCTGAGTAATTTTTTTTCTGAAAAGGGGGCGGTAGGCCAAATAAGTTTGGGAACCTCTGATCTAAACAGACAAGACAGAGAGAGAGCAGGAGAAAGGCAATATCATTATCTCAATTTTACAGACAGGGGATTGAGGCCTAGAGAGACCCAGTGACTTGACTAAACTCACACAGGAAATCTGTGTCAGAGTCAGGAGCTGAACACAGGTATCCTAAGTCCCTTGCACCCTATGTCCTAGTGGATCTTGCCCCACATTGACTTTGCTGTAGGAGGGCCCCTCTATACATGCAGGATATGCCCCCTTTTGGTGTAATATGAAATTTGACTTGTTTGGTTTCAGTTGCAAATGGCAGATTATAAAAATCAGTCTTCCAGCAGTGAGCTTTTATATTTTATTATCTTTGATCAATTACTTAATTGACTGGAATAAAATCTACACCAAATGAGATTACAGTGTTTGTGATTTTTTTTAATCATCTGTATCTTTTATTGTAATATTAAATGTCTTCATTTTATTGTTGTACGTCTCCTTAGTTGAACCACAGGCAAGTAAAATGGCTAAGACTTATATCGTGATTGATTTTGAAAAAAAGATTCAGTACTGCAATGACTCATACCAATGGACATACTTGGGAAAAGGTTTCAACAATATATTAAACCATATTTTATTATAACTACTTAAATAATATATAGGAGTACTACTCATTGGGAGACACTTTATCTACTCTTTGGCTGGCTCTTGGGCATAATACAGACTCATCATTTTCATCTTATATCTCAGGAGCTGTACAGTCCTTTGCAATGAAATCTGGCACATTTAAACATAAAACCTCCAGATCAGCTGCTACTTTTTAGAGCCCTTAACAAACAAAATCAGTAGCTCCTTCCCTTTCAAAAACACTTTTGCTCATCCAGTGACAAGTGCTGTTACAGTAAAACTGCATAATTGTACAGGAATTTTAAAATATTTCTTGGGAATGGCCTTCTTTAAATCTTTAAGCTGTCGCAAATAAACAATAATTTAGTACTCTCATTACTTTATGCTTTGCAGTTTTCCCCATGAAAAAAATTAGATGTTTTATTGCTCCCAGATGCTCTTAAAACTGAAATTTAAAGCAATTCTTGGTTTTAACAGCTCTGTTTGCCAGCAAATTGGCTCTGCAGTAGCTGGCCTGTTGAAGCCTTGCTAGAAGCTAAGTAGCTCTAAATAAACAAAATATTGTCACAGCAGTTATTCTACATGCCCCCTTAAACCAACCCCCTCATCAGAAGGAAGCCTGTAGCTCTGCAAAACCCAATTATCTTCCATAGCAATCAAGTGATTAATCAGTCAGATTAATTAGTTAGTGGTTTTACTGCATTTTGAAAATAAGAAAGTGTTAAATAAGAACTAAATATTATTCACTTATGTATTTATTTATTATTTAAATATCATTAGGCAGTTGCTAGAAATGTCAGGTGGCTGGAAGGGAGGACTCCACTAAAGATACAGAGCTGGGCTTTCTCTGAATGACTGACAGGTCTAATTATGATGTCAGCCAGGCAGAGCTGTATATCTTGGCAATGTGCCTTTACCTCCTTAAGCATTGTAGGGAAGGTAAATATACAGCCCCACAGCTCATCCTTGATGTCACCATGAACAGACCTGTCAGGCAGGCCCGGGAGATATTCAAAGGAATAGCAGCTATCCACATGTTTTTGAAACAATACAAACATGAGAGGGGGCATTAAATCATGGGGAAATATACCCACAGGATGAAATCCTGGCTCTACTGAAGTCATTGGAGTTTTGCCATTCACTTCACTGGAGCCAGGATTTCACCCATAATTGCTTTATGTTTGTTTTGGAAATGAGGATTCTAAAGACAAGCCCCCAAGCTTCAGTTCTCCACTGCAGCAGTGTTTAGCACACCACTGCAGAATGTAAAAGAAATGTCACTTTAAAATCTGGGTTTCTGTCCTCTCCCTTCACTCTGGCTCTGATTTAGGAAAGCACATGCTTAAATCTATCCCCAAATAGCAAAACATTTAAGCACATGCTTAGTTTTAAGAATGTGCTTAACTTCCATTGATTCAGTGGGACTACTTATGGAGTAAGTTACTCCTCACTGTGACTTAGAATGCAAGAATATAGCTCTGAATCTTTATTGTTTATACCAATTATTATAACCTCAGCTTAGTTGTCATTTGGCAAAGTGACACAGGATCATTGATTTCTTGCTTAATAAAATTTTGGATGTGCAGCCAGTTTCCCACAAAAGCCTGAAATTATATTTTCAGACTGTTTTTATGAATACACAGCTCAAAGCCCATAATAATGTACCTGCACTGAGGATAACTTAATGTAGAGTAATATCTTTGTTGACATAAAAACACTTACATTGTGTTAAACATCGTCCCTAGTTGCAAAGCTTTGGACCCAGTCCAAGTTTCAAATTTTCCCAAATTTCTTGAGGATTTAGATGTGGGGATTCTGTATTGTAGAGAGAGGGCCGAAATGTAAAGGTCAGATCCTGATCAGAATTTCCATAGTGCTCAAGTGTGTTTAGATCTTGGTTATATAACAGGACCCCCTCTCTATATCATGCATAACTATAGTGGGAGAAAATAGTTTATCTTGTTACCTTTCAAAATTCCACCACCAAAGTACATTTTACTTCAAAAGCTCCAAGATTCTATGTAATATGATGTATTCTCTGTTCCAAAAGTTGTTGTAAGAGGAAATAAACCTATAACCTGACCGCTAAGTTAATACAAGAAAAAAGAAATGCAGCTTCCTTATTGCAACTTTAGACATCCACTTTGCTGCTCCACAAAATGCTTCCAAACACAAATCAAAGAGCCAGTCCTTTCCAGACCACCACAATGATGTCACCAGATTCCACACAGTGCTGTCATCCCATTCTATGCTTTCCCTGTTGCTATAGAAGACCCTCTATTGCTGAGGGCCCTAAACTCAAATTCCAAAGGACAATTTTCACTTTTCTTTCCTGCTCAATATCTGGGTTTATATATATATGAGGCACTGTGTGATAATCAGTTCTCACTGAGTCAGAGTGAGTAGCAGGGGACCATTTAATGTGTACATCTCTCTTAATGAGAATGGAAGAAGTGCTGTCCCCTAGGTTTAGAGTTTCTACAACTCCTATCGCCTGATTGGACTTCTGTAAAGTTTTGCTTTTCAGGGTTAAGAGAAAAGGATGGGTTTTCCACCTTCCCTTTTATGTTTGTTTATTTTTTTCATAGACCTCAGGTGGGAATAGGGAAGGGCTAGGGCTATCTTTCAGTTCATTTTAAATGTATGTGCTTTTAAAATTCAGGTTGTTTTTTTCCGCTACTGCTGCTTAGAGCAATAGCAAGAATGAGAGTGGCATGATGAGAGATTAAAAAGAGTGGGACTATTCAGCTTGGAAAGAGCTGAATGAAGGGGGATATGATAGAAGTCTATACAATCATGAATGGAGTAGAGAAAGTGAATAAGGAAGGGTTAGTTGCCCCTTCACATCATAAGAACCAGGGGTCACCCAATGAAATAAGTAGGCATAGGGTTTGAAACAAACAAAAGGAAGTACTTCACACAATGCACAGTCAACCCGTGGAACTCGTTGCCAGGGGATATTGTGAAGGCCAAAACTATAACTGGATTCAAAAAAAGAATTAGATAAAGTCATGGACGATAGGTTGATCACTGGCTATTAGCCAAGATGGTCAGGGACACAACCCCATGCTCGGGTGTCCCTAAGCTTCTGACTGCCAGCTGCAGCAATTGGACAACAGGGGATGGATAGTTGCCCTGTTCTGTTCATTCCCTCTGAAGCATCTGGCATTGGCCACTCTCAGAAGACAGTATATTAGGCTAGATGGACCATTGGTCTGACCAATATGGTCATTCATATGTTCTCATGGTAACAGTTAGATCTTTTGTCTCAAGTCTTTTCCTGCCCAGAGGCTCAACTTTGCATTGTAAGTAGCTAGAGAGTTTTGTCACTGCTGAAGGGAAAAAGTTCAAAACTCCCAAATTTAAAAAAACAATATTTTAAACTTTTGCTCAGAAAATTGTGTGTGTGTGGGTGTGTGTGTATTCTAAAGCAATTTTCTATTGTAATTATTTTAGTTTGAAATAGCTTCTAAATTGTAAGAAAGGGGGAAAGACGCATTCAGAGCCCTATACAGAGCAGGATTTGCAGATGCAATAGGCAACGCACTATAAGGCAGTTTAAAGGGGCATATGTGTAAGGTTTAATTTTAAAGGGAATTTAAATTGATAGGTTAATTGGTAGGAAAAATACGAATACAATAGATGTCTATTCAAAGATGTGCTGTCTTCAGTCTAGTCCAGTCTGAACAGAATTGAGTTTGGGATGAATAAAGGAAACCCAAAATAGTGCTGTTTGAAAGGGAGTGGGGGAATCCCCTGACTGTAACTAGAAGAGATATCTTATTATTCAGAAAGGAGATGAAAGATGTGACAGAAGATGTGGTTCCCTGTACTATGATTCAAGTGAGGAGCCAAGATGGAGAAATGGCTCTGGGACATTTACTTCTCTCTGATCCATCTCTTGGATTTCACAGAGGCACACATAATTACAGTTTTTAAACTTAACTTTAACAATACCCCTTGTTGTCAGGCTATATGCTGTTGAGAATGAGCTGGGTATCATGACTGTGTAGACTTTAGTAAAGTGGGGAAGAAGCTGATAATTCAAAGAATAAAGCACAGTGAGTTCAGTTCTGCTGTCTTGAGAAACAGGAAAGAATCTGGGGTCATAAACCTGATTATCCTTCTAAATACAGCCCATACCAACATTAGTCAGTATTGGAAACACACATAGTCCAGTGCAATGTGCACAACACAGCATATAAACTTAATTACATGGTTACATGAAAGAAGAAGATCCTGCATCATGTTTTGATTTAAATAATAGAGTATTATGATGAATCAACAAAGTGCTATTGCTTACCTCCTCAAACGTCAACAGTGCTGAAGTCTGGAGCAATTTAAACTAATTTGACTGCATATGTAAATAGAATACGTCCTCACCAGTTGAATTTGAGTTCAGTGTAAACTATTATCCACCTGTGATGAGACAATTGGAAAGCTGTTCTATCAGAGGCAAAGTATAGAATTGCTTGGACCTCTAACCTCCTCTTGACTTCAAAATATTATTTCCAGAGAAAAACATTCATACTCAAGAAATCTGAGAGAGAGATTTCCATATATTTTTTGCTAAAACATTCCCAGTCAAATTTTGGTCTGATTTAGAACTGTGCAGCCCCATGGCAGGAAATGGGACTGCACAGACATAAATGTTTTGCTCTGGTGTTTTAGCTATTAGGGGTCAAATTGTCCTCCTTGTGCAAAGCTCAAGGAATTTGGTTTTGTGCAAAGGAGGTCCTGTAACAGCTGGGGGAAGAGATGAAATCCTGCCTTGCATGCTTGACTGAGGAGTCACTCTGATGTCACTGCTAGCTCCCTGCATAGCTATTGGAGCTACAGAGTTAGGTTTCCATCGGTCACTCCTAAACCCAAATACAATCCCACACCTTTCCAATATTCCCTCCAAAGTTATCATGGCTGGAGCTCTCTTGGAGCATAGCTCTGTGGCACAGAGGGGATGTGGAGCTTTCTGTTGGTTGTCCTTGTCTGCTTCACACAATATTTCTGCACTCTGAACCACACAAAGCCACTGACAGGAAGCATAAATGTTTGTTAATGAGTAAACAGCTTGTTGCAGACTCTGGGCTAGATTTACTAGTATGCTCTAGTTGTTTTTGTGCTGCTATAGCAATGTCAAGCAGCTATAAACTCAGATCAGCCAGCCACTGGATGATTTCCCCTTGCACAGTAGAATCCTTGGGCAGCATAGAGTTGTCTTGCCTTCTCTTGGCCCCTGGCACAGGAGGCATACCTGAGGAAGTTTGAGTCGTGTGTGGGATATTTCTGCACCCACCTGATCCCTAGTTGCTGTAGCTGCCTCTGGGGGGCTATTGGCAGATGCTGCAAGACAGAGCAGCCTACAGGCTGCTCTAACATGCTAGGAAGTGGATTGGAAGTAGGATGGCCACAGGATTAGATTCTCCTGCCCTCTAATCATGTACTGATTATAGCTCAGCCAAACTGGAAGATCAGTGTTTGTACAGTAATTAAGTGAATGCCTCTATCTTTCGCCATATTAAGTAGCTCCAACTCAATCAAATATACTACATGTCATCTTTAAAATAATAATAAAATATTAGGGGAAAACAATTCTGTTATTTCTCATAGGCACAGATAATAAAGTATCCCTTATTTTTGGAGGACAGACCTCACTTATGATGCAATGTTTATTAATGACTTTGATTTGCTTTTACTGATTATTTTGGCCATATATATATTTTAAGCAGATATTGACTTCTGTGGAAGAGAGCATCAATATTTATTGATTTGAGGTGTAAATATTGACCAAGGTGAAACTGAAGTCAGGGTTTACCTTGAGAAACAATAAATCTGGAAGTTCACTGATACACAAAGTCAGTACACAGTATGTATTAGCATGTGTATGTGTGCATATTCTGAGGGCCAAATCCTCCTCTTAGTTATATACATGAAAACTTGTAAAAACCCAGTGAAGTCAATCAATTTGGCTGGGTGTTAATGAGAGCAAAATCTGGCCACAAAACTCTAATTCTGCATTCATCCTATTGGCCAAAATGTATCAGAGCCTCATGGTGAGGTGTCAAATGGTGGCTGGCCCCTTTAAGAGGAGATGGGCCCAGCCCCATCTGTCACATAACCAACTTTCCATCCCCAAGTAGGGAGAATGAGGAGGGTCAAGTGGCCAAATCAGGCCTAGCATAGATAAGGAATGGGCTTTGAGAGAGAAGGTGCCTGAAGAGAAGGGGGTGGGTGCCTGCTGTCCCCTCTCAGTTTGGAGAGGAATAAAACAAAGAGGAAGGCAATCAGCTAAGTGAGGGCTGCAGCTGATTGGGATTAAAACAGCCTTGAGGAAACTGTGGGGCTCCTTTGTGAGGAAGAGAAGATAGCAGAGAACCAGAGAGGACAGTTCTGCAGGTAGGAGGAACTAGGCCTTGCTGGGGACTGGGCAAAAGAGACTTTCCTTTGGACTTAAAGTAGACCCCAAGAAAGGGAACTTTCTTATACTTTTGAACTCTCTATAGTCTTATTAACAGGTTTCAGAGTAACAGCCGTGTTAGTCTGTATCCGCAAAAAGAAGAACAGGAGTACTTGTGGCACCTTAGAGACTAACAAATTTATTAGAGCATAAGCTTTCGTGGACTACAGCCCACTTCTGCATCCGAAGAAGTGGGCTGTAGTCCACGAAAGCTTATGCTCTAATAAATTTGTTAGTCTCTAAGGTGCCACAAGTACTCCTGTTCTTCTTTTTATAGTCTTATTAAGGTTCCCTGAGAGGAGGTGACCCTGTTTACAAGGGTTTTGAAGAGTTTCTTAAGAAAACTACTGAACAACTGGCAGAGCAGGTAATGACAATTCCTGCTTTTTGAATTCATCACCTTTTCCAGCTGAAGGTACTGTATTAACATCCAAAATTATAGTCAGCATGAAGCCTTGTATGTGTGCTAAGTAACTTAGATTTACTCACCTAAGGCTAAATCCTTAAACGCCTCTTGCAGTCAGCCAAGGTCAAAATGCAATTGAAAATAAACAATTATTGGGAAATGGTGGTGGGGGAACCTCCCCCATCTGTAGGGAATCTATCTGTGAAGGAGAATTCCCCGGCCCTCTGTGTGCTAAATAAGTGATTTTTATGTCACAGGTGTGTACAAGGAGACATGAGGGGGATGAAAAGTGGGTGTGTTTCCTGCACATTGGAAAGCAAGCAGTGCTTCCAAGTATAGTGCAAATCTTCACAGCACAAACTACACACAGTAAGAAGCAGCAGGCGTTTCCAGTATCCTGGCCCCAGTGCTTAATTTGTAATGAAAGAGGTGCCTGGGCTCAAGAAATTTTTTTTTTTTAACTTCCGTAACTGACACAGCAAGCCCAGAGGTGCTGGGGCTGTGACGTGTCAAGCCTAGAGGAAGCCGTGCAAGAAATTAAGCACTGTCTGGCCCCCAATATCCAGCAAGATCTGTCTGCAAGCCAAATACCTGAGTATTCTAGATCGCATCACATGTAGGGTCTGAAGATTATTTTCCTGAGCTCCATCAAGCTGCAGCAGAATTTCAAGTAGACAAAGCTTTTCTGTTTAGGATTGGGTCCCCATTGAATAAGTATAACTAGACTGTCAGTATGATTTCATTCCTCCAAGATAATATGAGTTAAATATGAAGTGGCTGTGATGTGTTTACTGTAAAATAATGTATATATTCTGAATCCAGTGTCATTGCAAAGTGACTAAGTGCTCCTGTAACCATGACTTGACTTAAGTGTGCACAAAGTTAAACACAGACACAGAATATTTTATACAAGTAAAATATTTAAAAGAATATTGATCTGTATGAATGATCATTATATACAATGGTATTGGTTGGTTAAATCACATACATTTTGTCATATCAATGTAGAAATTAGAACTGGTAAATAGTAATAATAATACTCAGAACTTCTATAGTACTTTTCATCGATAGTCCTCAAAGCATGCTATAGAGGTGGGTAAGTTTCACTCTCCCCATTTTAGAGAGGGAAATTGAGCACCGGGAGTCTTTGCTTTGCTTACAGTCACACAACAAACTAATGATTCCCAATTCCTAATATTTGTCCTATTCACTGACCACACTGAGATCAATTAGTCAGTCTAATCCATGCTCTTCTTTCTAGTGTTATGTCCAACCTACTCTTAACCACGCGTTGAAATAAAAATAAAAGTTTTACTTAGAAACACAAAAGTTGTTCAGCTTTAACTATACTGGATAGTTAGTGTGATGGGTTGATGTGGGATGCCACCTGATGTGCTGGGGTTCCACTGAGCCTGTCCATTCCACCAGCCTGGGCTTCCTCACCCTGTCCTTACTGGGCCAGGTCCTCAAGCCTTCTCTAGCCCACACACAGGTAAGGCCTCACCCAGCTGCAGACACAAACTGAAATCATCTTTGTGAGGGAGGATTCAGCTTGGGAATTTACCCAGAACTCACGTGCACACCTCCCTGGGGGTGTAAACCCAAAATAATACTGTCTTGCGCTGTATAGCAAGATCTGCACAGCGCAAGCTCATAAAAATTCGCCCCCTCCCTCAATGTGGAGAGCTTCCCCTCCTCTCTCCCCCCCACCCCAGATATGAATTACACAAACTGGGTTTTTAAATAAACAAGAAATAAGTTTATTAACTACAAAAGATAAATTTTAAGTGATTATAAGGGATAGCAAACAGAACAAAGCAGATTACTAAGCAAATAAAACAAAACACGCAAACTAAGCTTAATACACTCATGAAATAGGTTACAAAATATAAATTCTCACCTTAAATGTTGTTTTAGGGAGATTGCAGAGTTTCTGTAGCATAGAGTGGCCAGTTATTTCTCTTTATAGACTGGATCTCTATCTCAGCCTGGACTCAGTCCCTTCCTTTTCCTTCAGGTGTTTTTTTAGCAATCTTTCTTCTTGGACAGGGAGGCAATGGAGAAAAGTCCTGGTCACCTTACTCCCCAGCCTTAAATCAAATTTACATAAGGCGGGAACCCTTTGTTTCCAGTGGAAAAATACCAGCAGTGTCCAAGGTTGTACTATGTGCCAGGTGACAGCATCAGATGACCCTGAAGTGTCAAAGCAACATCCCAGGAAGCTCCTCAGGATGGTGGGAGATTAGTATCTTTGAAGTTCTATTGTCCTTCTTAAATGGCTCATTCAGGCTGATTGCCTATTGTCTGGTGGGCGTTCCCCAAAATACACACAGTTGTAATTGTTACAAAATCAATATTCCTAACCTCAGATAGAGAAATGATACATGCAGACAAATTGGATAAACACATTCAGTAGATCATAACCTTTTCAATGATACCTCACATGACCCATCTTGCATGAAACATATCTTAGTATTGCCATATATCATATCAATGTTTCTATGAAGAATATGGGGTGTAATATCACAGTTAGCATAATACAACTTCCCTGGTGTGGACAAAGTTGTACCAATATAAAGGTGCTTTATACTGGTATAGCTTATTCTTATAAGGGAAGGACAATAAGCTACATGGGTATAATATACCTTTATACCAATATAACACCATCCATACTAGGGGTTGTATTGGTATAACTGAAAATTATTCTGGTACAAAAACTGTATGTAGACTATGTCTTATTTACTTATTATGGGCAATATCCTGCATTCCTTACCCAGATGAAGTCAATGGAAGCTTTGCTGGAGTAAAAGGTTAAGAATTTGGCTCCTACAGTAACTGGAAGAAATACTGATGCTTTTGGGAGCTGTTTTAACACTGACAGATATGAGTGCAAAGTGAGCAGCTCCCTTCCTGTGTCTGCATACCCACAGTCCCCAACAGATTCCTGCCTGCAACACCCTCCTATACTCTGGCAACTCTCTTTCAGGGTCTCTGGTCTTCTAATAGACTCTCTAGATGCACAATAAATGGATGCCCCCAGAGGACATAGGAACATAAGAATTCCCATAATGGATCAGGTGTGAGGTCCAACTAGTTCAGTATTCTGTCTCTGAGAGTGGCCAGCACCACATGCTTCAGAGGAAGGTGTCAGAAGCCTGGATCTCATCCTGCTCTGTAATGAGAGAGCTGCGGCAGGTGAATGAATTCAAATAATTGGACCAGTAAATAAAAGGAAGATTGGCAGCTATGTGGAATGAGCCCAGGACAAGAAAGCAAGAGAGATAAGGGAGATCTGTTAGGGAACCTGTGGCTGATCTCCTGGATAGAGTATTGTATGTGAGATTCCATCTTGAAGCAGATCGTAAAGTGTTTTGCTTAAATAAAATATAACCTGTAATTCTTCTGCAAGGCTGTATGTTTGACTGCAGGAATACAACAAGAATTGCTAAGAAAACTTGTGAAATATCATCTAAGTTCAATCCGTACTCCTAGTACAAATCAAGCCTTGCAGGACAAGGAGAAGAAGAAACAA
The DNA here is from genome assembly GCF_011386835.1 of Chrysemys picta bellii. NCBI lineage: Eukaryota > Metazoa > Chordata > Testudines > Emydidae > Chrysemys > Chrysemys picta. Next base: position 77,845,165 of record NC_088799.1, read on the forward strand.
GTCTTGATAGCTGAAGTTCAGCATGACCGGCTCTAGAGTATGTGAAGTAATTGGATTTAGAGTACAGGACATTGCCTTTATTGGAGGCACACTCAAATGTGACACTTGTATCTCCTTCATGCAACGTCCAGTACAATGTGAGTACTCATAAAATCAAGGAGTTGCAAAACCGCATTTAAAGTCAGGTTAAATCTTCATCGCTCAGTTTCCAAATCTTCCTCTAAATCAAATGATTTTGGTTCCCCAGCGTGGGTATGTGAAGATGCCACGCAGTGACGTTACCCATTAATCTTGTTGCCTTCGGATCACGGTATAGGAATTGTTGTTGTGGCCAGATGTTACTGCCCTGAAAGGGTAGGTTAAATTGGGGTGTTGTCGGGGTCTGAGCTGACTAAGGCGGAGATGAGGAAGAGTGCATACTGCGTCTCCAAAAGAAGATGTAAGAGTCACTTCTAGCATTACTGCCTCCAACATCCTCAGAAACATTGTGCCTGCCACATCACCCCACAGGCAGAATGGCTCTGGCCACTCTGTCTCTGGTGCAGTGTATCTTTGTATCTGCACTGCTAGCATTGCTCCTTGTTTGCAAGGAGCAATCTAGCACTTAGCAAGGTCTTCGAGATTAATTTAAATTTGTTCCTGGCACAGGGTGTTTCAATAACTGTTCTCATGTTTAGTGTTAGAAATATGTAAACATTTATTTGGTCAGGTAGGATATCATGATCAGACCTGAGCAAATAATACATATACATTGATTTGACCAGCTTAGTTTCTTTTTGTCCTTTCTGCTTCTCCACAAGCAGCTTACAATATTCTTGATATTTGCTGAAAAAAGTCTGCAAACAACTTTCAGTATGTTGGTTATTTGCAAGCAATTAATTGATTAATTGAAGATATTCCATAGTTGCTTCCAGCTAGAGTTGTGCAACATTTTTGTTATGAAACCCAACTACATGAAACTCTCAAAATGTCTGATTTAGAAAAAAAATAAAAACTCAGTTCGGGTTAGTTGAAAGGTTTGCTAAGTTTCTTGAGCATCCGTGTGAACCTTATAGTGATATTAATTTCACACTAAAACTAGAAGAATGTTGGTGTTTCAGCTGAGTTTTACTTTGTGTTTGGGGGTTTGTTTGAATCTGAAACTCAAAGTAAAACTCAATATTATAATATGTGCAGATGAGAACTCAATAAAAAATCCTACAAGCCCCAATAAGCCAAAATAACCCCATCTTGAATTTTCACCTTATTTCCATATAATTGACAAAGTACCTGATCTTGTGGCTCTAACAATCAATGGTATTTGAACTGGTTCTGAGTCAGACGATGTTGCGTCTTACACAAGCAAAGCTATCATTTTCCTAAAACTTCAAAATATGGTTTTACCAATTTTTTTTTTTTTTTTGAAGAAAATTAAGTCAAGAGTATCAGAGGGGTAGCCGTGTTAGTCTGAATCTGTAAAAAGCAACAGAGGGTCCTGTGGCACCTTTAAGACTAACAGAAGTACTGGGAGCATAAGATTTCGTGGGTAAGAACCTCACTTCTTCTTGTTCTTACCCACGAAAGTTTATGCTCCCAATACTTCTGTTAGTCTTAAAGGTGCCACAGGACCCTCTGTTGCTTTTTAAGTGAAGAGTAACGCCTAATGCAGTTTATCACTTGATGTTTGGTGTAAATTTACTTGATATAAATACTGACAGAGCACTGCACTGTTCTCTCATTTCTTATGAGAGTAGATAAGGCTATTTTTTGTCAACAGGTAGAAATGTTTCACAGTACAGAACTTGGATACCTTATTAGCTCTGAGAGTTTGGCAGTCTCAAATAGGCAGAGTGAGAAAATCAGGTGTTCATTGTATAATCTGTCATGTTCATCAGAGGCTTGTCTGGATTTTCATGAACAGATTCTCTTCTATCTGTATGTGTGTCTATCAACCCCTTCTTCTCACCCCATCCAAAAATCTCAAACCCCATGTTCAAAGAACTTTAAAGTCTCGCACTCAGAAGTTTGGAAATGCCAGTATTAAGGCTGTGTATGGAACCTTAATTTGGCCTGCTTCTATAAGTGCATGTAACTAAAGACGGTATCCTAATGCAAATGCTTAAGGGGGCTGAATGAACGTTGTACAGGCAGCTTTAATTCTGGCATTGCCAAACTTTTGAGTGGTTGACTTTGCAACCTCAGTGTTCTTTTAACATTGTTTTCATAGATTCTAGGACTGGAAGGGACCTCGAGAGGTCATCGAGTCCAGTCCCCTGCCCGCATGGCAGGACCAAATACTGTCTAGACCATCCCTGATAGACATTTATCTAACCTACTCTTAAATATCTCCAGAGACGGAGATTCCACAACCTCCCTAGGCAATTTGTTCCAGTGTTTAACCACCCTGACAGTTAGGAACTTTTTCCTAATGTCCAACCTAGACCTCCCTTGCTGCAGTTTAAACCCATTGTTTCTGGTTCTATCCTTAGAGGCTAAGGTGAACAAGTTCTCTCCCTCCTCCTTATGACACCCTTTTAGATACCTGAAAACTGCTATCATGTCCCCTCTCAGTCTTCTCTTTTCCAAACTAAACAAACCCAATTCTTTCAGCCTTCCTTCATAGGTCATGTTCTCAAGACCTTTAATCATTCTTGTTGCTCTTCTTTGGACCCTTTCCAATTTCTCCACATCTTTTTTAAAATGCGGTGCCCAGAACTGGACACAATACTCCAGCTGAGGCCTAACCAGAGCAGAGTAGAGCGGAAGAATGACTTCTCGTGTCTTGCTCACAACACACCTGTTAATACATCCCAGAATCATGTTTGCTTTTTTTGCAACAGCATCACACTGTTGACTCATATTTAGCTTGTGGTCCACTATAACCCCTAGATCCCTTTCTGCCGTACTCCTTCCTAGACAGTCTTTTCCCATTCTGTATGTGTGAAATTGATTTTTCCTTCCTAAGTGGAGCACTTTGCATTTGTCTTTGTTAAACTTCATCCTGTTTAGCTCAGACCATTTCTCCAATTTGTCCAGATCATTTTGAATTATGACCCTGTCCTCCAAAGTAGTTGCAATCCCTCCCAGTTTGGTATCATCCGCAAACTTAATAAGCATACTTTCTATGCCAATATCTAAGTCGTTGATGAAGATATTGAACAGAGCCGGTCCCAAAACAGACCCCGCGGTACCCCACTCGTTACGCCTTTCCAGCAGGATTGGGAACCATTAATAACAACTCTCTGAGTACGGTTATCCAGCCAGTTATGCACCCACCTTATAGTAGCCCCATCTAAATTGTATTTGCCTAGTTTATCGATAAGAATATCATGTGAGACCGTATCAAATGCCTTACTAAAGTCTAGGTATACCACATCCACCACTTCACCCTTATCCACAAGGCTCGTTATCCTATCAAAGAAAGCTATCAGATTGGTTTGACATGATTTGTTTTTCACAAATCCATGCTGGCTGTTCCCTATCACCTTACCACCTTCCAAGTGTTTGCAGATGATTTCCTTAATTACTTGCTCCATTATCTTCCCTGGCACAGAAGTTAAACTAACTGGTCTGTAGTTTCCTGGGTTGTTTTTATTTCCCTTTTTATAGATGGGCACTATATTTGCCCTTTTCCAGTCTTCTGGAATCTCTCCCGTCTCCCATGACTTTCCAAAGATAATAGCTAGAGGCTCAGATACCTCCTCTATTAGCTCCTTGAGTATTCTAGGATGCATTTCATCAGGCCCGGGTGACTTGCAGGCATCTAACTTTTCTAAGTGATTTTTAACTTGTTCTTTTTTTATTTTATCCGCTAAACCTACCCCCTTCCCATTAGTATTCACTATGTTAGGCATTCCTTCAGACTTCTCTGTGAAGACCGAAACAAAGAAGTCATTAAGCATCTCTGCCATTTCCAAGTTTCCTGTTACTGTTTCTCCCTCTTCACTAAGCAGTGGGCCTACCCTGTCTTTGGTCTTCCTCTTGCTTCTAATGTATTGATAAAAAGTCTTCTTGTTTCCTTTTATTCCCGTAGCTAGTTTAAGCTCATTTTGTGCCTTTGCCTTTCTAATCTTGCCCCTGCATTCCTGTGTTGTTTGCCTATATTCATCCTTTGTAATCTGTCCTAGTTTCCATTTTTTATATGACTCCTTTTTATTTTTTAGATCGTGCAAGATCTCGTGGTTAAGTCAAGGTGGTCTTTTGCCACATTTTCTATCTTTCCTAACCAGCGGAATAGCTTGCTTTTGGGCCCTTAATAGTGTCCCTTTGAAAAACTGCCAACTCTCCTCAGTTGTTTTTCCCCTCAGTCTTGATTCCCATGGGACCTTACCTATCAGCTCTCTGAGCTTCCAAAAATCTGCCTTCCTGAAATCCATTGTCTCTATTTTGCTGTTCTCCCTTCTACCCTTCCTTAGAATTGCAAACTCTATGATTTCATGATCACTTTCACCCAGGCTGCCTTCTACTTTCACATTCTCAACGAGTTCCTCCCTATTTGTTAAAATCAAGTCTAGAACAGCTTCCCCCCTAGTAGCTTTTTCAACCTTCTGAAATAAAAAGTTGTCTCCAATGCAGTCCAAGAATTTGTTTTTAAGTGTAATTTCCTATTAAAAATTAATATTTAAATTTTGCATCGTGAAACCATATTGACCCCAACATGGGTAATCAACAGAGTTGGGTTCTTAATGTTCACAGCCTTGTCCTGTACCACTTGGGCTAACAGTAGCTGGTAGCAGGAGAAGGCTCTTGTCTTCTAGGTGGAAATGTCACTAGAGGGGTATGGAAACACAACACTGGTAGTCACATCTATTTGCTAGACAGCAAAGGAATGTTAAGTCTCATAAATAATTGGTTTAGCTCCAGGTTTGGGAGCGGAGCGTGCTATAGTGGCTACAGACCCTTCTGCCCATGTTCCCCCAATCTCTCCCTGTCCCCTGCTTCTATTCCCAACTCCCCTGTCACCATCCCCTCTCAGCTCCTGCCTGTCCATATCATCCACCCAACTCCTGACCCTGTCCCCCTGCTCCTATCCTTCTGCCCCATGACTTCTGCCTTCCCCTCCACTCTATACTTCCCCCATGTTTCTATTTTCTCCTGTACCTGTCCTCACCTCTTAGCCCCCACTCGTAACCCTCTTTGCCCTGATTCTTTCCCCCCTCCTTAACCCCCATTCTTCACCCATTGACATTCAAATCAAGCTGCTTCCACAGTGTCTGAGCACCAGCAGGGGAAGCATGGAGAGCACAAGAAAGTCTCCCTGCTCTCAGTTCTGGTGCCCAATACCACAGTGGCACCCTGGCAGCCCAGAGGAACAATTGTGAGCAGGACTTTCTCTACCTCCATCTCTAGGAGGGGGCATGCTCCATTGGTTTGGGGCTGGGGGTGGCGCATTTGCAGTCTGGACGCAGCTGAGTGCTACAGCATGCTCAATCTTCAAAGAACTGAGCTGCCAAATTCTAATGAAAGTACCAAGCATGTGTGAACTGAGTGTTTTGTTTTGTTTTTAACTTGGCCAAATTCAGATGAATTTTCACAGGGATGACAAATCATGTCCATGACATGAGGGCAACCCCTCTGCCAAATTTCAAGTCCCTGCTCCAGAGTTTTGAGGCACTAAAGCTTCTCACTGAAATAGTAAGGTTTATTGGGCAAAATATGTTTTTCTCTAATCACCCTGTTGGAAACAACTAAATCATTTTAGCTGAAACTTTTCAAAAGAATTTGGCCTGAGGCAGACTCCCAGCATAGGAAACTTTATCCCAAAAAGTATAGGTTTGGCAAAGTTATAAGCAACTGAAAACAGGATTATTATAATAAGTGTCAGGAAACCTTAACTGTAAACTGTGCTGTGTGGGATTTTCAAATGCCCTGGGGTGGGATATTTAGAGCTGCCAATCTGTGTAACTTCAGAACTACCAGTGGAACATTCTGTCAGAAGTAGAATAACCAAAATATATCCATTGCTGAGGGGCTTTCTTTAATATGTATCCATATTTGTCTTAATAGGATAGTATCTCTAGAATCTTCTGTTACAGCAATATGAGTAGTCCCACTTGAATCCTTTCAAACTTTTTCTGTCTTGAACAATCTTTGACCGGTGATATAAGCCCCTCTTTAAAGATCTCTAAAATATTTTCATAGTACAAGGCACCATTTTCATCACTACCATGCCAATTGTTCCTTTCCTGCCTTTGTTCAGAGTAAACATTGTGGTGGTTTAATGCATGAACCAATAGCAATTGTGCATACACAGTGCTTTCCTGAGTGCCAGACAGTCACATACATTCATTGGATATCAGAATTAAATGACACAGGGAGAAAGACACATTTAAAAACTGTTCTAAAAGGCTGTGGAGAGCAGATTGGTGGCTATAATGAAGTCATGTGAGAAAAGGCTTATGCCCCTCCCCTTAATGATCAAAGTTCTAACATGTGTAACAAGATTCTAATTCAGGAACACTATAAAAACACTGCAGGGAGTATAACCTTTGGAACACTATGGATAACTACACCTATCCATAGCACTTTTCACCCCATAGATTGCTTGATTCCTGTCAATCCTCCGCCTTCTTCTCTCCTTCAGAAGGAAAAGGAATGAGATCAATTGATATTGGTAGGGAGAGGTAACAGTCACAGAAGAGGAGGGGTATAAGAAGAAAGTAGGAAGAGTAGAGGAAAAGATATTTGAAGGATTGACTAACTGTTGACTCTTAGTGTTTATTTGGAACAAGTACCTATGATTAAAAACTTCAGCTTTCATCTGAATAATCCATGTGCCAACTACCATTTTGTAAGGAGAAGAAAAGAATTAAGACAGTCCTTTACAAAGTTCTCCATATGAGCAGCATATGTGCTAGTAGCTGGGGGACAGACTCGGCTCTGAGTCACATCCAGTGTAGCCCTACTACAGTCACTGAGTTCCATCAGATGTAAGTAAGGGTAGGACTTGGCCCTGGGTGACTCTATTTGTAATCAAATGGGAAATCAATATAACTTGACAGGTATGCAGCTGTGATGCTCACACTGACTTCAGAGCCCATTTCCCTCTCCTATGCATGACATCAGCAACTCATGAGTCATTCTGAGTAGACAGGAACATTAGTGGTTTCCACATTTACAAATTGGAAAATCTTGGACCAGATTATATAGTATCTCTAATAGAGAAATGGCCCAGAAAAACAGCAAAGCATATACAGTAGGTTGTCTCTTCAGGGCTATCCATGTATTTAAAAATATTTCATGCATTTTGTGACAATTTACTGTTATATGAACTACTGTAGCAATAACAACTGAAAAGAATAGTCAAGAGTGACAAACAGAGCAAAAGACAATCTTTTACTGAAGAAACCACCCTGACAAACTCTGATGTACTTTGGTCAGTTTTGAAATAGCATTTAAAATATGGAAAAATGTTAAGTGAATTAACTTGTGAAAGGTATTGGATTGACGGCCCTGATGATGCATATCCTCTGTTGATTCACCGAGCTGGCAGAGCATGAATAACAGTACTGCAGGCTTCCCTGCACTACTGTCAGGTGGTTTTTTGTTTGTTTGTTTTGGAACGCCAAACAACAAAAGTGCCAACCAATGACAACTGTGATGGTAATTTTGAGAGGTTGAAACCACCAGCTCATGTCTAGAGCTGAGCAAAATTCAGTTCTGATTTGCAGAGGTTCCTGCTCAGAGCTCTCAACTTTAAGGCATCTTACATTGCTGTTTTTCTCTGCTGCACAGAATTCTCTCCTGTGTTCTCCAGCCAGCCAGCATCCCTTCCTGGGAAAGGGGGCTGGGGAAAATGTTCCTCTTGTTGCAGCTCTACAAGGCTTCCTGTCTCTATCTTCCCCATCTCTCCATCAGACAAGAGAGCTGCCCAGGAACTAGGGTGACCAGACAGCAAGTGTGAAAAATCAGGACAGGGGGTGAGGGGTAATAGGAGCCAATAGAAGAAAAAGACCCACAAATCGGGACTGTCCCTATAAAATCGGGACATCTGGTCACCCTACCAGGAATTGATATTACCAGTTGGCACGGAGTATGGGGGACTCAGGGCCCTGCACTCCCGGCTTCCTGCGATTCACCATGACTCTCAGCCAGACAGTAAAGCAGAAGGTTTATTTAGACTACAGGAATACAGTCCAAGACAGGTCTTGCAGGCACAGACAACAGGACCCCCCTCAGTTAGGTCCATCTTGGGGTCCCAGGGCACCCCAGCCCCCTTGCGAGGTCAGAGCCCCGTGTGCTTCCTAGCCATGTCACCAGCCAGCTCTGAACTCCCTCTTCAGCGACCCCTCCCACAGCCTTTGTTCAGTTTCCCGGGCAAAGGTGTCACCTGGCCTCTAACCCCTTCCTGGGTTCTCATGTTACATGCTCAGGTATTCTCTGTCGGTCAGTCTCCCATCCCCTGATGCAGACTATCCTAGCCACACTCCCCTGTCAGCATTCAAAGACCACAGTAAGAACAGTCCCAGTTCGTCACATCTCTCCCCCCTTCGAGACCGAACTGAGCGGGGTCACTTTAACCAGTGACCCGGGGAAATTCGAATCTACCCCCCTTCCCATGGATGCCCCAGCATCCCTCCCATTCCTTGGTGAGAATTACACTAGGCCCCACCAGTTTCACGCCCACACCCTTAGGTCGGGGGTGCTCGATGGCTCTCGTAGTTCGCATGTGGGAAGGTTTATGCTAGACTGACTCCCTATTAATGAGAGGGCAGGGAGTAGGGTTACCATATTTTGAGTGTCCAAAAAGAGGACACTCCACGGGGCCCCGGCCCCGCCCCAACTCCGCCCCCTCCCCTGCTTCCCGCGAACATTTGATTCGCGGGAAGCCTGAAGCAAGCAGCAGGTAAGCTGTGGGGGGTGGGGGGAGGAGGCGCGGCCCAGTCTGGCCCTCCCAACCGAGCGGCTCCCTCCGGCGGCTGGCCCCGGCATCTCCAGCCTGGCTCGGCTCGGGCCCTGGGGTGCTGGCCCCGGGCCAGCCCCCGGCCGAGCACCCCCAGGCCAGCACCGCTGGCCCCCGGCCCCCGGCCCAGCACTGCCGGCCCCGGCCAGCACCCCCGGCCCAGCACCGCCGGCCCCGGCCCGGCCCCCGGCCCAGCACCCAGCGGCGCCGGCCCCTCCCTATTTTCCCGGACATGTTTGGCTTTTTGGGATTTCTCCCCGGACGGGGATTTGACCCAAAGTGAAACAAGTGTATTTCTTTGTGGATCACACCATAAACAGTACTTTTTGTCTGAAATATGTTTTAAGACTGCTTTCTCACCTTGAATCAAGTCAACCAGCTCTACAGTCTGTAAACAGCTGTCACCCACAACCTGTTGCCATTAACTTGGTACAGATTGCAAAACTGCCTTACTTGTTTTAAGGCTGTTTTCTCACTGTGTAAATCAAGTTTTAATGTAATCTTTCAATTATGGTGCAACATGAAATGCATGCCCACATTTTGGTCACTTTACACATTTCAGTGCACACGTCTCACACTGGCAGTTCTAAGGACTGAGAAGCATGGTTCATACCAAGCTTTCAGTTCTGGTTCAGTTCAATGGATTCACACACTTGGAGTTTCAACTTGACTTTCAGGTTTAATCAATCCCACAGATTGAAAACTAAACAGGCCCAGTTTCATGTGAAAACCCATGTAAACTAAGCTTCAAACAAAAGCGTAAACTAGGTCTGTGTTCATGCAATTTTTAGCAAACTGGGCTCAGATTTGTAGCACAAACAGGCCAGATGGACATGATTTTAAATGAAAAGTTTGTACAGTTCTGTTCATCTCATATCTTTCACCAAAGAGAATAACTTTAATTCATTTCTGAATGGGGCTGGATTTGGACTGGTAACATATAGATGAAAGTCTCATTCACTGACCCATCTGCATAGTCGGTCACATAATTTAATGGCCCAGATCTGTCTTTTTCACTGCTCAGGCAATGCAAAGTGGCCAGATTCTGGCCGGAAATGGCCAGTGAAGAATTTCCCTTTCAGAGGCAAGCTCCCTTCTGCAATAATGCTGGTGGAGCCTGCTCAACCAGCAGGCTCGCCACCCCAACCCTGATGTAGGGAGCATGGTGCGGGAGACAGATGCGGGAGCGCTACATTACACTGATTCTCCACTAGCCTTAGCTTCTCTAATTAATACTGGGACAGGGCTGGCACTGAATCAGTGAGAACTGAACCCAATATGTAACTCACCCTAAGGATGCAAAGGAGAGCTGAGCTGTGCAGCTCTCTTCTGTGACACATTGTCAATACAAAAATAAATACTGAATTGAAATAGTACAACCCAAATGCTCCATTATTTCACTGAAAGCGGTCCTACAGATTTTCAGATATTGTTCATGTGGTGATTATGACTCAGTCAAACAATATCTTAGATCCCCATAAAATAAAGATTCTCACTTGTCAAAAATCCCAGCAACTGATTGTATGTACATCATCACAAATCTGTAGTTTCCTTTAGTAGAAACATTCAATTGCCAAAATAGATCTTTAGGAGTGAGTGTATGTGTGTGTCGTCCTTTTGTTTGTTGTTTTTTAAATGCAAAGGATTAACTCCTTTGAAGTAGTAAATAATAAGATTATAAACATTCATCCTAATGGTATGTCTACACTACGGGATTAATCCGAATTTATATAATTCGGATTTGAAAAACAGGTTGTATAAAGTCGAAATGAATGCGGCCACACTAAGCACATTAATTCGATGGTGTGCGTCCAAGTACCGGGGCTAGCGTCGATTTCTGCACCGTTGCACTGTGGGTAGCAATCCCATAGCTATCCCATAGTTCCCGCAGTCTCCCGCGCCCATTGGGATTGTGGGTTAAGATCCCAGTGCCTGATGGGACAAAAAACATCGTCGCAGGTGGTTCTGGGTACAGCCTCACCTCCTCCCTCCCTCCCTCCCTCCCTGCATGAAAGCAACGGACGGCAGACAACCATTTTCGCGCCTTTTTTCCTGGGTGGGTGAACACTGCAGACTCTATACGACGGCAAGCATGGAGCCCGCTGAGCTCAAGACAGCAGTCATGAATATTGTAAACACCTCGCGCGTTCTCGTGGAGTTTATGCTCAGCCAGGACCAGAAAAACGAGGCGAGGAGGCAGCGGCGGCGGCAGCGCAGCGACAAGCATGATGAGGACATTGACATGGACATGGACACGGACACGGATACAGAATTCTGTGAAACCACGGGCCCCGGTGCTTTGGAGATCATGTTGTTAATGGGGCAGATTCTATCCATGGAACGCCGATTCTGGGCAAGGGAAACAAGCACAGACTGGTGGGACCGCATAGTGTTGCAGGTCTGGGACGATTCCCAGTGGCTGCGGAACTTTCGCATGCGTAAGGGCACTTTCATGGAACTTTGTGACTTGCTGTCCCCTGCCCTGAAATGCCAGAATACCAAGATGAGAGCAGCCCTCACAGTTGAGAAGCGAGTGGCGATAGCCCTGTGGAAGCTTGCAACACCAGACAGCTACCGGTCAGTCGGGAATCAATTTGGAGTGGGCAAATCTACGGTGGGGGCTGCTGTGATGCAAGTAGCCAAAGCAATCACTCAGGTGCTGCTACGAAAGTTAGTGACTCTGGGAAATGTGCAGGCTATAGTGGATGGTTTTGCTGCAATGGGATTCCCTAACTGTGGTGGGGCAATAGACGGAACCCATATCCCTATCTTGGCACCGGAGCACCAAGCCACCGAGTACATAAACCGCAAGGGGTACTTTTCAATGGTGCTGCAAGCACTTGTGGATCACAAGGGACGTTTCACCAACATCAACGCGGGCTGGGCGGGAAGGGTTCATGACGCTCGCGTTTTCAGGAACACTACTCTGTTTAAAGGGCTGCAGCAAGGGACTTACTTTCCGGACCAGAAAATAACCGTTGGGGATGTTGAAATGCCAATAGTTATTCTTGGGGACCCAGCCTACCCCTTAATGCCATGGCTTATGAAGCCATACACAGGCAGCCTGGACAGGAGTCAGGAGCTGTTTAACTACAGGCTAAGCAAGTGCAGAATGGTGGTAGAATGTGCATTTGGCCGTTTAAAAGGTCGCTGGAGATCATTATTGACTCACTCTGACCTCAGCCAAAGAAATCTCCCCATTGTTATTTCTGCTTGCTGTGTGCTCCACAATCTCTGTGAAAGTAAGGGGGAGACCTTTATGGCGGGGTGGGAGGCTGAGGCAAATCGCCTGGCTGCTGATTACGCGCAGCCAGACACCAGGGCGATTAGAAGAGCACACCAGGAAGCGCTGTGCATCAGAGAAGCTTTAAAAACCAGTTTCATGGCTGGCCAGGCTACAGTGTGAAATATCTGTTTGTTTCTCCTTCATGAAAACCCGCCCCCTTTATTGACTGATTTTCTGTAAGGAACCCACCCTGCCCCTTCCCCCAGCTTTCTTTCAAACCAAATAAAGTCACTATCATTTAAAAATCATTTATTCTTTATTAATAGATTAGAAAAAGAGGGAGGGAACCCAGGTGGTATTTGGGAGGAGGATTGCTGGGAAGGAAAAAGCCACAAAGAAAAGGTTAAAAAAATGACAGCCTTTTGCTTGGGCTGTCTACTGGGGTGGAATGGGAAGGTGTACGGAGCCTCCCCCCCCCCCCCCGCGTTCTTACACGTCTGGGTGAGGAGGATACGGAACATGGGGAGGGGGGAGGGTGGAACAGGGGCTGAAGCGGCAGTCTGTTTTCCAGCAGCCGTTCCTGAACCTCCACCAGACGCCGGAGCATGTCTGTTTGCTCACGCAGCAGTCCCAGCGTTGCATCCTTCATCCTCTGGTCTTCCTGCCGCCACCTCTCATCTCGAGCGTCCCTCCTCTCCTCACGTTGGTCCCTCCTCTCCTCACGTTGGTCCCTCATGTCCTCACGTTGGTCCCTCCTGTCCTCACGTTCACTGACTTCTTTCCTATACTTTGAAACTGTTTCCTTCCACTCATTCAGATGAGCTCTGTCACTGCGGCTGGATTCCATAATTTCAGAAAACATCTCGTCTCGCGTTCTCTTCTTACGACGCCTTATCTGTGATAACCTTCGGGATGGAGGAGGGAGGCTTGAGGAATTTGCAGCTGCTGTAGGGAGGGGAAAAAAGAGAGAATTTTTTAAAAAGCTACATTTTGCAGAACAATGCTTATACTCTTTCACGGTGACCTACACTATTCACATTACATAGCACATGTGATTTCTGTGCAAGGTCGCATTTTGCCTCTTAATGCTGAGTGCCTGTGGCTTTGCTGCTAGAGATCACAGGTCTGGGCAACAGAATTCGGCTTGCATGCGGCCATGGTAAGCCATTGTCTTACAGCTTCTGCGCCCTCCTTTCCCACATACCAAGCATAGCTTGTAGAGTGCTGCGGTTTTTCTGTTAACATTCAGCAGCACCAGAAAACAAACTAACCACCCCCCCCTCTCGCCATGAATTCTCTGGGATGATCGCTGTACCCCTCCCCCCCACCGCGTGGCTGGTATCAGGGAAGATCCCTGCAGGCACCAAACTAACACCCCCCCCCCGCCGCCCCCCTCCTGCCATGAATTCTCTGGGATGATCACGGTACCCCTCCCCCCACCGCGTGGCTGGTAACAGGGAAGATCCCTGCTAGCCAAACGCGAAAAACTCAGGGCCAATTTCCCATCTGCGCTTGGCTAACTGCAGGGAAGGATTTATTTTCCGCCACAGGCAAACAGCCCAGTAGGAACGGCCACCTCTGCCCCCTTAATTAAGTTCCCGTATTTCAACCAGGTTACCAGGAGTGATATCACTCTCCTGAGGATTACACAACAAGATAAAGAACGGATGTTGCTTGAATGCCAGCAAACACCGGGACCATACGCTGCCAGGCTTTGTCAGGCAATGATACCAGATTACTTGCTGCAAGCATGGCGTGGTCAAGTGTCCTACCATGGAGGAGGGAATAAGGATGCACTGCCCAGAAACCTTCTGGCAAGGCTTTCGGAGTACCTCCAGGAGAGCTTCATGGAGATGTCCCTGGAGGATTTCCGCTCCATCCCCAGACACGTTAACAGACTTTTCCAGTAGCTGAACTGACCGCGAATGCAAAGTCAGGCAAAGTAATCATTAAAAACCGTTTGCTTTTAAAATAAGTTTTATATTTTAAAAGGTAAACTCACCTGAGGTCCCTTCCATGGGGTCAGAGTCTTGGGTACTGGCTTGGGAGGCTTGGGAGGGTACTTCAGTCAGGGTGATAAAAAGATCCTGGCTGTTGCGGAGAATGGAGTGCTGTGTGCTCTCTGCAAGCTCATCCTCATCCTCCTCCTCCTCCTCTCCCCCATCGGCAGAATCCTCAGGCGTCGCTGATGAGACTATCCCCGACCCAGAATCCACGATCACAGGTGGGGTAGTGGTGGCAGCCCCCCCTAGAATTGCATGCAGCTCGGCGTAGAAGCGGCATGTCCGCGGCTCTGACCCGGAGCGACCGTTTGCCTCCTTTGTTTTTTGATAGGCTTGTCTGAGCTCCTTGACTTTCACACGGCACTGATCTGAGTCCCTATTGTGGCCTCTCTCCATCATGCCCTTGGAGATTTTTTCAAAAGTTTTTGCATTTCGTCTTTTAGAACAAAGTTCTGCAAGCACTGAATCCTCTCCCCATACAGCGATCAGATCCAGTACCTCCCTCACGGTCCATGCTGGTGCTCTTTTTCGATTATCAGCCTGCATGGTTACCTGTGCTGATGAGCTATCTGTGGTCACCTGTGCTCTCCACGCTGGGCAAACAGGAAATGGAATTCAAATGTTCGCGGGCTTTTCCTGTCTACCTGGCCAGTGCATCTGAGTTTAGATTGCTGTCCAGAGCGGTCACAATGATGCACTGTGGGATAGCTCCCGGAGGCCAATACCATCGAATTGCGGCCACACTAACCCTAATTCGAATTGCTAAAATCGATTTTGGCACTACTCCGCTCGTCGGGGTGGAGTACAGAAATCGATTTAAAGGGCCCTTTACATCGAAATAAATAGCGTCGTTGTGTGGACGGTTGCAGGGTTAATTCGAATTAAAGCTGATAAATCCGAATTAAAGTCGTAGTGTAGACCAGGCCTAAGTGTCAAGATGTCAATTTTAATACACTGTACCAGAGGGAGGCAATAGTGTGCATGCACAGAGGCAGGAATATAGGTGCCTAGTGAACTTTTACTGCAAAAACATAAGAGCTGAATGCGTTTAGGTGCCTACAGGGTTAGGCAGTAGCCAAGCGGGAGTTTTGTGGATCGCAGTGGTGGTGCCTAAAAATGGGATTTAGGTGCCTAAGTGCCTTTGTGGATCTTATCCCTAGGGCTTGGTTTTCCAGAGGCTCTGAGTACTCACCTCTCTAACTGAAGTCAAGAGGAGCTGAGGGAACCCAGCATTTCTGGAAATCAGGTCCTGAGAATTCTGGGAATAGAACATAGATCATTTGACTCTGTCCTGCACCTTAACTACAGGAATACTCCATTTCTGTGAAGAACCCAGTTTAAACTGTCTTAAAATGTATTTTAGAAATACACACCACTTTTTCTTTTCTTTTTTTTTAAAAAAAGAAAGGTTAAATAAATTATTAGAAATTAACATTTACTGACACTTTAAAATTGGCTAATTTTAGTCAGCTTAGATTTACAGTGTCTTTCACTTAACATTAACAGAGGAGACAGCAGGCTGGGAAATGGTAACAGTAGCTCTGAAGAAGGGAGACAAAAGTAACTGCTGCACCTGGTTCATTAGCACTGTAATTACTTCTCAAAACTCTTCAGCTGTTAACCGGCCATCAATAATTAATTTGTATAATAAAGGACATGAAACAATAGCTTTTTCCTGTTTAAAATATTGATTTATTAATCACTTGACCAACTGATAGCTAATGGATAATTTGCATTTTACTGACATCATTATAGTTATTTACAGGGCCAAACCCTCTGCCCAGCACTCAGTGCAAGTCACTGGTCTAGCCACTGCGGAGAAATCCTCCCTGAAGTCCTTGAAGTAGCAATGGAGTTGTTCCATGGAGGCTAGTGATAGCTCAGCCTAATAGATGAAGTAACGTTTTTTTGTAGGCCATTACATGATCCCCTGAATGGAGAAAATATGGTGGGAGCAGGTCTGCCAACCTCGCCTATCCCTCTAACCTACCCAGGCCCCAACCCCTCCTGCTCCATGCGTCCAGCCTCATTCCTGCACTGCAGTAGTGTACTAGTTCCACTGCTCTGGGAGCTTCTGCACTCAAGGAGGATGGAGCTGGATTCGTCTCAATTTTGCTTTGGTTATGGCTGGATTAAGCTTGTCTTGGTTTCCAACAGAGAGATCTGTGGAAGTAATATGATGAATACAGAGGAGTCGCTGTTGGGGAAGTTCCAGGGAGCACTATGTTCATCCAATGCCTTAGAGTGCAGCCTGTGTGCCACCCTTTGGAAAAGGTCATCACCCCTTCTCTGCTGTACAGGGCCAGCACTATTGACTATGATGGACGGGACTGAGGCCAAAGTCGTCCTCCTTCCTCTAATTCAAGAGAGAGCCAGCAGGTGGAGATTAGACTTCTGAAGTGGTTGCACAGCACTCCCTGAGGGCAAGGACTAGGATTTAGGATGCAGACCTTGCATGGGGTATGTGGAGGTAGTGGGCAGGGCCGACGAGAGTGGGGGAAGCCGGTACAAATTACCGGGGCCCGGCGGTCCGGAAGGGGCCCCAGCTTCCCCCCCTCTGGTTGGCCCTGTTTAGCCAGTCCACCCTTGCTGGGGGTCCGGAACATTTTTTTTCACCGGGGCCCGAACCCGCTCTCGGCAGCCCTGGTGGTGGGAGAGGTTCCTTGTGCTTTCTTGGCCTTGCCAAGCCGGGCACAGTGGGGCTCAGAATTTAACATTCATGGGCATTTTAGTCCATCCATTTTTCTCTCTCACTCGCTCACACACTCTACAATTATGTAACCTCTTACATATATTCATTCCTGGTCCTACAAGTCACCTGCTACTCTGTCAGTGAGGGGGAATAAATCTCTAGACCAGTGGTCTGCAAAGTGGCATGCGCAAGAGGATCCTTGGGGATGCACGGCAGGAGGAGCGCTTCGGCAGTTTGGGCGGGAATCCGAGCGGCTCTTTTTTTTTCTTTTTTTTTTTGCTTCGGCATGGCGGCGGGGGGGTGTGCTCAAAAATTTTTTACTGATCAAAAAAGTTTGGAGACCACTGCTTTAGACGGCATATTTTCTTTTTTAAAAGAATCTTTTTGCATTTTTTTCCATGTTGGTCTTTCTAACAAGCCACATCAACTCTGGTCTTTCTTTTAATGTAATATAACTATGTAGAAAAATCGTTTCCCCTCTCAATTAATGAAGTTTTATATTATTATTTGTCATAAGCGTTAAAGTTGTTCAGTTGTCCATAGAGTCTTCTAAGGTTCAGTTGTCCATAGAGTCTTCTAAGGTTCTGGAGTATTAATGTTTTTTTAAAAGCCTTAAATATTTTTGAGGAAAGAGTCTTTCAGTCACCCCCTTCCAAAAAAGAAAAAATAGAGGTGACTTCAAAGGAGGAAAAAAAATGAGTCAGGGAACTACGTGATTGTTTTATTCCCAGACTGGTGCTCTAGCTCACAGTTTCATTTTAAACTGTCTATACACGCCTGGTTGTAATGTGGGATAATAAATGAGCTATAGTTTTACTGGGAGTGATTCCGTTTTTGACATAGTAGGCTCGGAATGATGATCGGTAGGCTTGCACTAATAAATCTAAGGTAAATTTTTCAAACATCCCTAAGTGACTTAAGAGCCTAAGGGCCATTGACTTTCAATAGCTTTTGAAAATGTTACACAAGTGATTGATTTGTAAACCCCAAATTTATTTCATTGTCCTTAATATTTAAAATCAAATACAGAACTCCCTTGGACTCAGTGGGGCAGGATCAGACTGTTAATCTTTAAGGGCCCAATCCTTTAAAGTGCTCAAAGTTCACCAGTTGATTAATTTTATTTTTTTAATTGTTACAATATAAAGTAATTTAAATTTCAAAATGAAAAGATGTTTTGACCTGAAAAAAATGGAACTTTTTCACTTAGAAAATGTCAGAGTGGGATGTTTTGACAATTTTTTTCAAAGTCAACACTTTCCCAGGAACAGTTTCGGTTTTGATGAATCGGCATTTTCTAATGGAAAAAACTCTTAAATTGGCAAATAACTCTAATAAGTATCCTGTAGACACTTTTGCCTGTGAGTGGCTTCACTCATGTGAGAAGCCCTATTGCTCTCAATTAGTCATGTTTGCAGGACTGGACCCATTAACACTGATGCGATTAGCCCATTAGCAAGAACTGTCAGGGTAATTTGGCCCTGCAGGTGCATTAGGACTGGTAGAGGGATAGACGGAGGTGGGGATGTATTTCTCCTATTCTGAGACTGCTGTGAATTGGGTACCAGTTTGGGAACTGTCTTTGGCTTGGGAAGTTCTGAAGGTTGCTCTAACTTGTATCCCTACTGCAGCGGCCCTTAAGAGCTGTTGCAGTGGAACAGAATTGCTAAGAAATGTTACCCTGTGCACTCGCTTTTTGCCCTCTCCAGATCACCCTGGAATGCTCTCTGCACTGGGTCCTTGTGTGAGAAGAGGGCAGAGGGGGTGCAGAGCTGGCTCTGTGCCGTTCATAGAGGGCATCTTGTGATGATTGTGTTCTCTGGGGGAAAGTGCCACAGGATAACCTTGAATCAAGAAGCCCTCTCTCTAGTAGTATTTGCAGGATTGGGTTCTAAGGATCAAGTTCTGCCCTCAGTTACATCCATGAGGTCATATTAAAGGCAATGGAGTCCCGTGGCTGACAACTGTTGGGCAACAAAGTGATTCATGTTTGTGTTAGGATTATGGATCAGAATGTAAAGGTATTTACAGTACTTCATTTATAAGAAAAGCTATTCATTGTTTGTCAAGAGGGCTGTCGTCAGTGTTCTGGCTGGCTACATGAACTGTTAAATGGAAATCTATAGGACTAGTTTTTTTGTTTTTGTTTTTTTAAAGGAACACAGTTTAGTGCTGGTGTAGGCACCTTGGGATTTTTGATAATTATGATGCTCGTTATTAAATTACTACCATCTGTGCCAAAATACACTTCACCTGCATGATCAATTTGCCTCATAAAGCACATGATCAGATTTTTCCTGTTCCCTAATTTATTTTTCCAGTTCTGCATCTTTGCTCTCACAGTTGCTTTTTCCAAGACTTAACAAACATTAGCAAGCAACTGTAAAACTCCAACATGTACTCTTCCCAGTATCATCCCTTGCAGATCCATGCAGAGAAGAGGCCCTATAGGCATAGAGCTACCCCTGCACATGGGAAAGGGAAGCAAATCTCCTCTTCCCCCCCCCCGGTCCCTGGACACCTTAGTGCCTCTTCCACTTGAGCTAAGGGAGTATTTTAGCTGTGAGTAAAGAGCAGGCTGTCAGTTACTGGGGTAACATTAGAAGACGGCATGGTCAAGTGCTAAAACAATGTATTACATCAACATCTGGATCTGTAATGAGCATAGATTAATGGGGCCTCAATCCTGATTGGAGCAAAATGCCAATTAAATCATCATTCTTGTCCACCATCCCACACTGATGGTGTTTGAATCTATGGGGGTTCCTTGACTCAATTTGAGATTAGGGAATTCCTGGTGCAGAAATTAACTTGGAACTACAGGCCATTGAAAATTTAGGGCTTAGGTGGGCCTATATAGTTAGGCCTCGACATATTAGGACAGTCAATTTATCTGCATACAAAAAGTGGATTGCTATCACCTCCCCACTTTCAGCCCGGACCAGTTGCACTTAGCTACTAACTTTATTAAACAGAACTGAATGCTCTGTGGCCTGTAGCCATTTTCGGTATATCTCTGGTGTGTCCTCATTGTTTCCTACCATAAGCAATTTTCAGGTATAACTGCATTTGTTTCAGAGACCATCTGCTGTAATGAATATTGCAGCAAGTAGGAAGTGGGCAAAGATTGAAATTTCTTGTGCCAGTGTTCCCTATTAGAGAAGACTGAGGAGGCCAAACTGTCTGACTAACTTAAATATCCAAAATAATTCAGCTTTATGTAGCCAATTCTTTGCCTCTGAGACGCTATAATGCGCTGATTAAAAAAAAAATCCCATTATTCCAAATGTTTGTATTATTTAAATTTCTTGTTATTTATGGATGTTCAATACAACTTGACATGAAGCCTTATATTACTTTTATTCAGCAACTGGCAGGAAAATGGTATGTCTTAATCATCACAATGATTTCCACAATGTTCCCCTTGAGTTTTCAGGGGTGTCTATATTATATGTATGCTTATTCCATCTAGTCTGCTGGTTTGAATCCATCCAGTTTTTCTTTTTCCACATTCACTTTCTTTAGTTCTTCATGCATGACTGATATGAACGACAATTTAATTGTATTGATTAATTATTGTAATTCAAATCAGTCCTCTCCTCTTTGCAATCTGCTGTTAGATTCACAGTAGACAAACCAATGCATGTGTGCTCTCGTCCTGATAATGCAACCTTTATGCATTAAGGAAAAAACATTGAATACAGTGGAACTTTTGCTGGAGTAGAAACTGCAATATTGGACCCATCAATAGGAAATAGTGCACATATATCAGGGTTTCTCAAACAGGGTCCGGCCTATCGCGGCTCCCACTGGCCGCGGATCACTGCTCTGGGCCAGTGGGAGCTGCTGGAAGCGGCGCGGGCCAAGGGACTTACTGGCTGCCGCTTCCAGCAGCTCCCATTGGCCCGGAGCAGCGAACCGCAGCCAGTGGGAGCCACGATCGGCTGGATCTGCAGGAGGGGCAGGTAAACAAACTGGCCTGGTCCGGCCCGCCAGGGCTTTCCCTACACAAGCGGTGACCCCGTTTGAGAAACCCTGATATATATGGTTTGTTTGCTGTGAGTCTAACAAACTGCATATCTGTTTCTATAAATACATAGTACAGAAATATACCATTTTTTATGGCTAGTCTCAGTACTCTGGGATTTTATTCCCAGTTCTTTCTCTTGCTTAGCGTGTGACCTCTGCCAACTTGTTTAACAGATCTGTGCCTCAGTTTCTCTTTATATAAAATGAGGATAACACCATCTATTAGGGTGACCAGAAAGCAAGTGTGAAAAATCGGGACGTGGGTGGGGGAGGGGTAATAGGAGCCTTTATAAGAAAAAGACCCAAAAATCGGGACTTTCCCTATAAAATCAGGACATCTGGTCACCCTATCACCTATGCAGCATGATGAGACCACTCATTGCATCCTCTCATCGTCCCCAAGGGTGCCTCTGCAGTTTCCCGGTCCTGTCTTCTCCTTCACAGGGCTCCTTAAACTCCACACAATCCAAAGGAAGATTAAAACATTCCTCATCTCGGGTTATGCAGTCCACACTGACACTCCAGGTCCTAATCCCATTTCAGTGTCTCTCCCCTTAGTTGGGAGGGGGGTTCCGAGTCCTCTTTCCCAGAGCTGGGTCACAGTTCAATCTCTTTGCAGGAGCCAATCTTGCTTCCTGCAACAACTTCTTCAGCCAACTACAGCAACTCTGGCGTCTGAGCATTCCCTTCTTGCCTCTGGCAGTTTCAAGAACCCTTTTTCAACCACACCTTTTCTACCCAGCTTCCTGTTGCCTTTTATACTTGAATTACCTGATTCCCCTCAGGTGATGAGACTCATCTTGTAATCAGAGCTAGCTTAGCCCCAGGCTCTCCCACCCAAAGGTAAGCTCCTTGTTACAATCCATCTATGTAGTGTGTTTTGAAATCCTCAAATGAAAGGCACCAGGTAAACACTAATTATTTTTCATACTCTGCTTTGTATGGTTCAGCTTGCCAAAACACAAGCAACAATGAACATTATTATATTATTGTGCCCACAAGGGGAGCCGTGATACCGGCGGAAGAATGATACTCAGGCCTGAGAGTAAAAAAAGCAAGGCTTTACTGAAGGAAGAACTTACACTCCAAGCTGCGCGGGGAGTCCCAGGGCGCGCAGAGGGGCTGCAGGGAACTCTGACCATTCGGGACAGCTGGCCAGGCAGGACTCCACTGAAGGGAGTCCACTGCAATGCTATATCCCCCTGTGCTTATCTCAAGGTTATATGGGGTCAACAGCTGGCTACATTCATTGCATTCATAAATCATACATATTATATAAGCTGACTTGTTTACAGACAAAAACATGCTGAACTATACTAAACTACATTGGCAGGATCTGCCGGACAAGGTTCATTGCACGGCCTTCAACTGCACAGCCTGCATCTTCCGCTCACATTCAGTCACATACTCGGTCCGCCACTTAGCTCCTCGCCAATTTTCCGCACCCTTTCCCCCTACAATTATGAATTTATATCAGGTTAGAGCCTGTGGGGTAGAGAATACAGATGAAGAAAGGAAAGAAGAGCGTCAAAGAGAAAGTATGAGATGAGAGACAGAGAGAAAGGGGGAATGAACAGGAGAAAGTAGGAGAGGGAGAGCAAACAAAGCTGGAGAAAACCATCTGGTCAGAAACTGTTGTCGTTATAAGAAAACAAAGAAAAACATAATAGTTGAGGTCTAGGTCAGCTGATCTAAACAATAATAATACTTATTTTATGTAAAGAGTAAGAAGAAAAGGGGAAACATGTTTCACATCATCTGTTTTTCAGATACCTTACAGGTAAGGACTCGTAGACCTCCTGCCAAGTATGTGATTCAAATCCAACTCCTTGCCTTCACATCTTTTGTATTAATAGTATTCTTGAGGGTTGAATGATAGCTTAAAAGTATGGTGGTTACTTTCCTGGAACATAATATGGACAGCTAGTTGCTATCTGGGAGTTTTTAAAAGCTGCCACTTTTATAACTGAATTAAAACTGGAGTTTTCATACCTGAAGTTTAATATTTTTGTTGCTTTATTTTCATACCTCAGCACTTTAAATAAAACTAGTTGTGTTTATTCTAGGGACATTTTAACGCTTGCTACCTTAGTTTATATCCTGAAAACCACCACCATTTCAGAGCATGTGGGGTAAAATGACAGACCTGACTAAGCTTTTATCACTTTAGGAAACTGAATTCTTCTACTCTAGTTGTCCAATGTGGTTGTTCAGGAATTATTTATTCTAATTCATCCTCTAATGCAGCCTAGTTTGTCAATTTTGTTTCTCAAAATTACCAAGCAGATAACATCCAAATTGTACTATTATTGTATTATTTATTTATTTGTTCGTAGCACCCATAACAACACAAAAGAAGTCACAATTCATATGTACACAAAATAAATTGTATTGTCAATAAAAACTGAAAATTGAAAGAAGGGATGGAGGAATATCCGAATTACTTACATTTCTTTTTAAGTTTCCCAAATAGAAAGCACTGTATATGCTAAAATGTCCATAGCACTTAAACATTTTTTGACTGAAAGATATAACTTCAGAAGACCCTGAATCACCCCATCTTGAAATTCTGAAAGACAACTCAAGAAAATAACTCCATTTTGTCATAATTTACCAAAATAGTTTTTCATGATTTTTACAAAGTAGTACCTGTAATAACTAGCGAGTGAGCATAAGAATTCCCATTGGTTCTTCAAATTTCAAGCAACCCAATAAAATGTTTACACGTGTTAGCAATATATTTTTGACAGGGCTGGCTCCAGCATTTCTGCCGCCCCAAGCAAAAAAAAAAAAAAAAAAAAAGGCCGCAGCAATTGGGGGGGGAAAAAAAAAAAAGCCGTGATCAGCGGCGGCAGTTCAGCGGCAGGTCCTTCGCTCCTAGAGGGAGTGAGGGACCTGCCGCCCCCGAATTGCCGCAGGTGCCGCTCCTCTCCCTTGGCCATCCCAAGCACCTGCTTGTTAAGCTGGTGCCGGCCCTGATTTTTGATTAGCTATACTTCTGGAGAAACAATCAAACCTGCAAAACTTGAATTAACTTTTTGACTAACCTGATGGATATACAGTTTTTGTGTCAGATGCCATTGTAGCGATACCATTTGACTCATGGCCCTGCTCCTGCTCCACTAGAGTTAATAGCTTTTCCATTTACTTTAGTGAGTGTCAGATCAAACCCCATGTACGGAAAGTTAATCATGTGGTGTGCCTGTTCATCCTAAGCATAGCCCTTGATTTCCCTCTTCTTGGTGCAGTAAAATCCTGAAACTACTATCTAGCTTGAAAGAGAACGTAACATTTTAAAGTAAAGGTCTTTCATACAAGTCTGGTGCCAGATACTCAATTTATGTAAATTATCATAGCTCAACTGCCATATATGGATAAGTAGACTGCACTCAACTGCATATAAATAGCTCTAGTCCCCCCCTCCCCCCCAAAAAAAATACACTAATGGTGTAGGCCCCAATTTAGCAAAGTACTTAAGTACATGCTTAATTTTAAACTTGTGAGTAATCCCATTGATTTCAGTGGGATTGTTCACATGTTTAAAGTTAAGTATGTGCTAAAAAGCTTTGCTTAATAGAAGCCTAAATGAATTAGAGTTTAGAAAACCTTTTCTTTTGCAGAGAGAAACAGTTATTTTATGCTCACCAAGGAATAAAAAAATATTGGTTTATCATGCGTGCATGCTCTCTGAATAGTCAGTCATATTTACATTACTGTTACACATAACTCAACACTTTCACGAGACAAATTAATATTCAACACTTTAACATCACCAATCAAAACTGTTCTGAGCTGAAACTTAGAGGTTCTCTATCTAGAAATTAGTTAGCTGAACAAATTTTGACTAAATTATGCAAATTCTTTGCTGGCAGTTCTGTATAATAAAAAAAGTTTTGGGTCAACCTGAAATAAACATACTAAGCAAACTGAAAAGTTGAAAAAAATAACGGCAGGTCAAACAAAACATTGGATTAGACCTGAAATTTAACATTTTAATTTTGAGCTTTTAAAACATTTTTAATAAAATTGAAGGAAATTTTAAAATGAAGTCATTTTGACTGAAACAAATGAAATCTGTCAAAACTAAACTTTAGAAGCACTGATTGACTACAATTAATTTGGTGAAAGTAACATGAATTCACAAAATGTTTGTCAACCCAAATCTGCATTTTTCTGTGGAAAAAGGTTTGGATAGAAGTTTTCACCCACCTCTAATCCTGAATGTTCAGCACTTTGCAGGATCAAGCCCCAAGAGCTTAGCATGGAACCTGTTTGGAGTCCTACATTAGTTAACGATATGAGAAATGGAAGAGGCCCATTACATCAGTGAGTTGATTTCCACTGTCAGGCACCTTGATGCCCCAAGCGAGAGGACTTGCCAGATAAAGTGGGACCACAATTAGTATTAGGTGAAAGGCTGACTAGAGGCAATCCCTTCCCTAATTCAAGCTATAGTTGAGGAGGAAGAGACCTTCAGTCAGGGAAAGAAGAATGGGGAGGGGGTTTAGGGTGTGTGGGTGTTCAGTCCTTAAAGTGGCCTGAAAAAAAGGGATCTAGCATGAGGTGGGAGCTGCACCTCTGCAACCTCGCTCTACTTAGTTATTCAGGGTGTCTGTGTGGCCTCCTCCCTATGTGTGAGCTGGCATAGATGGGAAGGGTACAGCGTGTGGGGGTGTGTGCTGAAGCTTCATCATATGCTGTAGTCTTTAACTCCTCCAGAGACTGGACCTTAGCATCTGACAGTCAGGAATGGGTGTGTGTGTGTGTGTGTGTGTGTGTGTATATATACAGAGCCGAGAGAGGTGGGGTGGGGGGGTGTCAAGGATGCTTCCCCACTCTGAACTTTAGGGTACAAATGTGGGGGCCTGCATGAAACTTCTAAGCTTAACTACCAGCTTAGATCTGGTCCGCTGCCACCACTCCCAAAGTGCTAATTCCCTTCCCTGGGTAGCCTTGAGAGACTCTTCACCAACTCCCTGGTGAATACAGATCCAATCCCCTTGGATCTTAAAACAAGAAGAAATTAACCATCCCCCTCCTTTCTCCCACCAACTCCTGGTGGATCAGGATCCAACCCCCTTGGATCTAAAAACAAGGAAAAAATCAATCAGGTTCTTAAAAAGAAGGCTTTTAATTAAAGAAAAAAGGTAAAAATCATCTCTGTAAAATCAGGATGGAAAACAACTTTACAGGGTAATCAAACTTAAAGAGCCCAGAGGAATCCCCTCTAGCCTTATGTTCAAAGTTACAGCAAACAGAGATAAACACTCTAGCAAAAAGGTACATTTACAAGTTGAGAAAACAAAGACAAAACTAACATGCATTGCCTGGCTGTTTACTTACAAGTTTGAAATATGAGAGACTTGTTCAGAAAGATTTGGAGAGCCTGGCTTGATGTCTGGTCCCTCTTAGTCCCAAGAGCGAACAACCCCCAAAACAAAGAGCACAAACAAAAACCTTCCCCCCACCAAGATTTGAAAGTATCTTGTCCCTTTATTGGTCCTTTGGGTCAGGTGTCAGCCAGGTTACCTGAGCTTCTTAACTCTTTACAGGTAAAAGGATTTTGGAGTCTCTGGCCAGGAGGGATTTTATAGTACTGTACTAGGTGACCAGACAGCAAATGTGAAAAATCGGGACAGGGGTGGGGGGTAATAGGAGCCTATATAAGAAAAAGACCCCAAAATCGGGACTGTCCCTATAAAATCGGGACATCTGGTCACCCTATACTGTACACAGGAGGGCTGTTACCCTTCCTTCTATAGTTATGACAGGGTGTATCAGGACCGAGGGCACCCAGGGGTTGGAATGGGGGGGGGGGGGTTGCTACCTCACTCCTGGCTTGGTTTCTATCATATACAGGGTTTCCAGTTTGGTTCAAGGGCTCGCAGCACCCCCATTATACAAACTGTTCCAGCACCCCTAGGGGCACCAGAGTGTGTCAGCTAGACCACTAGGGATGTGTGTGTGGGGGTCCGGATAGAGCGGGGGACAGCGTCTGTGTCGCGACAGCCCAGGTAGTGGGGGGGTGTCGGGATAGAGCAGGGCGGGGACAGCCGCACCAGCGAGGCGCTCCCGGAACCCATTTCCACACACCGCGAGGGGGGTGTGGTGTCGCGCGCACCCAACCCCAGCACGGCAGCATCAGCTGAGTCTCATCCGGGGATTTCCGCTCCGTCTCCTCCCCTCGCGGTGGCGCGCACGTTCCCTCCACCCCACTGCTCGGGCGCCGTCGCGGGAGCGCCAGGCCCCGCCCACCCTGCGCGAGACGCAGCTCGGGGCGGGGAAGGCGGAAGTCGGCTCCCGACAACACCCGAGAGCCGGGTAGCGCTGAGTTCTGATCCAGAGCGTCCGCCTTCGCCGGCCGGGTCGGGCCTGAGGAGCCGCCGCCATGTCCAGCATGGAGAGTATCCTTTGGGCTGAAGGGCAGCGCGCCCCGGCAGGGCGAGACGTGGCGGGGAGGGTCCCCCGAGTGTCTGCAGCCCTGCCCCTGGAGACACCCACCCTCTGAGAGCTGGGAGAGCCCCCTGAGGGGGGGCGGGGCCCATCCCATCGAGAGCTGGGAGAGCCCCCTGAGGGGGGGGGGAAGGACCACCCCCCCTAGAGCTGGGAGAATCCCCTCGGGGGGGGGAAGGACCCCCCAGAGCTGGGAGAATCCCCTGGGGGGGGGGGTAGGAACCACCTCCCCCGTGAGCTGGGAAAAAGAACAGGAGTACTTGTGGCACGTTAGAGACTAACAAATTTATTAGAGCATAAGCTTTCCTGGACTACAGCCCACTTCTTCGGATGCATACAGAGTGGAATATCTGGGAGTATCCCCTGGGGGGGGAGGGCTCCCTCCCCGAGAGCTGGGAGAACCCCTTCGGGGGTAAGGGCTGCCCACTCCTCCCTGGCACTGTTATTGAATGTAAGGATCTATTGAGTGACAGACACACCAAACCCCTTCCTCACCAGACAGGGGATGGGCTGGCACTGAGAACTGCCATTGGCTAGACTGTCAACTTCTCCCACCCCGAAGAGGGACTGGCTGCATTGCAGGGAGCGGCCTGAACCGTGTGACTATTTCTGGGTTCCTAGAACCCAGTGTTTTATTTCAGCATGAAAGCAAAATATTCATTCAAGCCTTGACATGGGCTCAGACTATCTCCTTTTACCACACAAGGCCTGCTGGAGGCATGTGAAACAGGGTGGATGTCATAGCAAGTGCTTAGAGTGCAGTGTTTCGTTTTGATCTTTGATTATGTGGGAAACTGGAAGAACCTTGAAATGATCCATTAGTAGAAACTGGTAATTTCCTTCATTGTAAGACATGATGAAGGCAATGGTTTAATTATAAACTGCTCATTTTCTATTAGTGCCACACCAGAAATTGTATTGTTCTAGTCTTGGATACCAATTCGGGCTGTCAAGTGATTACAAAAATTAATTGTGATTAAATATGCGATTAAAAAATTAATCTCACTGTTTAAACAATAATAGAATACCATTTATTTAAATATTTTTTGATGTTTTCTACATTTTCAAATATATTTCAGTTATAACACAGAATACAAAGTACAGTGCTCATTTTATATTATTTTTATTACCCAATATTTGCACTGTAAAAAAAAAGAAATAGTATTTTTCAGTTCACCTAATACTGTACTGTAGTGCAGTCTCTTTATCATGAAAGTTGAACTTACAAATGTAGAATTATGTATAAAAATAACTATTCAAAAATAAAACAATGTAAAACTTTAGAGCCTACAGGTCTACTCAGTCCTATTTCTTGTTCAGCCAATCACTCAGACAAACAAGTTTGTTTACATTTGCAGAAGATAATGCTGCCCACCTCTTGTTCACAATGTCACCTGAAAGTGAGAACAGGTGGTCTCATGGCACGGTTATAGCTGGCATCGCAAGATATTTACCTGCCAGATGCACTAAAGATTCATATGTCCCTTCATGCTTCAGCCACCTCCAGAGGACGTATGCATGCTGATGACTGGTTCTGCTCAATAACAATTCAAAGCAGTGCCGACCGACAGATGTTCATGTTCATCATCTGGGTCAGATGCCACCAGCAGAAGGTTGACTTTATTTTTTGTGATTCGGGTTCTGTAGTTTCCTCATTGGAGTGTTGCTCTTTTAAGACTTCTGAAAGCGTGCTCCCCACCTCATCCCTTTCAGATTTTGGAAGGCACTTCAGATTCTTAAACCTTGGGTCGAGTGCTGTAGCTATCTTTAGAAACCTCACATTGGTATCTTCTTTGTGTTTTGTCAAATCTGCAGTGAAAGTGTTCTTAAAATGAACATCATGTGCTGAGTCATCATCCGAGATTGCTATAACATGAAATATATGGCAGAATGTGGGTAAAATAGTGCCGGAGACATACAGTTCTCTCGCAAGGAGTTCAATCACAAATTTAATTAATGCATTTTTTTTAACAAGCGTCATCAGCGTGGAAGCATGTCCTCTGGAATGGTGGCCAGAACATGTAGGGGCATATGAATGTTTAGCGCAGGGGTTCTCAAATTGGGGGCCGTGACCCCTCAGGGGGTTCTGGGGTTATTACGGGGGGGGGAGGTCGTGAGCTGTCAGCCTCCACCCTAAACCCCGCTTTGCCTCCAGCATTTATAATGGTGTTAAATATATAAAAAAGTGTTTTTAATTTATAAGGGGGGTCGCACTCAGAGTCTTGCTATGTGAAAGGGGTCACCAGTACAAAAGTTTGAGAACTACTGGTTTAGCATATCTGGCATGTAAATACCTTGCAGTGCTGGCTACAAAAATCCCATGCAAATGCCTGTTCTCATTTTCTGGTGCCATTATAAACAAGAAGTGAGCAGCATTATCTCCCATAAATGTAAACAAACTTGTTTGTCTTAGAGATTGGCTGAAGGAGAAGTAGGACTGAGTGGACTTGTAGGCTCTGAAATTTTGCATTGTTTTGTTTTTGAGAGTAGTTATGTAACAAAAAAGAGAAATCTACATTTGTAAGTTGCACTTTCATGATAAAGAGATTGCACTACAGTACTTATATGAGGTGAATTGAAAAACTTTTTTGATTATCATTTTTACAGTGCAAATATTTGTAATAAAAATAATATAAAGGGAGCAGTGTACACTTTGTATTCTGTGGTGTAATTGAAATCAATGTATCTGAAAATGTAGAAGAACATCCAAAAATATTTAATACATTTCAACTGGTATTCTATTGTTTATGATTAAAACTACAATTAATTTTTTTAATCACAATTAATTTTTTGAGTGAATCGTGTGAGTTAACTGTGATTAATTGACAGCCCTAATACAGATTATAGGTGGAAATAAGTGAATAATTCCATTTTTGCAAGGAAAATAAACTTGCTAGATGGGAGAAGGAAGGACTTCTTTTGCCAAAGGAATGTGAAATTCCTTGGAATTTTTCCTGTATTCATGAATGACACAGGTGTCTTTGCCAAAATTTAGCGTCCCAGATGGGGGTAACATCAAGTTACTGCTACAGGGCTAATAGAAAACTTTTTTTTCTAGCAGTATATGTTCTCCCCTCCCCTCCCCACCCTACAGCAGTGGGATGTGAAGAGAGTGAAAGTTATTTTATTTACAAGAATATATTTTATCTTCATGTTTTATAATGTGTTTGTAGTGAGAGATTTCTTATATCTAAAGTCTCTCTTCCATTCGATCTTGCCACTCTTCAGACTCCCTTTCCATTTCAAGTCTGACTTGTTTTATGTAATGGGTCTGATCAATATCCACTTGGATCTTAGTATCTTAGTGGAGGGACAGGGAGAGCAGCAAAGGTGGCTTTACATCACGCTTTCATTCCCCCAATCCTGGTTGGGCTGGGGAATGCCAGTTCAGTCCCTGGTGCAAACTTGCACCTGACTGCCAGCAGCACCAAAGGGCTGTTCTATCAGCCAGGAATAGCTGAAATGCCATAGCACTCTGGTCTTGCCCCTGTGCCAGAGTCTGTGACGGGGTGACATTGAGCCAGTTACTCTAGCTTTATGTCAATTGGGGTTTTCCCCACACAATAGGAATTGTTAGCTGGATGGATCATCTGGCTTTGAGGCCGTAGCAGGAGCCAGGAATTTTTTTCTGGTAATGATAAGAAATCATACTTAACGTCCTTTATAAACAAAAATAGAATAAACTTTTCCCTGGTATATAAAATGAACTTACCTTTAATGCTTTTTTTCTATATGTTTGGCTCAGCAGTATCCTCGTCAGTAGTTCTAAGGATGGCAATAAGGTGAAATGTTTGAACAGGTTTCTAAATAAATTATGGTGAATATAAGAAGAAGTTTGGTTTCATCTGAGTTATCCTATATTGAGACAGGTACATTTAAAGGTTGGAGCAAGTGTGCCATGGCATGAAAGATCTGTGAGGCAACAGATGATGTATTGTGCTATCTAACGTAGAAACATTGTGAGTAATTGAGGAAGTTTAAAAATAAAATCCTGGTGTGTGTCACAATGACTCAAAGCCATTGATTTAAGGAAGTGATGTAATACTTTACATGGTCATTCTGATCATTGACCTGAGCTGGATTGCAGTTGGCAACCTGTAGCTGAAATACTTCATAGCCTATTATCAGTCCCTAGGCCAAAGCAGTCTAACTTACGTTACATTGGCCTGATTAAATCTCCCTTCTCTTTTTGTTCCCACTATTTTCTTTCTCTTGTGGTGTTTGTTTTCCAGCCTGGTCAGGACCTAAAATGCTAATGTAAAAACAAACAGAATGCTTTTTTTGGTGGAGAAATTTTTCAGGCCTTTTTTACACATTAGAAACAAACAAAAAAGTACAGCTATCTTTTTCCTTTGCAGCTCACCTTTAATTGGATTTATGATTTAATCAATATTCCCAGAATGTTCAGACTTTAAATGTGCGATGGTACAGTGACACTATATGGCCTTGCACACCAAACTTATATACCTCTCTGTTACAAAAATGAGGCATCATGATGAAGTCGGTTTTTAAATGTTTTCTTCATATTCACCTTCAAGCCAGGGTCAGCTATGCAACTTTGATGCACAAGCCAGAGACTAGAGTGTGTGATTTTTTTTAAGGGAAAAAATCCTGCAGTTCTGCAGAAGATTATCATTGCATTAATGTTTAGTTCAGTTAACATTTCTTATTAACAAAGAAAAGATTGTTCACTCGTGGTCAGTGTGCCAACTGATGAGTGGATGTTAGGGTGAAGAATTATATAGAAATAATACACACATTATTTCAGCAAAATAATTCTTTGCCTCCTAAAAGGAAAATATTCATCCTTCCAGGGACTTATATAAACATTTATTTATGACAGAGAACAATTCGTTATTTACATGTGATGAATTTTTGATATTTGGTTAGTAGGGTACTTAAGGGCAATGCTATTCCATTAAACAGCACGTGTGACAAAATGATCCATTGTCATCTAGTAAGAGTAAAGAATTTATAACTGAAGGATGTTGTAAAGCCTCACCTTGTCATGGCCAGGTGTTATAGCACACACATGGTGGGTAAGATTTCTCATTTTTCTCCCTATCTGATAGGGAGATGGGTGAGCTGAAAAAGAATGTCACCGTAGCTTTGTTTTTCATCTCAAATTTGCCATAATTTTAAGCTGAACTCTTTTGATTTTTCTGTGTGGGTTTGTGGCACCATAGCATTCCTTGGAGCAGGAGGTAGCATCTTAGTAGGGTTTTAAAGTTAAAACTATATAGATGCTGTGTGAGTGCTAGGGGTAGAATCTTCAGAAGTGCTTAGCATTGCGATGACTCTGCTCCCTTTGAAGTCCATGATAGAACTATCATTCTCTCCAGATTCCCAGGACTTCAAAATCACTCTACCTGTATGTGCACATGTTCTAAAGACCAGCATTTTTTATTCCTTTTAACTACTTGAATTGGGTCTTTCATCAAAGTAAGCTAATTTTGGTTGTGAACTTGTTTTTAAAAAAAAGTGTCCAAACTATGGTTTTAAGCTACGATGACAAAAGAACATGGGCTATGTAAAATTAAAAAGAACAAAAAAACGCATCTTTGTTTGCTCAATTTCAGTTTCATGCAAATTAAAGTGGCTGACCTATTTCTTTCTGCAAATTTTAATATTGATAGAGTATGCATGTAGTGGGCTACTAAATCCAATGGAAAGCGACATGTTCATATTTTAAGTATTGCTAGTATTTTGTAGATCCTTAATATGCATTGCAGAACACCTGTTTAACTTGAAGTTTGCTGCCAAAGAGCTCAGCAGGAATGCAAAAAAATGTGATAAAGAAGAAAAGGTTGAAAAGACTAAAATTAAGAAGGTAAGTAATTAAACTAGGTTGTGTGTATATACTTAATTTTTCTATTTTGTGCTAGTCAGGTCCTTAACTTGTATTTTGTAATGGTTTTCCTGGTGTGCATTGTAATAAAACAGGAAGTGTATGTAGATTGGCAACATATGTCCTATTGGCTGTAACATATTTGTTACACACAGACTGTGGCCTGGTCTACACTACACAGTTAGGTCGACATAAGGCAGCTTATGTCAACCTAATTATGTCAGTGTCTACACTACAGCTTTACTGCTACCAATGTAAAGGCTTGTCTACACTACCGTCCAGGGTCGATCAAAAATACACAACTTCAGCTACGTGAATAGCGTAGCTAAAGTCGATGTACTTAGATCTACTTACCGTAGTGTTTTCACTGCTGTAAGTAGACAGCTGATGCTGCCGTCGACTCTGCTTGTGCTCTTCGTTCTGGTGGAGTACCGGAGTCAACGGGAGAGCGCTCAGCGGTCGATTTATTGCATCTATGTGAGACGCGATAAATCGACCCCTGCTGGATCGATCACTGCCCGCTGATAGTGTAGACGTGCCCTACTACACTGACATAATAACTCCACCTCCACAAGAGGCTTATGTAGGGTGACCAGACAGCAAGTGTGAAAAATCGGGACAGGGGGTCGGGGGTAATAGGAGCCTTTATAAGAAAAAGACCCAAAAATCGGGACTGTCCTATAAAATCGGGACATCTGGTCACCCTAGGCTTATGTCAGTTTAGTTAGTGACACGGTGTCTGTAAACACTGCATTCCTTACATTGGCTGTTGGCTGTAAGTAATTACTGTGGTGGCTGTAAGTCAATCTAACCTACATTAATTTAAGATTGTACTGTAGTATTTTTTTTATATTTTTAAAATATTGTACATATTAGTTAACACTGAAATGGAATGTTTCATAACTTTTTCTTCAGAATATGTATGCTGTGTTCTTGTAGTGCAGTTAATTTAGAGAAACACTGTCAAGGAAAAAAATATCTTAATGTTTATCATATACTATTAAATGTGACCTGTGAAGAAGATTTTTAAAATAGGGTTCATGTCCTTTTTGCTGCTTAAAGCTAGCCTGAAGTTTTTCTACTTGTTTTAACCTTTTCAATAAAAGGAATATCAACTCCTGGAGATCTTTTTGAGCATCTTATGTGGACTGAGAGGTCCCACAGTCCCTATTTGAAGTGCTAGGAGTGTTGACTTTTCAATAAAACCTTTCTTCTCCCAAGTGCATGTTAAACATTGGCGTTAAATAGGTCTTTAGGAAAGCTATAAATGGCTAAAAACTCAAAGCTTAGTTGCTCTGCTTTTAGTCTCTGGTCTTGTATCATAATTCCATTAATTTTGCAGTCCATAAAATTCAAGTGAGACAAGCTGAATTTCAAATGAAAGAAATAAGTGCAGGAAAACCTTTCAGGACTTCTTATATTGTAAAGAAGCAAAAAAGGACACAAACCCATTTTTTTCCCCATTTCTAACTCCTCTTTAAAATGTAGTCTAGAATGACGAACTACATTAATTCATTATTTTTTGAAGTTGAGATTTATTTTTTTCTTGTTTTCAGTCCAGTGACAATACAAAGAAACTGTATTGTGACATGTTAAAGATAAATTTCACTTAATCATCTGAAAGTGTATTTTGTACTAAAATTGTGTGCGTTTGTGTATCGGATTTTCTCAGTACTGTACTAAATACTAGTCTTGCAAACTCACTTGGGATCTGAAACTTAAACTGAGTTCTTTTCTGGTGTAGCTAGCTTAAGGTGTTCTATCATTGCACATCATCGTAGAGCATCTTCCATGTAAAATCAATAGAGAAGTCCCAAATGGACTTCTTGGAGTCTTTGGCACTTCTTCCAATTTGAGATAAAAACTTTGTTTTGGGTGGAGGTTTTTAATTTTCATTTTAAAGTATTTACTTTGTTTAGGTTGATTTTTCTGAGAGGTTTAAATTTTTTTTTAGTTAGGTGGGGTTTTTTTAGGTAGAAAGGGGTGTCAGTGTTGACTGTGAACATGGTGGAAAGGCCTTTTCAAAGAGGAAGGTATTTTAGTGTTTCCTAAAGTCTCTGACTCATTAGTACTAGATCTCGCTTACTAAATTCTGCCTCTTCAAGTGCAGATTATATGGATATAACTGAGGGCAGAATTTGATCTTTCAGTTTGAATTTAAATTGTCAGTTCTGTTGATCTATGAGAATCATAAGGAATAGAGTCCAGCTTCCTATTTCATTGCTGCTGGACTGGCTTTTTTGTTGTTGTTATTGGGAGACTTTTTTCATCTCCAAGCAGAGACTTTCATTTCCCTGTTGGACACAGGTAACATGGATTATGGGAGCCAGTAACTTGACTTCCAGCTCTGCCTTTGCATTTCTCTGCAGCAGAGAGAACTAAAAGAAGAGTGTTAAGGTTAACCTGTAATGTTGGGTTATAATGACAGGATTAGTGTGTTTGCATTGCTTTGAATATCTAAAGCACTTCATATACAGTGGGTTCTGCTTTTTAGCAACTTATTGTTATCCAAGAGTGGCCATTAAGCGAAAGGCATGTTTGTGGGGCTGCAGCTAGGGAAGGAAGCATTGGGGCAAGCAACCTTTGCCTGCAGCTTCACAAGCCTGCCTGTAGCTTGTGCTCAACATTCCCAGAGCTTCCTTCTGTGGCTGCAGCCCTGAAAACCTGGCTTTGGGGCTACAGCCCGGGGAAGGAAGCTCTGGGATGTGCCGAGAGCAGGGTGCAATCAGAGCATGCAGGGGGAGGTACCATGCCACTCTAGGGGACCTCAGCACCCCCCTTCCCATGAAAAGCCCAGCATCTGCTGCTACCCTGCCTGCAGCATCCCCTCTCAGCCCACAATGACAGGAGATCCCATTGCATGTGGATGTGGGTGCTGCAGCCCCTTACCTTCAGTGTGGGCTTCCCTTGCCCCATAAACCTGCCTGCAGCCATGGTCTTTCTTCCAAAAAAATAAAGTTGTTAGCAAATGGCCTGTCTGTTGCCAGTATCCAAATCCTGTTAACCTTAAAATCAATGGGATGGGGTTGGTTCCTGGCAAAATGTTGCTGTTAAACAAAAATTGTTAATATATGGATTGCTGTTAAGCGGCATCCACTATATACACAATGAGGGAGGGATACTTTTTGTTCTGATTTCATAAACAGAAAGCTACTGTAATGAGGTATACGTATTCATCTTAAGTTATTTGTTTTAGTAGTACTAGAAGTATGAATTTTGATGAAAAACTGGGTGCTTAATGTGTTTTGAAGGTTAGATATTTGTGAGCATATAAATCCAGAATGATACTCCATAATACATCTGTAGATTTACTGATATTGAGGCTCACGGAAGTAGCTTAAAGTTTCAGGCATACTTCCTTGTGCATAGAAGATGCCATCTAGTTCACATCCAAGTCCATTACAATCTTTTCATTGACTTCAATGGGAGTTGAACTGGACCTAGAGTTCACTTGTTTTGCAAGTATAAGTTTTTTGAAGGGCTTACCGCTGCTGGGTAATTACTGTTAAGAAGGGTTAGCAATAGTTTGCTTTTATTTAAACAGGCAATCCAGAAGGGTAATACTGAAGTTGCAAGAATACATGCAGAAAATGCAATCCGACAGAAGAATCAAGCAATCAATTTCTTGCGCATGAGTGCCAGGGTAGATGCAGTAGCCGCAAGAGTTCAAACTGCAGTAACAATGGGCAAGGTAAGCATGTTTTCATACTTCCATATATAAACTCTACAGAAAGATAAGGCCCCTGATTCTCTTTTAAACTGTCTTAATTCTATCCCTAAAACAGTGAATTAGTAAGCTTACTGGGATGGCTTGGCAGTCGTCAATTGTGGCCCACAGTAAACTAAGTTGTGTGTGAAGCATTGGCTTGTGAGAGTTATGAATTAATTAGTTGGGTTAATGCCACCATCTTTCATATGTTGTTGATGCCATTGTTGCATGTTTCTCCTAGTACTTACAGGAAACAAATGTATCTTGTTAGCTAACCAGTGCGTCTTAATTTAAATCAATGTCTTGTGTCACAATTTTTTAAAGATAACTGTCCCTTCCATTTTACAAGTAGATGCACTTAATAAATTGATTTCTTGTGGCTTTCCAAAAAGGCGCATAGGAAGTATTTCTGTTTTGATCTACTATAGCAGGGTTGGGCAAACTATGGGCCGGATCCGGCCCGTCAGGGCTTTGGATCCAGCCCACGGGATTGCCACCCCTGTGGCGCTATGGGCCCCGCTCTGCTCCGGGAAGCAGCCGGCACCATGTCCCTGCAGCCCCTGGGGGAGGAAGGAGGCAGAGGGCTCCGTGTGCTGCCCTTGCCTGAAGGCACCGCTGCCCCCCCACTGTCCCCCATCGCAGCTCCCATTGGCCGGGAACAGGGAACGACGGCCAATGGGAGCTTTGGGGGATGTACCCACAGGTGAGGGCAGCGCGCGGAGCCCTCTGCCTCCCCTCTCCCCCAGGGGCCGGAGGGACATGGAGCTGGCCACTTCCTGGAGTGGAACGGGGCCAGGGCAGGCAGGGAGCCTTAGCCCCGCTGCGTGCCGCTGCCAGCCCGGAGCCACCCCTCCTGCACCCCGCTCCCCAACTCCTTGCCCTGAGCACCCTGCCGCATCTCACACCCCTCCTGCACCCCAACCACTTGCCCTGAGCACCCTCCTACACCCTAACCCCTTGCCTTGAGCCCCTTCATGCACGTCGCACCCCCTCCCACACCCCGCATTTCCTATCGAACCCCTGCTTTGAGCCCCCTGCTGCACCCCAACCACCTTACCTTGAGCCCCCGCCACACTCTGCACCCCTCCTGCACCCCAGCCCTTTGCCCTGAGCCCTTCCTGCACACTGCACCCCCTTCCGCACCCCAACCCACTGCCCCAGCCCTACATCCATGGCCCTGCATGCAATTTCCCCACCCAGGTATGGCCCTCGAGCCAAAAAGTTTGCCCACCCCTGCTACGGAGTATGCAAAATAGATATGTAACAATAGTTTAGAATATTTTAGACACTAGAACACTTACCCTTTATGGTCCCAGCTCAAAATGACCTGTCTAGTGACTGCATTTTTAAAATAGACTGTCAAGGATATTTCTGCAGTGCTGTTACTTTAGTTTACGATCTTATTAGATAGCATTTGGCTGGGAGATCCAAGGAAATTGTAGGTACTGTAGGAAATTAATTAAATGGATTTCTTACCTCTCCATACTGAATCCGTGTCCTACAATGATACTACAAAATCTTTAAGATGAGAAATAAAATGGAGATCCTGAGCATCTATGGTCAGTAAAGATGCTATGGTATGAAGTAGTGATGTTATTCCTGGTTTATACTGTTGGAAATAAGTGGCTTAGAAATACCTAAGGTAAACATACCATGTAACCTAAATTCCCTGTGCAGTTTCAGTCATATGCTGTTTTTGTTTTTTTCTTACTGTTCTGCGATGTTCCTTTTCACTGTTAAATACTCCAGATGTGGCTACACTTCAATGGCAGATGAAATAATTCTTGTATATTTGAAGTATGTAACAGTTATCTTTTGGAAGAAAAGGAACAAGAGATTATTATTGCAGATCAAAGGCCTGAAAAGCTTTTTAAAAATTAGTTTTTTAAAGATTCCTGGGCTTGTTTGTGGTGGTCTTGTTTTTATTGCATCCTGTTGTAATAGTTTAGATAAACTATATGGGTTCAAAGATTTAAAGGTGTTAACATGACTTTAACTGTCCAACATTAAACAATGTTAAACAGAGTTTGGTGTATAGAGACCTCAGCCTGCTTAATACCATGGGAGACCCACCATTACATTTAAAAAAAAAAAAAAAAAAAAAACTATTTAAAAGATACAGAAAAGTAGGAAAATCAGTTGAAGCATTTGAAATGTAAAGTATTAAGTAAGGTTTTTATTTTAACGTGCCTTGTTTCCTTTCCCTGTGCCTGGAGAGAGTTTTTGAAAGGAAAACCCCCCTTTGTTGGATAGTCTTTTAGATTATATTTAAAGATGGAAATAACTCTCCTTTTTAGGGAAAAGAGAATTTAGGCTGTGTCTACACTGCCACATTAGCGCTAAAACTTTTGTCATTCAGGGGTGTGAAAAAACATAGCTCCCGGCAATAAAGCTGTATAACATAGCTCCCAGCGATAAAGCTACCACCACTCGTTCGGGGTAAGGTTTTTTTCATCACCGTAAGAGCTCTCCCCTGGTGATAGTGTGTCTATACTGTCCACCTCATGGCGCCGCAGCGGCAGCGCTGTAACATGGGTAGTGTAGACATACCCGTAGTTGAGAGGATCCTGGAGCTGTTGCTGCTGTTAGTCTGATCCTGCTTCCTTTAAGACACAACAAGACAAACACACAGGGAAAACAAAACATTAAAGATAGAAACTGCAGCTTCTGTCTCTGGTGTTGACTTTTGCTTGCATCCTCATTGCTGGAAAAACATGCACGGCCAAAGGTCTTTTCAAGACCTGGCAAACTTGTACCGGCAGTAGGCTGTTTAGGGCATCACGTTTAGCTGATTCTTTCTGATCACAGACTTACAGCAGTGAAATGTGCAGTCTTGGCCTGCTAAACCAGAATCTTATTAGTCAGAAGGAAAAAGGAGGCTAGGAAAGAGAAGAAATAAGGTAGAGAAGGAAAAGGAGACAGGAGTGAGGAGGTAAGGGATGACAGTCTCACATCCCGGGTGGCATTTGGAAATTAGCTGGAGACAGTGGAGGTGTCAGTGTCATCTGGGTCCCTCTCCTTCTACATCCCTCATGTTCCCAGGTCTCTCTTTGAGGACACCAAAAGGAATCAGTGGATGGAATAGCCTTTGGCACGCGACCCGCCAGGGTAAACCCCCTGGCGGGCCGCACCGGTTTGTTTAACTGGCGCATCCGCAGGTTCGGCCGATCGCAGCTCCCACTGGCCTCAGTTCGCCGTTCCAGGCCAATGGGGGCAGCAGGAAGCGGGCACAGGCCAAGGGATGTGCAAAAGGTTGCCAAAGGTTGCTGATCCCTGGCCTATCTTATTATTTTTGTTGACCAATTAGACCTAATTTCCAACACAACAACGCTGGTCCTTTGGTTTCATGTTTACCAAGTATGAATTTAACACAGATCTTGAGTTATATTAGTAGGCCTTTTTGTTGAGACTAATTCAGTCTGTTGGTCTCCCTTTTACATCTTTTACCCTCAAAATTCATTTGTTATAGGCTGTTGTGACATGTTCTGAATTTTTATCCACTTTCTCACAGTTACTCACAACTGGGGTAGGCTTACTAGGCCTCAGTTATCACTACAATCATAACTCAAAAAATGCTATATAGATTTCAGTTCTTTCTGTTATTTCTGAAATGTCTTTATTTCTAGAGATTCAGCTCAGAGCATGTTTTTTTTACAGCTAAACTGTAAACTTCTGAAAAGCAGGGTTTAAAGTAAAAAGCTGATAGACCTGAAAACAGCTGTGTGACACAACTATTACAGAATTCTAAAAGTTCTTTGGATGAGAACAGACAAGTTTACTTCGAAACAGAAGGGGTTAACCAAACTAAAGATTGTTTATTATGTGATTTTGTAATAGGTTTATATCTTTTTTACTTTATCTTTTTTAGGTAACAAAGTCAATGGCAGGAGTAGTTAAATCTATGGATGCTACATTGAAGAGCATGAACCTGGAAAAGGTAGACCTACATTTAATTATTTGGAATTCAGGGATATAAATTCAGTTTTATACTTTTGCTATGACAGTATTTGTTTATCTGCAGATATCTGCCTTAATGGACAAATTTGAGCACCAGTTTGAAACACTAGATGTTCAGACGGCACAGATGGAAGACACAATGAGTAATACTACTACGTTAACAACACCACAAGTAAGAATAACTGATATTGCAGCAAATAAAATACCATGTTACTCAAGTGTACACAAATATTGTCATTTTCTCTTCTATACCTTCTGTCTTTTGAAAGCTATAACAGGAATTGGGGCATTCTCAGTTTAACATGAGAAATATTTACATGCTACCTTGTGACCAAAAGAATAGTTTGAGCTGCTAAATGCTCTGATACAAAAATGTACATATTGTGTATACTGTCTTAAGCTCCCCTCTTACAACTAATGTGTTTGAGTGGTGGTATAGCATAAAACTTTCTGCCTTTCCGTTGAAATTTATGAAACTTTTGACTAACTTTTAATAAACATTTTTAGTCAAAAAACATACCAACATCAGCTATATCACAATTAAAAAAACATAGTTCCAAAAGAGTGTAAACATTTTTGTTTTAAGGATTATATAAAGAAGTCTGCTGAGGGGGAAGATGCTTCCTGTGTCCTGATAAAGGACACACAATAGTGATAACTATAGTAACATTTCTGTAGTTGTGATATTCAAGTAGATGTGATTTGTACAGACAGGATTAGACTTAATCATATTTGGAAATATTACAGATCAGTAATTGAATTTGGAGAACTGATTTGCATGGCAGCCATAGTATGAGATGTGCTCCTTGTATTCTGAATTCCTGTAGCTCCCTCTGGTGGTGAAGACTGTAAATGTTCAAAATCCACAGAAGCTCCTTTCTAAATCAGTTTTATTAAGACAGTAGAATTTTTGCTTTTTACAAATCATACGGTTAATCTTGTATTAAATACAATAACAGAAACTGATTCAGTTTTGATTTCCTGTTCTAGAACCAAGTGGATACGCTTCTACAGGAAATGGCAGATGAAGCAGGGTGAGTATAATATAAAAATTATTGAAGAATAGTAAGCAACAGAGGGTCCTGTGGCACCTTTAAGACTAACAGAAGTATTGGAGCATAAGCTTTTGTGGGTGAATGCCCACTTCATAAGACGCAAGTGGGCATTCACCCACGAAAGCTTATGCTCCAATACTTCTGTTAGTCTTAAAGGTGCCACAGGACCCTCTGTTGTTTTTTACAGATTCAGACTACCACGGCTAGCCCTCTGATACTTGAACAGTAGTAGTAATTGTGTACCTTAAGGGAAGTGGCATCTGGCTCTTATACTTGATTTTAATTAAATTAACATTAGATTTCCCTCACTTTAAATGTGCTAGTCTTGTGGAGTTAAATAATCCAGTGGTTGTCTATATGCTGAGCTTCCACCTCCGGATATCATGGCTCAAATCTTCATGAGTGAAAATGCATAAAAGTTATAAACCACCACATAGTTTTGGCCTGATTATTTATGCTAAAGTCTAAAACTAGAACAGCTCATTTCTGTCATAAAAGCACTTTACAGAAATGGACCATGCTGAGATAATTAAACCTATTTAGGGTGCACTTCATGTATGTATGAATAGGTTTAACTATCTCAGCATGATCCATTTCTTTATAGTGATCTTACAATAGAAATGAGTGAGGGCAAGGCTACATAAAATTTTAAAGTACAGATGTTTAATAGTATTGTGCTCTCAGCCTTTAAAAAGGCAGTGAGGGACATCTGGCTTAATACTAAAAAATGATTGAGCCCAGGGTAGTGCAATCAGACGATCAGTGAACTCTGCTTATCTATCTAATCTAAATGTGTTTAATTTGAGTTGAGAAAATTGCCAGTGATAGCAGGGCCTGGACTTGATGACCCAGGAGGTCCCTTCCAGTCCTTTGCCCTATGTTCCCATTACACCCCTTTCATGTCGTCTTTGTAAGACGGGAGCTGGTGTTACTGCTTTGTTGCCATAAATGCACTGCCCCATGGGCACGAAAACAATGTCCCTGCTGCTGGACTGGGCTTTGCTGGGGATAAGGGAGGGATGGAGAATTAGTGCACCATACTATTACTGCTGCTGGGTTGCCTTTATTTGACAGACTTTGTATTAAAACTGTGATGTAGAATTTGATACCTTATCACCAGTTTGAGCCCTGCTTAACCCATTGGTACTATCCAAAAGCATCCCCAGTAAACAGAAATGTTACTAATTATCCCAGCAACTATTACTGTTAGACAAACTCTTTGCTTGGTGATCACCCCACTTTCCTGATCAAGCTTGGCTAATTAATTGGAGTACAAAGTATCAGGGTGTGCTTGAGACACTGATGGCCGCACGCTATATAGAACACCATTTTTCAACTATTGTACACCCTGTTATGATCTGTCGCTATATTTATTTTTGTGATATATATTTGTCTTCTGTTTTTAATTGTAGCCTTGATCTGAACATGGAACTACCCCAGGGGCAAACAGGTTCTGTTGGCACAAGTGTTGCTTCAGCAGAGCAGGTAAATATTGCTTTGTAGTTTTTCTAATAGATCATTTATCACATTTATGTAGAAGGGTTACTGTTGTATGTGATATTTCAAATGGAAATTTATTTGCAAACTTCTAGGGCCATATAATAAATTAGTTTTATTTTTATCAAAATAAATGCAGTGTGTAAGTAAAACAAGGTTTGCTTGCAGGCATAACGGGTGTGTGTTTGTGTTTTAATGAGTCTACCAGTTGTGCACATACTTTAACTTTTCCTCTGTTCACTAACTGGACCATCCAATGTATATACTGGGTCAGGTCCTCTTCTCTTGCTAAGGTCCCCTACGCTTCTGAAGCAGTGCAAAGGGGCCTTAAACTAGTTCTGAATGAGCAGCTCAGATTTCCTCTGGCCCTGGGCAGATCCTCAGCAAAGGTAAAACTGGCATAGCTGTTAACACCCCCTGCTCTGGCAGAGGAAGATGTGAGGGGCTTAGCTTTTAGAGTAATGTGCTTCAGTGATCTTGCATTGGTGAATGATCCTTTAGGGAATCATTTTGGCCAAAGTATGCTAGAGGACCGTTCCAGCTTGCACTAAGGTCTGATTTGGCCATTGGCTGGTTCTGCGAATAGCAGAGGTATAGAGGTGGTATAGAGCCACCATTCTACTTCAGTTTCTCATCCGTGCTGAGTTTGAGCTTGGTTCATTTGAGGATGCACCCGAATGACTCAGTTACAGTGGAGTCAATTAACACTTGTCTCCTAGAAATGCAAATTCTTATCTGGCTCTTGCTTGTGTCTTATTTACTGTTGTGTTTGTGGTGTGACCTTGGATAGTACAAGTCTTTTCATTTATCTTTTTTTTAAACTAATACATAGTAATGAATATAACTTTTTATTCTGACATTCTGCAGGATGAGCTGTCACAGAGACTGGCCCGCCTACGTGATCAAGTTTAACTTAAGTAATCAAAACTGCAGATCTCTGTATATGCTTCCAAAGCATTCACTCTGTATACATATTATGCTGTATGCAGTATGTCCTGGATGTCTAAATGTTTGTACTATATGATACTTCACTTTTGGCTTGCTGTCCTTTCTAAATACATTAAGAAATTCAAAGGTATCACAGCCCTTAATGTTTTTCTAGGTCTGTACAGTACATTTTGAAGTTGGGGATATATTTTTACAATTATCTTTTCACAGAACCAAGCTAAAATTCTAAGTCAACTAATAATGTTGGCTCATTCTAGTTGAAGGAAAAGCTGAACACTATTAACATGATATATAATATTTTAAATTATAAAGTGGGTTTTTTAAATTATGAAAAACATGTACAGTTGGGGAACTGATGCATGCAATTCAGATGATGGTTGCAATTAACTTGCTTACACAGCAAAATTCATGGAATACACAGATGGACGTGT
Source organism: Chrysemys picta bellii (assembly GCF_011386835.1). NCBI lineage: Eukaryota > Metazoa > Chordata > Testudines > Emydidae > Chrysemys > Chrysemys picta. The sequence goes on from NC_088799.1 coordinate 77,889,894, forward strand.
TGTCTTTGTTAATAAGCATATTAAAACACATAGTTGGACTTGAATCTGTTTTTATGGTCTTTTAAAACTACATTACTTGCAGAACAACTTAATGGACCAGTTAAAAATTAGCTACCAAAAGCTGTTTTCACCGAACTGGGAACTTGTATAGTACCATCACTTCAGTACAGAAGGAATAAAAATTATTTTTCAACATTTTTGTCTAGATTGTTTGACACATGTATATTAGTCAAGCAAAGTGACTCCATATTATGTTGAGTTAAGGCAACCATGTTAAAATATCTTTGAACTGTCATCCTTATATTCTGTAAGAATATAGACTGAGTTTTGCAGATGTAACACCAACACACTTTGTAACGTTTTTGCTATGATAGGTGGTAGCCTATTTTAGACTTTACTGTCTACTTAAAAAGTAAAGCAATTCAAATATATTCTGCTTACTATGAACTTCAATTTAATGTTGTCAGAAGTATCAAACTCTTCATACAGTCCTAATTCACAGAAATAATTATAAAAATTTCTAGTTAGAACTACCTGTGATGTTATGAAAAACAATGATTTATGCCAAAAAAATTACTCTTCGGATTTTTTTAAAAAACCTCTGTACTTAGGCTCCTAATTACTTTGTAGCTTCTTTTGTTGTAGTGACGCCTGTTCATTACAGTAAGCTATAGTGAAGTTTATTAGATTTTTAGAAGTAGTCTTTAACTGACAGATGTGCAGGGTGTCACATAGCTGCGGTCTTCTAGTGTTGCAAAAATCTTTACATAATTCAAACAGGATTTCTCTGTAAATATATAAATATATAAACCCATACTGAAAACCCAATCCATTCATGAAATTGTTTAAATAACAAAGGCAATCCAAGTACAATTAGAGGCTTTCACAAGATGATACGTAACTGAGCATTTGGCGTTCATACAAAATATTCTTCACTGAGAATAAGGTTATATTTCAGCAAAGAATAGTTAAACCTGTGTGCAATAAGGTAAACTGCGTTTGGTCAAAGCAACAATCTTGGATCCATAGGTTTCTTGGGATGTACTTGCCATAACACCGAAAGTTTATTGACTTTGAGATAGTCCACCAAGTGTTATTTTCATCTTATTAAAATAGTCCTCTTAGTCATCTGTATAAAGTATAGTTTATAGTCCTAGGTTATTGAGGTAGAGATCAAAGCAGGGAAAAATCATTCCGGGAATATGGATTTATCTTTATTTTCCATGAATAAATTATTTTGACTGTCTAATGGTTATTATTTTGATGTGTGTCACTTGCTGGAATGTTAATGCATTGTATATATTTATCAAACTGTGAATGCTTCCAATTTGATTAATTAAAATAGGAAACAGATGGTTTTTAATCTGATAGCCTTTAACTTTATTTGCTACTTTTTCAGTAATGAAATAATTTTTCTTTTTAAAAATATCTCAGATTGGAAAATGAGGAGTGACCTTTAACTTTTTTATTTTTATGCACTCCTACTAAACATGTAAACATCTTCCCCCCAACAAAGTTGTAGGAACTAAAGATCTGGTTTGTGTGAGCAGGAGGTGGATAATGCACTATAGGGACTCCTCTCTCTCAGGTCTATAATGACCAAACATCATTATTTGATGGCTGTTTTTCCCTTAATGTAAAATGACTTGGTGAGCTCAGTGCAGCTTTTGGTTGAACTATCCATGTGTTCACAAAAAAATTACCACCATGGTCATTAATTGGCAATCTCAAAAAGGCCACTAACTGATTATGCTGGACTATTATCATTCTTAAAACTGACCCCTCCAGAAAAAATTTCCTGGCATGCTAGCCACTGCACTGCAGCTACACATGTTCTAACTGTTCTGTCTCTAAACTGAGGGATTAGGTCTTTAAATCTGGCACCTTTCATCAGCATGAAATTAACTTCAGGGGTTAGAAACTATTGTTTTTTCAAGTGTTTTTTGCAGTTGGCACATTTACCAATTTATCAAACAAGATCAGTTTATTGTGCAGTAATGTGAAGGCTGAGTGTCAATAGCGGTCTGGCTGCTCTTTTTTGAACTACACCAGGACTAATCATTTTATTAAACACAATGTCCTGAAAATTTGTGTTTTGAAAGATATTGTCAAGTCTTTCACATAACAGTTTACAGTACATATGAAAATGTTCTACTAGACTTGCACTGTTCTCTCATTGTCTTCCTCATTCAAAGAAAGCGGCTTTGAAAATTAAAATAGCCTTGAAAGTATGTTGGGGATAACTGTATATCCGGGAGGAATTAAAACAGTCCATAAGTCCCAAACAAGATATTGACAGCTGAACACAAGGTACATTATATCTAAGTTCTTACACTGTGCCCATCATGTCTGTGGATAAGCAGAATAACAGTGCAGGAAAGACGAATCACAATGGGCTAAATAGCGTTTTCAGTTTCTTCAGAATGACATTTTAAATCCGTTATATTTATCAGCTGCTCAGCTGTTGGTTTGGATTCCTGGAATCAGTCAGTTCTTCACCCTATTTGGCCTGCATTAAACCCCACTATTAAATCTCTTTAGTCTGTTGCTGCTGATAAACTTTTCCTGGCTGCCTGGCTTTTCTTAAGTTAGCCAGGAAGCAAGTAACACATTCTCTGATTTTGCTATTTGAGCATGTTGCATTTTACCTTGTGAAGTGAATGTGTTTAGCTTTCTGTAGCTTTTCAAAAATGGATGAAGAAATGATTGTAACTACAGGTAGCAGCCAATCAAATAAATATATAGTTATTTATTTTGCTAGGATGAAAACAGATAACACACAGTGGTTCTCAAACTTTTTTACTGGTGACCCCTTTCCCATAGCCTTTGAGTGCGACCCCTCCTTATAAATTAAAAACATTTTTAATATATTTAACACCATTATAAATGCTGGAGGCAAAGCGAGGCTTGGAGTGGAGGCTGACAGCTCCATGTAAGAAGCTTGTGAGCCCCTGAGAGATCCTGAGCCCCAGTTTGAGAATCCCTGTGCTAGACGAACATGTTTATGGCTCTCAAGCCCTCCAAAGAGCTGTGCTAACCAACCTTTCCAAAATGCTTAGCAGTGTCTTCCCAATGTCATTTTTTTCAAAGCAATTCATAACAGGGAAGTAGATCTGAAGGATGATTCAGATCACCATGTAGCATTGGTGCTGCTGAATTATGGTCCAGTTGTCTGCAGTGTGCATGCTTTGCTGATCTGAGCAGCAAGTGTGTATTTTCAACACCTAGAATGAAATCCTGGCCCCACTGACCTTAATGTCAAAACTTCATTCACGTCATTGGGGTCAGGATTTCAGCCCAGCCTTATATTTAGCATCTTCTGTGTATAGATGTTCTGCCCTATGTTGGGAAAATGGCATTCTTCCTTATCTCCTAGTAAGCACAATATGTATATGACAAGGGATTTGGATCCAGATATATTTAGCAGTAGTATGTTTAGCGCTAGCAGATTTTCTATTTCTAATGAGTCCTTGGAAGTGCTTAAAACTGAATGTTAATGAATTTAAGTTAAAAGCAAGATTTTTTTTTTCATATAATAGAATTAGGCATATTTATTGAGGTTTTTGTAGAGGCTTAGTATATTTTGGTGGGGTTTTGCATGGGAGATTCAAACATCCAATAAAAGGACTTTCATTTCTGTTGCAAGAAAAAATTTATAGTGGGGACAAACTTAGGCTGATCTTCATAGTTGGAATAAATTCATCATCTCGTCATCAAGTGTTCCAGGAGAGCGTGCCTGATTGTAACCAGAGATAAGTGCCACCCTGCAGTCCAGACTCAGACACCAAACCTTTTAGAGGGGCAGGGTTCAGGACACACCCCTCATTAGCATCTCCCATTGGTTAATTTAGGTGGTTCCCCACTTAGCATGCTGGCTTTTGTGGATTGCAGTCATAGGCACCTGTCTCTCCCCATTCATTGTAAATGGAGCCTATGTGCCTAACCCAGCTTTTATGGATCCCATTGTTGCCCCAGTGATTTTTCTGGGGCCTAAAAGTTAGGTGGTGGTGTGCTGGGCATTGTATGTCCCTTTGTGTATCTGGGCTAGTTCCTTCTCTGTCCTCCATCTTTAGAGTTCCAGGGCTAGTTGTATGGGGCTGTGGAAATTCTTGGTTTAAAACATATTGTCTGTAGCAAATAATGCTTCAGCATTTGTGCTTACGTTTGTGAGCAGGCACACCTAAAGAGAAATGTAGTTTGGAAAACCATCCCCGCAACAAAGAAAAAGGCCTTCCAATTTATGCTTTCCCCCTCCCCCAGCATCTGACGCATCAGTATTTTTGTCTGATCATATTTATAAACTTCCAATGTACCCCCAAGCTGCAATGGGGTAAAATTATGTTAGGCATGGATATTGTGTTGGGTTAGACATAGGTATTGTATGTGTAGTGATCAGGACAGCCAGAAGATAGGTGGAAAATTGTATCTGAAATTTTACAAAAGAGAGAGACTGATGAAATAGCTAGAGCTTAAAGGGAAATCATGATTGTACCTCTGCCATGTTTCATTTTGGTGCTGACATTTTAAAAAAAGAAAATAGTAGTTTGCAATAACTGGGAGTAGAAAATAGTATTTAACACCAGTAGCACAACAAACATGCCCCAAGGCTTACAATTTTATTCACTATAGCTTGTCTCAGCATACGGATCTAGACAAATTTCATCGTGTCATGAATATCCTTAAGTATTTGTTCCTCCTATCAGAAAAGAATTTGGAAATCAAGTTCTTCTGGATCTCAGCGTAAGAACTTAGGGAGTTAAGTAGGTGTCGTCCCAAAAGGCGTGGGGCTAACATTTGAGGGATTACTTATGAATGATTAAACATAAAAAATGAAAACTAATATCATTGACTTTAAACATTTCTCATAATAAATGATAATGCTTTGATAAGGTGATTAATACTTTGTCCATCATTCTGGACTGGATTATGCTTTTAATGTTTCCATTGTTTTTAGAACCTCCTCATAAGACAGAAGGGGAGATAATTTGCTATTGATTTTTGTCCTCCGTATGAAAGCCATTGGTGGGTGTGTCTGTCTGTCTGTCTCTAAGCAATTTGGCTTTTATTTTAACTTTTCTTTCCTTTGTTGCTTAAGCACCAGTAGAGGGAGCCTAAGGTTTTGATTTTTGCATGGGTCCTACACAAATGGTTATCTTAAAGTAAAGACAAATGGTTCAGAGTGCATTGTCCACCAGTTTCTTACCAGTTAAAGCTACTGTACATCAACTTTGGGCCATAACTTCTTGATAGTATCAGAGTTAAACAGGCAGTTACACGTTTTACTATACGTCCTTCAATTAACACCAAAATATTATACAAAATGCAAACTGCAAATATGTTGCATAATGTTTTAAGAATTTGTTTAAAATGTTTTTTTCCAAGATTACATTTTTGTTTTTTTCCTTGCTGTTTCCTTGCTTACTAGGGAGTTAAGTTGTGCCTTGGAGGTCTCTATATTTCTGGTAGGAAGGGGCCGATGGAATTTTTGAAGTGTAATCTTTGATTAAATGATATGCAGATCAGAGCTGGTTAGAAATATATTTTGGCTGCCCTCTAGTTTATCCTTTTAACCTGTGACAATACACTTAAGACAATGTTTATTATGTAAGGAAATAGGCATGCATGTTTGCTGAGTCAATGGTATATCCTGCCAGCATGATTATATTCTTGCTTGAAAGTGTCATCTATGTTAAAATAGATTTTTCATTTTAAAACTAGTTGGAGGCAGAATATGCCCATTTGCTGCTGGTTCAAGTGCTCTCCAAGTCTATACATGTATTTGTTCTTTAGTGTTTGCATTTATCACACACAAAGGTTTAGTTTCAGCTCCATGGAGTGAGTTGTGCAATATTTTTTTATTTTTGGTCAACTGATATATTTTCTCAGTAAGACCACAAGAAGGGTCAGTGGCCTTACTTGTATCGGAAGCAGCTCTGCATTACCATTCAAATAAAGGAAAAGACCTATCTGGGCAATCTGCAACTAATTTCAATTGTCAATTGGACCCTTTTAACTTGGAGGGAGATGCAATAACTGAGTTTAACAGGCTTTAGTTTGACCTTTACTCTTCTTTATTAAGCAAGTCATGCTGAATCAGCAATGACATACAGTTTAAAGCTAGAAAGCCAATGGGACTTAGGCTCTTAAAAGCGCCAGAGCGACTTAAACTCTACCCATGTTCTACAAAAGTGCTTTCTCTTATGGCTGTGGACCATTCTTTTCAGGTATGTAACCACATTTTGTCTTGCATATGGTCAGAGTCCATTTTCAGCCTTTTCCTTACATCAAAATAATTATTTCTGAGTATGATAATATTTCACTACTATAGACTTTTAATCAAAACAAGTGGGTTTCTGTTAGGAAGATCCAGATCTATATTAGGATGAAACAATCATTTTGCAAAACCCTGAAACATAAAAATGACACAGAAGGGATATGATAGGACCATGCTTTTCCGCTTGATATAATTATCTTAGGCCTGGTCCACACTAAGCCCCCAGTTCGAACTAAGGTACGCAACTTCAGCTATGTGAATAACGTAGCTGAAGTCGAAGTATCTTATTTCAAACTTAAAGGTACTTACCGCGGGTCCACACGCGGCAGGCAGGCTCCCCCGTCGACTTCGCCTACTCCTCTCGCAGAGCAGGATTACGGCAAGCACTTCCGGGATCGATTTATTGCGTCTAGACAAGACGCGATAAATCTATCCCAGAAGATCGATTGCTTGCCGCCAAACCAGCCAGTAAGTATAGATGTACCCTTACTAATTAATGGAATTTTATGAGCAAACGTTTTGAGGTTATTTTCGAACAGAGCAGCAGTGGGATAGGAAATATTAAGAAAGCACTCAAAAGAACTTTGAATGTTTTCTTAAATTTTTTTTTAATTATTTTCAAAATTTTAGATGGGGATTTATATTTTCTATGTAGGTATTCACTTAGCCCCTGTCAGTGTAGTGATGGAATATTTCATCAGTTGCTGCAAAACAGGTTACTGCTGTAATGATAATTACGTTTCATTACTAAAATCAGTTATTTTCGGGAAAGTTTCAGTTATCTGTATAAAGTCCTAACATTTTATTTGAAACTCATAGGAAAAGCAGACATTTCCATCACGAGTGTTGTAAATTAGTTCCAGTCTACAGGAGAATGCTGTAACTAATTGATATGACCTGGAAGTTGACGAAGTCCATAAAGGCAAAGTCAACCTTTCCTCCAATAACTTGACAAATATAATCTCTTTTAAAGTCCCATGTAGACTGCATACCCTGCTCACTTTTTTTGTAATAGGCATTGTTTCAGCACTTAAGTGATGATTTTCCAGACTTCTATTGATTTGTACAGCAGGTGCCTTAATTTATTAATGCCAGAAGAAAGGAGGAGGATATTCAATAACCAAAAGTCTGATCTTTGGCAGAAACTACATATCAAAGTAATTGATTATCCGGTTACACTGCCATAATTGTCTGAACACCATATAATTATTAGATCTACTCAATACAAAATGACATTTAGAAATATCCTAAAAAGAAAAATCACATAGGTCTGCAAAGATAAAAGGGCTACGTTTATATATTAAAGAAGAAGAATCTATTGTGAGCTTAAAAACAAGAATATTCTCACTAAAATCTCAAGAGTGTACTGTTACAACCAAGACCAGTACTGATTTAAGACTGGCTTCATTCTTTGATACCCTTAGAAGAAGGCAAGATTGTACCATGAAAAGACAAATTCAGTGTTATGCACTTTTCCTTTCAACTTAGCAGTGCATAGTCTATGAAGCGGGGGGTGGGGGGAAGCTGAATGTTACCTCTGCTCTCGCAAGCTCCTCACCCACTAATGAGCTGTTCTGTTCAGAGGCTGAAGAAGGGAGGAGAAAAGACAGATAGGGAGTGAATAAGGAAACAATGGGATGAAAACTAAAGAGACTTGGAAGGCAAGGGCCAAAGAGGCTGACAGATGTGCTGCCCACAGGAAAAAGATAGTGAAGAGAGAGTACAATTGCTAAATAATTTAGTGTTCCAACACAGCCTTTGACATTCGCCATCTATAATTTCCAGGTAATAAATACACAGGTATTCCAAAGCTCTGGGTGGGGGCTATATATTCTGGTGACCACCAAAATAGTTTTCTCTTGATATAGAGGGAAGCTGGATATTTTCATAGTCTAACTACTACTTACATTATTATTTTTTACTATTTTGTAAGCCCCACATATCAAGGTGAGCCATACAAGAGGATTCTTAGCCATATTGATGAGGCCTTAATTGCTAGACTTTACCTATAAACATTTAACACTTCACTATCTTTTTCCTGTAGGTGGCACATGTCTGTCAGTCTCTTTGGCCCTGGCCTTCCAGGTCTCTAGTTTTCATTCCATTGTTTCCTTATTCACTTCCTATCATCTTTTCTTTTTCCTTCTTCTGCATCTGAACAGAACAACTCATTAGTGGGTGAGGAGCTTGGGACAACAGAGGTAACATCCACCTTCTCCTGTTCCCCCCTCTTCATATACTGAAATCCCATTTTGAGAAGCTGTAAGAGTAGGCGTAGGATACAGATAAACAGGGATATTTTTAGATCATGAAGATTAGGAGACAGGCATCCTCAGTTCCACTTCTATCTTGTTTTGTAACAAGTGCATCACTTAACCTTTGTGCCAGTCTGCCCTTTTGAGAGGGGTATTATGAGGCTTATTATTTGTAGAGTGCTTTGAGGTTCTCCGTGTATGAAGTATTATACATAGATTAATAAGATTGTGGGTATAAAATCAGTCTGAGAATGATTGTAAGATTGGGATAAATATGGCTCATGCTTTTTTGCTTCTATAGAGAGCTGTGCAAGTCCATCCATTTAGCGCTGTGAAATTCTGTGTGTGGAAGCTGACTTTTTTGTGAAAATTTGTGAATTTTGGCCCATTTCCACGAGTGACGACAGAATGACCTGGGCAAAAAATAGCAAACTTCCATCTTAGAACAAAGCACAATTGTTTTACAAGCATGCCTCAAGTGAAATGTCACCGTTTTCACGGAAAATACCACCATTTTGGGTGCAGAATTCAGCTTTCCAAGGCAAAGTAGCTGTCTTGTAAAAAATGCTTCTCAATTTCACAGGAAACAGTGAAATCTGAAGTTTTTCATTAAAATGATGAAAATATGATTTTGCTCACAGTTTGCCAGAAGTGAATATTTTAAATAGTTCTACTCCTAAAAGGCCTCAATTCAGGTGAATGCCCCTATTCAGGATACCAGTAAGCATGTGTTTAAGGAATGAACTAATAACACTGACTTGAATCATACTGGCCAAGATTTTTTTAAAAGGCTTCCTAAACTAGTCTTGTAAGTATATATTTAGACTCTGATTCTGCAATTAATTCCACACAAGCAAACCCCTAAGCCCAGGTGGAAGTCCTTGTGGGGGCACTGGTTTGCCCACATGGAACAAATTGTAGAACTGGGGCTTTAAGCACCAGCATATAGGAGGTGTTGGGTACTCAGCAACTGTGCACCTAAATTAGAATTAGGAGGGTAACCTGGCATGCTGCAGGTGGTTGACTGCAAGTCTTCTCACAGAATGGTGCCAAAGCAGCCCTTTCCCAGCCTATTATGTCCTTGTCACTACAGGGTTCCCCATGAGCAGAAACTGTCAATTATACTAACCTGTGTAGCAGTCTTATAGTGAATATAAAATCTCCACTAGTATGAGTCAAACAGACGATAGGCTCCCTGTTTGCTTGTGACCGAGTGGGATGTGAACCTAGGTCTCCGAAGGTGAGAGGTTAGGGGATGTGTGTTTTGTTTACCTGAGGTTTTCAGATTGCTTTTCTTTAATCTCTTAGGCAGACTCTCTATTTTGTCTCATGTCATAGAATGGAATCACTGGTGAAGCATTTAATTCCCACCAAGCCATATATGATGTGACTGATACAAACAGACATGAAATGTCAAAACATGATTTGTCATCCAGAAGGAATTCAGAAAGCCATTTATTTTTTTCCTTCTTTAATAGAAACATCATTTCACAGGTGCTTTAATATCTTGTTTACAAAACGTTCACCTGTTGAGAGAGATTCATGTTGGACAACTTTACAATAAACTCAGAGCCAAATATTTATAAGATCAGATACTATTTTAAAATGTGCCTCAGGAGATACCATATATTGCCAGAGGCTTTAAAATGCAACTTTGATTCTTTTAAAGGATATAATTTGTAGGCACACAGTTAATTCAACTATCATAACATTTGCTAGCCTTTCATGTTTTTCTGAGGCTTGTAACTGTCTGTGTAGACATGGAATTTTATTACATACTCCAGAAAGTAGTTGAACTTATTTTCCAGTATCATTATAAAGCTGTTGTGTCTGTATATATTAGTTAACTATGGTATATGACTTGGTCATATATTATGTTAGGATTGGTTCACAGTCACAATAGGATGGGGGACATTGCTGCATGGCAGCTGGTAAACATATTTGGGGTGGAATAGTTAGTCACACTTCTGGAGTTTTAATTGAATTACCTTTGACAATGAACAGCAAACCTAGTGGGTGATCTACTAAATTAAACTGATTAATGGGTTCCCTAAAATCAATTAGCATATAAGGTTGTGAGCATGAACACATCCTGTTGCTCCTTGGGGACCTGGGCAGGATTAGAATGACAGCAACAAATGTGAGACAAAGTGAAAGCATACATCTCTTACTGCTGCTGACCTCTGCTACCACACATAAAAGAAAAACAGGAGCCTAACAGGAGCTGAAAGAATCTGACAGTAAATCATTTAAGTTCTGTTTTGCAGAACTGATATAGGATGCTTCCAAACTGCTTGATTGATGCTGGGCAGTATATTAAAAGTGAGACACAGTTGTGAGGTACCAGTCCCATGTCAATGAAGCACCAAACTGCAAGAAATAACATCTGCTGGCTTTTTATTTTAGTTAGAGATGTGCAGGTAGCAAAGAGCCAGTTGGAATAAATTACCTTTTCTGCTGATGCGATACAATGACAATCCTTTCTGTAGATCCTCAGAAAAAACGTTCACTCTCTTTGGATGGCTGTTTGTTATCTGAATAATCCACCTATTACAAAATAAGGAGATGGTGATTACTCTGACCTTTGCCTCACTGCAACATGATTCTGTGCACTACTCAGCTAAAGCATGTAATGGGACACAGATGCTTTCTAAAGAACAATTAAATACACAAAAAAATAACCATTTTCGGAACTTTGGGTTTGTGACACAAACTGATAAAAGCCAGAGAAGTCAAAGCTAATGTGAGAAACAAAATAGGAAACAAAAGTAACAGAGCACAACAGCAACCCTAGCCTTAATATTCCATTTTTAGCATCATGAATGTCTGATTATTTCTAGTACCCTTACATGGAAGAGTGCCTTCACTGAGTGATCCCACTCCAGTCAATGAGTCTATCTGTGGAGTAAGGTGCTACTAAATTGGAAAAAGGACATCATGAGCTCTGACTCTCTAATACTGATTTTTAGTTCTCTGTTTTTATTTTTTATAATCTTTACCTTACCTTTGCCAAATTCCTTGATCAATTTCTAACTCATGCGTTATTTAGCCAGCTACCTGAGGGAACTGGTCAGCTTTTCAAAGATGCCACCATTGCATTATAAAGGTTCTAAGCCCATGGGATGAAACAACAGGAGTATTGGAAATTAGTATCACTGGCTGAAAATTTTCTGTCAAAAAATTTTTAGACGGCAAATTTAGGTATTGATTGAATAGAAATTTTTGCACAAATTGTCTGCTTTCCTCAATTTTTCAATTTTTAGCTAGAAAACTGAAAGGCTGAAAATTCTCAAGTAAAAATGGAAATTTTGTATGTTTTCAGCACTTTTTCTATTAAAAAAATTTTGACTGAAAATTTTCACAGGGTAAACAACTGCTATTTTCTGACCAGCTCTAGAAATAAATATAACTTTTTTAAAAAAATCCTTTTTATAAAATTGTTACATGCATGGGGTCAAATTCTGCTTCAGGCTAAATGTGCACCCAAGAAGGGGCATGCAGGCTTCTCCTTTGCCTTTGCCCTCAGGCTGGGTTCCCACAAAACCCACTGTGTTGGCACCCTACAACCTTCCTCATGGGTCTTTCCTCCTTGGAACTGCAGAAAGCTGTTCTAAGGGGTGGTGTAGAAGTTATGGATCACTGATTTGCCACATACCCCCTAGATCTGCCCCTGCCCCCTTCTTATTATCATCCCCTCCATTAAAATATGGTTTTGGCACACATAATTTGCATGAGTCCCCCTTAGGTTGGCCTTTAGCTTTTAAGAGAAAGACCTATAGAATTTCATAGGGATGAAACCCATAAAGTTTTATAGAAGTTAATCTCAAACCTAAAGAATTTACTAAAATGATAGCCTTTCTATGGGGGTTTGTTTTTTTTTGGGGGGGGGGGGGTTGTTTGTTTTTTAAACCATCCTGTAGAATTCTATAGAAGAGAAAAAAAATGTGTTCTCTAGTTTTGTTAAAAATTTTCTATAGGTTATGTTGAACAGAAAATGACAACCTATCAGACTTTTCTATACTTAGTCCTGCCATGAGTGCTGGGGACTGGACTAGATGACCTCCCGAGGTCCCTTCCAGTCCTATGATTCTATAAGGGTCAGATAAATTTGTATTGTTAGGGCTTGATCCTGCAAACATATGTCACTTTGCTGCCTATTCAATAAATAGTTGTACTGGCTTTCATTGTATCAAATCTAGCAGCGTACCATTGTATGTAGCAAAGTTCCAGGTATAGATAGTTCACAAGGACAAACTGTCTGCAAGGTTATCGATTATTTATTATTTGTATTATCATAGCGCCTAGAGGTCCTAGTTGAGCATACTTAGTGTGTTGCACTGTCGATTTGGTGTAATTCACTTGTGATAAATAGGTTAGCTCATTTGATATTTAAGTCTCTGGGCAAATGGTAGTGTTGCCTTAAACCTCTATCTACAGGTCCCATATTATTTCCAAAGGACCTGGGAAAGCGTTTAACTCTGTGTGTTATCTTTTCCAGGGTTAAAGAAGCAATAGCACTATTCCTCCAGTCTCTCAAGTTGGGCACAGAGTCTTGCAGCAATAACACATAACACACATTTTTGCTATAGAAAGTGCAACACCAACAGATCAGATTTTATACTTAGCAAGAGAAAGTAAAGACAGGTCATTGAGAAGACAGACCTATCAGTGGAAGAAGATCATTTTGGACATTTAAATTATCTGGAATATATTTCATCCCAAATCTTTTTGATTTCCTGACTTCAGTGAAGACCACTATGAGGTTGTCAATGTAAAGCCTCCCATTGACTTAAAGGGGAATTGTGTCAACAGTTGCAAGATTCATGCCTAAAACTTTGGAAATGTATCAGTACAATTGGTTTTATGGAATCAAAACTATGCATGTAGCTATAAGCTACCAGACTGCGTGCGCACACACTTGGTCTTTTTTAGGAATAAAGTTCATGGCACCTAAATAATATGGTGATAGGTGCATTAGAAATACTGAGACCAAGTAGATTAGTTTAGAAGTAAAGTTAACACAAAGCTTTTTGTGTTTCATGTTAATAGATATTGGACCAGATTCTGCTCTCAGCTAAACCTGTGCATCCCCAACTCCATAAAAATCACTGGGGTTGCATGGCTATAACTAAGAGCAGAAATTGATCCACCATCTTGATTTGGTTGCAAAGGTCTGTCCATTTTCCATTTTTATTGTTCAGTGAATATTTTAAATTTTTAAATACATTTGCTTTGTGCATATTTGACTCCCTTCTTTCTGTTCATTTAAGTGAATCTGTTTTACTGGCCAAAAAACATGCACAAAGGAAATTTCAGATTTGTGCATGTGTATTTGCAGTAGCTGAATGATAAATTTACATGAGCAAATATTTTGTGCTGGTATGCCAGTGTGTTCATCTAACCAGGGAACAGAAATAATACCATGTGACTTCTCTGACCAATCCCAAAGAAGGAGTATAGCTTGAATTTTGGATATTCATGATCCATCTGCAGAATAAAATATTTGAAGAGTTATTAATTAAGTAATGAATGAAATTTCCTCAAATGTAATCTGTTAATGGATACTGCATGAGCAGAAGAAAGGCTAAATGCAGTGAGTGAATTTTCTTCAAAATTATCACAGTTCTCCTTTCAGCTATTGTCTTTTCATCCTGGCCTTTATGCTTCTCAAATAAAGTTGAGACAAATTGATGTTACTTTTCAAACTGGCTCTATATCTGTGAACTGACGTAATAATTAATGTAATCCCAGTTCCTTAAATATTTAGTTTAATTACTTGTGTAATCAAATGTCAGTTAGAGATACCTGTTAGGCTGTGGACCAAATTATACAGGTAACTCCCTTGAGGTCAATGGTGTATGAGTAAGAGCTGAATCGGGCCTTGTATGTTTTTGTCTTCTATGTCATTCCTTCTTTTTTGGTTTCCCAGCAAGTTCCACCTTTGGTAGGTGTCTCCCTTAGACAGTAAACTGTTCCTGGCAAGGACTGTCTTTATTTTTATGATGCAGGACTGGGTATATTGTCTATGCTATACAAGTAAATAATAAGGCCCAGGCTAGCTCTTCCAAATGTTGGGATTACGTCTAACAACCTCAGCCACATAAATTACAGAACAGTCTGCACAGGAAATGCATGCTGAGGTTTAGAATGTCTGCAGAAGTGTGAACAATAAGTGCAATCTGACCAGTGCAGGCCTCAGGCCTCCTGGTGGAGGATTTACTCCTGGGTTACCTTTTCCTGAGGTCTGAAGAAAAGAAGGAATTCTGACTTCTTGAAGACACAGTGCCAAAAGTGTAGATGAGACCGGTCTCTTTGGTAGCTTAGGAAAAGCCAGGTTAACATGGATGCATTTAAATAATTCAACACTTCCTTTTTCCAGTGAAAAAGAGACATTTCCCTCCAAATTCCATTCTTCCCTTTGCTGGGGAAAACATGTGTATTCAATATTTCTCACCCTGCCTAATTTGTGCAAAGCTTTTTTGCCACTTTTGAATTCCCCTAAACATAGGGTACAGCCCTGCCAAGAAACTTTATCCAAATCAGGCTGTTCAGGGAACGGTGTCTGGATGATCTGACACAGCCTGTGAGCAAGGGCGTTAAGTGACCTATCAGTGATATGTGGTGAAGGAAAGGTTTGGGGCTCCAGGAGTTTAACAAGTAAGTCCTGCAAAAAGAGGAGCTGAGATTTCTGTGGGTATCCAGTGGTCAGGGGCTGGATATGTGGTATCCAGGGGACTTTTTGAAGGGATTCAGGGGCTGGAGTGCATCTATTGTCAACCTGCAGGGAAATACTGGGCTGGTGTAGCCCAGAGGGCAGTGCTTGAGTGGAGGCCAGGCTGGTTGTGTTAGGGAGCTAACACACAGCTGGTACAGGCAAGACTCCCTCACACTGGAAGTAGGTGGCAACAAGGTGACTCACCTGAGTGCCCCCAGAAGTGTCTCAATGGTGCCCACCTTAGAACTTTTATCCCAGTGGTTAGAGCACTCAGTTAGGATGGGGGAAACCCAGGTTCAATTTCCCCCTTCAAGCAGAGGATGAGAGAGGATTTGAACAGGGATCTCCGATATCTCAGGTGAGTGCTCTAACCACTGGGATAAAAGTTATAAGGTGACCACCATCACCAGCCTGTTGTGTGGCATGAGGCAAGCATCTAACTCAGTCTAGCAAGGAATGACTTAGGCATCTAAGCCATCTGACTTCAGAAGAGGAGTTCCCATTTTGTGGATAACAAGCAGAGATAGGCACCTCCCTGCAATGGCTCAGACTTAAGCAACTATCTCAGTGAGAGGGGTGGGGCCTAGGACATACGGCTCCTATCAGCATCTCCCATTGGCTAGCTTAGGAGGCTCCCTGCTTAGCTTGCTGGCTTTCATGGATTGCATTTTTAGTTACCTGTCTCTCCCCATTCATTGCATAGGGAGCCTGGGGCCTCACTCAGGCTTTGTGGGTCACAGTATTCTTCCTGTGATTTTCTAGGTGCCTAAAAGTTAGGTGTTACAACACTCAGCCCCTGGGTCCCAATTTGAAACTCTTAGTCCAACTAAATCCTACCTTCCCAACAGCATGAGTCCATGCACTGTTGACATCTGTGCTTCAGAATATAATTTAGAACATACTGCCCCCTTGAAGCCCATCCAAGTATTGGGGTTTAAAGGAAGGCTGTAAGTGAGCACAGGCAAAAAATATTGGAATTGGGTCCCTCAGTAAGATTTCATGTATTTTTTAAGTGCTATCTAGCCTGGGGCAAAACATGCCACAACTCTTCCAGCACACAAAAGTGAGAAATGTGGGTTCAATTTATACAACTAGTTGCTTCCAGCTGAACCAGCCATTAAAAGCTGTTGAAAAATTACAATGTAAATAGATTAATGCAGACAAAGCAACGTGCACTATTTGGTGTCTTCTTGTTAACTATAGAATACTTCAGCAGTGATACACTGTTAGTCTAAGGCATATGATCTGAGTAAACCACCACTAGTGGGTAGGTGGCACATGAATATGTGATTAATGTAGGGGCCTGTCTATCCCCAGAGCATCCCATAGTAGATTCAAGGAAGACTGAAATGGTCAGAAAATCTGGATCCTGTGCTTGGAAGAAGGCATCCCTAATTATTTTACCCTCAGCATCACCCCAAGAATTTCTTGTTATTGATTTGAGTTATACTTAGTCTTAATCCAACCCTAATGGTATCCAAACACTCCTATATTTGAAGGCTCACTAAACTCAACAAAGCAATTCAACTTATTTCCACTCATTTTTAGTATATTTGGTAATATGATTTTCTTCTTTTTTGATATGAGAAGTCAGGTGATAGGACCAATCCCATGCTAAAGACTTTGTGTTTTAAGTAATGGTACCTGGCTTATGTGAAGCTGATTTTTGTTGGGTTTTTGTTTGTTTGTTTGTTTGCCTGTAATTTCTGTTCCCCTTTAGAAGATAGGAAAATGAATAAAGAAAATGTGTGAGAAATTACACTGATAGGATTGTATTGGTTACTTATGATCAGCTCTTTTATTGTTATTATGGGTTTCCTAATGACTGTGCCAATTCTACATAGACCTTACCCACTGAACTAAATTGTCACCTTTATTAGGCGCATAGCACCTGAGCTAATGCCAGTGAAGTTAATGAAAGTCTTTCCAATTTAGTTGGGAAGTTGGATCAGGCCTGTAGACGGAGAGAGAGAGACGTACTGCCAAAACATGCTCCTCTACTGCCACCATGTCAGCTGTGTGCACCAACAATGCTTGAATGAAAACTTGTTGGGGGAGGGATTGTTATGTACTGTATGGTGCCTACCACAATGGATGCACAAGTTGTTGATTCTACAGTGATATAAATGATCAATATAATAATATGTGTTTTTAAACAACATTGAATTTCCAAGACCAAAGTAAATGAAGCAGGAGTGGGTGGGTGAGGGTCCGTGGCCTGAGACATGCAGAAAGCCAGGCGAAAGGATCGTCGTGGTTTCTTCTGGCCTTAAAGTCTATAAGCAAATCTTCCAGGACACTATCAAATAACAACCCCCTGAACATAGTCCTTTAGAATATTCATTCTTTAAAGTGTTTTAAGTTTCATAGTGTATTTGACTTATGGACCTGACGGCATAATGAAGGGTGTGGTTTTATAAAATGAACAACAAATAGCTATTTTTTAGATTCCTTTTCCCCACAGGCTGCACTGATATCAGCTTTACAGTACTAAAGAACTGAAAGGGTTTTCAGGATGGCATATAAAAACAAACAATAAAAGGAACAGTTTGTAAAGCACAGGAACTCAATTGTCTGAGCCAAAAGGCTCGCTTAGTCACACATGATCTTTACATTGGCCCATAGTCTAAGGCTAGGTCCACAGTAGAGATCTCACAGCGGCACAGCTGTACCGCTGCAGCTGTGCCACTGTAAGAAATCCATGGAGCCCATCTATGCCAATGGGAGAGAGCTCTGCCAATGGCATAATTAAACCACCCCCAATGAGCGGCAGTAGCTATGTTGGCAGGAGAGCATCTCCCACTGACATAGTGCTCGCTATCCACACTGGTGCTTCTGTCGGTGAAACTTATGTCAGTCACGGGGGTGTTTTTTTTTTCACACCCCTGACCAGCAAAGTTTTACCGACAAAAGTGCTAGTGTAGACATAGCCTACATTTCCCCTCCTAACGATAGTAATAAAATATCCACCCATCCATTCATACAAACAATCAATCACCTTTCGGATATGACACATCACCAGCCAAACTGGTAGCAGATGCATGTTCCAAAATTAGTGTCAGTTTATTTGACTGTTTGCCTTTTTTATCACAGACAAGTTCTTAGAATTTGGCATATTGTGTAACAAGCCATGTAAGAAATATGTAAGCATCCAGTCAGTCCTTTGATGGGATCCTTTAAGAAAATCCCTATGTTGTAAACAATAATGTCGGTGACTATTTTTTCTGAGCTAGTACTATACCAATGCTCTCATATAGTATTACAGGCTCTGTGCTGCTGGATGTGCTGTTTTTCAGCTTCTACTTTAATGGTCCAAAGCACTATTTCTTATAATAGTGATAGTGCTGTCTTGTGGGCAGTTACTAAGAATACTGTAGCAATGTTTCACAAGGGCCACTGAGCTAAAACTTCTTCTACAATTTTAATTAGATAGCAATTATACGACACTTTCCCTCTTAAAAACTTGTGCAGTAGCTTTGTATGGTTCCCATATTGCACCCCAGAAGAACCATAATGGTTCAGTGATGGGTATGTATTTGGAAAGCATTTAGAAATCCTTCAGGAGGAGCGATCCTAAATCATATATGTAAGTTAATCAGGCCAATTCAGTCTTGGTGTAAGTAGATGTAGCTCCAGCAAAGTCACAGAGGTCCAGCTAGTCATACTGGGGCTGGGATTTGCCCAACAAAGCACATAAGTAGGAGAGTTGTCCCATTACAGTCAATGGGATGACTCATGTCGTGCTTAAATTTACTCACATACTTGAATGCTTTGCTGGATCAGGTCCATACTGCATAGCAGAGGTTGATTAAAGAATAATATCTTTTTTAAATTGCACTGTTGGTATACTTTAAATGTATGTGGTGTACCACTGGAGAACGTAGTGGAGGGGCGACTACTTAAACTATTTCTGTAGAGTTGGATATATCTCTAATACTGTTTCAAATGAAGAGGTTTCTTTGTAGTACAGTATTAGTGCACTGACTAAACCTTTCTCATAGTGAAGAAATTATCTATGCTGTTGTGATCTAAAGCTAAAGCCACTTTAAGAGAACTACAACCCTAATTTGGATAGAAAGATTTTAATTGGGCACATGATAGGCTTTTTTTGGGTGGGAGGGATAGTTGCAGGAATTCATAAACCAGAAAGCATGCTTGTTCAAAGGAGGGTGGGGGACTTGTTTCATGCAGTTGTGGGTACACTTGACATGAAATAGGTCCCTTAGTATATAGTATCATACGGGTAGCCGTGTTAGTCTGAATCTGTAAAAAGCAACAGAAGGTCCTGTGGCACCTTTAAGACTAACAGAACTATTGGGAGCATAAGCTTTCCTGGGTAAGAACCTCACTTCTTCAGATGCAAGTCTGAAGTGAGTATTAGTATATAGTTTCAGTGCCATGTACAGTGCTGGCTTTTTCCTTTGCCCAGGGGTGCTCAACTACTGCTCAGCCCAGACCCTGCCCCCACTCTAGCCCCCCCCCCCAAGCCCTCATTCCCACCCCACCTCTTCCCACCCAGTTCCACTCCCTCCCCGAGCGCGCCCCATCCCCGCACCTCCTTCCTGCACCCCAGCATCCCCTTCCTGCTACGGAACAGTTGATCGTAGCGGGCAGGAGGCACAGGGAGGAGTTGATTGGTGGGGCCACCAGCGGGAAGTGCTGGCGGGGAGCTACCTGCCATGGGTGCTAAGCACCTGCTAATTTTTTTCCGTGGGTGCTCCAGCCTTGGCACCTATGAGCATGTAACCATATAATTGAGTCAGTCACTCAGTAGACAAGTCATAGTTATACATGGATGTTTGTGTTTATTTTACTTAATACACTGACAGATGTTTGTTAGCTAACCATATAAAACTGAAATGATTTCTCAATCATAAAAGTAGAATTTTATACTGTGACTGAAATGTAGTATTACACCTTGAATTCAGGTGAGTACCTGGGAGTAGCTGGATCAATTTTAGCCTTAGACTGTTTAGTATGGCATAGAAAGCTGGAAGCCTTACTCCCATTTTGTGCCTTTGGAAATCTCCTCCTCTCATCTTCCATTCTGCTGTACTGTGTAAGATTAATATTCAGGATGCAGCAAAATGTTCTGTATGCAAAATGCCTCACTGTCTCTTATTTCCAAAATAATGATAAATGGCAGCGAGTAAAAATTATAGCCAAATGTTGATGTCTGCAGAACAGATGACAGTTGTGTAAGAAGTGTGTTTTCTTACTGCATGTTGATTGACGGCCAGGGTCAGAATGTGGAAAGCATTTGTTGGGCTCTGTCAGATCATAGGGAGCTGCTGACAGCTTACTCTACAGTTCGCTTCCTTCTCGCACTGGTGAGATTTATGCTGCAATTGTGAAGGTGCTAATTAAACATTGCTTTGTGGGATAGTCATTTAAATTGTCCTGGAAAAAATCCTACAACTTGTATTATTAAACATAACCTTTATTTTATAGGAGTTAGCTAGTG
This sequence comes from Chrysemys picta bellii, assembly GCF_011386835.1. NCBI lineage: Eukaryota > Metazoa > Chordata > Testudines > Emydidae > Chrysemys > Chrysemys picta. The sequence goes on from NC_088799.1 coordinate 77,910,602, forward strand.
TCTGGGTGTAAATCTATTACAAGACCACTGCCTTAATTGACATCATTCACAATATCCTGAAATACAACACACTGAGAGTTTGACTGCTTTAATGCCAGTGTGATCTTAGCAGCAAATAGCACTTCTCAGAAGAAAATTCAAGATCATCTCTGAAAGTCTGCTTGTCGACCAGGAGAGGAGATATTTGAAAGTTACTGTAGGTAGCAGATCCATCTCTTGCGCCACTGCTGGCCTGGCTAAGTAATAACAATGGAGAGCGATACTCTTAGTTGGTATTTTAAATGGGATTACGAAGTGCAAGAAAAGGGGGGAAAATAAGGGAAATACTTTCAATAAAATGATAATAGAAAAATGGCTAATGTCAAGTCTTGGATTTAGTTTTTGCAGAATATATATTTATAAGGGCACCAATGAGTCATGGGGAATTTCCTTAAATATGTTCAAGGCTCCTCTAAAATTTTGATGATGCAGAAAAAAAAATGTATAAATTGATACATGGCTCTGTGTTGGGTGGTGTTGTGAGCAATTTTTTTAATTAAAATTATATATTTGCTTAACTTTCTCATGTAAAAAAAATCACTTTTTGGATATTTTTATTATTTTAACACATTATGTTGTGGAATAATTTAGGGCCAGATCCTCAGCTGGTGTAAATTGATGGCGCTCCACTGATTTCAGCTGATCTTAATGGAGCTGTGCCAATTTACACCAGCAAAGACCTGATGTAAACTGTTTATGAATGTGTGGAACAGCGTAGAGCCATTGCTGGTAGGCACTGTGCTAGGTCAATTGGGACCTAAACTACTATTTCATTCCTCCATCTTCATTCAGCAGAAATTCCCAAAGGACTGTATTTATGTAGAACTTATTGAATTTCTCTACTAAGACTATGTCTACACTACGGACCCTACAGCGGCACAGCTGTACTGTTACAACTCTGCTGCTGTACGGTCCCGTGTAGCCGCTCTTTGCCAGTGGGAGAGAGCTCTCCTGCTGGCATAATTAAACCACCCCCAGTGAGCAGTGTTAGCTATGTTGGTAGGAGAACCTCTCTTGCCAACATAGCGCTGTCCACACCAGCACTTTTGTCAGGGAAACTTGTGTCGATGAGGGGTGTGTGTTTTTTTTCACACCCCGACCAACAAAAGTGCTAGTATAGATAAAGTCTTAGTTTCATGACATGGTAGACAGATGGCCTGGTAATCTGAGGGGCTTTTTCTCAGTTACACTGAGGGCTGGTCTACATGGGAACACTCAGGAAAGTCAAGACAAATTAACTAAAGGTGTGAAGTTAAAGCACATTAAATCCCTGTGTGGGATATCAGAAGCTCTCAATCAGAAGTAAAGTGACCTTTGTTCACTTTAGCTTACTCCTTAAAGGATTAATTTATTGGAAGAAAAAAACATTTCCCACCACCTTCCAGTTATTTTGAGCACTAAAAGAAAAACCCCAAAACTTGGTGATATGTTATATAGCAATTGTTGTTTTGAAGATGATTAATATGCAAATTATAATGAAAATTATATTGGGCAGAGAAAAGCATGGAGTCTAGTTCACAATGTTGCTTAACAATAACCTGGAGAGAATATTGTGGAGAAGTTGATTGACAACAGGGAATGAAAGCTCTTACCACTAGAATACTGCTTTAAATTTGACCCAGGTTGATAGTAACTGAAAGTCATCATTACCACCTGAAGTGTGATACGTGTTGATTGTCTTGGTTCAGTTCACATACAAGCCAAGGACTGAACGTGCATAGCTAATGAGTTGTGTCTCACTTTACCACTAGTGGTGACATCTCCAGGTCAGGGTTGAGGCCTACTAATGGGGCAACATGAGGGAAGCCTGCACTGCTGCCATCTTTACAGTGAAAAAATGGAGAACATCAGTATTCAGACATCACTAAGATCAAAACAAACTTACTTCTATTTTTAAACAAAATCAGATTAATCAGCAATAAAATTAACCAAATGTTATAAATATCTCTAACTTAAATCACAGTGTAGAGTAGTGCAGAGGCCTTTCTTCTTTGGTGAGTCAACCTTTCCTCTCTCTTCCTAAGACAAAAGAAGTTACAGAATGAATGAAAGCCAAACTGAAAAAAGATAAGGATTCAAACAATGACAATCAGTTTTCATCACTCCCCCTTTTGATGTCTGGACACCTCTGTGAAGTGAATGCATCTAATCCCTTTGGTAAAGTTCAGTCCTACCGCTAGTTCCTAAAATGGAAGGTGGCCAAGACATAATTTGCCTTCAAAACAGGCTGTGGACATTTGGCAGGCTGTACAGAGCTCTTTCCAGTTTCAGAAGGAACCATTTCCTGTAGCTCAGATTGGGACCTTTTGGTTCTGGCTGTTGAATAGCCTCCAATTTAGAGGAAGTAAGGAAGATCAGAGCCTTTCAAAAGACCCCCATTATGGTTTTAGTCTTGTCCATTGTCCAGGGGTTTAGATAAAATTATTGGATAGAGTGTTTCTAATAATAAAATATGAAAATCATTAGCGAAAATGGCTTTGGGAAGTTGTCCCGCTTTTATGAGATTAAGTGATAACAGCATTTTCCTGCATCCCCCAAAAAAGGATGGATGTTCCCAAAGCTCAAGTTAGATAATTACTATGGTTTTCTTTGTTCCAAACCATGAAATTCAATATATTTTCACATTAAATAGCGTAAAGTAAATTGTAGTTTGTATTCTATTCATCTATGTTTCAGTTAAAGCAGGATCAGTCAAATCAAATCCTGCTTTTTCACTGAAGTCATTGGGAATTTTGCCATTCACTTAAATGGGAACAGGATCAGGCCCAATATTATGTATAGATCAAATCCTAAAGTCCTTACTCCAGTAAAACATCCTGGCAGAACCTGCCTCTCTCTCTGTTCATGTATTCTATTCAGTAGTCTCAATCTTCCAAAACCTTCAGACAAATCAAAGTAAATGCTTTATAAACGAAAGGATGTCATGTAAGCAGCTAGATGTTTTCATTTGAGCAGGAAGTCAAATATCTTATGTGAGTTGTGAGCACTATAAATTCTCCATCTTTGGCAGAGGGCATGGCTAAGCACAGATGGACACAGAGCAGAGTTCTGAACAGGAAATTTCAGAGGAAATCTTTTCCAGGAAGCACTTTTTGAAATTACACTTTATTCTTAATGACGTCTTCCATAATGATTTTCCTCAAAAAAATGTCTGTGTATCATCAGCAATTCAAGTAGCATGAGCAGCAAACCAAGTACAGAATTTGTTTATTATCATAACTATATCGAGATCTGACCAGAAAAGGTGTTTCGGCTGATTCTCTACAGACTTTTTATTAGCTGTTTCCCTCCCTGTAGCTCTCAGTCTACCACATGTTAAGCTGTTTTTCTTTTGGTTACTTGAACTGGCCCCAAAGCCTGCAATTTGATGCTGCCCTAACTGCCCCCCGCAGGCAGTGTGTCAGAAGGGCATTCCTTGGCCATGTGCCTCCCCTCCCTGACACATGTTTGCCAAACTGTCACTTAACCTTTCAGACCATTAATTTGTTAGCAGATTTTCAACAGATCGCATAGGGGCAGAGCATTACCAACAGGCTGACGGTTCCAATGTGGATTCCATTTAGGAGATCCCGTCTGCCTCAAACTGACCAAATCTCAGGGGTTTCAGCTGATATTTCAGGCAGTTAACAAATGAGAACTTTTAGACTGGTCAAAAAAACTTTCTGACTTTGTCCTAGTGAAAATATAACAGCAGCCTATCAAGCCAAGAGTGTTTGTGCCTTGCCATTATATCCTGTTGCTGTCTGGGCAAAAGAGAGGAATTGCGTTATCCAAACCAGTCCTGGATCATTTGTATTTAACACAGAGAATGCAGTTTGAATTGTTCATCTAGCATTTCATGTTTAGGATGTATTTCAACTGTAAAATAAATAAAGTCAGCTAAAAAAAAATTAAACTATATAAAAATAGGCTACCAGCTAGATCCTCACTACTATAGAGAATAGAACAAAGACAATTATCAAATCATTAGGCAAATGTACAGCTTAGCCTCTGGTGTACTTTTAACATTTGATACTCAAAACTGTTCATTGATCTGTCCTGTTCCTATTTTCTGAATTCAGTTCTGTGTGGTACATGTTACAAATCCACATGAGCTAAATAAGGTGTGTTGTTACTGCTACTTTAATCCACAACAAGAGTAGGCCAAATAACAGATGACGCCCTTGAGACTTTTGCTTTAAAGTGTCGGAGTATGATGGTGACTATTTAATAAGTCTACTGAAATGCTAATGCTTTCAAAGCTCAGTTGGAACACAGTATGATGTGGAGTGTCAGCCTTTTTTCAGGCCTTCACTTCCCAAAAAATGAACCAAAATATCTTCTGCAAGGAAGAGAAAAAGGGTCTGAGATGAATCCCTGTTGAGAACATGCAGCACTTGACAGAACCAGGCTCATAATGGGGATCTGATCTAATCGATACAACAGCCTCATTAACAGAAGAATTTCTAACCAGGAACGTTATAACTTTATTCCTAATTCATTCACATGAGAGAGGGGATGGCTTTAAAGAACAGGAATTTAACCAACAAAACACATATTGAGATTTCCCTGTAGAAGGAAATCTGGTCCCAGTTCTATCTTTCTGTGTCTTACATGCTTTAAACTTTTATGCACTGATCTCTGAATTAGCCACCCACTGAGATGAAACAATGACCTGCTTTGTTGCTGTTGTCAGTACAGTATTTAGTGTGTTTTGTGGCAGGTATCCATTGTTTGATTGTTTCCCAATTAATCTGCATGAAATGGCCTACAAAGCATTTGACACGTTCTAGGGAGATTGAGAATGAAAGCGGTGGCAAGAGCTACTCCACCAGCTCTGTGGCAGTAGGGGGAATCCCTCTTACATAGCATTCCCTGGAGACTCTTTCCAACCACCTTTCCTGGTGGCATAAAGGGACAAGGGCAGAACAGAAAATCAGGCCTGTTCTCTCTAAAGCCATGAAAAGTTCTTTCTGTTCCACAGGTGTGGGCTTCTCAGAGTCAAACTGGGCAGAGTTTTGTTTTTTTAATGAGCATGTCCATCTATTTCAGCTGTCCATGTACATTAACCCAATAGGTTACTCAATGAAGGTAATGGTTTTTGTTTGATTAAAAACTTGGCCTCTTTTGCTATGGGGAGAAGCAAGAAGATGTAGCTGAAATCTGGAGAGGTGAGCAAGAGAAAGAAGAGAATGCTGATGAGCTCTCCTGAAAGGTGTGTGTGTAGGTGTGTACACTGTTCCATGTAGAAGACTATTTATTCCTCGCTGGAAAAGTCATCAATATATAGGAGATATATATTAACATAGCAGGGGGTTCCTGGACTTTGGGATAATATACCTGAGTTCTAGCACATTTTTTTAAGATACTATTTACAAGCAGAACCTCTTTTGGAAAATGTTGATGATCACCAGTCTAAAAAAACCCACCAATATAACTGCCCAGTATTAAAGACCATTCTTCCTGCTCCACCAAACTACTGAAACACCAGAAAGGTGGTTCAGATATAACAAAAAACAAAGAACTTCTACGGGTGTTATACTTGACTGCCTACTTCCAGCCAAAGCCAGCTTTTACACGGCTGTGGAGTGGAGTATTTAATTGAGGACTGAGGCAGGGTTGGGGATAATCTATTTAACTATGAAAGATATAGTAAGCAAAGTACTAGGGTGACCAGATAGCAAGTGTGAAAAATCAGGACAGGGTGCGTGTGTGTGTGTGGGGGGGGGGGAGGAGGGTAATAGGTGCCTATTGTAAGAAAAAGCTCCAAATATCGGGACTGTCCCTATAAAATCGGGACATCTGGTCACCCTACACAGTACTGACGCTGCTGTAACCTAGCCTGGCTGTATTCTCAGTCTCTGCAACTGCTTCCTGCCTCTTTGAGAGTCAGCAGGAAGTGTGGCCCTGAAAAGAGGCCTGCAGGCCATGTGGCAACTTTAAACCTGCTGAAACATAACCCTTTATAGCACGTGGCGCAGGACCAATAGAGAATCAAGGACAAAGGGAAGATAAAGGAAGTGGCCTTGGTTCAAGCACTGAACCTATTGTGGAGCAGGGTAATGATATTTCTTTATTACTGCCACCATATATTTTCCTTTTTCTCTCTCATAACTGAAGGAAACACAGGATAGAATCAGATTGCACTCCTCAACTTCAGGAAGAGTAGGAGAAAGTGCTAAAGCATCCTGCCTGTAGAAGAAAGTTGTGCTTATTATTATTTAATATTTATAATACAGGCGTGCCTATAAGCCAGCTAGACTGGGGACTTATTGTGTTAGATATTGTTTATCATGAAGGCTAGTGGAAAGGAGAAAAACTAAGAGGAGGAAGCCTGTCATGTCCACATCATTAAAAATATTTCGGACAATTGTCAACATTTTCAGTCACATGCCTGACATAGCCTATTGAGCAATAGCCCTGTCTGAAAACTTTCTCCTCCTTGGCTCTGAAACAAGTACTGCATCACGCTGTGCCTTACAGACTCTGACAGTATTGGACTTAACCTACTGCCGGCACTAGTTAAGGGCTTGTCTATACTTACCGCGCTGGTTCGGCGGCAGGCAATCGAACTTCTGGGTTCGATTTATCGCGTCTTGTCTGGACGCGATAAATCGAACTCAGAAGTGCTCCCCGTCGACTCCGGTAATCCTGCTCGCCGCGAGGAGTACGCGGAGTCGACGGGGGAGCCTGCCTGCCGGGTGTGGACCGCGGTAAGTTCGAAGTAAGGTACGTCGACTTCAGCTACGTTATTCACGTAGCTGAAGTTGCGTACCTTACTTCGATTTGGGGGTTTAGTGTAGACCAAGCCTTAGAATGGCCCAAGCCCTAGATTTATTGTGTAAGCATAGCACAAACAGTAAAGAGTAGTTGCTATTCATACAGTTATTTATCAGTGACTTTGGCAACATAGTTGGAACAGTAAAAGAATATCCTGGAGAGTTACTTCTAGGTATTTAGTGGTGATATTGAATGCCTAACTTGTTATTCAGGTGCTGGTGAGGTAGGATTACCAGAAAATGTATGTGTATTTGGGTGACAGGCTGTAATTAGGGTGACCAGACAGCAAATGAGAAAAATCGGGACAGGGGGTGGGGGGTAATAGGAGCCTATATAAGAAAAAGACCCAAAAATCAGGACTGTCCCTATTAAATTGGGACATCTGGTCACCCTAGCTGAAATCGAACCATCTGCATTGCCCATGGCTATTTCCAAACCAAACACATGCTCATGAGGGGAAACGAGATGATATGATTTATAAAGGAACTATAATTTATTAGAATTTTGATTACCCCGCTCCATAGGTGCTCTTCAGTATTAATTGTATCTACCCTAGTTGCTTCTGTTGCAGCAGAACTGCATCCCATTGCCAAGATTAAAAAAAAAAAGAGAGACAAATTGTTACACTGATAATGTTTGATAACATTTTTAAAATGAGATCCCCAGTTATCAGTGTCTATAGGTTACTGGAAAAACAAACGGAACAAATGGCAATCCTTTACTGTAGGTCATTGACCTCCAAATGAGCAGTCCTGAAACCCACACTGTTTGGTTAGAGACTGAACAAGCAGGTGGCAATCCTGCTGCACAGGGGGAAACAAAATTCTTCCTTAAATCTCAATTCCAGATCTAAAATCTACACACAAAGATGCCTTATCAAGACAGTGTAGAGAGTTCCCCTTTCTAATCATACACAAGCTACTATAGAAAAGAAATGAAAGACAGCTCAGAGAAAGACACTCTAATCATTCACTTGGGTTTTTATGCTTGCACGTCTGATATTAATTATTTTTCTGATACTTCTTAGCCTAATATCCCAAAACACAAGCTGTGAAAAACATAAACAAAATCCACTGGTATAAGTTCCAACCCTATTACATGTTTGCATCAGGCAATCCTTACTTTCACCACAATTATAATTTGAGACTATGATGTTTCTTACCAACTGCCTCAAGATCTGTGATTGAAAAGCATTCAAAATCAGAGAAATATACATCTTTGGCTTTCATGAGAAGTGACAACCCTGCTAAGAAAAATCAACATTTTTATGCTAAATCAATAGACAGCTATTTCAAGCTTTTTATTCAAGATCAAGGAAAATAGTTACAAATCTTGAGATCCAGATTAAACTCTTTTAACAACCACATTGAATTTTGCTGTTGTATAACTTTTCAGATGTAGAGTTAGATGATGCCATACTCATTATCCATCACTGTTAATAATCATTGTTCTCTCATACATGCAATATTTTAGTGATAATTTACTTCAATGTTTACCTTCAGAAAACTTTAATAAATGCCTAACTTAGTTGGGAAAAAAACAAAACAAAAAATATTTATTTTATTCATAAGATAAATATATATTAGATATTGATACACCATGGGGCCAGGTTGTATGGGGGGAGCCACCAATTTCAATGGGACTTGTGAGAGTTACTTACCAACCAATAAGGGGAAAAAGATACACACACAGTCTGGCCCTTTATTTTGTTTTTTTAGCTTTACATTAATTTAGTCAGAATACCAGGTGTACATCTCCTTTTGAAGGAATAGTAGCCAAAAAAACCAGAGGTTAGCTATGCAATCAAACACATTTAATGTATTTTTTAATATTAGCATGAGACAAAACTCTGCAAATGACACAAAAGTCCATTTCAAGCAGTACTGTTAAAAGCCAATAAGTATTATGTCCCTCTAGCTATTTACATAATAAAATTGTGCATATTTCAGTAGCTGTATTTTAATTGTTTTCAGGGGTGATGGGAGGGGGGCTCACCTGCCTTTGCCACAGTCAGTATCCATGGTCAGTTTTTTAGACTCATATAATTGTGTAGGGTACTTTAGCTAGTGTTTTGAATTCACCCACTTGACGGAGCTTTATGAGGGAACAGAGAGAGCTCTGAGAAAAAGGATTGTCACAAACGCCTCCACCTGTAGCCTGGTTACTTTAAGGGGCTAGGGATCAGATGATCCCAGTGCAGTTGTATTAAAGCAGCCTTTGGAGGCTGGCTGTAATTTAGCATTTCTGAGGGGAGGGGGGGAGACTTGAGGGCATGTAGGCAGGCAGCTAGTGCTCAATCTTTCTTTTCTAACATATCTGGTTCTTGGTTTTTCTTCTACATCTCTTCCTCCTCCCCCAAGTCCCTACACATTTTTTTCCATGTGAAGTTTGCTAAAAGGCCACGAGAGGTTAGCTTTGTGTAGGGGAATAAAAAACACATTGTCTCAAGATTGGTAGTCTCCTGAGTCAGGCTGACAAGCAGTTCACCTGCCACTAATGGGGAGTGTATTTCATTCTAGATGACTATAGGTTTTTGGGTTTGGTTTTTTAAGAGAGTTCCTGAATGGAATTAAATTTTTCAGACTTATCTTCCTATGTCTGAGTCTTTAATACACAGCTGTTTTCATCAGGTCCTCCAGCCATTCTTTTTAGAAATCTGTTGGGATTCTTATATATGTGTGTGTGTGCAGCTGCATTATTAGGAAAAGGGACCTCTTTTATCCCCCAGAAAACAATCTGAAGGCACTCTTAAAGCACGTGGAATGATGTTTCCTATGGCCCATGTTTTTGCCAGTAACAGGCAATTCCACTGGTCATTTATCTACATATGCATAAAGAGATATGATATAGCCAGCAGAAAATCTTTCAAATGATTTAACTCTGCACTGTTTTGTGGCTTAATTTCAAAATAAAATCATCTTTTCTTCTAATCTACAAATTGTTAATATTGCTACCTGGATCTTTCCTCTAAGCTTTGCACTCACTTCACACATTTGTAAATAATTATACTAGGTGTATGGTAGTGGAGAATCAGGCCCTCTAATTCCCTTAAAGCTCTGATTGTGCAGAGTGACTGAAGAGTTGTCTCTAACTATGTGTATGTACATCATACTGCACAGGGGAGGTCAGACCTGGTTGGGCTGCTTGACACCATTCAAATAACAATAAAAGAGGGGGCATCTGTTTGGTTCTGGGGAGAAAGGAGCTGTCAGCAGAGGCCCTGTTCCTCCAGCCTGTGTTGTATCTATTTTTACTCCACTACAGCCCCATCCAGAGATGAGAGCATTGGCCCATTGTTGGCAGTTTTGTAAAATCATTACGGAAACCCTGTTATTTAAGCCCATTGCTGGTTCTTCTGTACCAGCTACTTAACAAGCACTGTTCTTGGAGTCATGCTAATATATTTTAAATCGTACTAGTGGACAAAGTCTTATTAGTTCCAGCTTCATTAGACACCAGAGCAGGGGGGAGGAAAAACAGTTTGCCAAATGGAAAAGGACAAAAAGGACAGGTTTTTCTAAGTATTGATGGTGACAGTCAAAGAGCAGCATGTGGTAAAAATCACATAACAATGGCAAACTGCAGTAAGGAACCAGAAAGCTCTTGGGACTACTCAGGCAAAACTTCAGTAGACTAGAGAGTGGACTACAGGATTGGGTAAGAGATTAAAACACAACTGTAGTAAAAATTCTACTTTACTGAAGTGGACATTGTACATTATACATTTCAATTTTGGAGTGCAGGACTAATTAGTTAATGCTGGGAATATACACAGAACGGTTTAGCACCCACCAAGTGTTGTTGGAAATTATTGTCAGTGATTTTGGTCAATAAAATACAATACAAATTAAATTACAAGTATTATATAGCTGATCTATGTGTTTTGTCTGAGCTTCCTACATGTTATGGCTACCCTAATCCTTTTTAATGCTCTCTTCTCCTGTACAAGAGATTCAGTGAACACCCCAGGACAACGAAGTGTTAATTCCTCTAGTTCAGGCATTCAGTTGAATAGCAATGCTAATGGGCCGGTCCACTAAAGTCAATGGTGTAATGCTGATTTACACCAGCTGAGGATGTAGTTCATTAATACTTTTTATTGCAAACTGATTACATTTAATACATTCACTATATACTATTTCTTTATACTCCCCTAACTAGAATAGTGGTGCATGGGCTGTGCTATATTGATCTGTTAGGGATGTTTGAAATAAAATTTAACAAATTGTAACTCCTGCCATTCTTGTTCTTTTTTCCACATGGCTTCACCCCAGAGACTTAGTACATCTTGAAGATCAATTTGCAGACACATGTCAGCAAGTCTTCTTGATGCAGTTATGGTATTTCCTCATGTAGCTGTGTTGATTGGCATGTGTCTGTTGAAGGAGAAGTATCCTATTTCAAGGAAAATATATGTCAGGTGCACATGTTGGAAATAGGGCACTTATATGCTGCAGAATTAACAACCTTAGATAATTTGATTTAGTTCAATTTATCGATTGGTGCAAACAAGCAAAAAGAATGTTGCGCTGAGATGATTAAATGTGATGGGTTCTTTTTTTAAAGCAGTAAAATATACCAAAGGCATGACCAAAGAATTAATATGCAGCTTATAAACATGCTGCAGGGCAAATTCAAAAAGGAAACAAACAAGAACCAAAATAGACATACCCATAAAGTTTCTGGGAGCAAAAGAATCTGCTCATGTAAACTTAGTGATTGAAACTGGCCACATGAAACAAAGCTTTATTTTCAGTGGCACCTGGGAATGGTGAGATGGAAGTAATTCCCCTTTAATGAAGATATTGTTGTGTGTCTGAGGCTTTCGACAGAACAGCAATCTCTGCTGACTGGGAAAAGCTTGTATTAAGTTACAGTTCAGCTCTGCTGGATGGGAAACTGTATGTTTTAAAGTAAAACCTTAGCTTGCATTATCTGTTTAATTTGTTGCATGCCATTTAGGGCATAAACATTTCCAGTTCATTTTAATTTCATATCATAGGAGAATAATAAAGACAGCACAGTTATTGGTCACAGCTGTGTGAATGTGCTGAATGTAACCTAAAGAATTATGCTGTCAAATATACGGAGCCAGTTATTATTGTTTTCCCTTACAATCTTGCCAACACTTAATTATAGGATTTTATTAAAAATATTCATGCAATTAAAATCTCTATATTTGAAAGCCTTTTTAGTAAGAGACTAAACAAGAATAAAAAAATTGTATTCAAAGGTTGCCAGGTTTTGTAACAAGATAATGTTGGTGTCAAATTATAAAACTAATAAACTGCTCTTATCTGGTGTCTTACATATTTTAAATGTAGCAAGTTTGAAATATGCAGTGCTTTTGAACCGTTTAATAAGACTATGTTTCTGGAAAATAACAGTTTATAATCTCTGGACAATTAAATTTGGTTATAAAAATTCATTGATGTCATCATTTTGGGATAAAAGTCTGTGCTGGGATACTAAAAAAATGCTTTGTTACATACAATAAACATGGCACACTGAAAGCAAATAACTAATGTACATCCCTTTTCAGTTGGTTGTGTGTAATTGTATCTTCTATGTGAGAGTTAGACAGTAGCATTTTTTCTTTCTTTGTGTTACACCCAGCTAAGTTTAAGAACTTTGTACAAGATATTCAAAGGAATTCCATTTATTAAAATAATTACTTAGATTTGTGCTACTAATCATGTAGGGTCTGATTCTGTACCCATTAAAGTCAATGGGCCAAATCCTCAACTGGAGTAAATTGACAGCTCCAGTGCAATGCTAATTTAGATCACCTGATGATCCCATGGGTTCAAACTTGGTGACCTTATATTTAATCAATGAAATCTTTCTTGTTGGCAGCTTTGAGGCCAATGTATTTGTAAGCCAGGCTGCATAATCTGATTGTGAGGTTAATATCATTGATACAGTAGTTTTAAAACAGTATGGCAATGGCAAAGAATAGACACCAAGGGAAATTGAAATTTTTTCTCAGTCTCCAAAAATGGATGAAATAATCTGGGCAAAAGCAGACTCAACAAATTCCCAAACCTCTTGAAGATTTGTTCAGTAATAAATAACTGTTTCAGTCCACTACACTGATCAAAAGAAATGCTTTAATCAATCCCAGGCAACATGTCATGCCATTGTGTAATCACTGGCGCAAATAATCAAAAATACAAAACAAAAATATCTGTTTAATACAGTCCAGATTAGGAATGTCTTTTAGAAAAGTGCTTTTCACACAGGTGTATTCTATTTTAAGAAAATAGACAGGATTAAAATCTATAGGCTGAACAGGCGTCTAATGTTGGCATATGGCTGTCAAAATAAAAACCATTAGATTGAAACTGACCGAGTACAATTACTGGAAATAAAGCAGGCAAAATGCTTTACTTTCACTCCATGTATGTTTTGATTTTTTTTAAAGTACAAATTACTTTAAAATCATTCTTTCATGTTTTCACCTGCTTCAAGGCAAATCCATTTTCAACCTCTTGGTCATGAGGCCTCCAAATTTCTTTCCTGTGATTAGAAAATGAATCATTATTACCAAACCTCTTCTGCCTATCAAAGAAAAATGTTTCAAGCCCAGTTGTGCTCAGGATTTAATCTCCATGCTATCATGCTGCTAGGATTTTTCTTTCTGATTCTGTAAGGAGAGAGAATGCAGGGGAAAATTTGAAGGCCAAATGTTTTCATTGTTTGTATGAGAAGTGGTGCGAGGAAAAAAGACTAAAGCAAGGTTGCAAAACCTGGGTAATAAGCAGGGAAATACAAAGAAAAATTGTCCTTGAAAATTCTGGGAGGATGTTCTGCTGAAACCAACTGTGCTTCAAAAAGAGGTGGGAGTGGCTAGAAGAGTGGGGATCCCCAAAAGAGCACCAGATTCTTTCATTCCAAAAGAGCGGCACACATGTTAAATACACCACTGCAGAACGTCTCCACATTAAGTAGCTCTGTTCACCCACTGCTGGAGCAGATGGAACACAAGACAGTGTGCTAAATGCCAAGGCCAAAACTTGCAAAGAGAGGAGCCCAAAGTTAGACACCTAAATACGTATTCTTATGGATTGAATTAAAACTTGTTGTTCTGGGTAGAGAAGCCATTGTAATCAGGTGGCTGAAACACTGGCTGTACCAGTCAAACACAGGCAGATGGAAAAGCTGAGTAGAAATTGAATTATGTGGTCCAAGGGGCTTCAGTTGCAGGGGCAGCTGCAGTTTTGATTGGTGGAACTATTTTGGTCTATGTGTGCATGTGGGAGAGAGAGAACACAAGCTGAAGTTCCACAGAGAGACAGAGGCAGTGAGGGAACGACAAGCAGACAGTAACAGAAGGCTGTTAATGTGACCCTGAGAGAGAGCTAGGAGAGAAAGCTTTTTGGATACCAAGTTCTGACTGAAAGAGGTTGGGAACAATGAGCAAAGGAACCATTTCCTGCTGCTTGCTTCCTACTGTGTTTAGGGAAACAGGACTTTTTGCATGTAAATAAACCAAACTGCATCATAGAAATACCTATCACGAATTTCTCTTCCTAACTGGAAAAATCTACAAGATCCTAATTTTTTGGCTAGCTTCTCTGGTCAAAAGGAGCTACAATATATAGGTGCTAAAATGAGTGCCTGGATTCTCAGGGGTGTTGGGTGCCCCATAGATGTCACTGAGATCAGAGTAAATTTGATATGGATTTATGACACCAGCTGTAGGCACTCATTTTTTTAAAATCTTGGCTCAGTTCTTTGCCTACCTACAAACTGGTAGATCAAAGACTAATATGATCAAATGGGTCTACTCTAATGACACAAATAAACGTAAGTGTGGTGAAGTGCAGACCATGGAGCATCTTGGTCACTTGTTGACTCCTTGGGGAGACCTGTACGAAGGAAGACCTCACTGCACCGATGGAAAGAGCCATCGCTTGTGCACAGTTCTGGAAAAACATCTAGTTTGTGACAAGGACATTAAGAGAAGAAGGCTGTGTCTCACAATACCTAGAGTGCCTAGCTTTATTGGTCAGAAGCAGAAGGTCTCTGGGCTCATTGCAGGGCCTGAGGCAGCATATAAACAGTGCATAATCTGGGGCTGCTGTCTCCTCACAGAGGGTATAGTAAAGAAAAATAGCTGCTAGCGCTAAGGAGGGAAATGTTATCTGTCTGGAGCACAGATGTTACACTCCACTCTACCTTCTGAAAGAAGGCCTTGAAACCCACAGCCCTGTGCTAGAGGAGGTGGAGAGCTGTATTCAGGGCTGGCTCCAGCTTTTTTGCCACGCCAAGCGGCGAAGCGGAAAAAAAAAACAAGATAAAGCCAATCGGCGGCACTTCGGTGGCAGCTCAATAGCGTCGCTTTATTCTTCTGCGGCAATTCGGCGGCGGGTCCTTCGCTCCCTCTCTTTCTCTTTGGTGGCACTTCGGCGGCAGCTCAAAGAGGACGGGACTGAGGGACCCGCTGCTGAATTGCCACCGAAGACCCGGATTTGCCGCCCCTTTCCATTGGCCACCCCAAGCACCTGCTTCCTTCGCTGGTGCCTGGAGCCGGCCCTGGCTGTACTTCCCCAGCAGGATCAGCAGGCTGCTGCATTGTGAGCTTCCTAGAGCGTAGGGGGAGCGTGCCAGCTGCTACCTCATAAGGAAATGCTGGCCAGTGCAGAGGGAGACTGGGGCAGCTATTCTCTATTAAGCAATAGCCTATCCTGGCTCCTAGCTAGGGTGACCAGACGTCCCGATTTTATCGGGACTGTCCCGATATTTCCTTGTTTGTCCCGCGTCCTGACCGACATGCGGTCGGGACACTGGACAAACAAGGAAATGCCCCGGAGCCCGGAAGTACTCGCACCCCCCCCCCCGCCGCCCCGACTCCGCCCCCTCCTCCCCCGATTGGCTCCCTCCCCGAATCCCCGCCTCTTCCCCGGGCTCACCATTCCCCCTCCCTCCACAAGCGCTGGAGGGAGGCCCGGGAGACGCAGGGGGAGCGTGGGGCCGGGGTGAGGAAGAGTCCGGCCTGGTCCCGAGCAGGCAGGACTCAGTTGGGTGGTTAGGAGAGGAGGGGGGCGGCCCGCGGGGCCAGGCGGCGGCTGTTGTTCTCCCCGCCCCGGGCAGCGGGACTCGGGAGCAGCCGCTGCTGCAGCTCCCACTGCCGCGGGGGAGGAAGCAGCCATGGCGCTCCATGGCTGCGGCGCCTCCGAACCCCCCGAGACGGGGCCTGCTGCAGGGACCCAGCAGTGCGTACGTTGGGCCCAGCCCCTGGCCGGTCGCGTCTGGGCTGCTGCCCAGCTGGTGCTATCCCGTGGCGGCCCCGGGGCGGAGGCATCGGCAGCCCAGCCCCGTTCGTTCCCCTGTGGGACGGGGGGCTGGGGCCTGCTGCCCCCACTCCGGGGCCACCGCGGGATAGCACCAGCTGGGCAGCAGCCCAGACATGACTGGCCAGGGGCTGGGCCCAGCGTGTGCGCTGCTGGGTCCCCGCAGCAGGCCCCGGCTCGGGGGGTTCGGGGGCGCCAGAGCTGCAGCCGCGGAGCGCCATGGCCGCTTCCTGCCCCCGCGGCAGTGGGAGCTGCAGCAGCGGCTGCTCCCGAGTCCCGCTGCCCGGGGGTGAGAACAGCCGCCACCTGGCCCCGCGGGCCGCCCCCCTCCTCTCCCAACCACCCAACTGAGTCCTGCCTGCAAGGGACCAGGCCGGACTGTTACTCACCCCGGCCCCGCGCTTCCCCTGAGTCTCCCGGGCCTCCCTCCAGCGCTTGCGGAGGAAGGTTTTTTTTTTTGGCCCCGCCCCCCCCCGCCCCCCCCGCGTCACTCCCCCCCCACGTCCCGATATTTGTCTTGGGTGATCTGGTCACCCTACTCCTAGCAAAGCAAATGGCAGAATTCTTATTCACCTGAATGCCAGCAGATCTGGCCTATATGCTGGATGTTAGAACTTCCTGTTTCAATTTCATTTTTTATTTGCAATATTGATAAGTTATTTCCTGGTTTGTATTTAATATAATATTAAATCAAAAATGATCAAAATGACAAGGTTTTAAATGACCAGTAAAGGAAGAAAAATGCAAATTTGCATGGCTATATGTAACATTTTTGACAATAAATTACCTGAAAATGAAAACAGAGAGAAGAATTCAGAGCAGATATCTGTACATTGCTACAATTAAACATTTTGTAATGATTTTTGTCCAGTGGAGCAAGATTAGTAAACTTCTTGTCTAATCATTTATAGTTTTAGTAAATATTGAGTTTCATTTCAATATCATTAACATTTTAGTTCTCTGCATTCTGGTCCCTGAATGACGCTAGAATAAAGATATTCAGGTAAACCTGAAGAAAGTCAGATATCTCTGCATGTGCAGTTGTGTTTAAGCTTTCACATGTTTTTTTTTAATGCCACAGGGAGCCATTAATAGGGCTAAAATAACATGGAATCTTTTCTTTTGATGTTTCCACCATGTAGGAGGTGAAATGCTGTCAGAAGACAAGATTTCATATTATTTAGGCCACATTAGGGTGTCCCTGAGGCAAGAAAAAAGGCTGTGAATACCAGAAACAGAAAGATATATACTAGACCCCAGCAACATCCACTTCTTTAGTTAGTCCTTGAGTTCTTGCTTCCAGTGAAGTCAATGGTACTTCCTGCAGTCATTAACTTTAGCTGTAACAAGATTGGGCCAACAATAACTATTAATGGCTTGAGTTGTTTACAATATTATTGGGAAATAACCTAGGATGTAAATTTGAAGATCTCAGTGTTTAGAATGAATTCTAATCTTGATAAATAATAAATCTCAGTAGTGTTTGACTTTTGAACAGTCCCTTACCTAAGAAATACAGTTCTAGGATTTGCACGCCAAAGTTTGCTGTATCTTAGCATGTATTTTTATAGCATGCTCTAGTTAAAATTGAATTACAGCTTCCGTCATAACATCCCTCATTTCCTCCAAACATGGCTGGACTGATTTTGTCCAGTTGTCTTGTTCTTTTCTTTGGTAGATTTCACATATGCACAGAAAAATGTAGAATTAGCTGTGTTTTTCGTTTAGCTCAGTCTAGCATGGCTGTTACTGGGATCACTATGAAGCACATTAGCTCAGTCTGAATTTACAGGGTTTCATCCCATTTTAAATTTTAAGCCCAAGGGGACAGAATTAGGATGGAGTTTTCAATCTTAACACTGATTTTTCTGACCTCTAAGTGCTTAATTTTGGAACCTTAACACAGAATGTTTACCAGCCATGCACCATATCATATATGTTATCTAACAGCAATGAATGATGGTCAGAAACAAATGGAGCATAAGGGAGTATACAACAAGCAAAGGTCATGATGCAGCTAGCAATGTGTGCATTCAACTTCTATTGATTTGCACAGTTGGGACCAAGTCTTGGTGTAGTTTAGAGACCCTTAACCTATTTGCTGAGAAATGCGCTGGCTTCTTTATCTTCTGAGGGTCATCTGGCAGTATATATTACATTAAAATGTATTAAACAAATGTTGTTTTGTTCAAGGTTTCAATTTAACTTTAAGTGGAAGTTCCTTCTATAACCATGCTGATATTTAAATGCCCTCCGATTTTGATATAAAAGGCTGATTTTAAACATGCAGATGAAGCATTGTATATGCAGATGTAAATGGGATCTTTTCTCCAGAATTGTGGAGAGGCAATTTCCCCTATATAGCTTTGGCACTCATTTTTATGCATGGAAATGTGGAAAAAAGATCTGTATGTTCAAGCTTATTTGTAATATGCCTCAGTTTGGTTCAGAAATGTCTAGTAATCACCTCCTGTGCTAAGCAAAAATCACTATGAATATGCATATAATTTCTTTAGTCTTAAAGGTGAATTATTTTGTAATTATAACAGAAAAGTAATGTAATACTGTGACGAACTGGGATTGTTCTTAATGTGGTCTTTGAATGCTGAGTGGGGAGGTTGGCTGGGATGGTCTGCATTGGGGGATGGGAGACAGGCCTTGAGGAAAGATACCTGAGCATGTAATGTGAGAACCCAGGAAGGGGTGGGAGGCGAGGTGACACCTTTTCCCCGGGAAACTGAACAAAGGCTGGGGGAGGAGATGCTGGGGAGAGTGAGAGTTGCAGGAGCTGGCTGGTGTAATGGAGGGGAGCCCAGACTGGGCTCTGACCCCCCCAATGGGGCTGTGGTGCCCCTGGGACCCCAAGATGGACCTAATTGGGGGGGGGTCCTGTTGTCTGTGTCTGCACGACCTGTCTTGGACTGTGTTCCTGTCGTCTAAACCTTCTGCTTTACTGGCTGGCTGAGAGTCATGGTGAATCGCAGGAAGCCGGGGGTGCAGGGCCTTGTGTCCCCCCACACTCCGTGACAAATACTGTGATGCTTCTTGAGGTCCCCAGGATGGTGAATCACTCAGTTACCGCCCCTCTCTCCACCTCCAATGAGAGACATATTTGCTTATACTTAACTGGGTTTCATCTCCCTGACACCACCAGCCTGTTAGCTGGCCAAACAATCTCTGAGCTATGCCAGCCCTTACTTCGCCTTACAGGTTAATAATACTTCAATAACAATAACTTCAGTACCCGGAAAGATAATGGAGCAAATAATTAAGCAATCAATTTCTAAACACCTAGAAGATAATAAGGTGATATGTAACAGTCAGCATGAATGTGTCAAGAACAAATCGTGTCAAACCAACCTAATAGCTTTCTTTGACAGGGTAACAAGCCTTGTGAATAGGGGGAAACTGTAGACGTGGTATATCTTGACTTTTATTAAGGCTTTTGATATTGTCTCATCTGACCCTCTCATAAACAAACTAGGGAAATACAACCTAGATGTTGCTAATTTATGGTGGGTGCATAACTGGTTGGAAAACCATTCCCAAAGAGTAGGCTTTGTTGCTTGAAATGTTCATGGTAAACATGATGGAAATTAGTCTGATCTCCTGAATAATCTCCAGCCTTCTGCATAAAATGTTATTTCTATAGGTTCCAGTATGAGAAATTCTACTTGACTGGTGGTGAATTAATGTGGTTGCAATACTCTAATGCACTCAACGGCCAAAGCAAAAATAAAATGACTATCTTTGAAACACGGGTTGAGGTAATAGTAAGAATAACTGAAAGTAATCTTGCCAGTCCATTACTATTTTCTTCCTTTTTGAGTCTAAGCCCTTTTTATTCACAAACCTGACTCAAAGCAGATGGATCTGTCAAAGATCACTCTCACAGGTGAGCTGAATTGAGCTGATTAGCTGTTAAGAGCTAACAGCTGTAAAGCGAGGCATTGAGGAAATTGTTGGAGACCATGCCCTACTAAAAGATGAGATTTCGATCAAACACCAAAAAGAAAAACATAGAACAGCTCTGAGAAGTTGTACTATTGAAATGTTAAAGAAAAAGGTTTTTAAAATCTTAGAAACTACCTGAACCCCTCGTTAAGAATGTAATATGTCTTCATACTGCAAACAGTTGGAAATTTTCTTTAAAAAAATACATCAGGTTCTGTTGTTCTTAACAAACTATCTGTTTTAGAGATCCAGTATTGCTGTTTCTGGGGAGTATCTAATTTCAAGTCCACAGAAAGATCTTAAATTTGATTTGCCGCTTTATGCTGTATGATTTATAAACATAAAGGGTCCTGTACAAAGTATGGAACACTTACTTTCCTAAATTGCAACAAAAACTTGGAACTTTACCTAGCACTTTAGGATGTGAAATCTACTTCATGGGAAGGGAAACTGGTCTGACATATGGAAATAGAGGGTAGCTCCTTCCTGTGAGTGTCACTGTAAGGACATGGCAAAGGATGGATACAGCAGTTCTCAAACTATGGGTTGGAACCCCAAAGTGGGTTGTGACCCTGTTTTAATGGGGTCAGTAGGGATGGCGTTAGACTTGCTGGGGCCCAGGGCCTAAGTCCAAGCCCAAGCCCCACGACCTTGGGCAGCAGGGCTCAGGCTTCGGCTCCAGCCCTGGGCGGCGGGTCTCAGGCTACAGGCCCTGCAGTCTTGGGGTTGGGTACTCATTTTTGTTGTCAGAAGGGGGTCACAGTGCAATGAAGTTTGAGAACCTTTAGATTAAAACATAGATATAAAAATGACACGCTACCCAGGCACAACGAAAAATAAGCTGCATGAAACATGAATAGAAAGCTAAGGAACATTGATATAATAGCCAACATCTGTAAAAACCCTACCAGCCAGTAGTATCCTCAAGACTATTTAGGGCCAGATCCAATCTCGCTTATACCAGTTTTCACTGAGGTAGCTCCATTTAGTTCAGTAGTGTTATTCATGATTTGCACAAGTGTAAGTAAGGAAGGAATTGGGCTCAGAGTTTAATCATGAAATGGCAGCTCTAGCAGGGAGAAAATGTGATATCCTTTGCTAATAAAACAGTTCCAAATCACAAATAAGTTGTTTTCCTATTCATGTTTATATTACTATAAATTGTGGACAAAAAAATAAGTTATTTTTTTAACTGTGTGATTGCAGAATCAGTGTAGTGTGCCGAAGTAGCAAAGTTGTGTGAGGTGGCTGCAGAAGTAGGAGGGTTGTGACTCAGTAGAGTCTTACTGCACCCCCATTGCGTCGCTGACCAGGAGCTGCCCAAGGTAAGCCTGTGCCCCAGCCCCACGCCCCAGCCTCTGCCACAACCCTGAGCCCCCCTAAAACCCAGAGCCCCTTCCTGCACCCCAAACCCCTCATCCTGGGCCCCACCCCAGACTCTGCACCCCCAACCCAGAGCTCTGACCCCCTCCCACACCTCAACCCTCTGCCCCAGCCCTGAGCACCCCCCCAAACCCAGAGCCCCCTTCTGCACTCCAAACCTCTCAGCCCTGGCCTCACCCTGCAGTCCTCACCCCTGCACCCCAACCTTCTGCCCCAGCCCTGAGCCCCTCCCACACCCCAAACCCTCATCCCCAGCTCCATTGGGTCATGGGCATCAACAGTTTTCTTCAACTGGGTTGCCAGAAAAAAAGTTTGAAAACCACTGCAGTAGAGCATAGCTGCTGAATAAGGACATCTTTCCATGACTGGACTTGGTTTTGGCATGTTAGTACCTTTTGGAAACATCATAGAAGACCTTGGCTCCAAAATAGATTATAGTTATTTTAGGTGCTTGTGCTCTAAAGAGTTCTCAGGAATGACCTGAATGTTGTTTGGAAAGAGAGTAGAAAGAGCATTATTAAAATGATCAGACTACTTTAACATAGGACCCAAGCTCAGGCCTCACAGCTGTACTTCATTTTCAACTCCCGCAATGCTTTTCTTTCATAGTTAAGTTCAGGGATGAAATCTGGGAGTTACTTTCACAGGCATGAGGTGGCTGGCAGGCATACTGTGAGCTGAGGTTGTAAAAGCTTTCCTTCACTACTGTGGCAATGCATCACAGTCATGACCTGCAATAGCCCCTTAATTCAGGTCTTTGGCCTTCCTTGAGCAAAGGCTGTCAGTCAGTCAGTGTTTTTATGAAATGCACAAATGGGGAATAAAATGATACACTCAAATTCATTTTCATTTATGAACTAAATCAGGATTTGAACTCATTTCTTCAGAATTGAATGATTAGTCCACTGAGGCACAGAGATGTACGTCAAATATCATGGGTTCTTCTGAAAATAAAAGGTTTGCCTGGAATCATATATTGAAGTGATTTCTTCACAAAAGGCATCTACAAGATCCTCAATCTTAATCCACTTTGAAATCAATTTAAAATCCACTTTACTTGAAGTTTAAGGATCTAATACATATTCATTCACAAATTTTATTTACGATGAAATACCTAGCTAACCCTTTAGCTATTACATCTGAAAATCAGAATAGATGTGAGGCTCAGGTTAAGAGGTAAAGTCTTATTTCCTTCTGAGCAGCTCTAACTTGTGCTAGTCCTGTCAAAAACATGCACACTGGGCCCAATCCTTGCACCCAGCCTGATTAAATAGACTGTGGGCAATGAAATTACACAAGGGGTTGTGAAATGGCCTAATTTCTTCTCCCCAACCCATGAGCAGGGTGCTGAGTACCCAAGCCCTATGTGTTACGTACATTAATGTTCATATCTTATATACTTTATTTTATATTTTATGTCATTTTTAATTTATACAAAACAATGGAAGCATTGGCCCAAAGATCTAGGCATTTCTGGCAAATATTTACATATTTAAATATTTACAGCAAATATTTAAAAGCAGAAATAAAACCAGCAGCTTCCACTCATTCCCAATCAGAGCTTGCCAACCAGATAATAAATATTTAAGCTAACAAACCACCCTACTCATATGTACCAGTCTTCATTAAATTGCTTCCACCCTGAAAATCGGGGGGAAAGGGCTTTGCGGCATGCCCTTTACAGGCTCTTTCACATTAATAGGGGAGCAAATTCCAGAGTTGGGGTTCCTCCCAGAGTAAGCTTTGCCAGAAGCCTCATCTCTTGGAAACCAAAAGAGAGCCTGGGCTCATCACAGTTATGTCAGTATCACCAGAATAAAAAGTTGTCCACCAAGTAGGGAGATGCCCAGCTATACAGAGATACACAGAGCTAATCAGAGGGCTAGGTTGCTTAAAGTCTTTTTCAAAAAAGACAAAACCTAAAATTGAAATAAAAATCCACTCCATCCCCATCTTATCTGCATGCTACCTATAATCTCCTACACTATTAAGATGTCAGACCCTGCCTTTGCTCAGCCAGTAAAGCCAACTATTACGGACCTCCTATTAAATATGCAAACAAGCATCTTTGTGCTTTTTCCCATGCTGCCTCTCAGACATGGGTTCCCCTTGAAAATCTCCAAAGTTACATCATTGTTCTTCTTCAGATCCCTTTGTAAAACTCTCCTTTGCAGTTATGTCTACTGAAAACTTGCTAATGGTTAAGCAGTTGGTATCCTGAGACCACTGTCAATCATGTAGCTCAGTATTGTCTCATTGTTTCCTGGTGCTCCCTATCTGTCTGTATCCATCTGTTGTCTCTTATATTTTGAGCTTTTTGGGGTAGGAAGTATCTTTTTTGTTCTATATTTGTACAGCGCCTAACACAACAAGGTACTGGTCCATGACAAGAACTCCTTCATGCTACTGCAATACAAATAATTACAATATATAGTCCCTGCATATTTAAGTGTCAGGCCATTTCATTTTGTGAAATAATAATATTTCGATTTGATTTATGGCTATCTTTTTCAGAATGTTCAAATTACAGCGCCATTTCCCATAGGCACCATACAAAGATTTTGTTTCTGTTTGGTGAAAAGCGTCAGTATTGATCATTATCCTTGTCAGTACACACGATCTTCAAAATGATATTGAAGGAAAATAAAAAAAACGAGGCCATATATTAGACAAATAAACGACCGCAATACAAGAAAATTAAAATAACAATTTAATGTGGTATGATTTGGCTGGTTTTGCATCCATATTTTTTTTAAATAGTACATCTTTCAGGTGCTTTTAAGAGACAAAACCAGCATATATATATATATATATATATATATATATATATATATATATATATATATATATATATATATATAATATATATATGAAGAAAGAACATGTAAATATTGTATCTCCATCTGTTCCCAATACGGTATGTTTACATATTAATGTGCAGTACAAATTTGTAAACATGAACATTTGAAACTTTTGGAGGAAGTGATACTAGCTCTTTTCCTTTCTATAACTTTATTGGAACAGCATGTCTGAAATGGCCCAAACCACACATGTAAATACGTTTAATACTGGATATGTTTCAAGTGTTTTATATATTTATTTGTCTGTTTTATATTGCCATCCAATCCAGGTTTGTATATATAATTTTAATACAAATTATCATCTAATTGCAGCCCAAACCTCAGAAGATTAAATATATACTAAGGCACTTATATCAAAGCAACTACCACCAATGTCCAAACGATGCATTTGGCTTATTTTAATCATAGCCAGTAAACATATTAAATTCTGGTGAAACCAACTGGTAAACTACAGTTGGATTCACAAACACTATTGTTATTTTGTCTCATTGAAGAAGAGGTTTCTAAACACAAATGTAGCATATTCCAAAGTGGAGTACAAAAACAGTGCTTAAATATTGTCAATTCAATTCACTGAGTACTGTAAATATAATAAGATATTTCTGAATAGATTTGAATCTGAGGTTGGATTAACAACATTTTAATTTGTGGAATAAGTTTCAGCTTTTGAGAAATGTATTTCCCTCCCTATTTAATTCACCCACACAGCATTTTTATGTTTATTTTATTTTCAATCCACTGACGAAGGCTAGAAAGTTGGAAGTTTTGCACTTGTCATATATTCCACATAATAGTAAAGAAAAGAACTTCATTGGTACAGTATATAGACTACACCTGCATGTTATGGACATATGGTCCTTTTGAAGTTGTCTGTCATTCATTCCGTTTGCACATTTAAAAAAAAAGATTTATTATTATTAATATTTGAAGTAATGGTGGTGATTTATTTTCTCATGTTCTGTCACTCAGTCATCACTACTAGCAGTTTAAAACGGTAAGACTAAAAGGAAACTTGTAAGTCATCACTGATCATTTGGACATAGCTTTTCTACTATAAACAAAACCATATATACAATGGTGTTCAAATTCTGGCAAAAATACCATCATGGCTATTACAAATGTAGCTGTTAGCTCCGCTTGGCACTCTCCCAATTTATCAAAAGTTGGACCCTTCGCATCTGGATACTGTCTCCTTGGCTAGCTATTCACAGCCTGATTGGAATTCTGGTTTTCTGACCTGCATGGACTCCACGGATTATGAAATGTCCTCCAACTGTTCACAGGGAAGCTCAAATCACATCCTTTCCAATAGCTATACTGTACACGGAATAAGCCCAGCATGTGCCATGTTAGTGGACTTCACTAAGCACCTTCATTGATTTGGGGCCAGAATTCCCAAGGCTATTGTCATAAACTGGTGACTCTTTAAAAAGAATCATTATGGAGCTGGAGAGAACAATGAAATGTGAAATGGAATGTTCAGTGAAATGGAAAAAATATGTTAGATGTTCTAAAATCAAAGGACGTGATTCTCTTCTCATTTATACCAATGTAAATCAAGAGTAATCCCATTCAAGCCAATGTTGCATAACTGGTGTAAGAGAGAAGAAAATCAGATCTGGAATAGTTAGTCAGAGTTTTGCCACCTAAGCAGAAACATCTAGCCACAGGTCGAAAACCTTGGGTCATTTATTTCAGTCTGATCAACTGTTAGGTTTTTGAAAGGCCTATACAGTGCTTGCTATATAAAGGTCAAAATGTGGCATCTCTCTCCTCCTGCCCTCTCCCACCCCTCCTCGGTGCCTGGCTTGTCTATGTATTTCTTATTACTCACTTGTCCAGCCGCAGAGTCAAAATCTGCAAACTTCCATAAAACTTTTTGGTGGAACAGCAAATAGCAGAATTACATTTAGAAACAGCTCAACAGAGGTGTGTTAAAAAGTACTTCATGGGGTTCTTGAATCATACGTTTAATATCACGCCAGTCAGAAGCCTTTTCTCCTTCACCTTTGTAGTATGTCTAAAGTGCATAATATTCTCCAGACACTTTCACTCAAAGTGTTGATTCCTTTTTGGATAAGACTGTTCATACCAATGTCTGGTTCTGTAAGTACCTCATACCTGTGGCCCTGTGAGTTAGAACCCCTGAAGCCCACTCATAGCCTCCCACTGAAGTCAATGGGGGTTTTCCATTGTCTTCAGTGGGAGTCAGATCAGGAGCCTCGCTCCTTTTATTGTTTACAGTGCTACCACCACAGCAAGTAAATGGTAGAGAATGCTCCACTCCCCTTTGTGAGGTCTCATGAATCAGTGAACTGGCCTGAGTCTGTTCCCATTTAAATTACTAGTAAAACTCTCCTTAAGTTCAGTGGGAGCAGAACTGGTGTTTGCAATTATACAATTAAGAGCTAAGCGCAAGAGGAGAGAAAAAAAAACAGTAAAATAAATTCACATCATCTACATCCTAACATCTTGCCTTTATATTATTTGCCTTTTGATACAGAGTTTATTCTTATTCTTATTCTATCCTTTATACATCTAACAAATCTACTTTTTCCTTTGGTTTGGATCTGAAGGGTAAAGCCAGTGGAGTTCCACACTTGTAGCCAAGAACAAAATTTGGCTCACTGTACTGAATATTCACTCTGTGGGCCAAATTCCTTGTGCTATACCACTGAAGTCGCTCTAGGAGGGAGTAAGGTGAATAGGTTTTGGCTCATACTAGATGTTGCCAGTGCACAATGAAATGTACCTTTGAATTTAGCTGAAGTATCTGATAGTCACTGAGAGTTTGCCAACAATTGCACCACCACATTGCGCTGCATGAGCACAACAAAAATGTCCCATAAATATTCATGTTAAACAATCGATTAGCGATGTTTGCATTCCCCTTTTTGCTCTCTGCAAATAATTGCATGATTGGGTTTTCCTGGAATGCTCAAGGAACACAAAAGTTATGCTTGCCTGCTTCTGAAAAACTTCATTTTAAATTTGTTTTCCATTTGTATTCACAGCAGGAACCTGAATTATCCATATCCAATCAGGAACCATAAACAATATAACGTGACTCATAAGAATGATCATAACTAAACAATACAACTCCAATGTCAGATTGCTCATTTTAAAAGGTAAAAAGAAAAGTGGAGAAAAGTTAATCAAATAACAAATACATTTGAGGAAATCATATTCTGTTTACATCATACATTCTGTGAATGGAAAAAGAAGGTGATTTTGACAAATTGTTCGCTCAGCTCTAGGAAATAAAAATATAATTTATTTGATCCAGATTTAAATGATACTTTTTCATAAAGTCTTCTATGCCAAAAATTTATAGCTTAGGTTTCAATCAATTCTTTTAAGTGGACAAATACCAATTTTGTTCCACAACTTCAAATCTATCATGATTGTAATATTTTATTTAATCACTGCTGTTATTGTGGAATTTGGGATTTACCGTTTGCATCCACCCAGAAAGAAATGACTGATCTAGAAGAGCCTCCTCCTGCTCCCCCAGTAATTTAGTCAAGATTTAGGACCATGTCTTGCTCCTGTTATTCTCGTGAGCAGTCCTGATGAACCAATATTCTGATCTCTGTGATACAAATGTGCAAAATCTGGTCCATTGTCTTCAATGGAACTACTCACGTGAGTAAAGCAGTCAGGGTTTGTCCCATTGCAGGTGAAGGTGGTTGTAAGACATTTGGTTATAAACAGTGCTTCATTGCAATGTTTCACTTTTAATTAAAAAACAAAACCCTAGACATTGCTAAAAAATAACATTAGAACGCAGATATTCTCCTTTTTCCAATATTACTAACTGTTTTGATATCAATTTAACAGAGTTATGTATATCCTAAGCACTCATCTCTTATTGATATATATGAGAGTTGTGTGAATAGGTCACAGACAGCTCTACCAGCAGGAAATGTTAAAGCTACCAATCTCCAGAATGCATTTGCATTTTAGAAAAGTCCTATGACAATAGATCTTCAAACTGTGTTATTTAAACAGCATTTGCTCCTGTTTTTGTCTAGTTTCACTAAAATTTATGAATGAGAGTAAAAATAGAATTTTGCCAATAACTTTTCATTCTTAAATCCACGTGCATTTGCAATGTAGTACCATTTTTATGTTTGTAAATTCAGGATTCTCTCTCTCTCTCTCTCTAGTTCTAATTCCACAACCTGTCTGATTCCTGTCAAATATTCTCTGCAAATGTCTATTATATATCGAGTTAGATGTACAAATCAACTGACTTCAGGAAGGGCCTGAATATACATCAAATAAAGAAAAATAAATATCATGCCTCCAATTGTGGATTACTGTTAGTGTTCTATTGTGCCCTTGCGTGGTGGAGAATATTTACATGGGTAGCACGACTATCCAGAGTTAGAACAGTTAATGCTAAAAAAAAAAATTGGGAGGGAATTAAAACCTCATGCTTCAGAGTTTGTCAATCGCTAGCTCTTAGGGATCAATATGAGATCTCTATGGCATCAGATTACCCCATATCTGCCTGCTGTAGGTTTTTTATACCTTTCTCTGTAGCACCTGATGCTGGCCACTGTTAGAGAGAAGATAATGGACTAGATGGGCCATGGGTCTGACCCAGTCTGGCAATTCCTATTTTCCTTCATGCCCCGAGGGGTTGGAGGAAATGCAGATGAGCACTCCCCCAGCAAGTGATTCAGGAAAAGTTTTGTCTCACTTTTAGGCTCAATGTTTCCTGGAGTTCTGAGATCTGCATCCTGAGCTCCCCTTATATGGGACCAGCTGGCCAACATGAAGGGTGACATGGCCCTGCCCTGTCCTCCCTGCCCACTTTGGAATGGGCTGGTGCCACTTTCAGCATTATCTAGTGGAGTCCTTAGGAAAGCACAATGAGCAGAGTGTGCTGTGTAGGGGCACAGGCACAGGAAGGCACCTTGAACTCTTCTCTCATCAGATGCCCTTTCCCCACCACTCTAGGCCAGGAATAATCAAGCCCTTGGACTGTCGGTCAGTCTTTGCTTCCTTCAACATCAAATGTTTAGATTTGGGACCAAATCCTGCTAAGCTGGTTCATTCAGGTCTTGAGTCAGCAAGATGCTTGCTTCGCTCGAAGTGTGCCCCATAAAGTCAATAAGTCTTAACCATGGGCTTAAGCACATAGCTAAATAGGGACAGTTTGCTAAATCAGGGCCTCAGATAGTCCCATTAACATCAGTAGGACAACTCAAGTAAGATGAGCAGAAGCTAGCCCTTCATCTTCAAGATAATAAAGGGGAAGCTAGATAAAGAGTTTCATGAAAATAATGTTTAAAGTACTGTGTATTTATTATACTTAGTTGCTGAGGTTCATTCCTGCTGCAGAGTGCAAATATTAAAAGGGTGAATGTAAAGTTTGCGCCTATCCTATGAACATTACATAAATAACGCTTACCAAAAGGCATCTCTCTGTTGTTGGCTATTTTGTTGTCCCCCATGCTCAGAACATTTTTTACAACACAGTTGCATATGAAACGTTAAATATCGAGGCAGGTCACTCCTGTATTATGAGGCACTTTATATACAATAATCAGCAAACCTTTGGGAACGACTGAAGAAAAGACTTGCTTACATGTCACTGCGTTAGAAACGTTATATAGTTCCATTAGAGGCAATGGTTAATTGCTGAATGCCAGATAGAATGATTACATCTGCCATCTCTAAAAGAAGTCGGAATGCTGTCATTCACTTTGAAATGGCTTGTTGCGTTCATCAGTCTAGATGGCATAGAAAAGTTATAACCATACAAGCCATATGGAGAATGTAAAGAACAATTAAGTGCTTCCCGAGCAATGGGACTTGATGGGAAAATGTTTCCAGATGCATGTAATCCATACAACATTTGATTAGCAGAATTGGGTACTTGTAGACACTGCCCAGTTAAGTCTTCAGATTTACCATTTTTCAGATTTGTTATGCCAAGGGAAGATAGCACAGGCACATCCATCATGAAGTGGGGCAAAATATGTGGAGTGCCTCCCAGTTTTTCGTGGCTTGGAAATACAAGTGACTGTTGTCTCAAAAGGCTTGTAGGACAAATCTTGTAGTAAAGGGGCAAATTGAGATTATGTAGATATGTTTCAGGGCATGACCCTCCAATGTTGCTCGCTGACAAGTGAAACGTAGGAGGTGAGCAAGATGGAGAAAGCAAGGAGTTCAGAGGAGATGGCGTCCCACCACTTGAGGTTGTAGGTGAAGAACCAGAACTCCCATCTAAAAATGAAAGCAAAAGTCATCAAAATGATGCTATTGGATGTTAACAAATAAGAATTATGGGTGGAATCCTGACCACACTGAAGTCAATATAGTCTGCTATCATTTTCATCTAAATATCTACTGATTCCAAAGGGAATTCTGCAAGCAGGACTATGGCAAGATCCATCCAGCCATCCATAAATTATGCATCAAATCTTTGTTATTTAGGCCCCAGTTCAGCAAGGTAGTCATGCATGTGTATGTAAACATGTGACTACTCCCATTAACTTTTTTGCGGCAGGAACGGGGAAAGATTTTATTTATTAATATTTGGGTCATTTACAATAAGACATTACAATTACATTCTCTTGACATGTATAGGTACATATCTTAGTACAGAATTAACAGTATTAAGCAACATCCTGTATATTGATCATATCTTGTTATATCATTAACATCTCTCTTTTTTTGTCCCAGTAACTTGATTGGAACTTCTTAGGTGCTGAAACTCACACACATTCTTAAATACCTTGTTGAATCAGGCCTCTATGTATAATCAATTCTCTTCTTCTGTTTATAAATGAACAGTGTCATTTCAATGTGCTCTATTTTCCTCGTGATTTCCAGGGATTGTCCTTACATATAACAATAGAAATACTTCTTATTCAGCATTGATGGCGATTTTGCCTTGCACCCCTGATCACAGGAATTAACTCATTTTATTTAGTTTCCACTGCAGTTTATAAGACATCTTTAGTCACTGTTTCTCAAACAACTTTAAACGTTCTTTTCAATTTAACATCCTATTTTCTGAAGTGGATCAATGAGTGCTTTCATAAATTTATTAGAAAAACAGCATCCACTTATTTTACATTTATTAGGTTACTGGTGTATAATGCCATTGTTCAGCACAAGTTTTCAGCAATGTGTATTCCTGTTACTAAGCTGACATTATTTTAAGATGGCATCATTTAAAAGCCCCATTCTTCTCCTGCAGATGTATTAGCACAGCTCCATTGCACCTTATATCACAAAATTTTGGATCTACTTTTTTCTCATTTATTTATATGTATTAATGCTGTCATGGAAAAAAACAAAATATCCCCAGTTGCTTTTTGTCACATTTGTAAAATGGTTGTGGCATGTTTAGGATCTTTTTTCATTTACACTATAATTCAAATTAATGTACGCAAGACATGATCTGGTCAGGTTTTATATGTAATGGTCTATGAGGAATCTTTTGATATTCTATACTTTTTGCTGTCAGTGTATGAGACTGATATAATGTGAAAGTTTAAGAAGTGATGCAATGTAGAAACTATTCTTGTTCTCGGATTAACTGCAGACCATATCATGTATGTATTTACAGGAATGATGGCATATTTTTGCACATTAAGGGCTTCATCTTTTTCACACTGATGTCAATTGCTGTTTTAATATTGATTTCAATGGGAGAGGGAGCAGGCAACAGAAAGGACCCATTCTCCTCCTCCTCTCTAATTCTCATTAATATTATAGTGTTTTAGGGGCAATTTAAGCAATGTAAGATCACATTTGTGATGGCAAGATCATTATCTAAACTTGCACAAGTCGTCTCAATGCAGCTAAGTCGGGGACAGTGTGTAAAATATTATTATAAACTTAAAATGCTCCTTAAAATGTACATAAAATGGTTTCCAATAGATCTTTGGATTTTGTGGGGTGGGAAATGAATAAAATAATGCTGCAAATATGGTTCAGCATTTTTATTAGGTACCATAAATATATTGTTGCTGAGATTTTTTTCAGCATCTACAGTATTCATTTTGTCTGCGCTCTATGTGTGTCACTATTAGTAGTGCACCATTCCTTGGCAGGTCTATTAACTTTTGGAATGTGAAAATTCTTGCCCATCCGTAAGCTGCTCTACAGTTCTGATGGATCTATGTAGGCATGTTTAGACTAGATGGCCTTGTCATGTTCTGAAATTATTTAGTTAAATTATTAACAAAAAAAATTCAAGTCCTATTTAGGAGTAGCTAATGGACACATTGTCAGTGTTTTAGAAATGCAAGCAGAGCATAGCAAATCATCGCAACAAGTCACTGAAAAACTTTTCCTGGGTCACTTAGCTTTCTTTGCAGTGCAAATATTTAGACCTGATCTTATTCCCATTGAATACAATGGGTATTTAGACCAAGCTGTGCGTACATGTATCAGAGTATGTGTGTGTGTGTGTGCCCATAGCATATAAGTGAAGGTGATATCAGTATTCTCAGCCCAATTGTTCAAAAGTCAGTTGGACCCAAAAAAGTCATGACATTGTCTTGAAAAACCATGAGATTTTTTTAAATAAATCATTTGCCTTCTAGGTTTTAAGCCCTTAGGATGTGTGTTTTCAAGCTTTTCTCCACCACCAAGATGTCTAGAAACTCATTTTTATTTAAATGAAAGCTGAGATTCAGATATGTTCATATGGCCAGGAAATTGGCCATTAAGAAAAACACTGAATATTGTGGGACTAGCAATAAAACCCATGAAAGTTGGCACTTCTATGAAATGCACATCATAAATGGCTTTTATCATGCACCTTTTACCATCTTGCCTGCACTCTGCCCACTAATCCATCTCCTCTAGGACTATTTCTAACATTACAAACTTCTGAACAGTATTAGCTATCTTTTGCTTAAGGCCGCTTATGTGTAATGCAGCCATCCAAAACTCATGCTGAAAAAGCTTTTATAACATCCCACACCATCATTAATTCTATACAGTATTTATGTGTGTAGCCTCTATATCTATGTATCTTGAGTTCTTGATCTTATAAAGTAGAAACCATTCACATTTTGAGATAATGTGGGATGTATATGCCACAATATAGAAATCTTCAAATTTTTCATAAGGTAAATGACTGTGTTAAATTGGTAAGCATAGCCTTTTTTTTTTTTTTTTTTTTTTAAGTGTTTTCCAGTGGTAGAGTCACAGTTTTTCATCTGGCTCTATGAGCAGACATTCTTCAAGCAAAACTTCCAGTGGACATTTTGCCTGTGTAAATTCTGCAGGATTGGGCTCCAAACGAATAATTTCTCAATGGAGATAATTTTTATTTGAAAAATCTTGCAACACTTATTTGCAGCTTTGCAGCAGTTAAATGTCTTATTATTGATAATTTCTACATATTGTATCATATTCTTTACTATTTAAGCATTGGATTTTGTTTATCCAAAAAAGAATAGTAGCAAACCATAGAAAATATAATTAGATATTATTATGATCCTATTTCAAGATAATTTTCTAAAATGGAATGGACAATCACAAGAAATGTCACAAAATCCATACAAGATAGCAAAATAACAAACCTATTCTAAATATCCCTCCAAAATAGCTGAATACTATTTTTTCATACAAGTTATAGGTGTGAATCCTGCAATATTCTCAGCTCCAGTTGAATGGTTAGTGGACATTAAAGCATTACTAAAATGTTCATGGGGCAAGTTTCATACTCCTTAAATTAATTTCTACAGGAGTCTTTCTTGCATAAGGTATGTGGAATTAGGTCTACGGAATGTTGTTTGGTATCTACTCACTTCCTCTGTGTAATATTTATTTTATTGTATGTACTCTTATTTTTAGATTTAATACATGGACTTATCAAAATCTTTAAGTTTATGCACAATGCTAAAATACATTAACTACAGCACTTAATAATTAACTAATTGACACATTATCATGGTAAGAATACAGACTTCACACCCAAAAAGGTGGAGCTCAGACCAGCAGAGGGAATGAATTTTATAGCAAAGGGTCCTTCACTGAAGATGCCCCACCACCATCATGTTCAAATATGATGGCATTAACTCAAGCATCTCAAGGTGGCCTTTAGTCACCAGATAAAACATAATGTGACAGATGGTCTTTAAGGCTTCAAACCTACAATAAACTCCAGGAGGGTGGAATTTTGCACCTCTATGGAGCCCCACTGAAATGGTGCAAGGATCCTCCTGGGCACAGCTCTTTGCAGGATCAGGGCCTGAGGTAGCTGTCCCTAAACGAGTTGTTATTATTGACTTAATATATTTACTTTTTTGTCCTTTTTAGATATTTATTTATTCTTCAATGTCATTTGATTTGAAAATGAATAAAGAGTTAATGTAAAAATATTGTCTCGCTCACAGAAACAATCAACTAGGTAGTTGTTATTAAGCATAAACATCAAGAAAGGACAGAGGCAGTAAATTTTAATTCTAATCCTTTAATCACAGTGCCATCACCTAGAATGGCATCCTGCTAATGTCATGTCATTTCACGCATGCACAACAATTAGATTATTTCTGTTTTACGCTTAATTTTGTTTACACTTTAGAAACCACTTGAACATTCGAAACTCACCTTGGGTTTCTGCACCAAAGGTCTTAAAATCCAGAGTAAGTGGTGGCCTCCATGGATATGTTTCCAAAAGTCCATCCAGCACTCCCCTATAAAGTAGAACTTGGAATTCAGTGACTTGGTGGATATGGCTCCTGCAGAGAATTACATTTGCGGACTTCCTGCCTTACTAGATATCGTTCATAAAGAAAGATTACATAAATATTCTAAAGCATTCTCTTGTCTTTCTTTCCAGTCAGTTAACAAAGTCATTTCAAATCTAAAATTAAAATAGTAAATTAAAAGTAATAAGAAATAGAGCACAGATCTTTTTACACACATGAGAATGTATAGAATTTGTGGATGACAATTTATAAAAATTACCTGTTTCTCCCAGGGTCTCTAAATCCTTTAGCAAAGGGATTCCTGTCTATTTTCAGTTTGGTAATCTACAGATTAAAAATTACAATAATCAAATAATTGTAGTGAGTAAATAAAACCAGGCGAAAGTAGGATTAAAATTATATAACAGGGGTATAGCTTTCCTCACTTCTGCTGATTGTTATATTGAATTGTATTGTTTAGATTAAAATCTGCTTTCCTGGATCCTCCATATAGCCCTGTTGACTTCAATGGAACGACAGGACAAGATTTGGCCCAAATATGGCAATTGTTTCTATTATAAATATCCCTCCCTCCCTATGCACTTTAAAGCAGCACTTATTAATTAATTATGATGATGATTCCTTAATCTCACGCAGATTGAGTTCCTTTCCCTTTGATATTTTCTAAACAAGTTTCCCTTCTATTTATTTTATCTGCAGTTTTGTGCACGTGTTTTTAATGCTATTTCCATAACATTGTACCGCGTTGTTTATTACAAAGCACCGCCTAGCTCCCCTAGTGCTGTGGCAGTCTGTGAGAGCAGTGCCCGGTCCTACAAGGTGCTGAAGTCAATAGGAATAGGACTCAGCACCTCGCAGCATCAGGCCTTTTCTAAATACAATTAGTTATTATTATTATTGTTGTAGTCAAGTCCCTGGGGAGAGCAAATCTCCAGGGATTTCTTACTGAAAATACCAGCCCTGCGTAAACTGGCAGTAACAGGCCACAATATATCCTAGCGTGTGTTATGGAACATGCTCAAAATTAATAATAAAAAACAAAGTTAAAAATCCAGGATTCCAGCTGCGGTTCTGTTTCCCAGGAATCCAGCAAAGGTGAAGCTCTCCTTGTTCCCGGGGCCGCTTTACCTGTTGGTTTTGATAAGCCGTTACAGTGGTGAATTCGGTTTCCTTAAATGAAAAGGTTTTAACCCCTTCCGCTGGCAGAGACTGGATCTGGGCCAGATCAAATCTGGAATCCTGCACAATCACGTGCACTCTGGGTTTGTACTTGTGCATGGACTGCAGGATAATCTGTAAATTACAAGGAAAAGAGGGTGAGCAGCTCTCCCCTCCGCACAGAAAGGGACAAGAACCCCTGTGTCCGACTGAAATTCTTCTCCCATTAGCAATAGCCAAGGCGCTCCCGCCTGCTCCAGTTCCCCGAGCTGAAGCAACTGCCTCGAAATCAATTCTCCCCCTGACTCTGAACACCGCGTTAGTAAACTCGCATTTGCGTTCGCCTCTGGGAAGATTCGTGTGTGTGTGTATGTGTGTGTGTGTCCGTCCATTTTGCTTTGTAAAGCCCCGTTTGTTTTATTTTGCAAATACCAGCAAAACACCCACACCCTCCCCAGCTTCAACGGCTCGGCTCTCTGGTGATCGTTTCTCCTCCGCCCCAAATCCCCACTGGCAGCGCCTCCTCCAAACTGCTCTCCCGATCTTCGTACAATATTTCGGGCGGAAAACAACCCCCCCGATCCGGATAGGAATTGGCACTCGAAAATCCAGTTCGTTTAACTCAAGAAGAAAGGGACAGATTGTAGCTGAGTGTGGGATATTCCCTAAAAATCTACC
The DNA here is from genome assembly GCF_011386835.1 of Chrysemys picta bellii. Taxonomy (NCBI): domain Eukaryota; kingdom Metazoa; phylum Chordata; order Testudines; family Emydidae; genus Chrysemys; species Chrysemys picta. Next base: position 77,947,421 of record NC_088799.1, read on the forward strand.
GCCCCCCCAGCAGTGCAGGATTTAGGCGCTTTCTGTCACAAATGACTGCAGTGGAAAGGCTGTAAGGTTGCGGCTCTTGTGTGCAGCTATAACCCTCCTTCCCGATCTCTGCTGGGTGCTGGGCACTTGGAATAACGGGTCTCACTCAGGCTGGTGCTCATGGACACCCACTGAGTCCCCGTGGCGCTTCCCTGGCTGGCATCTGACTTGCCTGAAAAACGCTTTGCGTCTTTATCAGAGGGGTAGCCGTGTTAGTCTGGATCTGTAAAAAGCAACAGAGAGCCCTGTGGCACCTTTAAGACTAACAGATGTATTGGAGCATAAGCATTCGTGGGTGAATACCCACTTCGTCAGACGCATGCTTATGCTCCAATACATCTGTTAAAGGTGTCACAGGACTCTCTGTTGCTTTTTGCGTCTTTAGGGTCTTGGCCTCACCCCAAGGGGGGCCTGGAGCCCCCAGCGCGGTTCCTGGTCAGTCCCTCTTTCCTCAGCTTCCCCTGGAAGCATGTGCCCCGGATCCAGCCACAGACTGGAAGCGGGATGGCCCAGGGACAGCGAGAGAAAGCTCCGCACACTGTTCAAGTGCATTTATCCCGCACCCAGCACTGCAGCCGCCTAAACCCCTTCCCACCTCTGCCCGTCCAGGGGCAAGTGACGATTCTCTCCAGACAAGAAATCAAGCTGAGGGGGCTGCGCGGAGGGAGGGGGGATCCGCCTCCCGGGGGGCTGCCGCTGCCCGCCTCCCTCCCCCCTGCCGGACGAGAACCGAGCTAAGTCCACACCTACATGCCCTTTGTCGTCCATCTCATTGTTGGTGAGTTTCACCCTGTCGAAGCTGATGATTTGCCTCATCCAGGTCTCTCCCGAGCAGGGGGAATCCGGGTGGATATAGAGCCTGGGCGTTATACAGGAGTGGTCTGTGTTCCCAGCCACCATCCACTGGGAGCTGTGGTAGACATACCTAGAACGGGAGGACACAGCGGGGTCAGCAGACAACAGCCGGAGCCCGGGCCGGGCTGGGCACCGCGTCAGCTCCCCAGCGGTGGAGCTTGTTTCCCAAGCCAGGCTGTGCCCAGCCAGGCCTGCAGGGAGGTGTATGCGCCCTGCATCGGGAAACCCAGCAGCTGGGTCGGCCTCACCCATCCCTTCAGGGCTGGCAGCGCAGGGGCAAAGGGGGGGTACTCCTGGCCAGGAGAAGCAGGACCCCCGCGGGCTCTCCGCGCTGCAGACACTCTCCCTGCGCGCACGTGCGCCCGCTAAAACAAACTAAAGGGCTGCAATTCAAACTCGGAGTTATCAGTTGGTCCCGCTGCTTTGTCGGCCTCTGCCTCGTCATCTGTGTCACCGGTGTGTATGTGGGAGTTAGGTGAGAAACAACTCTTCCCCCCACCCCCGGTTTCCTTCCTGGGTTTAGGTTCCCCGCCCGTTCTCAGCTCCTGTTCCTGGGCGGTGGAATTGTCCCTGGGAGCTCGGAGCCCCGCCGGCCGGCGCACAGCCCCGGGGGGCGCTAGTTTCATTGCACCCCGGGGCCCTGCGGGTTGATTGCGCTGGGGGGCGGGGCAAGGCTGCTTGTTGTGTCTGTGTTGGGTCATTTCGCTGTTGCACCCAAAGCAAGGCCGGCTCTGAACCTCCCTCCGGTTTACACCGATAATCTTTGCACAAACCCACACACCGAAATAGCCCTTGGTACTCGGGAGCCAGGGCCTGTCCCCTCCGGGCGGCGATCACCCCGTGTCCCTTTCACACCCCTGTCATTCGGTGACTGCTGAGCAAGCCGCACAGACCCGCGGAGCTGGCTTCCCCTCCCCACCCCCACCCCAGCACCCTCGGGGGCTCCAGGCCACAAGTAACCTGCCTAGGGGCTGGGGACTGGGCGCATTGCCCTGCCCCGGGTGTGTGCGCGCCCAGGGCAGGGATGGTCAAGGGAGCACCGACAGGCGAGGCATACTACGGAGCTGCAAGATGCCTCGGTCAAGCGCAGAGACGCCCTAGGCAAGAAAACTCTCCCGGGGGTGTTTGCTGCGCAGAGAGGCAGCGGGGCGCACTTTGCAACGCGCGAGTGAAACTGCCGCAGGACACACGTGTGAGAGCCGCCGCTCTGAGGCTGGGCGCTAGGGAGTTTCACCGAAATGAGGTGGGGAGAAGGCTCTTTTGCTGGTCTGACTCGTGGGTAATCAGCTAGTTATTGTAATCAACGTGCATGGTGCAGGCTGGTTTGGTTTCGCTGTAAAACACGCGGCATTTGGTGGATCCGTTTCTTTACCTGTATCTTTTGGAGTCCACAGGAACCACGTCAATGGCGACGTAATATTGTTTCGCTGGTTCCAGACCCTTCACTTTCACCCTGACAGAGGGAAACATTCTCCTGCGGGATGGAGAAAGGAGCCCGTTATTCTCCCTCGTTCGCTTGAAGCTTGTAAGGCGGGAGTAAAAAGTTTCAGGACAAAGCTCCCAGTTTAAAAGTCGAAAACTATTTTTTTTAATAATCCCTTTCGAGGAATGGGAAAATGGGATTGCACCGAAAATATGAGGAGTGAAATCCTCTGGGAGTTGTCGCTCTTAGTACAAAACACTACACAGAATGTGCGGAGTAAAATATCTGTTATGCGCGGGTGTTCATGGAGATAAGGAACATTTTAGCTGTATGTAAACAGTTGCTGTAAGATCTACTATATGGGAAATATTAAAGTATATGCATAAAAATGATCGCTATAAGTAAAACAGAATTCCACTGATCGTGGTTTCTAACATTAGGTTACATACCCGCATTTGTTGTTAACGTTTGTAATGTTGTTCATATCGATATTGCTAATACTCGCGTTGATTAAAATATTTAAGAGAAAACACACACCAAATATAGTCTGTAGGAGATATATTGGAACATTAAGTATGAAGATTTTATAGGCTACTATTCCAGTTATCATGCATAAATTCATACTACACTTTTTTGAACGCATGGCTACTGGTTTACTTTTGGTCCAGTTGCCAAATCTTTGACAAAGGGGTTTAATGAATGGATTCAGTTTTATATTTTACAACGCTCTCTAGAACGTCCCGTTAGCACAAGCAATCGAAAGCACAACAAACGTATTTAAGAACCTGGGTTTTTCTTGGGCCAGAAGACACCCTATGGCTATCACTCATGAATTACATGCAAACACCCAGACCCCAAGGCTTACTGGCTCTGCCATACCTGCCGGCTTTGGTAATAATCATTTCCGTGCCGATCTCATGAAATCTTTTCCAGAGTTCAGATCCTTGCAGTTCCACGTGGATATCATCCTTCGCTTCTCGACTTTCGGCGCTAGCCGAGAAAGAAGCTGATGTGCCTGCTTTAGGTCTCTTTTCTGCCAGGAACAGAAATGAGAAGCATTTACACGATTCCTGTTCAGAGCAAGTTTACATGTACAGAAATGCCCCCCTGCCCCTGAATTAGCCCGCAGAGCCCCCACCCTGGGCACTGGCTTTCTGGATACAGGCTGCAGCAGAAGGGAAAATATTTAATCTATAATACAGAATACTGATGGTTAGTCTAGTTTACTCTAAATCTAGACTAACCATCTCTGCGAGCGCCTGGAGATTAACAGGGCCCGGGGGTGGAAAAGGAAGGCAAAGGTTATTTTCCGTGGCAGGCACAAATCCTTCTGTGTCAAACCTGAGCCGAGGGCAGCGCTCCCTTCTCTAGTTACGGGTTTGCACAGGAACCGGGAACCCGCTCAGGTGAGACAGGGCGTTCGGGGAGTTTATTCAAACCACCGGGAAGTTTCGCGTGCACCACCTGGGCAAGTTCTTCGGTCTGTTTCTGTGAAACCTGCTGGTCTGCCGGGCTGGGGAAACAAATGGAGATGCGGCTCAGCTTCCGCACGTCAGCCAGAGAGCTCGGGAAGTTTTTCATACATGGCTGTAGTTTTGCATGTATGCAGATCTCAGGCTCCCCGCAGCCTCTCCCCGTGACCTGGCTGCGGAGTTTGAGGAGCGGAACCCATCTTGCGTGAGTTTGTGA